>NC_057863.1:582702783-583327783 GCF_019393635.1 Dromiciops gliroides
ACACAGAGGAAAATGGAATAGAGATCCAGATGTGGGCATGTTCTAGCCCTGGAATCCCAATCAAGAGGAAGTTCAAATCATCATAATTGGTTACATTGATAGGAGACATGGTAAGCAGCAAAGGGATAGACTCTTGTCTGAGGAAATTCCCAAAATGAAGCCAAGGCAGGTTATGGAAGGTCTACTACCTTATAGGTCTGGAAGAATCTTCTTGAAGTCATTTAATCCTCTTCACATTTGAAATTGACTAAATGATGAATAAAAATAAAAATGAAAAACAAGAAAAGAAATAAATCAAAGAAAATTCATTTTCTTCTCTCAGATACCTAATCTACCTTTTGAAAAATGTCAAAAAACATTGGATCATATATTAAGAGGTGAAAGGTATCTTGGCAGCCATTTAGCTGAATCTCTCATTTGATAGATAAGAAAATTGAGGCCCATGGAGGTTAAATCACTCACCCAAGGTCACACTAAAGAATCCAAAAACAGTTCTCCTACTTGTAGAGTGCACACTTTCTACTGTAAAAAAGAATTACCTCGGGACAACTAGGTGGCGCAGTGGATAAAGCATAGGCTCCGGATTCAGGATGACCTAAGTTCAAACCCGGCCTCAGACACTTGACACTTACTAACTGACCTTGGGCAAGTCACTTAACCCTCATTGCCCCACAAAAATAAAACAAAACAAAACAAAACAAAAAGAATTACCTCCAAAAAAAAATTACCTCCAAACTAAGCAGCCTCGTACTTAAAGATTTTCTGAACTAACTGTTAAAATAGTTATATGGTCAAGGGTAAACTAGTGATGATAGGAATGATAAGTTTTACCCTTGGTGAGTCCTGGATCATTGAGAAGAAATGAGCCATAAAGGAAAGAACACAGGACTTAGAGTCAACAACTGGTGAATTTCACTTTGGTCACTTGCTACCAATGTAATCCTGAGTGAGTGACTTAGAGAAATAATTTTCTCATCTGTAAAATGGTAATGATATTACTAATCTAAGAAGGGAATAGATTTTTTTTTTAAGTCAGGAATGTCAGTGGGTATTTAATCCAAATAGTCAAATTCAACAAAGATGTATTAAGTACCTACATTGTATCAAGCATTCCACTTGAGAAGAGAAGACTTAGAGGAAAAGACATATAGTTTAAACAATATTCAAATGGTGATCATATGGAAAGGGGGATGGATTAATTTTTACGTGTTCTGATAGGGCAGAATTAAGACTAAGGAGTGGAAGTTACAGGGAGAGATTCAAGATGGATATAATTTCTTAAAAATTAAAGCTGATTCCATATGGAATAAATTCCCCATGAAATTCCTGACATTGATGTTGTTAGAACACAGGTTGGCAGACTACTTGGTGATGTTATAAAAGGAATTTATGTTCTAAGTGAAGTTGGATATTAAAATAATAATAGTAATAATATTGCTGATGGCAAAATTTTGGCACCTACTAAATACCTAAAAATAAACAATCAGGTAACCAGAATAATGCACAAGAATATTGCAACCTTTTATGAATCAAGAGTTAATCTATCTTGGGGCAGCTAGGTGGCACAATGGATAAAGCACCCACCCTGGATTCAGGAGCACCTTTAAAATAGCTTTGTCAATAATCAAATCAAACAATGAAAGTTCTCAAAAACATGTCTAAGGGAATTCAGAATCTTAGTTGTTACACATGAAACATATAATAAAACAAAAATTGAACCATTCTTTAAAATTATAATATTACTATAGTCCCCCCTTATGGAGGGTAATTGAGAAGACAATTGCTGCAATATTAATTAATAAAAATAATTTTTATCTTTGTTTTATCACTTTTTGCATCATCTGCCTAATTATCCTCATGCCATTATGAGAAATTTAAAATCTAATATAATTAGTAACAGATGTCAAGGCCAAATTCAACACTGTTATTTATCATGACACCTGAGATAATTATGGGGGTTACCATAAAAGAACAGAGAAATGATGGGATATGAGCATTCCCACACTTGAGCAATATGTACTGCACATACAGTATGACAGGCTTAAAATAGGTGGATGGAATATATGTCCATGCCACCGAACATATTGGAGGAAACTGAGTCAGACTTAATCAGATACATACATAAATGCTGCCTGGGAACAAGATAAGATATTAATCATTACTGGCTCCCTGTCAGCCACTAAAGGGGTTCTGCAGAAACTTTCCATGGACCTATAGAAAACTGATGTATCACCCAAATTTAATTTGATAATAAAAGGAATTTTTTCTATTCTGTGCAATGGTCCAGAAAACAGTAAATGTTAAAAAAAAAATCATAGGACATTGCATAATCTCAGGATGATTTTTATTTGTAATAATCCAAAGAGAAGAGTAACAAGATAATAATGTTAATGATGATATTTATAGCATTTTTAAAAGTCTTTTATAAAAAATAATTTCATTGGATCCTCTCAACAGCAATGAAAGATAGGTGCTATTATTTTCCTGATTTTATATATGAGGAAATTGAAATTCATAGAGATGATTTCTTAGGTTTACTCCAACTCCTGTGATTGCTGCTCCAATCATAAATAATGCTGCCTTGGGGGCAGCTAGGTGGCACAGTGGATAAAGCACCGGCCCTGGATTCAGAAGGATATGAGTTCAAATCTGACCTCAGACACTTGACACTTACTAGCTGTGTGACCTTGGGCAAGTCACTTAACCCTCATTGCCCCACCCAAAAATAAATAAATAAATAAACAAATAGATAGATAGATAGATAGATAGATAGATAGATAGATAGATAGATAGATAGATAGATAGATAGATAGATAGACAGAGAGAGAGAGAGAGAGAGATAATGCTTCCAGGTCCTGTTATTGTTGTTGAGTAAAGGGAACTACAGAATCATAGACTCTTTGAGTGTCAAGGGTTATTTGAGGTAAAATAATCTAGACCAACCTTTGACCAAATTCAAGAATTTTATCTACATTATTCCTGATTTGCAGTAATCCAATTTCTGTGTATCTCCAACGATGGGAAACTAAGAGATTCACTAGAAGTCTATTCTACTTTGAGATAGCCCTGGTTGTTAGGAAATTCTTTTATAGCCAAATTGTGCCCCCTAATAACTTCCACCTTTCAACTTCTATCTTCTTGAACAGGACAAAAATTCTACTCCCTTTTCCAAATCACATATCCCACCCCAAGTTGTACCTTCGCTAAGTTCAGCATCCCCTTGTAGTTAACAGAAGTAGACATAATATTATCTTATTATATTCTTCCAGTACAGAAAAACAGAATAGCATTTCCTTTGTGCTGGGTGCTTCGTTTATGTTAATGCAGCCTTTGTTAATTTTATTTTCTTCAGAGAAAAGTTACACAAGTTTGTCCTTTAAGACTAAAATGTTGTCACTGTGTAATTCAGTAATCATATAAATTTTAAGTGTCATCACACTTTTGGCTTATATAAAATTGATGGCTAATTAGTCACTCAGTCAACAAGCCTTGCTTTGAGTATTATACCATGCCAAATAATTGTCAGTCTTTTGCATGAAAGCCATACAAGGTTTTAGACCACTTCCCTCCCTACATGAAAGACAGTGGCATGAACTGGAAAGAACACAAAATTTAGAGTCAAAAGACCTGTGCTTGAGTACTGGAGTCAACAATTTGTGCCATGGAGGAAAGGAAAGGAACAAGTATATAAGTGCCAACTGTGTGCCAGGCACTTATATTAAGTAATTTCTAAATATGTGTACTTGGCACACAGTTGGCACTTATATACTTGTTCTTTTCCTTTCCTCCATGGCACTCCAGTACTCAAGCACAGGTCTTTTGACTCTAAATTTTGTGTTCTTTCCACTTCATGCCACTGATCTATTTGATAACTATGAGGTTGGTGCTATTATTATCTCCATTTTAAAAATGAGTAAACTGTGGAAAGTATAGGTTAAGTGACTTGAACTTTGGTTTTCCTGATTCCATACCTAGTACTCCATCAACTGCATCAGCAGCAGCTTTATAGCTATGAAGTGTTATAGAATTGACAGCTATTTTGATTTTATGGCAGAAAACCAATGCTCTTAGAGTTTGTTGATTTTTGTCAAATTATAGATACATCTTACCTATGGCAGGATCAGAAAACTTGCCTTAAATGGTTGACAGTTTAATGATGACTATACTACTGGGAGCAGTCTGCCTCTGTAGAATTTTTGTCTGTTCTTTCCTTTGGAGACTATAATAACTTCAAGGGGGAGTCAATGTTGAAGCTTGGGGTTGGAATGAAAACTTGAGCATCAAGGATCTTGAAGGAAGGAAGGACAAACATGTATTGTAGGATACCAGATGGGAGTCAGAAAAAAAAAAAAAGAGAGACTTGGATGAGGTTGGAATTCTTTGTTTCCCTAGCACACAGTCTCTCTCACTGCATGGGTTTTCCCATTATTGTCAGGAAAGATCTCGTAGAACCTTCATTGTTTAATCTTTGGTCCCTTCCTGCCTATTCTCATCTGACTTCTGCTCAGTACCCCCATTCTATGAGTATCAGAATGGTCTTCCCAGGCAAAATGAAGAGCAAGATCCTGATGAGTAGTATCACAATAATAACATCAGTGATACCCATCCCACGTACTATTTCATGGTAGCTTAGTTTTCCTACAACACAACTACAAGGTAGGTATTATAAATACCATATCCTTATTCTAGGGAAATGGGAGGAAATGAGGCAGGATCATTGAGGTAAAACGGATGTAAAGCTAATTATGTCAGGGACAAGATATGAACCCAGATCCCCAGATCCCAAGTCGAACACAGTTTCCATGACCCCATATAACTCTTTAATATATTTAGATAATTTCAGTTTGCTTCCTTTGTCAGGGTCTGGGAGAAAAGATCTAATGAAGAAAAACAGGCCTTGTCCTATTCAGAATTCAGTCCCTCTCTGTCCTTTCCTCTCAAAGCTATGAGTCCTTTTGCCTCCTGAGAACATATATAAATCTACCCAATCACTTTGTTTCATTCATTTCTCCATTTGTTACCTACTCAAGCCACTAAGAAGTCAACATGCCCTAGCAGAGATTTGGAAATTAGAAGCTCATCCTGTGAGTGGTCAGTGTCCCCATTCTTACCTATAGTCAGTGTTGTCCCTTAAAACTCTGGTTCAGGGGGGCAGCTAGGTGGCACAGTGGATAGAGCACCGGCCCTGGAGTCAGGAGTACCTGAGTTCAAATCCGGCCTCCGACATTTAACACTTACTAGCTGTGTGACCCTGGGCAAGTCACTTAACCCCAATTGCCTCACTTAAAAACAAACAAACAAACAAACAAACAAACAAAAACCTCTGGTTCATACTCTGCCTTTCTCTAATGTTGAGGAATCCACAATTGTTACTCAGTTCACATGACTTCACAAGGTATGTAAAACCAGAGAATATGACTTTATGATTCTTCTAGTCAGATGCCAGATCATTTGATCTGGATTTCAAGGGACTGGATTTCCTCAGGAGCTCCTCAGACAATAGTTGCTTACAAACATGGGTTCAAGGCTAGCATGGGATGAAGTTAGTCCAAAGACTGTCCCAGTGTTTGTTCTGCTTCCTGAACACATTTATAATGAGGCCTGTGTTTATTCTGGAGTGAAGCCTTGGGCTACAAGATCCTCAGGGGATGAAAGTAGCCCAGTGCTATTACTTAAATAGTAAACACTATATGGACCTGATGAGCTCATCCAGGAGGAAGGAAGAGCTCACTAGGGAGTAGGAAGCACTGAGGAAACTTAGAAAGTGTACTTTAAGGAAGCCGAATTCTGAGTAAATTTTTTAAATATATTGAATATTGATAGATTATTAAGCATATTTCCCTCTTCTTAACATGGCAGTGAGAAATTATAAGGACAGATCAGTGTGTGCAATTTCAGATGCAGTGACTGCATAAGGTTTTTTCATTTTTCTTAATTGGTTTACAAGATAAAGTTCAATCTGGATAGGATGAACAAACTCCCCCCTTATAAAAATAGTTACAATAGAAAGACAAAAGGTATCAATAGTGATTATTTAAAAATTCTAAACAATTACATGTCATTTCTATATCATTGTTGTGTTTATAAGAATGCCTAAAGTTATTTTTAAACTAATTAATAAATTTGATTTAATTACTCTCATCCTTACCTAAGAAAGTGCCAGATCCTCTGTGTTATAAGTTTGCAATAAAATGAGTTATTGAAAATATTATGAAAGGACTGCTTTAGAGAAAGAGAAGCAGTATGACATAATATGCAGAGAACTTTCCTTGCAGTCAGAAAGAGTTAGATTCAATTCCTACCTCTGATACATATTGACTTTGTGATCATAGATGAGTCACTTAACCTGTTAAGTGCCTTAGGCTCTTAAAGTAAAATTGTAGAGAATGATCTGCATTGGAGGGGAAGTTTCCTCTATCAATGAAGCCACAGGCTGATCCTGCCCCCATTTTTATGTGAAGCAAAATAAAACATCTTATATACCAAAAATAATTTTAATAAACTATCAAATATTTTTAAAAAGAATAATGAACTTGAAATCAAGAAATGTGAGTTCCAATACTGGCTTTATCATGTATCAGCTTTATTACTTTAGCCAAGTCATTTTATGTCTCTGGGTCTATTTCTTCATCTGTAAAATGAAGGAATGGGTTACATAATTAATGAGGTTTCTCCCAGAAGAACATTCTATAATAAGTTGGAGAGATAGGATGATATAATAAATATTGGTGGACCTGGAACTAGGAATTAATTAGTCAACAATCAAGAAATATTTATTAAGTACTTATCAGATGCCAGGCAATAGAGAATACAAATAGAATAAAAAAGACACATTATAATGGGAGAGAAAATAAGTCTATCTATATGTACATACATATACATATAAATGTATATATAGCATAAGCATAAAGTAAAATATAAAAATAGATACAAAGTAATTAAGTGCAGGGTATTGGATAAGAGGTCATCAACAGCTGAGAAGGAAATTAGGGTTGGTTTCGTGCAGAAGATGGTGCTTGAACTACTCTCTTTTGTTTATTTTCATTTTTTTTTGTGGGGCAATGAGGGTTAAGTGACTTGCCCAGGGTCACACAGCTATTAAGTGTCAAATGTCTGAGGACATATTTGAATTGAACTACTCTCTTAAGGAAGAGAGGGAGTCTAAGGGAGAGTCTAAAAAGGAAGAACCTTTAACAAGCATGGCTTGGACAATGAAAACACCCAGAATTTGGGAATGCAGTATTGTTTGTGTGAGAGAAACAGAGAGGACAGTTTAGATGGATGATAGGGCAAGAGAGGGGAAATAATATGTGATATGATTGGAAAGAGAAGTTTAGAATAGATTGTGTAGGAATTTAAAATCTAAGAAGTCTATTTTTTTAATCCTACAGGTTAGAGGAAGTCACTGGTATTGCCTGAATAATGGAATGGTATGGCCACACATTCACTTGCAATAATGACTTTGGCAGCAATGTCTAAGATCAAGCACAGTGGAAAGATACTTGAGCTAGAGAAACCAATCAGGAGGTTGCCACAATGATTTTGGCAAGAGATGATGAGGATTTGGACTATGGTGGTGGCTGTGTAAGTGAAAAGAAGGGGTCAGAGGCAAGAAAGATGATGACAATAGAAGGAGTAAGTGTTGGGGAAATGATTATTTATATGAGATGAGGAAGAGGAAGGAATCCAACATAATGAGGGTTGCTAATCTGAAAGATTAGAAGGATGGTAGTGACTTCAACAGACGTAAGGAATTTTGTAAGATGGGAGTGATGAGATTGATTTTAATCATGTTAAGTTTTATTGTTTCTAGGACATAGAGTTTGAAAGACCTAATGGGCAATTGTTGATGTGGAACTGAACTTTAGTGAAGAGACTTTATCTGAATGTATATACACATATGTATGACTATATACACATGTGTTTACACACATTCACATTAGCACATATATAATATACAATGTATAACATGTAATAATGTACCAGTGTGTTTGCCATGGCAGAGGAGAGAAGGAGCTACATACTAAAGATGTTATCAAGCAGAAACAATAGGACTAGATCATTTATTGGCTATATGAAGTGACAGTGAGGATTTCAGGTTTCAAGTGTAGGTGACTGGAAGGATAGTATTGATAGGAAAATTGGGAAGAGAGGAGAACTTTGGGATAAAGTTAAATAATGAAACAAGTCTTGAGCATGTTGAGTTTAAAATGTCTACAATTCACAGTTTCCAGTAAGAAGTTGGAAATGGGAAATGGCAGATCAGGATAGAGTTTAGGACTGAGCACATAGGTCTATACAAAGAGATGTTAATATGTTAATTACATCTATTGGTTCTGATTTCATGAAACCATAGAGAAGGAAAGGGGCAGCTAGGTGGCGCAGTGGATAAAGCACCGGCCTTGGATTCAGGAGGACCTGAGTCCAAATCCGGCCTCAGACACTTGACACTTACTAGCTGTATGACCCTGGGCAAGTCACTCAACCCCAATTGCCTCACCAAAAACAACAACAATAGAGAAGGAAAAAAGGAACCATGACAGAGCCTTGGGGATACTCATGGTTATTAAGCTTGGCCTTGGGTGAAGATCCAGCAAAGAATAATGAGAAAGAAGGAGAAGAACCAAGATAGAGTAATGTTAGGAAGACTCAAAGAAAAGAGAATATGATGAAAAAGAAGGTAATTTAAATTGTCAAAGACCTAAGAGAGATTAAGGTTGAAATTCAGAAAATGCTATTGGATTTGGGAATTAAGAAATCCTTGGTAACTTTCTAGAGAAGCATTTCAGTTGAATATAGAAGTTGGAGGGCAGATTACAAAAAGCCACCAATTAATTGTAAATGGCTTCCTTAAGGAGTACAGCCCTGAAGATATGATTAGAGCTACTGGGGATATGTGATAATTGTAAACTTTATATTGTTTAATGTTATAGACATGGCCCAATATTTATAATTATAGGACTCTAACATTGAGACATTTAGGCTAAATGGTCCTAATGCCGATAGAAGTATAGAGTCAATACAGATAATTTGTACTTTTCCACTGTTAATTCAATGTCAGATGGATAAGTCTTGCAGCTTTTTGGTTGGATGAATTCAACCTGCTACAGGGGCCTTGTATCCTTCTCTTTCTGCTGCCTTAGATAGTTAACATCAGATCTCCTCACCAGTTTGTGGTCCTGATAAAGAAACTCCCCCTACCCAAATTTCAATCAAACATAGTATTAATAAGGGACCCCGGAAACTTTTCCATCACATCTTGGTCTGATTAGGAATGACCCCTCCTACATCTTGCACCGATTACCTGTTTTCAACCAAGCCCATTCTTAGAGTATATAATTTCCCCACCTGAAGCATTTTCCTACCTTGAGTATGTTCCCTCCTCTACATATCCCTCTCACCCTTAGACTGGGGTTAATGTTTTAAATGGGGGATAAATCTTTGTGTATTTATATTACCACAGTGTGCATGCAGACTTTCTTTGCCTATTTGCTGTGATAAAATAAAACTCATAATTGTGTCATTTTTCCCAAGTACCCGTTTTCTAGAAATTCTTGAACCTAGGTATTTGCTTTAACTTAAGTTGTGAGGTCAAATAAAATGGGTAGATAGGTCAAATGAAAGGTTTGTTGTTGTTATTTATATTTTTAAGAGACAGGTGTGTTTGTAATAGCAGCTTTTTTGTGTAGCAAAGAACTGTATTTAAGGTGGGTTCCCATCTATTAGGGAATGGCTAATTATATTATGGTATATGAATGCATTGGAATTTTATTGATGTGTAAGAAATGTGCTATGAAAAATGATCAAACAGAAGTTTGTAGGTTTTAAAGAGGATCCATCTTCTGTAAGTGCCAAGCACATGAGGGCTTTTCAAGGCTTTCTAGGATACATTTCATGAAGAAGAGGGAGAGCATTTCAAAAGAGGCAGTCAGGGTTTGTTGATCCAGTCACAGATTCATGTGGACTCATACATGTTCTATGATAACTGTTCTTACATGACTATGAGACTATATGCTTGTCTAGGTGATCTTATGACTGGCTCAAAAAGCCCTGGTGCCCACTTCTGATGGTGCATTTTGTTCTCATGGCATGGGCTAGTAAAGAAGAATTTATGACACACTTACTACATGCCAGGCACTGTACTAAAGTGTTTGGAATACAAATTTAAGCAAAATGAAAGACAATCCCTGTTCTCTGAGAGCATACATTCTAATGAGAGAGAGAACACATAAAGGGAAACTCAAAGGGGAAGGGGATCAGGGTTAACATAGATATATGATGGAAAAGTCCAGAGGAATGTAGTCTGGTGGGAAATGATGAGATGACTAGATAGGTTGCTTTCCTTAAATGGAGGTTCTGAGAGGATCCCTCTATCGTCCATTAGGAGGGAAGGGCTCTCATGTGAATTCCAGGGATGAAGTGATTTTCCAAGATAAAGAGTTTTCTAGGACATAATACATTAGGTCAGATGGGTTCAGGTCTGTGAGAAATGAAGAAATGCAGGAATTATGATCAAGAGATGAATTTTAAGGCAGTAGCTATTTAAGGAGTTTAGAGGTTCTTGGGATCTTCAATATGACTTGACTGAGAGCAGTAAGAATTTTCTGTAACTGGCTCTTTTTTGAAGATGACCTCCAAGAGGAAAGTGAGCTCAAGCCATAGTCTGGCCAATTAAAAGATATGGAACATGACGATATTGCTCAGACAGCTCAAAGCTAAGGTGAAGGTGAAATGGTTGTTCAGCATTTCTACAAAATGCTCTAATTTCTAATGTTGAATATATCAACCTCCCAGAAAAGAAGATAAAGAATTATGGGTTGTTATGTTGTTTTCCTTTTTTTGTCAGTATATGCTTATTTATTAGCCTTTTGTTTGTTGTTTGCCCATTATACTTTTTTATATTAAATGCTTTTGAAGAAGGGATCCTGTTAATCCTCTTTGGAAAAATCATTTCTGAGACATGAATCAAGCCTAAGTCTGTTTAAGTGATTTTCCTGAAGGTTCGTGGTTGGAGATATAAAGATCAGAAGACAATATTTTAGACCCTGATCTTTCTACTTAGAGGCGGGGTACCTTCAGAAATAAAGCATGTTTCTATAATTACAGGGTTAAGGGCTTTGGTAGAAGAAGTTGTGTGTGCATGTATATATTGTATATACATATATGTGTAGATGTACATATAAGTACCCATGAGTATAAATTTAAAATAAAACTTTACATGCATATAAAATTTGTAGAAATAGTTGTTTAAGCAAAATGTTTATATATGTATTTGCTTGCTTTTTCATTCATTCATTCATTCATCTATTTGTTTATGGAATAACCTTTATTCTTATCATGATCTATATGTAGTTGATTAAAAAAAAATTATGCCTAAAAGCAGAAGGCAAGCATATAAACAATTTTAATATAATGTTTTATTGAATTGAATATGCTTTATATTCTTCTCTGTAAAAATGCATGTAGATATGGAGAATAATTTGTGAGTTAATTATTTTAATTGCTATTGTCTTATAGCCCAAAAGGAGAAAAAATATTTCCATAATGTATTAGTTATTCACCCTTTATAGTTATCAAATGAATCCCTGCTAAAAATTAAGTCAAGAAACATTCTTTAAAATTCTATTATGGGGGGGCAGCTAGGTGGCTCAGTGGATAAAGCTCCGGGCCTGGATTCAGGAGTACCTGAGTTCAAATCCGGCCTCAGACACTTGACTCTTACTAGCTGTGTGACTCTGGGCAAGTCACTTAATCCCCACTGCCCTGCAAAAAAAAAAAATTCTATTATGAAATGAGCTCCCAAACTCATGACACAATCACTCCAAAAAACATTCAAATAACGCCATAGGAAAATGCCCGGAGCAGCAAAACTCACAGAAGATTGTGCTGAAATCATCTTCTAACCAAGAACGGCTTGGAAGGTCAGAAGGAGGGAGCTGCTGTGCTGATACAGGAGTTGAGCCCAACCCCACGGTCACCCTGACACAGATCCAGTCCCAGGAAGGCCTCACCAGAAAAGCAGACCCCCCCCCCCCCAGAGCCTCTGAATCAGTTGAAGTGCCAGTGTTGTCTGGAACTAAGCTCACAGTCTGGTGAGTGGGCTGCAGGGGGAAGACTACAGGGGTCTATGCTGGTGCTAAGGCAGAACTTGGATTTTACACCCCTGCTGAGAACCAGGAGGTAGGCTAGAGTAGAAGTAGCCCAGGTGGGGGAGGAGCTGGTTTATTAGCAAGTTGGTCTGGGGTCATCTACAGACCAGGGAACAGGCCAGGTGAATGAAAAACCTGATCCTCCTTAAATCATACCACCTGGGACTTCTTAAGCTTGGGATACTGCAGCCTGGAAACAGTGCCCCACTTTAAGGAGCTAAAAGTCTAGTGAAAGAAAGGCAAGATGAGCCGACAGAGAAAGGTGAGGACTGTAGAAAGTTTCTTCATTAACAAGGGAGATCAAGGTGCATCCTCAGAGGAAGATGTCAACATCAGGGCCCCTATATCTAAAGCTTCCAAGAAAAATACAAGTTGGTCTCAGGCCATAGAGGTTCTCAAAAAGGACTTTAAAGATAAAGTTAGAGAGGTAGAGGAAAAAATGGAAAGAGAAATGAGGGTGATGCAGGAAAGACATGAGAAAAAAGTCAACAGCTTGAAAATCCTATTATGAGGGGCAGCTAGGTGATGCAGTAGATAAAGCCCTGGATTCAGGAGGACCTGAGTTCAAATTTGACCTCAGACACTTAACACTAGTTGTGTGACCCTGGGAAAGTCACTTAACCTTCACTGCCCTGCCCCCCGAAAAAAATCCTATTGTGAAAACAACAACAACAACAACAACACTTTATTTAGAACTATGATGAATGCAATGACAAATAAAAGAACAACTGCCCTTATGGGCTAACAATCTAGTATATAGCTGGTTAAACAGATTCACTAATAATCACAGGAAAAAATGTAGAATGTTTTAGAGTCCTAAAAGGAGTTTGAACCATGCATTTTATTTATTTGTATCTGAAAGAGCTAATTTCTGAAAGAAATAAAAAGGAAAGAACTAATGGAAGCATTATTGTTTAAGCTTTCCCTTGAAGGATGAATAGAAATTCAACTAGCAGTCATTTCAAATAAAGGGAGAGGGTGGTTGCAAGTTGAAGGTATGGACTGAAAATGATACAAAAATGAGAAAATACGCTGTACCTTGTTTCAAAAATCAAGAAGAAGAGAAGGAAGGTGACATAAGACTGAAAACTTTAGGTTACAGCTAAACAATTTGGAAACTCTATTGCCAAATTAAGGAATTTTCAAAAGTTAAGAATTCCTTAATTATAGTTCTCAGAGTTTATTATAACCTCAACTTATCTTAATAGAAATGTGCCAAAACATCTCTGACAAATTGTCACTCAACATTTCACTAAAGAACTCTAGGTAAAGAGAATGCACTATATTTTGATACATCCCATTTCACTTTTCTACAACTACTTATGACAATAAAGAGAGGTTTTTTTCCCCTTACCTCAAGCCAAAATCAACCTTTCTGGAGGCAGCTAGGTGGTGGATTAACCCTGGATTCAGGAGGACCTAAGTGCAAATCCAGCTTCAGATACTTGACACTTACTAGCTGTGTGATCCTGGGCAAATCACTTAATCCTCATTGCCCAGCAAAAACAAAAAAAATAAAAAATAAAAATAAAAATAAACACACACAGAGAGAACAGAACAAAATGAAACAAAACAAAATCATCCTTTCTACAAATTTTCCCTCTTTTCCTAATTCTGGTCTCTTTGGTTAAGCAAAACCTGTCTACTCTCTATTTTTTCTTGAAAAAATTCTCCATATAGTCAGATTTCTCCTTGTTTGAGCCTCCATCTCAAGTGATGATACTGAAAGATGTAGTTTAAATACAAACATTTGAATTTATTCTGTCTTCTCTGCAACTACTTTTACACAAGATACATATAATAATATTTCTTTGCATTACATCTCAATGAAGGATTTAAGATGAAGTAAATGGCCATAGTTAGGTTACATATCTGAAACCTGAACATTGGACATTGACTTTTGACTTCTCTTAGGTCACAGATTAGCGGGATGGTCTGGATTTGAACCCAGGTATTTAATAAATATTCTATTCATTATACCACATTACCTTTCTTCATTTTATGTACTGAGCATCTAGATCCAATTTCTCAAATGATTTCTCTTATATTAGGGCTTGTATTATAGTTATTTTCAAGCTTTTTATCGAGTAGTGATCTCTCTGTCTTTCTATATATGTATACGCACACACATGTATGTATGTATATGTGAAAATACATACATGCACACACATACATACCACATATTTTCTGTCTTTCAGTACTCCTAGGATTTCTAAGTTCCAAGGTATGACTATTCCTTTTCCTGATGCAAGTTTCAACCCTGTATAGTAGATTTCCTTGGAAAATGCAGCTCACATGCTATCACAGACATCCTATTCTTCCATTTCCCCCAATTCCGCTTCTCCCTGATACATTTAATGTTGCTATCTTGCTACTCTTATTGTCCAAATATAAGTTAATTGCACTGGATACCTGTTCTTTTCTTTGGGTAATTAAGTGATGCATTCATGTACATGTTTCTAAGTCATGTTTCTATGACAGGTAAAAGTTTTCACCCTTAAGCCAGCCAAGTTTGTGATGGGATTCCCCAACCTTAGGAGAGCAATTTTCCAAGGAAATCTACTATACAGGGTTGAAACTTGCATCAGGAAAAGGAATAGCCATACCTTGGAACTCAGAAATCCTAGGAGTACTGAAAGACAGAAAATATGTGGTATGTATTCTAATAATGTAGAGTGTTTTAATTATCTGAAACATTAAGAACCCTTGGGACACTTATCTTTTTCCCCCTTTTTCCCAATAGTTGTCACAACAGTGAACAAAATTTAGTAAATTAAATGTGGTCTATTATATGATAACAACAATGAACAAGAATGAACACAAATTTGTTAATCAGAGAACCTGAACATTATTTCTTGGATTTACAATTTATTTCTTGCATGACTTTAGACAACTCATTTACCCTTTCTGTAACTTAATTTCTCTATTTGGAGAATGAGGGGTTTGGATTTAGATGATCTGTGATGTTCCTTCAGTTCTAAATCAAGGGCAGCGAGGTGGTGCAGTCGATAAAGCACCAGCCCTGGATTCAAGAGTACCTGAGTTCATATTTGGCTTCAGACACTTGATAGTTACTACCTGTGTGACCCTGGATAGAGCACCAGCCCTGGATTCAGGAGGACCTGAGCTCAAATCCGGCCTCAGACACTTAACAATCTCTAGCTGTGTGACCCTAGGCAAGTCACTTAACCCCAATTGCCTCACCAAAAGCAAAACAAAACAAAAAATATATATAATTGGGAAATATTTAATAAAAAATCAGTTAAAATGCAATAAAAGATAGATGATAACACATTAAAGAAAAAAAAAAGAATGGGCTATTTGAAAACAGGTAATTGGTGCAAGATGTAGGAGGGGTCATTCCTAAACAGACCCAGATGTGATGGAAAAGTTTCCAGGATCCCTTATTAATACTATGTTTGATTGAAATTTGGGTAGGGGGAGTTT
This sequence comes from Dromiciops gliroides, assembly GCF_019393635.1. Lineage (NCBI taxonomy): Eukaryota > Metazoa > Chordata > Mammalia > Microbiotheria > Microbiotheriidae > Dromiciops > Dromiciops gliroides. The sequence goes on from NC_057863.1 coordinate 582,718,380, forward strand.
CTTTATCAGGACCACAAACTGGTGAGGGGATCTGATGTTAACTATCTAAGGCAACAGAAAATAGGTTCAATTTATGTAACAAGCATGTGTTACTCACCATGCTGAATGCTGAGGATACAAAGGTAAAAATGCCGCTGCCTATAAGGGGATTATATTCTACTCAGAGAAAAATAACAAATACAGAGAAAATTAAATATGCAATGCTGTCAATGTATTTTCCAGTAAGAGGGCATTAATGCTTGGGTATAAGGTTAAATTTCACCAAAATAACTTTCACTTGAGTTGAGATTTAAAGAAAGCCAGAGATTCTTGCAATGGCAAGTTGGGAAAGATTTGTATTCTAGGCTTGAGCAATACAGTATCATGGAGGCAAGAGACAGAATGTGGGGAAGGGGAAAAATTTGCATGATAGCTTTATTGCATATTTTAAAAAAATAGCAAGTTATAAAGAACAGATTTGTAGTTTCATGTGCAATCATCTTCTTTTTAAATATACTATGTTATAGAAATACTTGTTTTATTCCATGAGTTAAAAATAAAATATATTAAAATTAAAAATTTATGTACATTAAAGTGCTTTTTAAAAGTATAAAGGACAGGGGCAGTTAGGTGGCACAGTGGATAGAGCACCGGCCCTGGAGTCAGGAAGACCTAAGCTCAAATTCGGCCCCAGACACTTAACACTTACTAGCTGTGTGACCCTGGGCAAGTCACTTAACCCCAATTGCCTCATGGAAAAAAAAAAGTATAAAGGATTCTTTTTTGATATATCCCAAAGTGCATAACTAAAATGAAGATGAAGTATTATTTGCAACCAGAAACTGAGCAATAGGCATCATAGGAAAGCAAGGATATTCCTATCAGCCCTATTATTTAAACAACTTTTAGACATGTTAGACAAAGCAATATAAGAAATTTAACTTAATATCAGTAAACTTTTTTTCCTTATTTACAAACATGATGCTTTCTTTTAGAGAATCAGAAATTAATATGATGGAGCAGCTAGGTGGCACAGTGGATAGAGCACCGGCCCTGAATTCAGGAGGACCTGAGTTCAAATATGGCCTCAGACCCTTGACACTTACTATCTGTGTGACCCTGGGCAAGTCACTTAATCCCAATTGCCTCACTAAAAAAAAAAAATTTTAATTTTTTAAAAAAGAAATTAATATGATAAAGAAGATTTAAAATTTCAGGAAAAAAATAGGAAAAATATATCCATGATAATACATGACAATCTAAAAATAAATCCATGAGGTACATTTCTGTACAGTTCTATCCAAATTCAAGAAGAAATAATAGAAAAATTCCAACTAAACAATTTCTGAATTTATACAGTAGCTAGGACTTAAATTACTAAATTTATTTATATGTATATACATATATACATATGCATATACACATGTATTTTGATCAACTTCTATCATATGTTATAACAGGTTCTAAATATTAATGTGGAACTCAAGTTGAAAGGTCTACATTGCAAAGATATAAAAGATGAGTGGAAAAATCCTTGAAAGTGTTGCCAAGACTTCCTCCTGAAAAATAGCCCAAATCAACTGAGAAAGGTTTCAGTAACACCTGAGCTCTTGGGGTAGCCACTCTTCCATGGTGTTTCTCAGGATTTATGTTAGTTCACCTATAATAAGGAAAGATAAGCAAAGTAAAAGAGGCAGTCAAAGGCCTAGGCTCTATCCTGTCTACTTGAACTCCTATACTAGCTTTCACATGGGAGCAGTTTCCAGGCTGCTTGGTTTCTATATCTAATAAAGGAGGCTTCACCAATACTGTCTTACTTGGCAGGAAGGAGGAAAGGATGGAAAAAAGAAAAAAAAATCTTAATCTAACAAGTAAAAGCAGAAATCATAAAACTTTTTTTAGTTTTTTTAAATAAACAGTCAATTGACCAAATAAATTTGGAAGAAAAAAAATATTAAGAAAAGCTACTGAAACAGATTTATTTGATAAAGGTCAAATAACAAAGACATATAGGAGCTCAAGGCAAATATTTAAGACTAAGATTCATTTCTCAGTACTCAACTAGTCAATTTATAAAAAATTTCCAAAAAGAATAAAAAAGTGTCAACAATGATATAAAAATACAGAAAATATCTAATAATAAAAGAAATACAAAGACAAATAAACATGATGTTTCATTTCACACTCCTCAGATTGTCAAAGATGATTAAAGACAGAAATCTTCAGCATTGAAGGTCCTGAAGAAAAATTGTTGCTATATGTGGTAAAATATGAAAGTTTTTAACAGTCGGTTAGGATAACTGAAAGACGCCAGTTTTTCAAGGACCACCCTTTTGGGGAGGAGATGAACAGTTCGCCTGCTGCGCATGTCAGACTGCCTGCCGGGTACAGTCCGCCTGCTGCGCATGTCAGACTGCCTGCCGGGTTTTTTTTGACTTCCGGGGTGGAGAGAATGAGAGTAGGCCTTTTTGCCTGCTTGGCGGGACTCCTGGCGGCGCGGCACAGACGGTCTCCCTCACTCCAAAGGTGGCCTTTTCGGTTTGGTGAGTTTTTATAAGGAATATAGACTAAGCCTAGATTTAAGACGATTTGTACTGTATTTCTATTTTCCTATCCTTCTAATCAACAACACCTTATATACAATAAAGGCTCTATCTAGAAAACCAGAAGCTTCTTCCATTTACTAGTCTGGGAGATAAATTAAGGGAAAAGTTAAGTAGGGGAGATTTATGATCTAATATCCAATTTTAAATCTCACATATAATTCATTCTTGGTGAAAATTTTAATAAGCCGAATGATTCGGTATGGAGGGAGGGAGAATAGGATCATGCAAGAAAAATCATCAAACGGTTCACATGCTTGGATCCAGGAATCCCATTCAGAGTTCTATTATGGAGAAAAAACCCTGTGTATTTCAAAATAGTTAATTATGGCAATTCTATAGGAACACAATGTAAACAAGTGAGTACCCATTGATTGAGAAATGATTAAATCAATTATAGGATGTGGACATTTAAATGAACAATCTGAAACATTCAATTCAGCATAAGAAAGTTCACCTAAATGGTGATCTATAGGGAACCAGGAAAACATTATAAACAATACCTACACTAATGTATATGAAAATAACACTAAAAGACAATCAAACTCTGGTTCAGGCGGTAAGATGATGAAACACACATTGAGGTAGAGAGACAAATGACTTGGAGTTACATATGACAAATATGTTGGAATAGATAAAATGTGGCAAGATCCTTGACTTTGTCTGATGTCTATGACTATAATGGACTGCTCATAGAGGTGTGATGGTCTCATCACTAGTGGTTTTTAAATGGAGGCTGGATAACTGCTTATTAAATACACTATGTAGAAATTCTTTTTGAGTAATGGTTAGACTAGATGGCCCCTTCTCAGTGCCTTCTGATTTTTATGTGCTGTGATTCTTTTCTTTTTATTCCCAATACATCCATTAGGGGGTATAGATTTCTACCTTTATCTCAAAGTTTATAGTAGGTTGGGAGTAGAGAGTGGCTGGGACTTCCTGCTACCCTACTTTAGATACAGTTTCCTCAGGATTCTGATTCGAATCTGTTGGGTCTTCACACAATATACTATGGGGTTCATTAATGGTGGGACCAACAAGAAGACATCAGCCATTAGGATTCTAATGAGTAGAGGAGCATGCTTGCCAAAGCGGTAAAGAATAGCCAGGGTAATAACAGGTATGTAAAACATAAGCACAGCACAAATATGAGACACACAGGTGCTGAGAGCCTTGAGTTGTTCTTGGTGGGAAGCAATGCCTAAAACAGTCTTCAGAATGAAAATGTAGGAAATTGAAATTAATAATAAGTCCAGCATGCCTACCAGAGCAACAAAGAAGCCATAGATAATATCAACCTTATTATCAGAGCAAGCCAGTTTCATAACGTCCTGATGTAAACAGTAAGAATGGGAAAGGGGGATCTTCTTACAATATGTCAGGCTCTTCAGAGTCAAAGGAAATGGAAGAATCAATAAAAAACTTATCATGGTTAACATCATGCCAAGTTTGGTAGCTCTTGCATTGGTAAGGATAGTGCTATATCTTAGAGGATTGTGGATGGCTATGAAACGATCAAATGACATGATCATAAGAACTGAAGATTCCATGAGAGAGAAACCATGGATAAAAAACTGCTGGGCAAAGCAGGCATCAGCAGAGATTCTGGAAGCATTCAATAAAAAGACTCTTAGCATTGTAGGTAAGGATGACAGGGATAGGCCTAGGTCAGAAAAGGCCAGCATGGAAAGAAAATAGTACATTGGCTTATGAAGTGAGGATTCAGTCTTAATGATTAAGAGGATGGTACAGTTGCCACAAATGGTGACAAAGTATATAAGACAGATGGGAATTGAGATCCACATGTGAGTGTGTTCCAGTCCTGGGATTCCTATCAAAAGGAAGGTGAAGACCTCACCCTCAGAGTTGTTGAATGTAGACATGGTAGACAGAAAAAGAAGATCAAGTCAGGAATATGGATGACATTCCCTGAAATGGGAGAGGAAAAGAAGATACTTGAATCATTCTGTTTCTTCCTTCTTTTTGGTAGAATTGTGTTAGTATTGACTGACATATCACCTTGGTTTAGCCATCTGTGGTCCAACCAATAAATAGTATTCTCTTCATACTTGAATATTACTTGATTATACTGCATATTCCTTTGACTCTATCTCTTTCTAACTTGTATTACATATACACATCATATATATTAAAAATTGAAAATGAGCATCTTGAAGGCAGAGGATGTTTAATTGTTGTCTTTGTAGCCTGTTTGTTGTGATCATTTTCTGGGACATCACTATCATCATTACCTTGGTATAGCTAACAAAATGATTTTCATACAGCAGGTGTTTAATAAATGTTTGTTTGATTTTATTATCTTGTCTATGGCTTCTTTCCCTGAAAATTTAAACTGTTTTATATATAGAACTTCTCATTCTGATTGGTAACTACCTCACCAGATCCACTATTTCAGGAGCTTTGCTTAATTTCATTTCCTACTTTTTGTGTGTGTGCTTTTTTGTTTGTTTTTCTTTTTCTTTTCTGCCAGAAGAGGGTTAAGTGACTTGCCCACGGTTACACAGCTAGTAAGTATCAAGTGTCTGAGGCTGGATTTGAACTCAGGTCCTCCTGAATCCAGGGCTGGTGCTTTATCCACTGCACCACCTAGCTGCCCTATATTTCTTACTCTTTGGCAGACAACTTCACTGACTTTCTTATTACTTTCCCTGTTCCCTTAAACAAAGGTACTTGGCAAGTAGGCTTCTGCCCAGTCTACAATATCCTATAACTGTTATATTATAAACTCTGTCATTGTTCCTGGGAGGGATATGTGAAAATACTTTTCTGTGGTTCAATTCACCATCTCTGTAATTTTATGAAAGAAAGCATTTCTCCCTGGCCACCACTTCCCAAGCTGTGTTGTCTCTATTAAATTATTAGCTCCTCTGCACATTCAGAAAAAGAACTATGGAATCTGAATGAAGAATGAAGGATACTATCTTCACTTTTGTTTTTTGGTTTTTGTGGGGCATAGGGGGTTAAGTGACTTGCCCAGGGTCACACAGCTAGTAAGTGTCAAGTGTCTGAAGCCGGATTTGAACTCAGGTACTCCTGAATCCAGGGCTGGTGCTTTATCCACTGTGCCACCTAGCTGCTCCCCATATCTTCACTTTTGTTATTGCTTTTTTGTTATTGTTCTTGTTTATTCTTTCTTTAGTTTTTTTTTTCCCTTTTGTTCTGATTAATGTGGAACTATGTTAAGCATGATACTAATGTATAACCTATATCAAAGTGCTTGCTGGCCCCAGGAGTGGGAAAGGATGGGAGGATGGGAGAAAAATTTGGAACTCAAAAAATATCTCTACATGTAATTGAGAAAAATTTAAAAATTGTTTAAAATAATAAAACTATTGAAAAATATAGAAGGTCCTTAAAATGGGCTATCTTGTATTTCTATTCTCATAGTTACCACAGTTTTTGGCAATTGGTCAAACCTTATTAAATGATTTTTCAGTCATTTGTTTATCTGAAAGGCTATTTTTGATTGACTTTTTTATGTACTGGAAACTTGACTAGGCTATGAATGAAAATATAATCTGTGCTTATAGGCTTGGAAACAGGCCCCATCTGCAGAGAAAACTGGGGTGAAAGTGAAAATACAAAGAAACTTAGCCATCTAAATAGACTGGGACACAATTTCCCTTCATACTCATTTATGTGCTATTGGTGTGGGGTTTTTTGAAGGTAAAGAGGTTGTACTGACTGGATTTCTTCCACATAGTGGAAAGACTCCCCATTGTCACTTCCAGGTTCTCTCTCTTCCTCCATCACTTAGTAACCTCTCTTCCTTTAAGGTTCATTCTACTCATATCTACTATCCAATATAAATCATGATGTCTAGTGTCCACAGTTCACTCCCTTTCTTTCTTTAATGTATTTAGTATATGACTTACAATTTTTCTCTTCTCCCCATTTCCTGCCCTGCTACTAGGAGACTTCCAATATACATATTGATTCTCCCTTAAATCCCCTAACCACTCATTTCCTTGACCCACTCAACTCCAATGAGCTACTCCTCTACCCAACCAACCTCAGCCACACACAAAGACGTTCATATGTTTGATTTTTCCATCACCCATAAATGTATCACCTCTATGTTAAAAAATTCTGAAACCCTCTTTTCTGACCATAATCAATTGGCTTTTCACCTCTCCTCTACTTTTTTTTTTTTTTTTACAAATTCCTACTCTTTATCTGCACTTGGCTTGGATCTTTAGTCCCTTAATTCCTCAATACTTTTCCATGCTATCTCTTCTGCACTAGCTACTACTCTTCTTTCCATCTTGACTCCTCAGTAAGCCATTCAGCTTTACTCCATTCTCATCCCTTGAATCCCCTTGTCATATCATTATGTGCAGCTAAACCTCAGCCTTGGTTCATTCCCTCCATATTTCACCATCACCCTTATACACATGGTGCTGAAGAAAGATGGAGAAAAATAACCTAAGCGTTCTGATTTAGTCCCCTACAAATTTATCATATAACTTCAACACTGAGCCCTCATCACTACTAGATAATCCTACCCTGCCTTCTTTATCAGCTCACTATCCTACTGCACACAGTTGCTCTTCCAAATGTCTTTCAACTCTCCTTAAGCTTCCTATGGCTCCCTCACCACATACATACACTTTCTAAGCACAGAACTTTGATTCATATTTTTAATGAAAAAGTTGAGGCCTTTGACCATAAACTGCCTCTTTTCCCTTCTTTCTAATCTCCCATCACTCAGATGTTTTCTATCACTTTATCCTCTACTCCTGTCTCATATTATGTAATGGCCTTACTCTTTATCAAGGCTAACACTTCTACTTGTTCAAGTGATCCCACCCCATACCATTTTCTCCACCAGATTGCCCCCTCTGTCATCTCAAGCTTTTCACTTATATTCAATTTTCCCCTTTCTACTGGTTCATTTCCTACTGCCTGCAAACCTGCCCATGTTTCCCTTATCTTGAAAATAAATCTCTACAGTTCCTTCCATTCCTGCTAACATCCTATATTTCTTCTACCCTTTGTATCTAAATTCCGGGGAAAAGTCCATCTATAATAGGTACCCACACTTTCCTCTCACTCTCTTCTTAACTCTTTACAATCTGGTTTCCAACTTTATCATTCCACAAAACCTGCTGTTTCCAAACTAATGATTTCTTAGTTGCCAGATCAAATGTCTCTTTCTCAGTCCTAATTTTCATTAATATCTCTGTGGGCTTTGACATTTTTTATTGCTCTCTTCTTGATTTTTTTCTTCTCTCAAAGTTTTGGGGCAAAAAAACCCATTATTCCCCTTTTATAAGTGAGGAAACTCACTTTCAGGGAATTTAAATTATTTGCCCAATTTGCATACCCAGAGTGTCTACTACATAGAGGTCTTTCTGTCTCCAAGTACAACAGTCTTTGCCCTGTTATGTATTGCCTCCTCAATAGCTAGTCTAGTTGAATAAAACATAGCAAGAATGAAAAGGAATAATTTGAAATAATGCTGAAAAAGGTTCATTAGTACCAGCTTATCAATGGCCTTAAAATTCAATTTGATCATATAAGTGAGGAAGAGCCACTGAAAACTTTTGAACTGATGAGAAACATGGAAAATATATACACTAGCAATATTTCAGAACTATCTGTTAAAGAATATGAAGTCTGAGAGTTACATGAAAACTCCTTAAGGAAAAAAAAAAAAGAATTCTGAATTTCCCAACACATAATATCTATGACCCTGACTCCAAGTGCTTGTAACTAAAAATCACTTGCTTTTTTGAAGGTGATATTGATGGGTAACAATTGAATTTGGTCTCTTCCTACTCTCTCAGTCTTCTGTCATCACTGGGCAGTGTATGTGAATACCAGAGTTGGAATGGGAAGATTTTTTTGGACATCAGGCATTCTACTATTAGGAATCTGATCAAGGAGAAAGTAGGTTAGAGACAAAGATTATAAGGGGTATAAGCAATCATGGACAACGTCCATCTGCCTTGATGAGAGACCATCCTATCAGGGATCAGAATAATTATCTCTATCACTTCTGGAGGATCCTGTGGGCTCTGGGATTCTAATCCTCTATGAGTTTCATTAAGTAAGGATATGAAAAAAAAAGTAAGGATATGGCAGTTGCATATGGACAGTGTTTTTGTCTCTTTCCTCTCTCCTACCCCCACCCAATGTCCATGAATCAATGGACTTATTAACAGGTATAGAAATTAGATCACTAACCTGAGTATAAGACCTTGAATGGGCCTGGTAGCATGAAAAGGAGCAGTATCCAGGCGGCAGATCTTGTATAATTCTTGCCTTTGTCCAATTATACATGGTTCTTATATTACTTGAAGATCTCCTGGCTCTATTTCTCTCTTAATGAGACATTCCCTTTTTAGGTCCTATGGTTCAGTTCCTCTGGGGATGAAGGCTTTAGTAATTGCTAGAAGAATGAATAATCAGGGAAGTCCCATGTCCTTATTTAGGGTATAGAATTCCCTACCACCATCGCTCATCTACTCCAATTTGATTTTCTCTTTTAACAAAGAAAAATAGTTCAAGTAAAGCCACTGGTGCAGCGATCATATATGACTATGTAAATCTATGCATCTTGTTCCCATAGTCACCTACCTATCTTCAGAAAGGATAGAAGACCATTTCATTACCTGTTCTTCACATTTAATATTGGCTTTTATCATTACTTAGAAGTTGGCTTCCTTTCAACATTGTTTTCACTTATATTTATGCAGTCATTTATGAAGTATATTCTACTTCTGATTATATATGTTTCATCATGCATCATCTACCCTTATTTAATACTCTTTGTATGGTATTAGCCAGACAACATTAATGAAGTCACTCTGCCTCAGATTCAATTGAATTGACCTCATAAATTATAGTTTCAATGATGGAGACAGAAATAGGAACACAAGAAATATATTAGACTTTGTAAGAGTAGGGTCCAAGTAATTTATGGTACCTGACAAGTGCTCACATGAAAAATGAGTTCCCAATATGCCATCCCTTAACACAGGCAAGTAGATACCCAAAGGCTAAATCAATGGAAAAATAGTAACCTTGATGACAGTAGCAAAGTGCTAAGTCCATTCTCCATAGTGTTGGCAAAACTAGGGTCCACATGCCTTAACATATGGATGCTTCAAGAAATCAGACTTCGGGGCAGCTAGGTGGTGCAGTGGATTGAGCACAGGCCCTGAATTCAGGAGGACCTGAGTTCAAATCCAGCCTCAGACACTTGACACTTACCAACTGTGTAACCCTGGGCAAGTCACTTAACCCCAATTGCCTCACCGAAAGAAAGAAAGAAAGAAAGAAAGAAAGAAAGAAAGAAAGAAAGAAAGAAAGAAAGAAAGAAAGAAAGAAAGAAAGAAAGAAAGAAAGAAAGAAAGAAAGAAAGAAAGAAAGAAAGAAATCAGACTTTTTTCATGGTGCCATTATTCCTTCCTAGGTATTACAGTGGTTTCACATCTGATTATAAATAGGTGGGCCATGATTATATGTTCCAAATAATCATTTATCCTGATCCTCCCTTTCCCTTTCAATCCTTTAACTCTCAATGGATGCTAAGGGACTTGATGAGGAAGTCTTAGAAGGACTGGGTTTGCCAAGGGAATCTCCCCACAAAACCCAGTGCACATAAACAACCCCAACTTCTCTTTTGTTGATTTGTGAGTTTGTGCTCTTTGACTCTTTGACCTTTTCCAAGGAAATTATCATAATAATACCTTGCTATACTCTTTTCCTTTTTATAAAGTACTTTCCTCCCACTCCCCAACAACTCTGGCTGAGTTGTTTATTCTTATTCTCATTTTACCCATAAGGAAACTGAGATAATAAGAGGAGTAATGGTAATAATAATGATGATAATTATTATTATTATAGTGTTTATATAGTGCTTTAAGGCTTACAAAGCATTTTACAAATATCAAGTAATTTACTCATGGATGTACAAATTGAAATGCCAAATTACGATTAAAAGCAAAGTTTCATTACTACCAACCAAGTACACTTGATGAAGTCACTGAAACCAGAAGAATGTAATTCTTCTATGACTCAGTATCTGTCAGTGTTGGACTATGAAAAGCTGGATGGACTCATTTTTGCCCTTTGGATAACTGACCCTGTCAAGAACATAAGAATGATTTAGTGCTCAAAACAATATGTTTTTACAGTCCCATCTCAGTTATAATAGTATAAAATCTACAGGCTACCTACATGTAGAGGGAATTACTGGATTCGTTAGCCATCGTGAGATAGATTCTCTGGGAGATCCTGTCTTATCAAAAGGCACATAATTGCTACAGAACTAAACCTTTTTGTTAAAGTTAACTAGATCTTACAAGTTGTCCTCACCTAAGAATTTCTTAGGAAAATTAGACCTCCCTGAGGGATGGACAGCTGGGTTTTAAGTAGAGAAATACAGAATCATAAAGTATAAGCATTAGCCAGGTCCTCAATGGACATCTATTCTAAATTATATCTTTTCTAAGAATGGAAAATGGTTTGTGTCAATAGGCAGAGAAAAGACAGAATAAGACCCAAAGTAACTAATAGACAAACATATAAACATATATGTGCCTATCTTATTTTAAGGTTTGTAAATTGCTTTATATATTTTGTCTTATTCTCCAAATTACCCTCTAAAGGAGAAGCTATCATTAGTCACATTTTTTTAAAAGATAAGGAAACTATAGTTTGCACAATTTAGGTGAATTTTCTAGGCCAACACTATTTGTGTATATACTACCCAGGTCTTTCTGGCTTCAAGTATATCACTCTATCCCCCATGGCAAATTGCCTTCTCCAGCTTGTCTGATTTGGAAGAAAGTAGCATGAGTAGGAAGAAATAATGCAGAAAAAAAAAATCACTGTTGCTTAAATTGTATTTGGTCCTAAAGACAATGAAAAACCAATGAAGGTCTTTAAGTGGAGGAATGGTATAATTAGACAAATACATAAACAGCATTTTAGAACTGAGGATTATCTTATAACTCCTTTGACAATGAATCCTGAACTTGCCAACTCATAATTTCCACACCTCTGACTTAAATGTTTGTCACCAATAAACCACTTGCCTTTTTTAAGATGTTAGTGATTTCCAGTGAAGTTTAAAGTCTACCTCCCCTCCATTTTACTATCTCGAAACAGAGTATCTTCCAGAATTGGGAACAAGGGAGGAGGGAGACAGTTGTAGGGCATCTGGTATTGTACTGTTGGGAACAAACTTGGGTTCAGTCATAAATTTTTGGGGTGCAAGCAGTAATGGACAACCTCAAAAGGGTGGGTGAGTACTTTTAAACAGGTTCAGTTCCTAAAATGCCATGTAAGAAAACTTCCTTCCAGGGAGCAGAAAACTGGTCCTTATGATTTCTGGAGGTTCTGGAATCTGGGGTTTTGATTCTTTATGAATTCATTTAAGCAAGGATGTGACTACCATTTGGGAAAGCTCTTTGCCATATGATTTCTTGATAAAATTCAAGAATAAATGGATGAAAAACAACCATGAAAATCAGATCACTAACCTGGGCGGGAGACCCTGGATGGGCCCATTAGAGTGAAGAAGGGCAGAGCTCATGCTAACAACTCAAGAACATTCTTTTCCCTCCCCTAATACAGAGATGTTTTTTCTTATACTATTCTCTGATCTTTACATTGCCACTCCCCTTCTTTTCTTCCCAGGTCCCAGGGCTCACAGTTTTCTGGGGATGAAGACTGGGAAGAATCAACTCCAAGAGTAAACAATATGTTGTCCAATAGAAGACTGAATCAAAGGAGAAGGAAATAGAGAGGAACTCTCTAATGTTCCTTCTAGGGAAATTGAATTTTCTATCTTAATCATTATTTTCTGCTCATGGAAATTTCTGGCTGTACTGTTAGGCAAAAGCTTACAGAGTGAAAGTAGAGGAAAGAAATGATCAGTCTAAAAAGTCAAGAAGGGAATAAAGTATAACTATATCTAAATATAAATATATATTTATATATGTGTATATACATGCATATATAAACATATACTTATATATGTGTGAATATCCTTACAACATGTTGACAAACATGTTAGGGACAGATAGTGGAACAAATATGTGGTTTTCCTAGAACAGGCATACATCTCCAGTAAGAATAATAATTTTCTTGAATCCCAACCTCCTGATGTCTGGGCACCTATCATTTGCTATTTTGGTGTCTCTAAAGATGGGCAGACTTCAAATATTTATAGGTAGTATACCTTCTTGTATAAAGACAAACAGAAGTAATTTTATCACTGAGCTATAATTTCAATCTAAAAAGTGATGAAAGAAAAATAAAAAATAATTGTATGAAACCTGCATTCATTTTCATTAGCTTCAACAAAGTGACAGAATTCTACTGAATAATTTGAGTATGCATGGGACACATACTTTAATAGATTGGTGTAAACTACTCCATATCTAGTTGTGGAGAAACCAGGCAATTTGTCTGTTTATAAAGTAGACCTACAGGCTTTAGGGGGACTATAAAGAAATCTACCATGATAATTTTTTGCCAAAAAATGACTTAGTTGAACTCTCTGATGGTCATGTTGAGACTGATGGATGCTTCCTTAGGGTGAAAATTCATCGCTAATCTTGGGACAATTACCTGACTCAGACAACAGCTTAAAAGTAGACATTGTAATGAAAGACCATGAATTGTACCACAACAATGAGTTCAAATGATGGAAAAGACTGAACCCAGAAGGGATATTTCCTAATCTTATTACTTTAGAAAATCCTATGGTAGGTACAAACTACAGAGAATAGCAACAGTGCTGACTAGCCTGAGTACTTTACAGGTTGGGTTTTAGGAAGGCAGAAATATAGTTCTGATGAGGGTTATGATCAGCTATATCAAATTTGGAACTGGTAGATCAAAATTCTTAGAAGGTCACAGGTGTGCTATTATTATCCAACCACCTAGACTATCTGGTAATACCCTGGTAAAAAGGATATACCTCTAGCCAGACCCATGTCCCAGGTGTCTTAAATAGAAATGCACATATTCATTGATGTATATGTTAATTGCTGCCTGATTAAATATGCTTCTGTTTTATTTATTCATTTTTGCTTCTACCATAGATATATTGTAGACTTATCAGTCTATGAATTATGCTGAGTTTTACTGTCACTTATGTGGATGTAATTTTCTGGGGGGTTTTGCATTTAGTATTTTGAGGTCTCTAAATGATATTGCTTTCATGTTTATTTCCATTTGCATAATTCAATATACAATGTGGATCAGAATATACTGCACTGGCATAAATGTATATTAGGTTCTGAATATAACAGGGCTATAATGGCTGAAGCAGCTGTGATGCTGTGCATATATGGATGATATATATTTGCTGTCAATGGCATATTAGTATGATTGCTTGATGTTCTATCACCCACTCCTCCCACAATTACTCTTACTTGTGAAGTGTTGATGAATTTGGGGGGATATTTTTCTATATATCACATGTTGAGTGTACCAAAACTGATTTAGAGAGACATTTCAAAATTGAAAATTTAATTGTGAATACTTACGTATTGCTAGACACTAGAGAAATAAGTGACTCTATGTTTGACCACTGGTTAAACCACCTACATACTGGGGATTCCCTGTGTATCCCATAATCAGGTTAGTCAGTTTTATTTAGGCAAGTAATGAAATTCTTTCTTGATCAAACTTGGTTTAACAAACTTCATCTAGTCCATGATTACAAGTTAGCAAACTTTCCTAATCACAATCTTCTGTGAACAATAAGCAGGAGTAGAAGTTTGGTCCGTTGCATGATTGATTTCTGCTGAAAGTTCATTCCCATTTGGTCCCTGTGGTTCTATATAACAACAATCAGCTATAGGAATAAAGATTAAGAGTTCTGGATTCTCAATTAGGTTACATGTTCTACCATATGCCCACACAGGCACTTGTATTTGCTTTGGGGACTGAAGGACTAAAGAGCATTATGCTTATATTCCTTGAGAAATAACTTGCCTGTATTATGATCCTTTAAGCACCACTGTTCTATCTTGTTATTTTATCTCTAATTTCTTTGCAGTCATCTATTCCAACACTTTTAGATCCCTGCTATGAGACACTGGTAGTTGTCTTCTCAGGTGAGAAAAAGACTCATCTCATGAGATATTTTTAAGCATTAACATCGCACTTTAAAGTTTTTAAAGAACTTTAGATATATTATATTAGTGTACCCTCACAACAACTCTGAGAAGTAGGTGCTATTATTACCTCCATATTATAGATGGGAAAACTGAGACTGACAGAGGTTAAGTGACTTGCCCAGGGTCATACAGCAAGTAAGTATGAGGCTAGATCAGAACTCAGGTCTTCGTGAATCCAGGTCCAGCACTCTACCCATTGTGCCATCTAACTGTCTAAGAATTAAGAATCCCCATCATATAATATGGAGTGTACAAAAGAAATAGATGTGGAGAACTGAAAAAAGGCCAAACTTTGAGCCAGGGTGGTCTGAGAAGATAGGTAAAAGCTGGGATGATTGCTCCCTCTCCTTTCCAGAGGGGAGGGGGGAGGGAAATCTTCCCTCATCCAAAGCCTTCTCCATAGAGACAGACATTCATACTAAAGAACATTGTGTCCATGAGAGTATTGGATATCTCAGATGGAATAATTGATCTACTAGGTCTCTTCTCTTATGATGCAGTCTTTTTTTTTTTTCAGGACAATGAGGGTTAAGTGACTTGCCTAGGATCACACAGCTAGTCAGTGTCAGGTGTCTGAGGTTGGATTTGAACTTAGGTCCTCCTGAATACAGGGCCAGTGCTTTATCCACTGTGCTACTTAGCTGCCACCTTCTTATGATATAGTCTAAGCTGTTCCTCTCCTCAATTGGTTTTGCTTCTTGGCAGAAACTTTAATATCCCTTAGCTCCAACTTCATATGTAACTCCTCCACTTGAAGTTGTATATTGCTATTTTATGAAAAGACCACAATCCTTATCTTAAATTTGGCAAAAGTTGAGTCTATCTAACTCTAATCAATTGAAGGATTATTATTTTATTCCATCACTCAACAAGCTTCAGATAAGTATAGTCTGTCTACTTTTCTTTTCTTTTCTCCATTCCTCTCTTCTAAGCAACAGATGCTAGCGAAAGAAAACTGAATCCTCTTCACTCCTCTTCTTCTTGCTCCTCCACCTCCTTTTCCTTCTTCTCCTCTTTGTCCTCTTTGTCCTCTTTTTCTTCCTCCTCTTCCTCCTTCACAGGAGTAGTCAATAAAGATACAACTTCAACCTCTCTTTAGCCAACCAAATCTGCCTGGTACCAAGTGGCAGTGCAAAGTGAGAGATATAGCCCCTCATTGACATTACTTTATTATTTCTATTAGTTTATGTTGTTATTGTTGTTTGTCCTTCATTCTTGAAGAGGACCATGATATCAGGGAGGTTATGTTGTGACTTGCAGTGAATTGGATTCAAGTAAGGCAGGGCTATGCAAAGTCACCAGCCTCATTCTTTCTTCTGGAGGCATCTGGGTCCAATGGCAAGATATCTATCTGATCTATATTATTTTATATACATATTACTGGAATATCATCTAGGAACTTTTTTGAGAAACCTCCCATTATGGTATGCTCATCTTTTCTTTCTTTTTTTTTTTTTAAATAAGGCAATTGGGGTTAAGTGACTTGCCCAGGGTCACACAGCTAGTATTTGTTAAGTGTCTGAGGCTGGATTTGAACTCAGGTCCTCCTAACTCCAGGGCCAGTGCTCTATCCACTGTGCCACCTAGCTGCCCCCTGTTCATCTTTTCTAACAGCCATAAGAAGGTAAATTATACCTGTCTAATAGTTATGACATTTCCAATGTTTATATTTCATCAAGTATCAACCTCAACATATTACATTTTCATAAGCAAATGAGTTTTGTAGCATAAAATACAGAAAGACTTTGTTTTATTTTTACTTAAAGCATGCCATATGCAATTGAGCAACTGCTGTCTCAGAACATTGATGCAAACATAACTCACCAGCTGTTCTATGAGTACACTGATGCAGAGTTAATTCAATAGTTGTTTTCTTAACACAGAAAAGCAGACTAATGACTCAAACAAGTGAACTGTCAAGGGTCACCTCCTCTAGAAACACAACATCGAGAGAAAGGTTGAGGGGGCAGCTAGGTGGTGCAGTGGATAGAGCACTGGCCCTGGAGTCAGGAGTACATGAGTTCAAATCTGACCTCAGACACTTAACACTTACTAGCTGTGTGACCCTGGGCAAGTCACTTAACCCCAATTGCCTCACTTTAAAAAAAAAAAAAGAAAGAAAGAAAAAAAAAGAGAGAGAAAGGTTGGTAAAATCCTGTTGCACTCTGTCCTGACCAGGTTACAATGGGATTACTGGGGCAGCTGGGTGGCACAGTGGATAAAGCACCAACCCTGGATTCAGGAGGACCTGAGTTCAAATCCGGGCTCAGACACTTGACACTTACGGCTGTGTGACCCTGGGCAAGTCACTTAAGCCTCATTGGCCCACCCCCCAAAAATGTAAACAACTGGAATGCTGTATTGATTTCTCAGTGCTTAATTTATTTACAAGACCTAGACAAGGAGAAATAGGCACCAAGAAGGACAAGCAAGATGTGTCAAGGACTAGGCTTTTCAATAAAACTAGCCTTTGAAGAAATGGCAAATAGTCTAAAGAAAAGAAGACTTGTCAGAAATGAGATATCTGTCTTTAAATATTTTTTTTAAATGCCTTTAATATGTGGGATGAGATTGTACTGTCTAGTCTCAAGGGGAAAAAAACAGGAATAATGGGTTCCAGAGAGAGACTTTAACCTGCTATAAAGAAAAATTTCTAATAATTCAATCTATCTAACATGGAATGGAATGCTTCAATTGACAGCAAGTCTTCATTATTGAACATCTCCAATTGGCAGCTTCATTACAACTTTTCAGAATTGTTACAGGAGTTATGCCTCAAGTGCAAGTTATAATAAGTAGCATAAAAAATAAAATAAAAATAAAAATAAATAACTAAATAATATCTGAATTCTCCAATCTGAGATGATGTGATGCAATGATTCCATAAATCAATGATTGTATCACTGAAAGATCAAAGGAAAGTGCTTAAACAATCAAGATTCAGAGCAGAGTCAGGCAGATATTCTGGGAGTCTGATGAGCAAAAAGAGTGAAGATCAGAACAAGGAGGTAAGTAAGAATTTAGACCAGTAAATCATTAGGAGATATCAAAGTACTAAAATGTATTGTAAGCTGTGAAGTAGAAATAATAAAACCAGGGAAAAAAGCCGTAGATATATAAAGGGAAGAAAATAGAGACAACTAAAAGTTTGGGGAGTGAGTCAGTAATAAGGTACCCACAGTAACTAAAAGACAAGAAAAATAATCATGAAGGAGATTACTTGTTATGTACTGTCAACAAGTAAAATAAGATTATTGGGAACATCATTTTCCATAACAACATCCTCTTTATTTTAGGTTGATATTGAGATTGGTTTTATAGCTTGGGCATTATGGGATTTTAGGAGGAAAAGGAGTGAATTAGGCATTACCTTTAGATTGTGTTTGAGGGCATAGATTGTTTCCTCTTCATATCCCCATCTCCTGTATTAGGGGTTTTTTTTTTGGGGGGGGGGAAGGTGAGGCAATTGGAGTTAAGTGACTTGCCCAGGGTCACACAGCTAGTGTTAAGTGTATGGGATTGGATTTGAACTCAGGTCCTCCTGAATCCAGGACCAGTGCTCTATCCACTGCACCACCTAGCTGCCCCCTAGATTGTGAATGAGTAAAAAAGAATAGATTTTGAAAAAAAATAAAACTACTAACTCATCAGATCTTCTTCAGACACAGTTTCCCAAGAACCTTCTCACGGATTTGACGAGTCTTCACACAGTAAACAATAGGGTTCATCAGTGGAGGAACTAAAAGGTAGACATCAGCAATGAGGATCCTAATTAATGGTGATCCGTGTTTGGCAAAACGGTGGACAATAGCCAGGGTGACAACAGGAACATAGAAAATGAAAACTGCACAGATATGAGAAATGCAAGTGTTGAAGGCCTTTAACCGCTCTTGATGGGAAGCAATACCTAAAACAGTCTTCAGGATCATTATGTAGGATAACAAAATCAATACTAAGTTCATCATGCCTAACAAAGCAACAAAAAAACCATAGATGACATTGACTCTGTTATCAGAACAGGCCAATCTCATTATATCCTGATGGAGACAATAGGAATGGGAGAGGAGGTTTCCCTTACAAAATCTTAGCCTCTTTAGAGTGATAGGGAATGGGATTATACATGTAAAAGAGGCAATAGCAAAGCCCAATACAATTTGCATGACTCTGACATTGGTGAAAATGGAACTATATCTTAGAGGGTTACGGATGGCTATGAAACGATCAAAAGACATGATGACAAGCACAGAAGACTCCATGGCAGTGAAGGTGTGGATGAAGAATTCCTGGGCAATGCAAGCATCAACAGAGATCCCTGGAGCATTGAATAAGAAGATTCTCAGCATGGTTGGCAAGGAAGAGAAAGATAAGCAAAGATCTGAAAAAGCCAGCATGGAAAGAAAATAATACATGGGTTCATGGAGAGAAGGTTCTGTCTTGATAAGGAGGAGAATAGTAGAGTTGCCTAATGTGGCAATGATATATATGAGGCAGAAGGGAATGGATATCCATATATGCACATGCTCCATTCCTGGGATCCCAATGAGGACAAAGGTAGAAATTTCAATCTCAGTGGTGTTGAGATGAGACATGAATGCCAGAGGTGGGAAGTAAGGTTTGCATGACAGATGGTATTCCCTGAAATGGATGAAAAAACAAACAAACAAAAAACAACAACAGCAACAACAACAAAAAAAAACATTGATGAATTAGATGTGATACATTCTAAATTGCCTTCTAAATTTAAAAATCTACAATCCTATTCCCCACATATATCTCTTACCTTCTATATCCTTGATGTTCACTACTGAGAATTTTTGGCAGAATTTGTCTAATCTATGACCAAAGAAGGAGGAGGAGAATAAGTATTTAAATAGTAACTACAATGTGGCAAGCACTGTGATAATTTTAGTAACAAGGATCTTGGAGAAAGATGTAGGTATATCTGACTCCCATAAAGATATCTTCAAGGAATCATATAGTTGGAATGGAATTCAGAGATCACAAAGTCCAAATTATGCATATATGAGTATGTATGTGCATATATGTGGATATGTATATGAATACCATAAAGTTCTGGAGATAGAAGGACTCTTAAAAGTTATCTAGTTGAATTCCCCCCTTTGTATAAGAGGAGACTAAAACAAAGAAAGTGATTTTCCAAAGACTATCCATTAAGTTGGTTAGTGAAAGAACTGCAAGTAGAACTCAGAATTCCTACTTTAGTTCTTCTTCACTGTATTATACTGTGTCTTTAATGATAAATAATTGAGACACAGAGAGAGAGAGAGAGAGAGAGAGAAAGAGAGAGAGAGAGATGATAGACATATTGATATAGGTTGAGATAGATATAAATATATAAACAGAGATATGCAGAGAGATATAAATATAGTCATAGACAGTCATAGATATAGTTGAGGATATTTGGTGAATATTTTTAAACAGTACAAATCAGAACACAAGAAATATTTTTTAATAACTGAATTCTTGTAGTAT
The DNA here is from genome assembly GCF_019393635.1 of Dromiciops gliroides. Taxonomy (NCBI): domain Eukaryota; kingdom Metazoa; phylum Chordata; class Mammalia; order Microbiotheria; family Microbiotheriidae; genus Dromiciops; species Dromiciops gliroides. The sequence continues at coordinate 582,738,622 of NC_057863.1, forward strand.
ATCCGGAGTTATTTTTGAGTGCTTGCATGTTTTTCCACATTTTTAAATATCCCCAATCTATTTTTCCTTATACCCCTTTTTTGTCTATTTCTACATGTTGATAACCTTCATTTTCTCAAAGATATTTTCAAACAATGGGGTGGGTGGGAAGAAGATTCTTATTATTGATCTCTATTCCTGTGAAAACTTCTGAAGTAAAACTTCTGGATTCAATTCTAAATGTGTGGATCATGATATTGCCATCAAATGTGAGGAGGCCATTGATTTTATCTAGTTGTCTGTGAAGTACCCACCCTACCTAAGCTAGTTGCCTTTCTAGTCAAAAGTCTTATGCAGAGTCATTATGCTGCCTTTTAAAGAAAATATATGTTCAAAAGACAGTGTGGGGTAGGAGAAAAAGCCCATGACTTGAAAAAGATTTGCATACAAAAAGTTTGTTTTAAGATATTTTAGATGGATAAGCAGTTTTATATGCAAGTGTTTTTTTTTTTTTTCACTTTAATATGTGTAAGGGGTAAAAGGGAATGGGGAATATTACTCCTGTGAGCCACAGTGAATGGGATCATAACCTAGAAAAGAGACATGGTATAAGATGTAAAATTGTCAAGAAGGTATTACCATTAGTATAATTATTAATCCACAAATGTAAGATATGCAATTTATTCAGCATAGAGGACTCCAAGTATGAGAATGATCTTTACCAACATATACTATCTATGCCTTAATAGGAAAGTGATAGGGTTTTTTTGTTTTGGGTTTTTTTGGTTTTTTGTTTTGTTTTGTTTTTTAGTAAGGCAATTGGGGTTAAGTGACTTGCCCAGGGTCACACAGCTAGTAAGTGTTAAGTGTCTGAGGCTGGATTTGAACTCAGATACTCCTGACTCCAGGGCCAGTGCTCTATCCACTGCGCCACCTAGCTGCCCTAAAGTGATACTTTTTTAAAGTACATTATTTAGCTGTGTGACCCTGAGCAAGTCACTTAACCCCAATTGCCTCACTAAAAAAAAATAAAAAAATTAAAGTACATTATTAACTTTAAATGTCTTCCTCAATGTCACATTGATGTAACCATCAAGATGTAAAATTTGAACTTCAGGAAATACCACCTGTCTATTAAAAGTTCTTACCACAAAATCAGCAGTCTTTCTTCTATGTAAATCTGTTGCTAATAAAAATAATGATAATAAAAGTACATTGATTATTCTGAGTATCTGTTTTCACTGGTGTACATTCTTCCCCCACCAATGTAAATTGATACTTATGCTTGCCATATAATATAGTTTTCATATGTACATGTATGACATGTGTATATATACATACATATAGTAATAGTGATATATTTATATGTGTGTATATGAATGCACATGTGCTAATTAACCACTAGTGGCCAGGAGATAGATATAGATATATATTAGATAAACATATAAATAGATATAGAAAAAAAATGTCTGTGATTGTATGTATCCTGGTGGCTAATAGCTTATCTTCAGGTGATGAAAATTCTTGCCTTTAGTGATGCTAAAACTCAGGGCCTCTTTGTCATTGCCTGTACATTGTTCCTTTGGAGATCACTATGCCACATCAGAACTTTTGTTCCTCAGGCACAGATTTTAGAAACCAATGTTACCTCCATGTCATGGTAAGATATCAAAGATGTATTGTAATGAATTTGTTCATTATTACAACTATTAATAATTCCAGTTGATATTTTAATAACAATAACCTATTACATTAAAACAAAACAAAAGAAAATCTCATGGCAATAGCTTTCTTGACTTACAATATGGATAAAACGATTTGCCTAAGTAATTTCAAAGAAGAGATTAAAGAAACACTAATCTATCAACATTCCAGGCTGTCAAGTTTAAAATGTGAGAATTCCAAAATGAAATTATGTTTTATAATTTGGAATAGGTGACAGCAAATATTACATTGAAGGTAAGGAAGAATAGTAGCATGGTCCTAATTCTATCTTCTGTAACCATTTTCCACAATATGCTGAATTGTAACTCTTCAGAAAGAGCAAGGTAGTTTTGGAAGAGTGCAAAAGCATTTTGATTGGATCATGGTCTCTTTTACTCTACTGCACTCTTGTACTGTACTGCCAGCAACACTTCTTTGATAAAATATCAGAATCTCAATTTGGAACAGACCATTATCAGAATCTAGCCCAAGGATCTGAACTCTAACATACCAGACAAAAGTTATTCTCCCATGAATAACTTTTCAAAGGATATCAAAAAGAACTTTTTTCATAAATTTTCAATTTACTTTATCTACAATGTGAAGATTCAGATAACAAACAATATAATAGAAGTACAAATTAAACAAGTTCTGCAGCTTTACCTCAGACCTCATATGCTGTCAACTTTTTTTTAATGTTTTTTTGTTTGTTTGTTCTGGGGTTTTTTGTGGGGCAATGAGGGTTAAGTGACTTGCCCAAGGTCACACAGTTTGTAGGTGTCAAGTGTTTCAGGCCGGATTTGAACTCAGGACCTCCTGAATGCAGGGCTGGTGCTTTATCCGCTGTGCCACCTAGCTGCCCTGCTATTAACTCTTAAAAAGAAAAAAAAAAAAGATGAGAAAAATCAGTATTTGAGAGGATAAGAAAAGATGGGCTGACTAATACCATATTGGTTGGGCTATGAATTGGTGTAGTTATTCTGGGAAATTCATTTGGAATTAGTTAAGACAGTGAATTAAATTTCTAAAACCTTTGACATAGAGATCATACATCTAGATCAATAGCAAAAAGAGAAGTACCATAAACACAAAAGTATTTGTAGCAACATTAAAGAACTGGAAGTAAAGAAGATATCCACTGATTGGGGAATCTATAAATGAATCACAGTTATATAAATGTAATGTGGTATTATTGATCTATAAGTAATGATACATTGTGATGAATACAGAGAATCAAGGGAAGATATACAACTTGATGTAGAGTGTAACCAGGAAAATAATACATAAGCTGACTGTAAAAATATATAAAAGAAAAGAACAGTAAAATTTTCTAAACTAAAGGCTTTCAATTTTTAATTACTAAGCTTATTTAAAAAAAAAAAGACATGAGAATTCGCTTCCATTCATTCCTTGTAGATATGGGAAACTGTGAGTGTAACTCTAGCACATGATACATCTGTTGTCTAATGAATTGGGCTAGTATTACTGAACTTTTACTTTCCCATTTGAAAAGAAAATGTCTTAAGCTAGGGATTTCTTAGTGATGGCAATTTATATGTACATTAAGGCATTGGAAGACATAAAAATTTTTAAAAGTTAAACCTAAATTTACTATAGGGTCTGTCCCTCAGATCCCATTTATCGTGAGATTTTTTTTTTTTTTTGGACTGGGCATATTTCTTAAAAAGGCTTTGTTTTGATTGTTTTTCCAATGAAGGTATGAAAGTAAAAAGGAGAGAAAAGGTAATTTGAATGTGTCTGTATGCATGTATTCATGTATGATTGTGTATATGTACACACACACATATATATATGCATATTTTTAAAATCACTAATATACTGTCTCAGATGATATGATGCTTAGTTTTTGCTAAACTATTCTTTTTCCCCCCTCTTTTCTCATTTTTTTTTTATTATGAGATATGACTCTCTAGGTAGGAGAGAGAAGATATTGTATTAAAGATGCAGATTATGTTAAAAAAAAGAATATCAATAAAAAAAAGTCAATCCCATTTTCAAATAGGAAGTTGAGACTGGTTAAATAGCCTGTCAGTTGTTACCAATATGGCAAATGGTAGAATGAGGATATTAATATAAGTATTCTGATGGAAATCCAGAGCTGTTTGTACTCTACTGTTGCTGTCTTATTTTTTTGTGGGGGGGGGGGGGGGCAATGGGGGTTAAGTGACTTGCCCAGGGTCACACAGCTAGTAAGTGTCAAGTGTCTGAGGCCAAATTTGAACTCAGGTTTTCCTGAATCCAGGGCCGGTGCTTTTACCCACTGCACCACCTAGCTGCCCCTCTGTTGCTATCTTTAAATTTTAGAACTATTTGGTAGGTCACAGGGATGACTCATCTTCTGGATCAATTCAACAATTATCTTCAAGTTTTGTAGTAAGGTCAGAGAATGCTGAAAAATCTCCTCCCAGCTGCAATGTGGAAGCTCTTGGAAGAATCTCCCTTCATAAAAATGAGACCACTGACTTGGTTAGAATTCTGGTCTGACCATTTTCCTCATGCCTAGCTTTGTCAGGCCTTTTCACTGAGTCATGCATTACTTTACAAGTGGTGCTAAAAGTGAGGCAAAGCTCTTTCATCAGGGTCTGTGTTGTCTTGAACAATGCTATCACTCTAAGGAGGTGTTACTTTCTAGTGGATAGAGAATTGGAATTGAAGTAAAAAATACCTGGATCCAAATATTTCCTCAAACAATTACTATCTGGGGCCGGTAGGTGGTGCAGTGGATAAAGCATAGGCCCTGGATTCAGGAGGACCTGAATTCAAATCCAGCCTCAGACACTTGACAGGTGTGTCTAGCTGTGTGACCCTGGGCAAGTCACTTAAGCCTCATTGTCCTGCAAAAACAAACAAACAAACAAAAATAAATAAACAATTACTATCTATGTGGCCTGGGAAAGTTTTAAAATCTATGTGAGCCTCAGATTCCTCATTTTTCCATTGGAAATAATACTTTTGCCGACTCACAGTGTTGTTACTTCTTTTAAATACAATAAGGCATGTTAAGCTAGCTACTTTGTAACTCTTAAATATTATATAAGTGGGAATAAATTCGCGTATCATTATGATCATTTTGATCACCACAGACGTCATTATTATGGTTGTTATTGTCATCGTTGTCATCATCATCATCATCATTATTATTAGTTGTAGCTGGAGGAGTCCTAAGAATGCCCATATTTCTTATAGTCAGTTTATAGGGGATCCCATTTAAAGTTGCTCATAGAATCTGGGGACAAATTGAGAAAATAAAAATCTCAGCCATTTAATTCAGTTCAATTCAGCAAGTACTGATTATAGCACCTGCAATGAGTAAGTAACAGTATGAGGATTAAGAGAGAGAGAGAGACACAATGAGAAACTTTCCTCCTCCTCCTCCTCCTCATGAAGTTCACATAATACTGAGGGAATGTCAAATTTACCCAGAGAAGTAAATACCCTGTGATTTGAGGAGGGATGAAGAATTAATAACTTGTGGCCCCTGAAATGTAATGTGGATTAAGTGGATTTCAAACAATTTCAAACAGCATTCAGGACTGCATATACAAAAGCACAGAAGCAGGGGAAGGAATGCTGGATTCAAGGAACAGTTTAGTTGTAACACAGAGTATGTGAAAGGAAGAGATACAAAATAAATAAATCTGGAAAGGTGGCTTACATCCAGATAGTGAAGGGCTTTCAATGCCAAGCTGCAGATGCCCAAAGCCCCAGTACAAATAAGAAGCTGGTGAAGAACACTTGATCACATTCCACTTACCCCCTCAGAATTACTAGCTAGCTGTTTAACAAGAAATATACTTACTTTCTCCTTATCTCGACCACCTCTTTATTTCCTTCCTGCATGTTTTTCCAATCATAGATTAGCCTGATCTCCAAGCTAGGCTGACAATTCAATTATGATCCTGGAGTGTCCTACTCTGAATTCAGCAATCAACTCTTTCATCCAAGGAGTAAGATTTCTTTGGCTGCTAATGGTTTCTTTCTCATTCATGCTTTCTGAATTTCTCTACCTTTGTGATTTACATTCCCAAACATTCAGTTGCCTTTATTTCACTTACAATTGTTAACTAAGTCCTTAGTTAATTCATCCAATTAGCTCCGTGATCATCCCTTTAAACTTTTTTTTCAACCTAAGTGCAGATTTCTACTTGTTATAATTATCCTATGTATCAGAATCATTTTTTAAAAGAGTGAATTTAAATGAACATGAACTGAATGAAAGTTATAGGTTGAAATGATTATGAACAGACTCAAAGGCAAGTTTTTGTTTGTTTGTTTGTTTTCCCCCAGAAAGGGAAGAGAGGGAGAGAGTAGAGGGAGAGAGAGAGAGAGAGAGAGAGAGAGAGAGAGAGAGAGAGAGAGAGAGAGAGAGAGAGAGAAATAAAGAGAGAGCCCTTAAATTGTGATCTTAAAATGGACAAAGTTAAAAGGAAATGAAAATAAGAAAAAAATCTGATGCATTGATTTTAAATAGCTCTAGCACGAAAAATAGGCTAGATGCAAAGGGGCTGGAAATAAGAATCCTGAATAGAGGGAGCTCTGAGTACAAGAAGTCACAGATGTATTTGTCTCCCAATATATCTGGGAAACTTATAAACATATTCCTTGGAAGCAAAGCAGCTTTTTTACATTTACTACTGCTGCTGAAGACTCAGTGCCATGTGTTATGGGGAGATTGATGGGAATTTGGGAGTAGGGGGTTCTTAGGAATTCCTCCTTAAAGAATTACATCCTCTTGCACACAAATCCAATTAGAATACAATAATAGTTTATTTAGATGCTAGGGAAAGGAAACCAAGAGAGAAGTCCTTGGATTCCTTCTCATCGGGAGAAGGCATGGCACAGAGGCATGGCTCTCTGAGATACCTATCTCCTTGAGCAGTAGACAGGCAGAAACTTTTATAGAGGACTGATGGTGGTCCCAAGAGATGATCATCTGACTGTGGAAAGTTACCTTATTGGGGGAGAACCATCCCCCACTGGTGGTAGCTGGGGGAAGTTGGGTGAGGGTGGGCTCCAAATCTCTCAAACCATCTCTCCCCTTCAAGCCACAAAGGCAGCAGCCACACCTAATCTTATCTCCCTGAGGGGTGGGGGAGACTGGAATGAAGGTTGTTGATCCTGGAGCTAACTCAGTCCTGATCCAGTGCCACTTATCTCTTTAGGTGTATCTGTCCTTTGGTTTACTTTTTCAAGGAGAAGGTTCATTGATTTAGCCCAGAAAACTTCTGAGGTACCCTAACCCATTCAAATGAGGTTCCCTGTCCCATAACACATGGAAAAAGATATCTAGAAAGGATAAAAATACAGTAGAGTTTTGTTCCAATGACTTTAGACTCTAGGAAGGAGCCCATGTTGCCTTAGAAAAATAAAAGTACTGGAATATAATATTTCAAAAACCAATCTACCCTTTGAATAGCCACAAAAAAATCTTAGATGATTTAACAACAAAAATAGCATAGACTTCTCATGAAAGTTTCTGTTTCCTAGGAAATCAAATGGCTTAAGAAACAGTAATCAAAACCAAACTACTTACCAGGCTAGAAGCCAGTAGACAGGTAAATGGAAATAAAGGACAGATGATGGAGAAGACCGTGTACCACTTTCAGACTCAGTCATGAGAGTTTATTATAGATACTACCCTCCACTCCCTCTTCCTTGCCCTAGGATATTGAAACCTCTGGGGAAGCCAACCTTGTTCTCTGTGGTCTCTTTTTTTAGTAAACACAAAACATCATAAACAAAAGCCCAGAGGAATGGGGGATGAAAGGGTTTGGTCATTTGGGTATTAGGCTTCTAGAAAATAGGAAGACAAATTCTGAGAAAGGATTCAGTGATTAGAAAGGCATTTATGACTTTAGGAAGTGTCATGGGGCACAGAGCACCCCAGAATTTCTCTGGGGCACACCGAGGAATCTTCTCCTTGAGAAACTAAACCAGAGGACAGATAACGCCTAGAGGAACCAAATCGGACTGAGCTAGCTTGGGATTCCTACCCTTCATTCCGGTCTCCCTTATCCTGGGGAGATAAGTTTGGGTGTGGCTTCGGCCTTTGTGTTCTGAAGAGGGATCCGTAGCCACCCCTCACCCAATTCCTCTAGTCACTACTAGTGGGGGATGGTCCTCCACTCCTCACCCAATTCCCCCAGCTACCACCAGTGGGGGATGGTCCACCTTCATTAAAGGAACTTTTCATGGGCAGATGGTCCACCCCCATCAGTCCTCTATAAAAGTACCTTCCGGTCTCCTGTTCGAGGAGATTTGGTACCTCTGAGCCATGTGCTTTATGCCAAATCTCCCCATGAAAAGTCTAAGGATTTCTTTCATGGTTTCCCTCCCCCCACCCTTCCCTTCCCTTGCTCCTAAATAAACTATCACCTTGTTCTAACTAAGTTTTGTGTGCAAGAGGGTGTAATTCTTTAAAGAGGAATTCCCAAGAACCCCAACCCCAACCTGTACCCCATTTCCACTATATCAGAAGAAAGCACTTTAAGTGCTTTGATGAATCAACAAATGAAGATCACAAGATGAGGAAGACTTTTCGCCCAATAGAATTAGTGTGGGTGTCATGGACTATAAGATACATTATAAGGAAACCAGAAAACACTGTTTTTTTAGTCAATGAGGTACGTGAGGGTAGAATGGGGTTTGTTTAAATGAGAACTGATTTGGTAGACATTTATTTAGTACAGTGGGGTTATATGGATCAACAGGTTCAACCCTCTTCAAGGAAGTAAAGTCATTTGTAAAGATTTGTGTTTTTAATTGTTTTTTTTTTCCTATATTAATTCCTATCCTTTTTAAACCTTTGAATTTTATTTACCTTCTAATTAGGAAAGCCTTATTAGCACATCTGGTGATCCCAATAAAGCTGCCAATTTTCTGCCATTCACAGTTGAATAGACAGATAAAATAAATAAATCTTATGTTCACTCATGTTTGGTCATATGGTTCTCTCATGAGAAAAGAAACCCTAGTCCTTAGTTAAATACCCACTCCTAGCTCCTATGGTAATTAATTATCCTTTCTGTCATGTTAACTAGAAACTTACATGCCCTCCTGAGACCTCAGAGCATTGATTCCTTCAGTAGCAAGAGATAATGCAATAGAGTGTTGAACCCCAAAATGGAAAGATTTGAATCGAAATACTGCCTCTAGAACTCACCAGGTGTGGGATGTTGGGGAAAGAAGTCATTTACATCATGAAGCCTGGGTTTCCTTTTCTGTTTAATGGGGATGACAATGTCTATTGTCTCCAACTAGCATGGTTACTGAAGCTAAACATCATTAGGTCATTCAAGCAATCTTAGAATGGCACAATTTCAAGTAACCTCTCCATCATGTTTGGGATGGACACTTTTTAGCTTATCAAGATCCTTCCTAAATGTTCACAAATGAACATTTTTTTCTAGATATCATCTGAAGAGAAAAGAGTACAGAAGAGTAACAACAATTCATTTTTGTCTGATCCCTTGGAAGATTTAAAAAAAAAAAAACAAAAATCTTGGACATCATAGTTGAGTGCATGAATCAGAGCAGAAATGGGGCCATGGAAAGATCAGGTGTTGGGAGCTTAAGAAAAAAAGTTGACAAACAACTACAATTAGTCTTAAGAAATTCTCTTGAAAGTAAGAATTGTTAGTGTCACTGAAAGTCAGATAGCTTAAACCCTAATAAAATGAGACCAGCCAAATATGGGGAGGCTGAGGATGACTGGAAAAGCTTCCTGAAATGAAGTTCAATTGGTCATTTTTTGTGGGACCAAATAATCTTTTTTTATAGGAACATATGAAATTAGGTTCTCATTTCTTTCTCATTGCTTTCCTTTCCTTTGTTTTTAATACTCCAACAACAGAGGGGCAGCTAAGTGGCACAGTGGATAGATCATGGGCCCTGGACTCAGGAGGACCTGAGTTCCAATCCAGCCTCAGACACTTAACACTTACTAGCTGTGTGACCCTGGGCAAGTCACTTAGCCCCAATTGCCTCACCAAAAAAAGAAAAATACTCCAATAACAGACTTGATTACTCACCTCTTGACCATTACCTTACTCTCATTTTGAAAGATTTTTTTCCCTCTATTCTTTACTTAAGGAAGAGACCACCATCTCAAAACTTCTCCATAACTATGTCTGCCTCTAACATTTGTATTCTGTCTAGCCAGTATCCTAGGCAAGACAATGGTAAGTCAGACTCTTAGTAATAGCTGAGATAAAATATAATCTTCTCCAGGGCCTTCTTAGACCTACTATTTCCTCTTTTCTTATATGTACAGATTGGTTTTCTCAGTGCTTTCTTCCTGCCATCACACACTTGAGAATCAGGACCCCTTCCCTTTCTCTACTACTATCAATGCTATCCTATCCTGTTCTTAACAACCTCTTTATATTGTTCCATCATTTATACAAGAGAGAAGTTGATGTTATTAGTACCTTTTTTTTTTCCATTAAAAAGGCTCATGCATTTCCTAGAGCAGAGAGATTTGTAGTCTATTCAGAAGGGGGCTGGAACTGGCTGCTTCAATGGGAACTGGATCAGGCCTTCACTAGAGACCCTGCTCATTTTAGTCTTCACAACACAGAAAAAGCCAGGCCTATCATATGTTTTGAAATGAGAGGCAGTTATATAGGTCTCAGAAGTGTTTAACTAGTCTGTGAAAAAGTAGAAGGAGTAAATATTGAGGAAAGAATTTGAACAGATCCAATCTGTGAGAATTGGAATGCCACCCCCTGCTGAGAGGGACATTGTGAGAAACAGGCCTGAAAAGAAAACATGTGACTTAGCATCTGGAAGTGGCTGGGTGTCCAGAAGTTACTGCCTGTTAGTCATGTCAATCAGTGCTACCAGCCAATTAGCTTGGAGCGGTGTGGGTAGATGGCCTTGCTTCCTGTTTCAGAGAGGACTTCTGGGAGAAGCCAATGAGAAGTGGTCTCTTTTTCATCTGGAACTGGCTTGTGGTGGCAGAAACTTCATGTGGGCCATTAGGAAAGGGCAAGGTTTTATCTAAGGCTATCCCGAATAGATGTAAGGTAGGGTTTTCCAGTCTATAAAAAATCTGTTCTCAATCTCTCTCTTTTCACTAACTTCTTTTTTTTTTTTTTTTAGTGAGGCAATTGGGGTTAAGTGACTTGCCCAGGGTCACACAGCTAGTAAACGTTAAGTGTCTGAGGCTGGATTTGAACTCAGGTACTCCTGACTCCAGGGCCGGTGCTCTATCCACTGCGCCACCTAGTTGCCCTCACTAACTTCTAATACACCTTAATAAATACTTAAAAGCCTAAACTCTTGCTGAATTGATCAGTAAATCTTAATTAGTTTCTCCCCCCCACTGCGGTCAGGTCACGTTAGATTTTAAACATCACAGCTAGAATTTTAGACTCCACAAATCTAATGAATAAATGGATGCAGAATCAGAGGATAATGATGTTAAATCTATCCTAACTCTGTGCATGTGGCTATATTCATGTTTTGCAGTAGATAAAAAAAACTGTGCTATGTCCAGAGAGTAGCCTAATCATTAGTGACCTTATTCCCCTGGCTAAGAATGATGTTCTTTATATTTTCTCTGCTCCCTTTTTCAGTAAATAAAATGGATCCTTAAATCCTAGCTATCTGTTCCTTTTAACCTATTGTGAAGGCCAAAATTTGATATACTAAGCATTATCTGGGGGACTTGCCTTAAAGTTGGGGTCTCAGAAATATGAGGGACTTTTAAGGTTTAGCCCTCCTCTCTGAACAGCCCTTTTTAGATATTTCTCCCAGGCCAATAAGAAAGGAGCCTCTAAGCTTTAGTTCACAAAAGAATCAGATTTTATTACTTCAGAATTAATTAAACAACAAAGGTGAAACTAATAAAAATCAAAGATAAGGAAATAGGAAAATGGAAATACAAATGAATATTATTAACTCTAAACTTAACCTATGCAATCCCAGACCATTCCCAATTAAGCTAGTTCAAAGGAATTTGGGGTTTTCCTTAACTAAGTCACCCAAGACTGAACAGCCCGCCAGACTGAGAACCAGCACATGTCGTGCACCACCACCACACAGGGCCAAGCAGAAAGAAAGAGGCCAGCTCGCATACCAGAAGTAGCCCACCTCCCTTCCAGGAGCATTCAATGTCCCCTTCCCCAAAAGGAGAGGTCCTTCAAAAAGCTGCCACAATAATCTTGGGGTGTGCCAGGTGTGGCCCCTCCCAAATGAGTTAGCTAAAATTGGGAATATTAATCTTTACCCCAAATAATTTTTACCACATTATTTATATGATGTTTTCAGTATTACTTTAAAGCTAATATTCTTTAGGTAAAGCCACCAGTAGCTATTTGAATACTTAAAACTGAGGCATTATACCTCTGTCCAGATAGCCAAGAATGTCAATTTTGCTTAGGAGTTCAAGACCTATATATATGTGTTATTTTATTTTTCACATTTAATTTAATATTTTATTTTCCCTTATTACATGTAAAAGAAATTTTAACTTTTTTTTTCACATTTTGAATTCCAAATTCTTTTCCTCTCCTCCCCCCCACCTTGAGAAGGTAAGCATTTTGTCATAGGTTATACATGTGTACTCTTGCAAAACACATTTTCATGTATGCCATGCTTTGAAAGAAAACAGGAAAAAAAAAAAGAAAAGAAAAAGAAAGTAAAGAAAAAGTATCTTCAATCTGCATTCAGGCTCCACTAGTTCTTTCTCTGGAGATGAACATAACATTAATCCTTCAGAATTGTCTTGGATCATTGTATTGCTGAATATAGCTAAGTTATTCACAGTAGAACATTATATAATATTAAACAATATTTTTGTTACTGTGTACAGTGTTCTCATGGTCCTGTCCACTTCACTTTGCATCATTTCACCTAAGTCTTTCCAAGTTTTTCTGAAAGCATCCCGCTCATCATTTCTTATAGAACAATAGTATTCCATCACAACCATATACAATAACTTGTTCAGCCTTTCGCCAATTGGTGGACATCCCCTCAATTTCGAATTTTTTGACACCATTAAAAGAGCTGCTATAAATATTTTCATACATATAGGTCCTTTTCCTTTTTTTCAAAAAAATATATCTTTGAGATACAGATCTAGTAGTGGTATTGCTTCATCAAAGGGCATGCATGGTTTTACAATCCTTTGGCCATAGTTCCAAATTGTTCTACAGAATGATGATCAATACACAACTCCATCAATGATGACTTAGTGTCCCATTTTTCCTACATCCTCTCCAACATTTATTGTTTTCATTTTCTGTCATATTACCCAATCTGATAGATGTGAGGGGGATAACTCAGAGGTTTTTGTTTTGTTTTGTTTGTATTTGTTTTTGTTTTTATTTTTTGAGAGGCAATGAGGGTTGTGTCTTGCCCAGGGTCACACAGCTAGTACGTGTCAAGTATCTGAAGCCGGATTTTGAACACAAGTCCTCCTGAATCCAGGGCCAGTGCTTTATCCATTGTGCCACCTAGCTGTCCCCCTTAGACTTGCATTTCTCCAATCAAACATAATTTAGAACATTTATTTTTAAAAAAGAACATTTCTTAACATGACTACTGAAGAGCAGCTAGGTGGTGCAGTGGATAGAGCACCGGCCCTGGTGTCAGGAGGACCTGAGTTCAAATCCGGCCTCAGAGACTTACTACTTACTAGCTGTGTGACCCTAGGCAAGTCACTCAACCCCAATTGCCTCACCAAAAAAAAAAAAAAATCCTCTCCAAAAAAAACCCATGACTATTGATAGCTTTGATTACTTCATCTGAAAATTGTCTGTTCATATCCTTTAACCATTTAAAAATTGAGGAATGGCTCTCATTTCTATAAATTTGACAATTTTCTATATATTTGAGAAATGAGATCCTTTTCAGAGTATCTGTCTGTAAATTTTTCCCATTATAATGATTAGAAGCTATGTATTTTCCTCCTATCTTTCTCCTGTTTATTCTACTCTCTCTTACCTTTCATCCTCATCATTCTCAAAAGGGTTTTGCTTTTGACTTTTATTTCCCCCCATCTGTCCTCCCTTTTATCAGCCCCCACCCCCATCTTTTCTTCTATCCCCTTCCCCTCCTATTTTCCTGTATGGTAAAATAGATTTCTATACCCAACTGTGTGTATGTTATTCACTCTTTGAGTCATTTCCAATTAAAGTTCAAACACTTCCTCACTCCCTCATCTTCCTTTCATAGCTCTACTCCATTCTATATCTGTCTTTTCCTTTCTCCCAATACATTCTTCTTTATTATCCCTTAATTTTATTTTTTTAGATAATCATCACATTTTATTCAACTCACACCTGTACCCTGTATGTATACTCCTCCTGACTACCCTAAAAATAAGAAAATATTTAGGAGTTACAAGTATCATTTTCCCATGTAGGGACATAAACTATTTAACTTTATTGAATTCCTTATTATTTATTTTTCCTGTTTACTTTTTAAAGTTTCTTTTGAATCTTCCATTTGAAAGTCAATTTTTTTATTCATCTCTGATCTTTTCACCAAGAATGCTTTAAAGTTCTCTATTTCATTGAATGTTCATTTTTCCCTGGAATGATTATGCTCAGTTTTGCTAGATAGGTGGTTCTTGGTTATAATTCCAGTTCCTTTACCTTCTGGAATATCATATTTCAAGCCCTCCAATCCTTTAATGTAGAAACTGCTAGATATTGTGTGATCCTGACTGTGGCTCCACACTACTTGAATTTGTTTTTGTTTGTTTGTTTTTCTAGCTGCTTTCAATATTTTCTCTTTGACCAGGGAGCTCTGGTTTTGGGCTATAATATTCCTGGGAGTTTTCATTTGGGTATCTCTTTCCAGAAGTAATTGGTGAATTCTTTCAATTTCTCTTTTACACTCTGGTTCTAAAATATGGGACAGTTTTTCTTGATAATTTATTTTTATTTTCTTTCTTTCTTTCTTTTTGGTAAGGCAATAGGCATTAAGTGACTTGCCTAGGGTCACACAGCTAGTATGTGTAAAGTGTCTGACAGTGGATTTGAACTCAAATCCTCCTGAATCCAGGACTGGTGCTCTATCTACTGCACCACCTAACTGCCCCTCTTGATAATTTCTTGAAAGATGATGTTTAAACTCATTCTTTTTTATTATGGTTTTCAGGTAATCCATGAGAAGACAATTAAATATGTTGTTCCTTTATTGACATTTGCCAAACCCTGGTTCTTCTTGCTATAAAGTTCTTATCCTTCCAGGGCTCTGCAGTAAATGGCCATAGGCAATACTTTTGGCCTCCATTATTTGCTCTCATTTGGAAGTTTTTACTAAGTTTGTCTAAAAATGAAAGTACTTTTTCCCATGCAACAGTGAATGAAACTACCCACCTGTATACTTAGTAATAGAATATAAATGCAATAAATGCATACCAGTCTTAAAGGAAAGCTAATTGGTTCCTAGAATTCTCTGAGGCCTCATGAAACATATTATTTGTAACAATAGAGTAAAAGGAAAAAAGGTCAATATTAAAAATATTTATTATATTAAATGGTTAATTCAAATATGCTCTTGGTATTCACTCTGTTGTAAATGGGTTTTAGCTCTACCTTTATTT
Source organism: Dromiciops gliroides (assembly GCF_019393635.1). Taxonomy (NCBI): domain Eukaryota; kingdom Metazoa; phylum Chordata; class Mammalia; order Microbiotheria; family Microbiotheriidae; genus Dromiciops; species Dromiciops gliroides. The sequence continues at coordinate 582,753,884 of NC_057863.1, forward strand.
AAGCCATTGAATTAATAATATACTTGTTGGATTCTTTGAGTCCCATTCAATTGAATTGTGCCTCTTTTATTTCTGTCGCTGGTACTCCTTGAGGATTCATCTTTATATGTAACCCTCAGTCTTAAAGTCCCATATTTGCCTAAAATTGAATTCCTTATTTATTAATAGGATTTGATTGCAAGTTAAAGATGAGCTAACAGCATGATCTTACAGTCAAAAGCTACTAGAAGGCAGTCCTGGATGAAATGGGCAGTAAGATGGCAGCCTAGACATGGTCTCTAATTTTTACCACCTTCCAAACTTCTCTAAAATTGTAATTACTCTAAATCAATTTCAGCTGTTTGTATGGTCTGAGTCTAAGAATCTAAAGATGGCACAAAAGAAAAAGAAAAACAAAAAATCTACTATGATCTTGGGTTTTATTTATTTATTTTGTTTGTTTTTTTTGTTTTTGTTTTTGCTGGACAATGAGGGTTAAGTGACTTGCCCAGGGTCACACAGCTAGTAATTGTCAAGTGTCTGAGGCTAGATTTGAACTCAGGTCCTCCTGAATCCAGGGCCTGTGCTTTATCCACTGTGCCATGTAGCTGCACTCTTGGGTTTTATCTTAAAAAGCATAATATTTAGAACAAGAAAGATGAGAGTATTTTTGCCCTCTTTCTGCTTAGGTCGCAACTGGAGTATTATATTCAGTTCTCCGTGCTATACCTTAAAAAGAAAATAAACAAATCAAATTGGTCCAAAAGTAGATAACCAAGATGGTGAAAGGCATGGAAGGTTATGCCATAAATGTAGGTTCTGAATGATTTCAGGTTGATTGACCTGGAGAAAAAAACAAAACAAAACAACAAACTTGTCATGATGGTCATAGCTATCTTAAAGTACCTCAATGGCTATCTTTGGTAAAAGCAATAAGTGTAATCTTCCTGGTCCCAGGAGGCAAACCTAGGATGAATAGGTAGAAGCAGAGAGGCAGGTTTTGCCTAATGCAAAGAAAATCTCCTAATAAATTAGGAAGCTTAAAATTGAATGGGATGGAGGGACAGCTAGGTGGCACAGTGGATAAAGCATTTGCCCTGGATTCAGGAGTACCTGAGTTCAAATCCGGCCTCAGACACTTAACACTTACTAGCTGTGTGACTTTGGGCAAGTCACTTAACCCCCATTGCCCCACAAAAAAAAAAAAATTAAAAAAAATAAAATAATAATAATAAAAAAAATAAAAATACAGAGGTTGACCAAAGGAACAGATTAGGTATATAACAAACTGAACCAAAAGAACCTAGTAAGCAAATGTTGGACAAATTGACAGAACCCAGATCTGGAAGATTCATTATTCAACAAAAACTGTTGGAAACTTAGAAAGTAGTATGGCAGATATTATATTTAGACTAAAACCTCATATCATATGTGAAGATTTCATTACTTACATATAAAGGATTAGATCATAAATAAATTAGAGGAATAATGAAGTCATTTCCTTTGATATCTCTGCATAGAGGGAAAGATTATTACCACATAAGGAATCGAGATGACCATTAAAGATAAAACAGTTTTTATCATAGAGAAAGAGCTTTAGCACAAACAAAATCAATGCAGGTTAAATTATAGTGGAAACAGTTAATTGTGGTGGTGGGGAAGATCTCTGCAGCAGTTTACCTCAATAAAGATCTCATATCCAAGATACATAAACTATATATTTGGATTTATAAGAAGTAAAGCCGGGGCAGTTAGGTGGCGCAGTGGATAGAGCACCAGCCCGGGATTCAGGAGGACCTGAGTTCAAATCTGGCCTCGGACACATAACAATTACTAGCTGTGTGACCCTGGGCAAGTCACTTAACCCCCATTGCCTCACCAAAAAAAAAAAAAAAAAAAAAAAAAAAGAAGTAAAGCCATTCCCAATTGTAAAATAGTTCACATATGTGAAAAAGCAGTTGTATAAGGAAGAAACCCATTCTTTTTTTTTTCTACCACTTCATATGATATAATTCATCCCATTCCACCTCCCCTTTCCTCTCCTCCCCAAAGACTCCCTTTTTAACCCCTTAATTCTTTTGTATCATCACATCAAAGACAATTTATATTTATACCCTCTATATAAAGTCCTTCTCTCTGCCCAAATACATTTACAGTTCTTAAGAGTTATGAGTATTATCTTCCTATGTAGGGATATAAACAGTTTAACCTAATAGGGTAACCTTTTTTTTTTCCCCCTCTGTTTGCCTTTTTAAACTTCTCTTGAGTCTTGTATGTTGAGATTGAATTTTCTATTCAGTTCTGGTCTTTTCATCAGGAAAGACTGAAAGTCCCCAATGTCATTAAATGTCCATCTTTTCCCCTGAAAGAAAATGCACATTTTTGCTGGGTAATAGATTCTCAGCTGCAATCCAAGCTCCTTTGCCTTCCGGAATATCATATTCCAAGCCTTGCGGTCCTTTAATGTTGAAGCTGCCAGGTCCTGAGCAATCCTGACTGTGGCTCCATGATATTTAAATTGCTTCTTTCTGGCTGCTTGGAGTATTTTCTCCCTCACCTAATAATTCTGGAATTTGGCTACAATATTCCTTGGAGTTTTCCTTTTGGGGTCTCTTTCAGGAGGTGATCAGTGGATTCTTTCAATGATGATTTTATCCTCTGATTCTATGATATCAGGGCAGTTCTCCTTAATAATTTCCTGAAATATGGTGTCTAGATTCTTTTTCTGGTCATGGCTTTCAGACAGTCCAATGATTCTCAAATTGTCTCTCCTCGATCTGTTTTCCAGATCAGTTGTCTTTCCAATGAGGTATTTCACATTTTCTTCTATTTTTTCATTTTTTTGGATTCTGCTTGACTGATTCCTGGTGTCTCATGGATTCCTTATCTTCCAACTGTCCCATTTTAATTTTTAAGGCATTGTTTTCTTCAGTGAGATTATGCACCTTTTTTTCCATTTGGCCAAGTGAATTTTTTAAGGCAGTGTTTTCTTCAATGAGATTATGCACCTTTTTTTCCATTTGGCCAGATGAATTTTTTAAGGTATTGTTTTCTTCAGTGAAATTATGTGCTTCCTTTTCCAAGCTGCTGATTCTTTTTTCATAGTTTTCTTGTTTTGCTTTCATTTCTCTCCCCATTTTTTCTTCTACCTCTCTCAATTGATTTTTAAAATCCTTTTTGAGCTCTTCCAGGAAGGCTTTTTGTTCCTGAGACCAATTCACCTTCCCTCGTGAGGCTTCAGATGTAGGCAATTTGAGGCTATTGTCCTCATCTGAGTTTGTGTTGGCTTCTTCCCTATTGATACAGAAGCTCTCAATGGAAAGGGCTCTTTTTTGCTTCTTACTCATTATTGCAGCTTATTTATTTATTTTTTAAGTTGAGGTCTGCTCTGGGGGCACCAGGGTCCCTGTTTTGGGCTTCTTGTGCAGGGGTATAGGTGCTGTGTGACCAGCTTTTTACTCTGAGGCCTTTATGATGTGTGGAGATCCCCCGCCCTGCACTTCCTGTCTGATTGTGCTCAGCCAGCCAGGCGCCTGACCCATTTGTGGCCCTCTCGGCCGGTGCAGGTAGGTTTTTCCACTGTCCTTCTTGGCCACCAGATTTTTGAACCAGGTTCCAGGGACCTCAGTTGTTCGGCTGTGGCCCGCAGCTTCTGCTGACTTGCCCCAACCCCCTCGGCGCTGGGTTGCTGCCCTGCGCTGGGCCTCCCTTTTGCCCGAGTCAGACCGACCTTTTCCTGAAGTCTTCTAAATTATCTCTGGTTGGAGGACTGTGTCTCTCTGTCTCTTTGCAGGTTCTGTAGTTTCAGAATCCGTCCAGAGGCTTGATTTAATGTTCATTTTGAGGGAACAGAAGGAGAGTTCAGGCAGCTTGCTGCTTCCTCTCTGCCATCTTGGCTCCGCCCCCGGAAGAAACCCATTCTATTAATAACTATTAAAGATTAAATAATTAATACCTAAAGAATTCAAGTTAAATAAAATCTTAAGGTTCAATCTCATTCCCATCAAATGGGCAAAGATGACAAAAATTAGAAATTGAAAAATTTTGCAAGGACTGTTGGAAAATAGGTACATTAATGTATTGTTGGTGGAAATGTTAATTGGTTCAACCATTCTACAAATTAATTAGGAAATATACCTCCAAAGTCTATAAATTATACATATATTTGAGGCAGTACTACTACAATAGACCTAAACCCCAAAGATATCAAGGAATGTAGAAAAAGACCAATATTCACAAAAAAATTATTTAAAATAATTTCATTTGTAGCAGTGTAAGGAATTAATTGTGATTTGGGGTTTTCATAACCCTATCTTTGCTTCATTATGGTCAGACTGAAAAAAAAATATATAAGCTTGAAAAGTCTAAGAGAAGATGGGTATGTACGTTGGGAGATAATTGAACAAACAAGAAGAACTCTGACCACAGGGAACATATATTGAAACTAAGTAACTAAGCCTCTCCTAATAACTCCCCCATGCCCACATGGGCCTAGCCAGATCATAATGAGGACAGCCCATGTGGGTGTGCTGAGCCAATTGGAGACTCAGCATGACTAAGAACTGCCCCTTCCTGTGGGAGAGACAGTTAGAGGCAGTTAGAGGAAGAGGGAGAGGGGAGTTTTTCTGAGGAGAGTGGTCCTGAGAGAAACAGGGAAGGAAGGTAGGGACAGTTAGAGGAGCTGCTGATGTTTGACCTTCAGAAGCTAATTCTCCTTAGAGCTACAGATTTCAGGTGGTGGGGAATTTGTACTTTTGAGGCAAAGCTAGCTTTGCTAGTTTTTTTTTAGCTCTTTGTAGCTGGCCGAGCTGGAGGCAGGTTTGGGGTGCCTGGGGCCTTTTTACTCCAGAGATTTATACGTTGTTCCTAGCTCTATTAACCTCATTTGTGTTTTAAATTTGTTTCCATTAATAAAACCTGTTTTGTGTTTTTGAAAGAGGCTGTTAATTTCTTTTCTTACCCCAATATTAAGGTGAGCTGCCTAATTAACTCTTCCATTACTAAATTTGGCCCTTATAGCAACAAAAAACTGGAAACTAGGGGAGTACATATTAGGGAATGGCTGAAAAACATAGACTACATGAATGTAATCGAACATTATATTGCCATAAGAAATGACAAAAACAATGGTTTCAGAGAAACCAGAGAAGATTTATATGAACTGATACATATTGAAGGGAAAAAAGCAGATCAATTTATGTTGTAACAATATTATAAAGACAAACAGATTTGAAAAAAAAAATCTGAATAGCACAGTGACCAGTCATGATTGCAGAGAACCAATGAAGTATGTACTCATTTCCACCAATACAAAATGCAGAATGACACATATTTTGCATGTGACTTATGCAGCATTTTTTTTCATTTTACAATGTATATTTTTATAAGTTTTTTGTTTTTCTTCTTTTCCCAGTATGGTAGCACTAGGAGGGAGGAAAAATAACACTTATTATTGAAATATATCTGTGTATAAAGATATATACACATATGTATGTGTAGGAGAGGTATTGTAAGTAGTGAGTTAGAAACGAAAACTGAATCTTGGAACAATGAGGCCAATAGATATATTAAATGAAGTGAACAGAGACACCTAAAATTCCAGGGAGAGGAGCAGGAAGAATGAACCCATAGAAACTGAAAAATAGAAAAAAAGGCAGGAAGGAGTAAAAATATTGTACGTCAACAAGTAATTCAAAATTCTAAGGAAAAATTTTCCCCTGGAATAACTTTTAGATTTCATTCTACGGCTGAGATTAATTCTAAGACTTGTCCATCTTGGACCTATTGGGGGAAACACGTAAGCTCATATACTTGAAATTATTTGTGAAAGTGAAAAACAAGCGCAGCTAGGTGACGCAGTAGATAGAGCACTGGCCCTAGATTCAGGAGTACCTGAGTTCAAACCCGGCCTCAGACACTTGACACTTACTAGCTGTGTGACCCTGGGCAAGTCACTTAACCCCAATTGCCTCACCCCCCCCCCCCAAAAAAAAAAAAGAATAAATGGATGAAAGTGAAAAACAAAAGCAAAAGTACAAATCTTTTAAAAATCACCATAGTAACTATCAGGTCTTTTTCAGACACAGCTTCCCCAGGATCTTCTCTGGGATTTGACGAGTCTTCACACAGTACACAATAGGGTTCATCAGGGGAGGAATCAGAACATAGATATCAGCAATCAGTATCCTAATAAAGGGAGAGCCATGTTTGGCAAAGCGGTGGATGATAGCCAGGGTGACAATGGGCACATAGAAAATGAGTACAGCACAGATATGTGAAATGCAGGTGTTGAAGGCCTTTAATTGTTCTTGATGAGATGCAATGTCCAAAACTGTCTTTATGATCATTATGTAGGACACTGAAATCATTGCTAAATCTAGCATACCCATGAGAGCAACAAAAAACCCATAGATAACATTGACTCTGTTATCAGAACAAGCTAATCTCATAACATCCTGGTGGAGACAATAGGAGTGGGAGAGGAGGCTTCTATTACAATATGTCAGTCTCTTCAGTGTGATAGGAAATGGGAGTATGACTATAAGACATCTAATGGCAAAGATCAAACCAATTTTGATGATCCTACTAGTGGTGAGGATGGAGCTGTATCTTAGGGGCTTGCGGATGGCTATGAAACGATCGAGAGACATTATGAGAAGCACTGAAGATTCCATGGCAGTGAAGGTATGGATGAAGAACTCTTGGGCAATACAGGCATCAATGGAGATTCCTGTAGCACTGAATAAAAAAATTCCCAACATGGTAGGTAAGGAAGAGAAGGACAGCCCAAGGTCAGAAAAGGCCAGCATAGAGAGAAAATAGTACATAGGCTCATGGAGTGAAGGATCTGTCTTGATTAAAATAAGGATGGTACAATTGGCCACAGTGGCAATAATATATATGAGGCAGATGGGAATAGATATCCACATGTGGACTTGCTCCAGCCCTGGGATCCCAATTAGTTGGAAGGTGGATATCTGTACCTCAGATGTATTAAGAGCTGACATAGCAATGAGGAGTTAGAAAGGCAAACAGAGTTGGTTTGGCAAATGATATTCTCTCAAATGGGAAAACAGAAGCTTAGTTTGTTCACAATTTCTAATCTTTAGGATTTTATTGGCACAACCATTTTCTGCACATTAAGGCAAAATGAACATTATTGTTCATACGAAACATACATAAGAATATTTTTAAACTATTTCAGTTCAACAACGGAAGCACCTGTGTTGTGAGGTCACTTGCTCCCCATTAGTGGAGCAAATATTTAAGATTTAGCTAAATGACACTGTCAGCTATTGTGTAGAGAGGATTCCTGCATGGAGTAGTAGGCAGAACAAGAGACAGGTGAGAATCCTTTTGCCTCTACCTTGAGCCCAGGTTTCTTTCCTTTTGTTTCTTATAAGAGATAGTTAGAATACCCATATGTTTCTGTGCCTGAAAACAGCAGGAAGAATTCACCAGGGCCCACCTAAAAGGAAAATCCAGGAAACATTAAAGGAAGTTACTTAAAGCCTTAATTAAATACAGGTACATGGGGGGAACAGGTATAGTGCTATATCTTCCATTCCAGTTGTAGAAATAGGAACACAAAGGGCAGCTAGGTGACACAGTGGATAAAGCACCAGCCCTAGATTCAGGAGGACCTGAGTTCAAATCTGGCCTCAGACACTTGACACTTTCTAGCTGTGTGACCATGAGCAAGTCACTTAATCCTCATTGTCCTGCAAAAAATAAAAATAAATAAAAACAAAAACAAAAATAAATAGGAACACAAGGTGGGGATATGAAAACAAATGAGATCCTTCACTTATTATTGGAAACTTGATAAAAAGACAACAGTTAGGTGGTGCAGTGGATAGAGTGCTGGGCACTCTATTCCTGGTCAGGAATATTTATTTTCCTGTGTTCAACTCTGGCCTCTGACACTTACCAGCTTTGTGGGCAAATCACTTAATGTTGTCTGTCTCAGTTTCCTCATCTGTAAAATGAGCTGGAGAAGGAAATAGCAACCATTCTAGTATCTTTGGCAAGAAAACATTAAATGCGATCACAGAGTCAGAAGCTACTGAACAACAATAATGGCAATATGTAATTGTATTATATACTTATATGCATATATATGAACAACATACTTGGAAGTCTAATCTACATTATTAACATTTTCCATCACTTCCTTAAATCTATTTTTTGTTTATTTGTTTTGTAAAGAGATTTATTATTAAGACAGAGGAATATATGGCCAGGAAACAGAATCACTAAGGAGAGTTGGTCACTTTATATATTTACAAAGAAAGTTGTCTAAACAACTGGGAGAGTAATGCTCAGCAACTGGGAAGGGCAAAATAACTGTGGGAGGGTATTCCTAGAGTTTGAATAATGGGCAATCAGCACCTATCCATATCTTGTATATCATCTTTGTTCCAGGCAGACCAGGGTCTTTTGTGCTCTGGCTATGCCAGCATTCCTGAAGTGGGCAGAGCTGCTTTTCTCTTTGGAAAGTTTAAGGATTCCTTGGGGTCTTTGCTGTTATTCAATAGTTCAGTCATCTCTGCTTCTTCATGACCCCCCTGGACCATAGCACACCAAGCCCTTCTATCCTCCACTGTCTCTTAAAGTCTGTCCAGCTTAACGTTTGCTGTTTCCATGACACTATCTATCCATCTCATCCTCTGTCATCTCTTTTTTAATTCACCTTTAATCTTTCCCATCATCAGGGTTTTTTCCAATGAGTCCCATCTTCTCTTTTTTTTTTTTTTTTTGGTGAGGCAATTGGAGTTAAGTGACTTGCCCAGGGTCACGCAGCTAGTAAGTGTCAAGTGTCTGAGGCCAAATTTGAACTCAGGTCCCCCTGAATCCTGGGCTGGTATTCTATCCACTGTGCCACCTAGCTGCCCCCCCCCATCTTCTTATTATGTGGCTAAAACGTCAGCTTCATTATTTGATCTTCCAGTGAAGAGCCTGAATTAATTCCTTTAAGTATTGACTGATTTGACCTCCTTGCTGTTCAAGAAGTCTTCTCCAGTACCAAAATTCAAAACTGACAGAACAATAAAACCAGCCCTGATTTGTAGTGTTTGCTGACTTCAAAGATGTAAGCAATCATAGGTTTGACAATAAGCTCTCATGAGACAATTCAACCTGGCTCTAGACACTCCTATGTATAACAATGAAGAAGATGTCTTCCTGCTATGAGAAAACCATGCAACTTAGAAGGTAAAGGACCATAGGCATCATCTAATTTACTCTCTGTATATTTGGAGAAATTCTGAGGAGAGGGCCACCCTGGCTGACTTCTCAGTTCCATCTTAGTCATAAAATAGGGAACTGATCCTCAACTACATTTTTTTTTTTTGCAGAGAAAGAATTTAACAAAAGAGAAGGGACATAACTTTTCTAAGAGTCTCATAGTTACTGGATCATAATGTCAGGTGAGACAGGATTAAAATACAGATTCCCTTAATTCTAGTGCAGTACCCTTTCCACTGAACATTTTTGTACCCTTCTAAAAACATGTATATTCTTTTTTAGGATAGATAGTTTTAGGTGCAGCTAGGTGGTGCAGTGGATAAAACACTGGCCCTGGATTCAGAAAGACCTGAGTACAAAATCAGCCTCAGACACTTGACACTTACTAGCTGTGTGATCCTGGGAAAGTCACTTAACCCTCATTGCCCTGTAAAAAACAAGCAAAGAAAAAAAAAGAGGATATATACTTTTCTACATCTTCAAATTTTCAAATAAAATGCTGGTAGTCAAAAACAAAAAATACTCTGAATGAGTTGTTCCACTAGTATTTTTAAACACTTCTATAAGTTTTGTACATTTTTTAAAGATAAGAAAATTTTTACTTACACTCAGTTTCCTTCCTTGTAAAATGTGGATGGTAATACTATATAGGACTATCTAATAAGGTGATTAAAATAAATGTGCTAAAAAAAATGTACATGGAAGAGTAGAGATCACAATTTGCTATCAGAGAAACCTAGAGGGGTGAATTTATATTTCAGTTCTACCATTTCCTACCTGTCAATTGTCATTCTTTCTGTGTCTTAGTTTTCTCATCTATAAACTAGGGAGTTAGAGGGAAATTTAATTTGGTTACTCTAAAACCCTATGAGCCAGTTATTATTGGAGTGATACTTGATATAACAATATTCCCAAGATAGTTTCTGTCAGAGCTACTATAGTGATCATAATATCCTTTTTTTTAATAAACTCCTCACTCAGACCTAAGTTTTATTCTGTCCATGGGATTTCCCTAAACTTTTTCCAGGCTTTTCATTTTTCTATTTTTCTTTTCTTTTCTCTTAGAATCACTTCTCTTTGTTTTGTGTTTTGTTTTTTTTTGTTTTTTTGAGGGGCAGTTGGGGTTAAGTGACTTGCCCAGGGTCACACAGCTAGTAAGTGTTAAGTGTCTGAGGCCGGATTTGAATTCAGGTACTCCTGAATCCAGGGCCGGTGCTCTATCCACTGCGCCATCTAGCTGCCCCAGAATCATTTCTCAATGGACTAATAATAACTAATATTTATAGTGCACTTACTATTTACCAGGCACTGTCCTAAGTGCTTTAAATATTTTTTAATCACTTGAATCTCACAACAACCCTGGAGAGTGGTGCTATTATAACCATTTCATAGAAAGGAAAGGTGAGGCAAATGGAGTTTGTTTTGGGTTTTGGTTTTTTTTTTTTTGCAAATTGAGTTTAAATGGCTTGCCTAAAGTCACACTAATAGTAAGTGTCTGAGGCTGGATTTCAACTCAGGTTCCCCCTGACTTGAGGAAAGTAATCTAACTACTGTATCACTTAGGTAGCTACCTCTGTTCTTATACTAGTTCAAGACACCTGAAGTCGAATAGAGTCCTTTATATTATTTTGTTTTGAAAGCATATCTGTTTTTTTTCCCTATCTTTTGCTATATCAGCCATTTATTCTGTGTGATCTGATGAGTCCCCATTTCCCCTTCTCTCAGGCAGTCCAAAGCTTAAAAGGTGACAAAATAAGAGAAATTACTGTCCTTCTTTCTGAGTTACTACCTAAGACTCAGAATTACTCATAGAACGAAATGAATTACTTTGTATGTGGTGCCAATGGGATCATACATCTAGAGCTAGCAGGAACCTCAGAGGCTATCAAATAAATCTCTCTCTTTTTTTTTTTTTTTTTTTTTTTTTTTTTTTTTTTTAGTGAGGCAATTGGGGTTAAGTGACTTACCCAGGGTCACACAGCTAGTAAGTGTTAAGTGTCTGAGGCCGGATTTGAACTCAGGAACTCCTGACTCCAGGGCCGGTGCTCTATCCACTGCGCCACCTAGCTGCCCTAAATCTCTTTTTACAGATGATGAAACTGAGGCACCAAAAAGTTAAATTATTTCTCCAAGGTCACACAGCCAGCAAATAAATAGGTGGGATTTTAAATTTAGGTCTTTCTGACTCCAAGTCCAGGACCTTATCTATTGTTCCATACTTCCTCTACTCATAATGCTAAAATGGATTATATAAGACTATCTACTAAATTAGCCAGCAGTCTTCTGTCTGCTAGTTAGCATTCTTCCCTGAGATTACACCAAATTTTCATTGTCTTTCCAAAGAGGGTAGATAACCTTAGAAATTCACAGTTGCCCACCCAAAGGAATTTACAATCCATTAGCCTGGGTCCTATATTATAGTAGGTGTTTCTCCCTATCTTCTCTGTCCCCAGTTTCAGTGAAGAAATGAAGTGTAAATAACTAAGACACAGAAGGGCTACAATGAGTGTATATATATGTGTGTGTGTGTGTGTGTGTATGTGTGTGTGTGTGTGTGTGTATGTATATATGTTTATATTTTAAATTAAGTAATATTCTGAGAGATAATGAAATCTTGAAATATCACTAAGGAAGATAATGGTTCTGAGGTTTGTCAACTGCCTTGGGGAAAATGTACCTTGAACTAAAAGTTATATATGTATATGTATATTGTATATGTATACACATATATACGCATACGTGCATGCATACAAATACACACACATATATATATGTTGTATATGTTATACGTGTGTATGTGTTTAGGTGTATATAAAAACTTTAATCTGAGGCACACACATGTATATGTGTGCATATATAGGTGCATTTATATATACATTCACACATATGAATACATGAATGTTTGTAAATGTTCTGTATGTATATGTTATTGTTCAATCATGTCCAACTTTTCATTATCTCATTTGAGATTTTCTGGACAAAGATACTGAAGTGGTTTGCCATTTCCTTCTCCAGCTCATTTTACTAATGAGGAAACTGAGGCAAGGTATTAAGTGATTTGCCAAGGGTCATATAGCTAATAAGTGTCTGAGGCCTGTTTTGAACCCAGGAAGTTGAATCTCCTTGACTCCAGGCCTTGCTCTTTATCCATTGTGCCATCTAACTGCCCAACATATATAACTATATGGTATGATGGTGGTGGTGGTGCTACTGCTGCTACTTATTATCATTATTGCTATTATTGTTGTTATTTGCAACCCTATATAAGAGTTCAACAAGAAATATCCAGACAAGTCTTAATATAAAAATGCAATGAAACTTCTTGTTTGTTCTTCATTCTCAAAGAATATTATGACATTGGGGTGATGTCATGACTTGAACTGAATTGAATTTAAGTGAGGAAGGGCTGTCTGTGCAAAGTTACAAACCTCTCTCTTTCCTCCAGAGCCAGCTGGGTCCAATGGCAAGATATATACCAGGACGTTAAGAGATGGCCCTAGATGTTTAAGGCAATTTGGTGTTATGTGACTTGCCCAAGGTCAGACAGCTGGTAAATGTCTAGATGTGAGATTTTAATTCAGGTCCTCCCAACTTCAGGACCAGTGATCTATTCACTGCACTACCTAGCTGCCAATCACAATTGATTAGCTAAAGTCTAATAATAAGGCACAATATGTCCTAAGTTGTTTGGGTTTTTTTTTAGTATCACAGTAAAGTCTATATCTCTCAAGCACCTACTGTGTTCCATTTTGTGTTCAACACATGCAGCACAATGAAAGGAAAAAAGCAAGCAAATCAACAAAATAGTGAGCAAAAACTGAGCACAGGCAAGTTCCACCTAAAAACCTCTCATTCTCTAAATTCAAGTCATTTAGGAGGCAGCAGAAGAATCAGAGTCCACTAAGGGCCCCAAGTTTCTTTCATGCAAATCACTAACTAGTCATGCCTCCCTCTACCTTATTAGTGAAGTTGTTTTTTGCACTTGAAGGACAAATAAAATTTAACAACTAAGTAAGGACACTAAAGCTGATGACCTCATCCACTGTATTAAAAAATATTTGTTGTCCTTGGATAGGAGATGTTTGGAACTTTTGTTTTAATTTTTACCTTAGACCAAATATACTTATTTAAAAATTTCAAAACTCAGTTTAGTCACTTCATTTTTTGCTACCCTTGAACAGGAAATGTTTTCCTACCCCATAACAAATCTTAACAGTTTTATGGCAAATATTCCCTCCAGACACCTTGGTTCCACCTTCCATCTTTAATTTTCTCTCTTTTGGGGCAGCTAGATGGCACAGTGGATAGAGCACCGGCCCTGGAGTCAGGAGGACCTGAGTTCAAATCAGGCCTCAGACCTTAACACTTACTAGCTTTGTGACCCTGGGAAAGTCATTTAACCCCAACTGCCTCACTAAAAAAAAAAAAAAAATTCTTTTTTTTTTTTTTTTGAAAGGGGTTACATAGGAATTCTAAATTGCCTCTACATGATGCTTTTTGGCTGTGTACTCTAAGCCCTAGCTTCTTAAACTGTGGATCACAATCCTATATGGGGTCCTGTAACTGAATGTGGGGGTCATGAAAAATTTGGCAACAATAAAAGGTTTTGCATACTTTTTTTATATACCTATATACCTAGGGTTGCATAAAAATTACTTGATTGAAAAGGGGTCACAAGCGGAAAAAGTTTAGGAAGTCCTGCTCTAAGAAGGCCAGAAAAGTTAAAATAATCAAATGAAGCAAAAACTGCTACCAATAAGCAGTCTTCCTCAGCATGCTAATGAATATTTTTCTTGTCAGTTTGGCTACTAGAGTTGATTGGCTTCTGGTGGGTAGATACCTCTGGTGGGTAAGATTCTCCGTAGACTCTCATGGAACCCAAGCTGATAAATTCCCAATACTCTCCTTAAGTGTAGGAGTTGACATTTTGTCTATTTCATCATATTAGATTCAGATTATTCTTCAATCCTGTCAGACTCTTTTAGATTCCTGATCTTTTGGGCCAGCATTGTAGTTATCCTTCTATGATCCATGATATCCATGAATTAAATAGACTGCCATTTTTGCTTTTACATATGCCAATGATAGAAATATTCAACAAAACAGATGACTTAGAATGGAGCCTTTGAGGAAGTGATCTTTTTTTGTGTACTTGGATAAGAATAATAGGTCTTGGGGCAGCTAGATGGCGCAGTGGATAGAGCACTGGCCCTGGAGTCAGGAGTACCTGAGTTCAAATCAGGCCTCAGACACTTAACACTTACTAGCTGTGTGACCCTGGACAAGTCACTTAGCCCCAATTGCCTCACTAAAAAACAAACAAACAAACAAACAAAAAGAATAATAGGTCTTGGGCCATATTGTTCACTTATTGAGTACTGGATAAAGTTTCTGCAATAATCTGGTTATTACTGCATGATAGTATATGGACTGAAATTGATATGGGATCAGTAGGTTTTCTGATAAATAGGTCAGTTTGTAGAGGGACATGTGGCTTAGAACCTCTACAAATTTACTCAGCAGGCCATCCAATTTTAGAGAGAGTTTTTGGAAACTAGACTTTTTTCAGAAGCCAGGAAATTCTGGGAAAAGGAGGAAGGTTCTGGTGATATTGTGGGGATATTGGGAACCCTCATGGGTTAGAAAGAATTTAGTAAAACCAGAATAGAAACACAAATCCCCTCTCTGATACATTGATTGATGTCCCAGGCCCATGACAGAATGAAGATTAAGGATAGCAAAATCCCAGGCTTTGTCTGGAGCACATGGTTTCAGTTCTTGGTCATGTCTCTCCTCTTGTTCCAGTGCCTTTTTTTTTTATCTATAGCCTTACCCAAGACCCTGTAGATTCTGGGAAGGCAATTGTGCCTTAAGGGAAACACCAAATCTAGGGATGAGAGTATTTCCTTGATAAGAAGGGAATTGGGTTCTTAGTAGGCATGCATATTGAGTATAAAAGCAATTCAACAAGTATTTATCATTATTGTGTTTTTTAATATATAAGGCACTGTACAAGGTGCTAGAAATACTAAGATGGAAATAAAACATTCCCTAGGGTAAGAAGCAATATATTACATGAAGGAAAGGTTAATAATAATAACAACAACAAAATGTATATTGAAAACAGAATGATGTGTATGTTCATGAGTTCAAATCTTGCCTAAGATACTAGCTGTGTGACCCTGGCAAGTCACTTAACCCTATTTGCCTCAGTTGCCTCATCTGTAAAATGAGCTGGAGAGAGGGGCAACTAGGTGGTGCAGTGGATAAAGCACCAGCCTTGGATTCAGGAGTACCGGAGTTCAAATCAGGCCTCAGACACTTGACACTTACTAGCTGGGTGACCCTGGCAAGTCACTTAACCGCCATTGCCCCACAAAAAAAAAAATTAAAATGAGCTGGAGAAAGAAATGGCAAACTACTCCAGTATCTTTGCCAGCAAAACAAACAAAAACCATCCTAAAATGAGATTACAAATAGTTCAACATAACTAAAAAATGACTCAACAACAACAGCATTTATATAGTGCCTACTGTGTGCCAGAAACTATGCCAAATGCTTTATAAATATCTCATTTAATCCTTACAATAACCTGGGAGTTTCATATTATTAGGTTTCTCATTTTACATTTATAGAAACTAGGGTAGACATAGGTGAAATTATATTACCAAGGTCACACAGATTCTAAGTGTCTGAGGCCAGGTTTGTACCTAAATCTTCTTGATTATAGATCCATCCCTCTATTCTACCTAGAATCTATCATCATTATTTTCTCCAGCTACCATTTAAAAAAAATGAAAACAGGAAAGAACTCATTTTGTTATAGGTGATTGGTGGGCAGAGAGGTCCAGAGACTGATGGGATAGAAAGAATGACAAGGTCAAAGAAAGGTATAGCTATTTCCAGAAGGAAAGAAAAGGAATTGATTTTCAAGTTTCAGGTCAATGTGTATCACCTTCTTCTAATTTCTTCCCTCTTTATTCCCTACTCTAGAACCTCTTTCTCCCACCTCCTGCCAGTGAAGGCCCAGGAACATAATGTGTCACTGGATCAGAATAGTCCTGGGAATGAACTGTCTTCTGAATCATCCCATCCTCTGTTCCTCTATTGCTGAAAGGGTGTCAGGGTTCTCCTTGTAAAATAAGAGCTAGTACTGGGTTTAATGAACAAACTGTCTTTAGTGGGAACATCTCCTATTTATCATTGAATGCCTATAGAACTAGAGGCTAGGGCCCTGCTTAGATTAACTTTATCATTTTGTGTATGTTTCCCCATCCTTGTTTGAGATCATTCATTTTCAGTATTATGACACTTGGCAATAATCCCCCTCTTCTATTTATGCCTTTTCTTGTCTGTATAGCATGAAAAAGATTCTGAGTTTGAATGTATAGTAGTGGATAGAGTTCTGGATTTGGATTTAATAAAATGTGGGTACAAATTGTGCCTCAGCAGAACCATTTACTCCCCTTTCATGTACCCTATGATCTGGAGATACTGGTCTCTTCTTGTTCTTCACACATGACTCCTCACCTCCAGATTCTATCCCTTTTCACAGGCTGTCCCCCATGTCTGGAATATTCTTCCTCAACTTTGCCTTAGGTCTTTCTGGTCTTTCTTCAAGGATCAATTCAAATCTCACCTTTTAAAGGAGGCCTTTCCCACCCATCCCCTAACTCCCATTTACAATCTCTGTATATATGTCTACATATATAGAAATATACACACCTATCTTGTATTAAGCAGTGTAGAGTTTTGCAAATGTTAAGGTCAAATGAAGTTAAGCTATCATAATTCTGTCTCTGTATATCTCTTTGCCCATGTATATATTTCTGCCTTTTTGTCTTTCTGTCTCTGTCTCTCTTGCTGTCCTTCTTTGTCTGTTTCTGTTACCCTCATTCTTTCTTTCTGTCTCTGTCTCTGCCTCTGTCTCCATCTTTGTCTGTCTCTGTCTGGCTACCCTGTGTCCTTGCCTTTGTCTCTCACTCTCCCTGTCTTCCCTCTTTTTCTCTCTGCCTCTCTTTCAATATCTCAATCTGTTCCTTGCTTCTCTTGTTCCTGTGACTCTAGGGGAGAGGGTCAGCCCAATATGGAAACAGATATGCAAAGACTTATCCATACTCTAGGACATACCCATCATCTTTGATGGCATAATCCAGAATACACTAACCCAGTGACATTGATAGTGGGGCCAAGGGCCACCTGGGAGATCAGGGTGTAACCCCAAAGTATTTGTAATAAACTAATCAGAGTGGAAAAAATTGCCCCCTCCCCCTCAGTAAATCTGGGGGGGGGGTGTCTAACACAACTTTATCTTGCCTTCACTGATTACAACTCAACATTTCTCTTATCCCTTGTAGAAGGTCCTGAGCTTTCTTCCTTTGGGGGAGAATGAGGGATAAACAGTCCTCCAAGGAATTATAACCTATTCCTAACTTGAGAAGTCATAAAAAGAACAGCTCAAGTGCCATTGGGAAGACTGATATAACTCCTCCCTCTCCCCCCTTCCCCTCAACCAAACATGGGATGGGGCTGGGGAGAAGGGGAATACTGACAGGGATGCAAGGTCAAAAAAAAAATGTTTGGAGACCTCAGAGACTTAGAGTACCTCTACTTCCCAGCAATAGCCCTAGGGCCTGGGGTGGGGGGGGGCGGGTGGAGGGTGGAGGGAGCAATGAATGGAAATTAGAGGAAAGATTAAAATCAAGTAGCTAATCTCATCACTTTGGCACTCCACCTAGTTACCAACGTCCTCTGAACCAAGAAAAGAGGCCCTACCTGATATAAGTCACCAGGACCTGAGTCTTATAAATTCTCCCAGGAGGAGAAAAGGGCCACAGTAGAGCTGGAACTTTAATCATGCTATCTACACTTCTCATCTTTGCCTTTTTCCTTCCCTGGTGTTTGTCATTACCAGTTGTCCCCAAGGATGTCCATGATGACTTGAGCTTTTTTCAGGTAAGTATTTGGTTTTCCTGAGAATATCAAAACCTTAACTGGGCTGGGGGTGGTAGAGGGGGTGGTACTGGGGGGGCAGCTAGGTGTCATAGTGCCTAGCCCCTTAAACTGTGGGTCATGACCCCATATTGGGTCACATAACTGGGAATGGCAATAGTAAAAGGTTATGTGCCTATTTTATATGCATATATGCCTGAAAATTTCTCTGCAAAAAAGGGTTGGGAGAGGAAAAAACAATCTCTATGTAGGCTAGCTCAGGATAGTCAAGAAGGAACTACATGCTGGCAAATTGAGAGAGATGTCAGTCAACAAGCATCTATTAGTTGCCTCTTAATTTCAGGCACTGTGCTAAGTCCTAGTGATACAAAGAAAGTCAAAAGACAATCCCCATTCTCAAAGATAAATTGGAGCTACTGGTGTTGTGCCTTGTTCTTTTGTCACTACTTTTATTGTCCTTTACTTCTATATCCCTGTGCCATGCTTGGGGTGCTGGAGTGGGATGGTTGGTTTTTGAGGTAGTTCTTCCAAGAACTACCTTTCTTTGTATCTAACTACTGCTAAGTACTAAGTACTGCCTATTTCCATTGGACAGGAACAATCTTTGTGGATATTTGTGTGTCCACCTTCCCACCCCAATGGAAGCCTTGAAGTTTAAGACACCATGATATTTTCCCTTAGATCCCTAATGGAACTGGACATAGGCACTTAATCACCCCTGATATTTGTTCATAGTGCAATGGAAAAAAGTTTGGATTTGAAGTCAGAGGACCTGAGTTGGTAACTTCCTATTCCACCTGGGTTTTAAATCACTTATATTCTCTAGACTAAGTTACTCTACCTGCAAAATAAGGGGTTTGTATTGCAGTTGTAATATCTAGTGCCTATTGAACTGAATCAGATCAGTTTCGTGGCCACCCTTTGCCCCACTCAGCAAATGTTCAATTCCACATTGTAACTCCCTGAATATTCTCTCATGTCTCTGACTCAAATTTCATTTCTTTTTGTGTTTATTTTTTTTTATCCTAGGATTACTTCCACCGATTCTTCTACAGTGAAGAAGAAACTCAGTATAATTCTCTGGAGGATCAGCTGCGCTTCTTGCAGCATTTCTTCAGGCTGGAAGAAACTGGCTGGTTGGATGAGCCCACGATGGCTTTCATACACCAGCCTCGGTGTGGGGTCCGAGATATTGCTGACTACTCCTTTTTTCCTGGGAAACCTAAAAT
The DNA here is from genome assembly GCF_019393635.1 of Dromiciops gliroides. Taxonomy (NCBI): domain Eukaryota; kingdom Metazoa; phylum Chordata; class Mammalia; order Microbiotheria; family Microbiotheriidae; genus Dromiciops; species Dromiciops gliroides. Next base: position 582,773,290 of record NC_057863.1, read on the forward strand.
TCATAAAAACCACATAACCTACAGGTATCTGCTCTTAGTTGTATAATGGAGAATCTCCAGGAGAATCTGTACCTGGGGGGACAGACTGAGTAAGGGTTGGAGGGGATGTTGTATTGTCAGTACAGTATCAAAACTATATTTTATTTGCAAGAGTGAATCCAGGGGCAGCTAGGTGGCACAGTGGATAAAGCAGTGGCCCTGGATCCAGGAGGACCTGAGTTCAAATCTGGCCTCAGATACTTGACACTTACTAGCTGTGTGACCCTAAGCAAGTCACTTAACCCCCATTGCCCTGCCTCTATGATCTCTCTAGGAGTAGTTTGCATTTTCTTAACTAGAACAAAATGACATAGGTAAACCTAGAGAAATCTATTGATAGCCCAGGTACCTGATGGGAGCAGTAATGCCTCACATTGAAGCCAGGCTCACCACCTCAACTCCTTTCTTTCTTCCTTTTCTCTCTCAGTATCGTCAGCTATCCAGACAACATGAGTCGAAAGACAGTTCAAAAGATTGTGCAGAAGGCAGCAGAAGTCTGGAGCAGTGTGACCCCCTTGAAATTCCGAAGAGTGTACCGACACAATTCTGACATAGAGTTTGCTTTCGCTAGTGGATGTAAGGAGGAAATGTTTGTAAAATGAGGGCTCCTATCTAATTAGCTGACACTATAATCACCTGAAAGTAATCAGGCAAATTACAGTAGCAAACTCCATCCTCATCCTCCTGGTTGTGCTGTTATTCCTCCCTAAAATGTTCACTTCAAAATATAGGATAGGAGGGGCAGCTAGGTGGTGCAGTGGATAGAGCACCATCCCTGGAGTCAGAAGTACCTGAGTTCAAATCTGGCCTCAGACATTTAACACTAACTAGCTGTGTGACCCTGGGCAAGTCACTTAACCCCAATTGCCTCACTAAAAAATTAAAAAAAAAAATATGGGATAGGAGAATCCCTGACATGATATTCTCATCAAAGCTACCAAGTAGCATGTTCATTCTATTTCATATGTTCCTAGTGTAGTCTCAATTCCTGCCCAAATGACATTTTTTTTTTGGTGAGGCAATTGGGGTTAAGTGACTTGCCCAGGGTCACACAGCTAGTAAGTGTTAAGTGTCTGAGGCCTTGAACTCAGGTCCTCCTGATTCCAGAGATGGTGCTCTATCCACTGCTCCACCTAGCTGCCCCCAAATGACATATTTTAAATTGTTTAGCATGATGCCTGCCATTGGAAGCTGGGTTGGCTGGTGCAGTGTTCAAGGCCTGGAATCAAGACTTCGCTTCCTGAATTCAAAATCCAGCTTCAGATACTGTGACTACCTGTGACCCTGGGCAAATCACTTTACCCTGTTTGTGTTTGTTTCCTCAACTATAAAATGAGCTGGAGAAGGAAATGGCAAATCACTACAGCATCTTTGTCAGGAAAAACCCAAGTTGCATCAAAAAATAGTTGGATATGACTGAACAAGAAATTAACTGCATATTCTGTTCCTTGTCCCCTGTAGATCATGGTGATCCCTACCCCTTTGATGGAAAAGGAAATGTCCTAGCTCATGCTTTTGCTCCAGATCCTTACTACCAAGGAGCTGTCCACTTTGACAGTGATGAAGATTGGTCTGATTCTGAGGAGGGTAAATGACCATATTTGTACTGATTGATGGAGTTGCTTTATCTGAGCCCTAAGGAATAATTAGGAACCCGTAGAGTAGTACAAGAGACAGTGGGAAGCACTGTCTGGAAAGGGTGGTTCTTCCCCTTCCTTAGGGTTCCTGTGTTTTCCAAGTCCTCAACTACCTAATTTCCTCCATTCTAATTTTGCTTTTTAATGCTTCATTCTTTTCCACTCCTATTATCCTTCCCTTACTTTTCCCCATTCTTTCTGCCTCAGGCATCAATCTCTTCCTGGTGGCTGTTCACGAGATAGGCCATGCCTTGGGCCTGGGACACTCTCAGGATAAAAACTCCATCATGTTCCCCAACTACAAATACCAGGACCCAGAACTCTTCAGGCTCAGCGATGATGATATAGAAGGGATCCAGATGCTTTATAAGGTCAGTACCTTGGGAAGAAGCGGGTGAAGATGAGAAACCCTCAAGGGTCACATGGTGAAACAAAATGTTTCACCAGTGGTCTCAGAATAGTTGTCCCACCCACTCCAAAGAACTTTAGAGAAATTTTCCCCCTTGATAAATTCTAATCTGCTTAGAGGTAGGTAGGGAGGAAAAGCATTTTTTTAAAAGCCTGCCAACTAAGGTAAGCTAAATCTTAATTTTCTCAACAATAACCTGGGGGGTGTGGGGGGGGAGGTAGGTGCTACTATGATCCACTAACAATAGGTGGCTCAGCCACTGTGCAGCTCATGACTCAGATCCTCTCATTGAGGACATTGCCCCCTGACTCAGCTTTCATTTCTTTAAATGTATTTTTCTTCATCTCAGGGGAAAAATGAAGACTCAGGTTCTGGGCTCGGTGCAGATGGATCTGGAGAAAGTTTAAATTTCCCTGACCCAGAACTCATGGGGAATAAAATAACACTTTGAGACCTGGAGCTAATTTTTAATTTTTCTAATGTTTCCATGTACATAATGTAAATAAAGTCTGTATAATATTTCAACTGTCCTGTTCCTCTGTCCTCTTCTCCTTAAGAATCCTGTAGGCATAAAAATAGAGAGCTTTATAGATCTTTTTTATTATTTGTATATAAAAATAAAAATAAAATAAAATTATATTACATTGATGTAGAAATGGAAGGAATGGGTTCAGGTTTGTCTCCATTTAGGAATTATAACTTGTCCTCAGGCCCCACAGTTACTGACCTCCCTTCTTCCCCTACCCTGGCTCAGTACCCTGAAAAATACTTAACCTCTTAACTAAATTTCTCATTCTACTGCTCAGAAATCCACAATGCCAACCTTCTAATCAATATCAAGCAAGACACAAAGAAAGGAATGTGCCTCTGTCACAGTGCTATAAGGTTGATATTGCACCTAAATGTAATTAAGCCTCTAAACTCTTTCCACAGGAGAATTTTTGTCTTCTGAGATTTTTTTCTTTGTTTTTACACATTAGAAAGTTTCATTCCCTCTGGAGGGGAGATTTATGATCTAATATCCAATTTTAAATCTCACAGAGGGTTTAAATCCACAGAGGGTGGAAATATAATCCTAAAACATTAATTTCATAAGCAAGTGAGGCAATTGGGGTTCAGTGACCCCAGAGTCACACAGCTAGTGTCTGAGGCCAGATTTGAACTCAGGTACTCCTGACTGCAGGGCCAATGCTTTATCCACTGCACCAACCTAGCTGCCCCAGCAAGTCTTCATTTTGAGCTTAGATCTTTTTTTTCCTAGTCATTCTCTTTCCTCTTTCTCTTTCAGTGTGTGTCCTTCCTTTTTAATTTATGTTCTCTTTCTTCTCTCTTTTTGAAGTACATGTTGAGATTTTCTATGTTAAACTTCACCTTAATTCTTCCCAAATTTTCATCCCTGACATTGTCAATTTCAAGCTTTTATAATTTTGAACTTCTTTTTCCAAATTCTTTCTCTTCTCTCATTCTTCTTCAGCTCACATACTTTTTTCCATCCTCAACTTCTTTCACCCAATCCAGAAGCTGAAGTGAGATCCAATCAATATGAACACTAGACATGAAATGGAACAGTTTTGCCTTTGTCTCTACAGCAAGTGATTTTCATTTACAATTTGCACATAGTATATTTGATCTTTGACTCCTAGGATTACAATTTACAATATTAGGAACTGGAAAAATCCTGTTAAAAAAAGAAAAGGGAAGGGCAGCTAGATGACGCAGTGGATAGAGCACGGGCCCTGGAGTCAGGAGTACCTGAGTTCAAATCTGGCCTCAGACACTTAACACTTGTTAGCTGTGTGACCCTGGGCAAGTCACTTAACCCCAACTGCCTCACTAAAAAAAAAAACAAAAACAAAAAAAATGAAAAGGGAAATTTCTACCTGCATTAAAGTTCTATAGATGATACCACGCTAATCACACTGAACCTTTTCAGTGCAAGGCAGTCAATAACAAAGTCTAACCAATGTTGGGAGGGGCATGGGGGAGTGGAATGAAAATTCATATTGTCTTTATAATAACATGGCTGGGTGGACAATCCACTGAGTTAGTATTGAATGGATGGGAGATCATAATAAATTGAATACAGAATTGATTAGCCAAATAGGATAAGTTTTATTTAGATAATTTCATTCTGCTTTTAAGCATCTCACTAATACAGGAGTCAGTCTTCAAGTTCACTATTCTCTGGCTCTCACCATATTGTTCCAGACTGATCAGAAATCCCTATCCTTCATGTAGTGTATGTTCCAGGCAAAGTTGTCTACTTAACTATTTTTGATGTTCCACTCTCACCTCATTCCTTTCTATACACTGTCTTTCAGATGCCAGAAACGTTCTCCCTCTTAACTTCCTCATTCACTCTAGCTCTCTTTTAAACCCAGATTAGGGTGGTGGAGCCAAGATGGCAGAGGAGAGGTTGTGATTCCCACAAGCTCCTATTAAACCTGTCCATTCACTCTGAAATAATGCCATAAAAACAAACCCAAAGCAGCCTAACTCACATAAGAACAGAGTGAGACTATTTTCTAGTCAAAAGCAGCAACTGAGATCACCTGCTGAATGGGCTGAGAGAGGAGCTCAGCACACAGCAGCCCAGATCCAACCAGAAATGGATGGCATGTACAATGCCTCAGAATCTTACAGTGCACTGATGAGGGGGTTCTTTTGGGGGAGGGATACACCAGAATACATCCTCAGAAGAAGATAATAACAAAGTCAAAGCTTCCAAGAAAAATATGAACTGATCTCAGGCCTTGGTAGCACTCAAAAGGGAATTTGAAGAGAAAGTAGGAGAAGATTTAGAGAAAGGGAAGAAAGAATGGAAAGAGAAATTAGAGCAATGCAGGAGAGTCATGAGAAAAAAGTCAACAGCTTGAAAAGCCAAATGCTATCTGAAGAAAATAATTGCCTAAGAATTAGGATTGAATAAATGAAAGCTAGTGACATTATGAGAAATTAAGACACGGTAAAGCAAATCCAATTGAATGAAAAAAATAGAGGGCAATATGAAATATCTCCTTGGAAAAATAGCTGACCTGTAAAATAGATCCAGGAGAGATAATTTGAAAATCATTGGACTACCTGAAAACCATAACCAAAATGAGCCTAGACATCATCTTCCAAGAAATTGTAAGGAAATATTGCCCTTATATTTTAGAAGCAGAAGGTAAAAAGAACTTTCAAGTATTTGTGATGAAAAGACCTGAACTGAATAGAAAATTCGACTTTCAAATACAAGACCCTAGAGAAGCATAAAAAGGTAAACAGGAAAAAGGCATCATGAGGGATATTAAAAGGTTAAACTGGGGCAGCTAGATGGTGCAGTGGATAAAGCACTGGCCCTGGATTCAGGAGGACCTGAGTTCAAATCCGGCCTCAGACACTTGACACTAGCTGTGTGACCCTGGGCAAGTCACTTAACCCTCATTGCCGCCCCCCCTTCCCCCAAAAAAAAAGAAAAAGAAAAAAAAAAAGAATGAACTACTTCAGGAAGTAATGACATCCCCAGATGTCATTAAATGCAGGATGGATGCTCATTGATATGGAACATTATTGAAGGGACCCTTGTTTCTAGGATCCCTACTACAACTCAAGAGATTCCATTATTTTGTTACAATAAAAATTCATGTCACTCAACCTGGCTAATGTAGGCTGATTCCTAAATCAATTTGGAATATTTACTAGAAGGTCAAATACTGAGGCTGAAGCTTACTTTGTCCACATGAGAAAGACAAGACTATTTGTTTAAGTTTTTGAAAGTTTTGAACAGCTTTCTTGCATTATTGTATATATAGTTGACTTCATTTTTACTTGTCATATTCTCTTAAGAAATCTATGATTCCAGGGCAGCTAGGTGGTGCAGTAGATAGAGCACCAGCCCCAGTGTCAGGAGGACTTGAGTTCAAATCTGGCCTCAGACACTTAACACTTACTAGCTGTGTGACCCTGGGCAAGTCACTTAAACCCAATTGTCTCAGAAAAAGAGAGAAAGAAAGAAAGAAAAGAAAAGAAATCTATGATCTTTAAGTTATATTTGTGAATCCCATCTTCAAGGTCAGTTGCTCAGGCTTGTGAACTCCTTGAAGGCAGGGACAATCTTTCACTTCTTTTTATATCCTCAGTGTTTAGCACAGTGCCTGGCACATAGTAGGTACTTGTTTATTTATTGAATAGAATTCATCCCTTCTTTTAATATCATTAACACTTTTCCCCCCAGATTTCCTTTCATTTCAGTATTTTTATGTTCAGCCAATCAGTTAAAAAAAACACTTATTAAACACCTACTATGTGTCAGAAAGGCCAATTAGATGGCACAGTGGCTAGAATACTAGGCTTAGAATAGAAAGATTCCTCTTCAGCAGTTCAAATCTGGCATCAAACACTTACTAGCTGGATGACCCTGGAGAAGTCATTTAATCCTGTTTGCCTCAGTTTCTCATCTATAAAATGAGGTGGAGAAGGAAACGGGACCCCAAATGGGACCATGAAGGGTGGAACGGGAATGAAATGAATCAACAACATGTGTCAGAAACTCTGCTAGTTACTGGGGATATAAATAAAAAAATAAAACAATCCCAACCCAAAAGGAGCTACATTCTAATAGAGGAGGGAAAAAAAAACATAAAATATATATAGCACGATATAAAATAAATAATTAAAAATACATGCCAAGTTGCTAAATACAAAGTTGTTGTTTGTCCTGCATTCTCACAAAGAGGACCATCACATGGGGGAGGTGATGTCATTAAGTGAGGCAGGGCTGTGTTAAGTCACCAACCTCACTCTCCTCCAGTGCCATCTGGGTCCAGTGGCAAGATATAGATCAGAAAGACTGGAGATGGCCTTAAATGCAGTAGAAGAACTTGGCCTTTTGAAGCCCAAATCTTTCACAGGTCTCATTTTGCCTGCGGCAAAGCCCATTCAGTGATTAAGGATGGGTAAGGAATGAGGCAAAGAATGGCCTCCTTTACCTAGTCAAAAATAATAATAAAAACAAAAAACCCAAAAAACCCAAATAAACATAGGAGGGGACGACCCTCAGAGTCTCTAGCCTAAACAGAAACAATTGTTATTTTACCCTCACTCTGAGCCATGAGAGGCCAAACAATGACCAATAAAGCTTGGGCTAGGACCTGTTGTTGGCCAATGAAAGTCAGAGGGATTTGGAGTTCAAGCATGGTCTTTTAAAAAAATAAAATAAAATTTAGTCCATATACCCCATGACATCTTGTAAGGTTTAAGCAATCAAAACTTAAAGCATATGCCTTTAGGCAGAGCACCCATAGGTAAGGTAAGAGAGAGAAGGAGGAAGGAGAGGAGACAAGAGCAGAGGGGAGGAGAGACTTGAAACAGGCAGAGTAACTGTGAGAAAGTAATTTCTGCTGAGTGATGAAGTTAGAAGTCAGATTGCAAAGGATTTGTCTGGGGCAGCTAGATAGCACAGTGGTAAAGCACCAGCCCTGGATTCAGGAGTACCTGAGTTCAAATCCGGCCTCAGACACTTGACACTTACTAGCTGTGTGACCCTGGGCAAGTCACTTAACCCTCATTGCCCTGCAAAAAAACAACAAAAAAAAACAAAAGCAAAGGGTTTGTCACAGACCTAATCATTTAGATTATTATTTTTTTCCTCTTAGAACCTTTATTTCTTTGAAAACGTTATTGTTCCACTTCTTATCCTTTTTTTTTCTTCTGTCATGGACTCCTTTATCAGATGAAGTATTAATCCCTTATCAATCATCAATCAATAAACATGTATTGAGTACCTCTTCTGTGCCAGGCTTGGTGCTAAGTGTGCTGGCTACAAAAAGAAGGAAAAGATAGTCCCCGACATTGAGAAGCTTATAATCTATTGGATGAAACAACATGCAAACAAATATCTACAAAGCAAGCTATATAGAAAAGAAATGGGTATTAATTAACAGAGGAAAGGCATGAGAATTAAGAGGGGTTAGGGGAGTTTCCCTGTAGAAGATATTATTGTAGTTGGGATTTTAAAGGAAGCCAAGAAAATCAATCAATCAATAAATGAACAAGCAAATAAATGAATGAATGAATGAATGAATGAGTAGGTAGATAGATAAATAAATAAATAATAAATAAATAAATAAATGAATGAATGAATAAGTAGATAAGTAAAGAAATAAATAAAGGAAGGAAGCCAAGGAAGTCAGTAGTGGGAGCAGAGCATGGATAACATTCCAATCAAGGACAGCCAAAAACAAACTATCCAGAGCTGAGAGCATTGTATTATCTTGTTTTTGGAACAATAAGTAGGCCATGGTCATTGGATCAAAAGAGTATATGGTAGGGGCAGCTAGGTGACACAGTGGATAGAGCACTAGCCCTGGAGTCATGAGGACCTGAGTTCAAATCCAGCCTCAGACACTTAACACTTACTAGCTGTGTGACCCTGAGCAAGTCACTTAACCCCAAATGGCTCACCAAAAAAAAACAAAAAAGAGTATATGGTAGAGAGTAAGGTATAGGAACACTGGAAATATATGAAGGGGCAAGGTATGAGTCAAACAGAATATTTTGTATTTGATCATGAAGGCAATACAGAACAGTAAGGTTTATTGAATAGGAAAGTGACATGATCGGACCTTGGCTTTAGGAAAATCAATTAAATAGCAGGCAGAACAACCAGCAAGCATCTAGATATATGGTGATGAGGGCCTACAATAGAGTAATAGTAATAGTAGTGTCAGAAGAGAGAAGAGAGAAGGGGAGTTAATACAAAGAAACTGGATCTGAAAAATATCCCTCTATCAAAGACTTACTCCCACACACAATCCTATCAAAATTTAAGTAAAAGTTTTTATTTGGCAGACAGAGGTATGGCCAGGAGAAGAAGTCTAAACTTGAACTCCTGGGGAGGAGCAGATTCAGGGCATGTTCCTCCATTAGCCAGAGTAAAGACAATGCTTTTATAGGGTGATAGAGGAGGTGGAGAGATAGTCTTAGAAGTGAAAAGTTATAGCTGTTTGGGCAGTGAGGATGTTAGCTATTGTGGAGTGGGATACATGAAACAGTAAATATATCAAATTTCTAATTTAAGATTATTGTCACTACCTAGTCCTAATCACATAGAAACCACATCTGGCCCAATGAGGCTCCTGCTATAAATTTCAAGGTGCCCAAATTTCCAGGTGCCAATGACAGGTCTGTTTTTCCCAAGAGTTAACTTCATCAGCATGATACAGATTAATCCATTATAATGTAAATCAGTTGAACAATACAAATCTGTTTAACAGCTCAATTTAAAGCAGATGCTATGGATAGATAGGTGGAAACAGGAAGGGTATTATCCAGACAAGGAGGTCTCTCTGGGGAAAGAAGATAGTGAATGGGAATTTCAAAGGGGCATTTGAGTTTGTTTATTCTCTTGGGGAAAGTAAATAGCGACTGTCTGGTTTACTTTGAAGTCTGAGCAAAGGGCATTTTGCTCCTATTAATCCAGGGTCCCATAACAAAATACTTTTGGATAATAAGGTACCTCCATCAAATCCAGATGATCCATATATTCTGTTAGCAGTATCAAGGAAAAGACAATGATCAACAGTGTCAAAGAATGCAGAGAGGTAGAGAAGAATAAAGATTAAGCTAAGGTCTTTGAATTTGGCAACTAAAAGATCCTAAGATATCATTAATAACTTTGTAGAGAGAAATTTTAGTAAAAGGATAAATTTGGGATCCTATTTATAAGGGGTTGAGAAGAGAGTGAAGAAGAGATAGAGGAGCCATCTACTGCAGATGGCCTTTACAAGGAGTTTAGTTGTAAAGGCCAGAAGAGATATAGGATGATAACAGGGATGGAAGGATCAAGTGAAGGTTTTTTAGGATGGGGAGACATGGGCATTATCATGGGGTATATTAGTTGGTGTATGGATTCTTAGGAATTCCTCTTTAAAGAATTATACCTGGGGGCAGCTAGAAGGCGCAGTGGTTAAAGGACCAGCCCTGGATTCTCGAGAACCTGAGTTCAAATCCACCTCAGACACTTGACACTTACTAGCTGTGTGACCCTGGGCAAATCACTTAACCCCCATTGCCTGCAAAAATCAAACAAACAAAAGAATTATACCCTCTCACACAAATCCCAGTAGAATAAAATAATATTTTATTTGAGCAGTAGAGAAAGGGTGCATCAAGAGGAGTCTTAAGGGGAGATAGTTCCAGAGACATGGTTCTCTGAGATACCTGACTCCTTGACCAGGAAAAAGGCAAAAGCTTTTAAAGAGGACAGATGGTGGAGGAACTGATGGGGTGGTCATCTGACTATGGAAAGTTCCCTTTGGGGGTGGGAGGAGCTGGACTGAGGGGAAGTGGTTCTGAATTCTGCAGTTATCTGTCCCCTTGGCTACTCAAACCAGCCACACCTAATAGGATTATCTCCCTGAGGGGTGGGGGAGACTAGTTAACTCAGTCCCCAGCTGGTTCCACTATCTCTTTAGGTGTGTCTATCCTTTGGTTTAGCTTTTCAAGGAGGGTTACCCCAGACACTGGTCATTTATTTATTTGTTTGTTTGTTTGTTTGTTTTGTGGTGGGGCAATAAGGGTTAAGTGACTTGCCCAGGGTCACACAGCTAATAAGTGTCTGAGGCTGGATTTCAACTCAGGTCCTCCTGAATCCAGAGCCAATGCTTTATCCACTGTACAACCTAGGTGCCCCCCCCACCCATCCTTTACTTTAGCCTGCCAGTTTCCTAACCCCATAATAGGCATGTTTGTAGGCTGTAGGAAATAAGCCAGTAGATAGGAAGATATTGAAAATAAGGGAAAGAGTAGGGATTACAGAAGTGGTAATCATTTGGAAAAGAAAAGATGAAATGACATGGCTTAAACAAGCAGAGGTGTTAATTTTGGTAAGGAGTAAGGCCGCTCTACCAAGTGAGATATGACAGATGACACCTGAATAATAGGAGATGAAAAAGAGAGAAGAAAAAGGAACTCATGACAAATGGCCTCAATTTTTTTCCAGTAAAATATGAAGCAAGTTTCTCAGCTGAGAAATTGTGGAGAGGGGGAGCCATGAGAGGTTTGAAGAGGAATAAAAAAAATTTGGAAGAGCTGCTGTGGAAACTGGAATAGTGAAATGAAAAGAGAGGTATATTTTTTAATGAATAAAATTCATATTCAAATTTGAATTAAATAAATTCAAATAAAATCCAAATTTATGAGATTAAAATTGTATTGAGGGCAGCTAGGTGGCGCAGTGGATAGAGCACCGGCCCTGGATTCAGGAGTACCTGAGTTCAAATCCGGCCTCAGATACTTGACACATACTAGCTGTGTGACCCTGGGCAAAGTCACTTAACCCCCATTGCCCCGCAAAAAAAAAAATAATAATAATTGTATTGAAACATAGTTATTGAATCCACTGTTGGTGAAGTTGTGAAAAGATCCAACCATTCTGGAGAGAAATTTGGAATTATGCCCAAAGGGCTATAGAAATGTGCATAACCCTTTAATCCAGCAATACCATTGCTAGTTTTATATCCCAAAGACATCCCCCAAAAGAGAAAAAGACCTATTTGTACAAAAATATTTATAGTAGCTCTTTTTGTGGTGACTAAGAATCAGAAATCAAAGGAATGCCCATCAACTGGGGAATGGCTAAACAAGCTGTGGTATATGATATTGATAGAATGTTATTGTGCTATAAGAAATGACTAGCAGGGGGCAGCTAGGTGGCACAGTGCATAAAGCACTGGCTCTGGATTCAGGAGGACACTTACTAGCTGTGTGACCCATGGCAAGTCACTTAACCCTTGCTGCCCTGCAAAAAAAGAAAAAAAAAGAAAAGAAAAACAAACAAACAAACAAAAAGAAATGACTAGTAGGATGATTTTGGAAAGGCCTGGAAAGACTTGTAGGAACTGATGTATAGTGAAGTGAGCAGAACCAAGAGAACATTCTGCACAGAGACAGCAATATTGTTTGATGAAGAACTTTGAATGACTTAACTATTCCCAGCAATGCAATGATCTAAGACAATCCCAAAGGACTGATGATGAAGCATACTATTCACTTCCAAAGAAAGAACTGATATTGATTGAACACAGACTGAAGCATGCTATTTTTTACTCTTTCTTTTTTTTCTTTTATTCAAGTTTTCTTGTACAAAATGACTAATATGGTAAAGTTTTACATTATTACACATGTATCATCCATATCTGCTTATTGCCTCAGGAAGGGGGGGAGAGGGAAGGAGAGAAGGAAGGAAGGAGGGATAAAAATTGGAACTGAAAACTATAAATAAAAATGTTTATTACAAGTAAAAAAACAACTCATGCAACCAAATACACAGACTTCAGGTTAAGAACCCCTAATCTATTGTTTCTTTCTTTTTCCCCCCCATTCTGCTGTCTTTGTTGTTATTATCACACATTGAGAGATCTAACTTATGACCTAAATTCATTCCTAATTTCTGTTTTACTCTTTTAACATTTTTAGTTCTCCTTCGGACTTCATGGAATGTCTTGTAATTGTATCCTGATCCCAGAAAAGTCTACAGAATTATTTTTTCTTTCTTTCTTCCTTTCTTTCTTCCTTCCTTCCTTCCTTCCTTTCTTTCTTTCTTTCTTTCTTTCTTTCTTTCTTTCTTTCTTTCTTTCTTTCTTTCTCTCTCTCTCTCTCTCTCTCTCTCTCTCTCTCTTTCATTAAACAACTGTAGTTAATTTCCCTTTATAATGTAATATAGTACTTATTCATGGTACTTTGGTTTCTTTTTATGATGTTAGACATTGATACTTTTTAAGATTCCATCTACTGGCAGAGCTTAGGATGCATGACATAATAATCATTACTACCAAACAATTATATTTCAGTTACTATGTGCCAGGCACTGTGCTAAGTACCTTGTTTTTTCATTAGCTCCTCACAGATGAAAATATCATCCCCATTTTACAGATGAGGAAACTGAGGCAAACAGAGGTTAAGTGACTTGCCTAGAGTCACATAGCTTCTGTCTGAGCTCAGGTCTTTCTGACTTCAAGCTTAATCTTGTTTTGACTGTGCTACATACAACCAACTAAAAAGTCATCTAGTCATCAGCATGAGCATCTTGACTCACTCCTTTGGCATCTAGCCCCCACACACTTAAAGGCCAGGGAAAGCTTCTGATATGACCACTTTAGTCAATTCTCATTTGAACAAAAAAGAAAGCAGATGTATCTGAACCTGATCCATCACATAGCAATCAGATTTAATTAGTCAGCAGCAATGCAATCCATTGCATTGACATGTTTAGAAGTGGGTTATATTAAAATGAAATCTTGGGACTTAAGTCACTCAAATCTTAGTCGAAAAGACATCAGAGAAAGAATATAGATCTCACCCAAACTGAACAATTTCCACCTAGGTATGGTCTGGTACATGATAAATCTCAGTAAAGTCCTTCAGAAAAAACCTGAAGGACTTAGAAAGAAGAGGGGGAATACTAAATAACCTGAAGATATCAATTTTTAATAATTATTTATCACAAAACTTATGCCTACATAAAACTATGTGTGTACACGTATATGTACATATATGTTGTGTATGTGTATATACGTATGTATACGTGTGTATATACGTATGTATACGTGCATATATAGCTATAATACGTATGTGTGTATATACACACACACATAAATACATATGTGTGTGATGCATAATAAAACATCCAACCAGCAACTCTGGGATTGGCAGAGAGTGGTAATACATTTTGATGAGAACAGATGAATATCCTTTGTTTAGTCTTTTAATTACTTCCTTCACAACCAAGGTTTGAATTATTGTGGTGTGGGATCAGATAAAACTTCTGAAAGGACATTTCTGGGAACTGGAATGGAGTTTGTAGCTATCTATACTAACTGCAGTTTTGAGGCCATGAAGAAGAAAATGGTCAAAAGTACATTGAAAAGGGGGCAGCTAGGTGGCGCAGTGGATAAAGCACAGGCCCTGGATTCAGGAGTACCTGAGTTCAAATCCGGCCTCAGACACTTGACACTTATTAGCTGTGTGACCCTGGGCAAGTCACTTAACCTCCATTGCCCCGCAAAAACAAAAACAAAAAAAAAAATCAACAAAAAAAAGTACATTGAAAAGCCATCAAGAGACTAAGTAAAGAGACATATTGGGACCCTATGGTCTCCAAAGAGAGTCTGGAAAATATTCTTTGCATATGTTTGTCTTCCATGAGTCATCCAACAAGTTTTCCATTGACATGGCCAACCATGATGCCAGCATCTACATTCCCAGAATGCTTGGCTAGGAGAAAAAGGGCTACTTTGAAGATTAGCTTCCTTCTGTTAATTGCCAACCTTATGTAATGACAGAGTGTGTTTCTTCACTGAAACAGGCAAACACCTTTCCACTTCAGAACAAAATGGACTAACCCTCCAGACATCTACCCTCAATCCTTCCCTAATGCCCTCTTCTACTACGCTTTAAGATTCTTCCAAATTTCCCTACTAAATATAACTCAGAGAGCACAAAATGCCACTTTTATGTGTCCACAGATAACGAAAGCTGCCTTTTATTTGTGGGGGAATTAAGTGGAGTGAAGAATAGAGTTAATTTTTGTAGATTTTTCTATAACTGATATTTTTAAAAGACTGAAACATAGTAGATTATTTGGGAAGTGGGTTGAAGGAAACATAATCACTGCTTCCATCTAGTTAGAATTGTAAATGCAGCAGAGACAGGGGTGTGTGTCTGTGTGTGTGTGTGTTTGAAAGAGTCCTAGCCACTTTATGCTTCTTTTAAAAAACAAAGTATTTTTGTTATTTTTATTTAAATTTTACATAAAATAAGGTGTTTTATGGGAGGGAAAAGGATTAAAAACTTCTCATCTTTAAAGATGGTAATTGCAGATGACCAGCAGTACAAGTAGGAAGGTGTGTTCAGAAGTCAAAAGACAGTACTTGATTGAGAGAATGAGCTGTCTTTGACCATAGGGAATTAGAAAAAAACCAAAAAAACCAAAACAAACAGCCACTTTGGAGGGAGTCATCTTTTTTTCAATATGTGGTCATCATCCTGAAGACAGCATATAGACAGAAGTTAGCACAACAAATGTGGTTTTTAGAAACCACACATGTGAAGATTACCAGTATAAGTTACCTGGTCAGTTTAACCATGTAACTGAGAAGGGAAGGTGTAGGTGAAGTTGTAAGTGTAGGAAACTGGAAGGTCACTAAAACAGGCCTTGATAGATAATAAGTGATAGATAGATTCACATATATTAAGCACTTCATTAGAAAAAGCAGAGGGCAGCTAGGGGGCACAGTGGATAAAGCACCAGCCTGGATTCAGGAGGACCTGAGTTTAAATACAACCTCAGAAACTTGACATTTACTAGCTGTGTTATCCTGGGCAAGTTACTTAATCCTCATTACTCTGCAAAAAGAAAAAAGCAAAAGGAAAATAAAATTGGAACATTTAAGATTTTAATAGTATTTATAGGGTTTCTAAGTTGTAAGGTTTTATGGAGTTGCATTTACAAGAGTCCCAGTGCTTAAAATATACCCTTTCCTTTCTCTGTTCTTTTGGTAATAACAATAATATATCATGCTTTAAAGTTGCCAAAGCACTTTATATATGTTATCTCATTTGATCTTCACTACATCCCCATGAGTTAGGTATTAGTGCTAGTATGTTTATTCCCATTTTTCAAATGAGAAACTCTGTTTATAGAGGGTAACTGACTTGCCCAAGGCATCACAACCAGTAAGCTTTTAGTGAAGAGGTGGAACTGACCAGAGTTAGATTCAAAGGCCTGTGATTTTCTATTCATGCTTCCCCTGCCCCCACCCCTGTATGTCAGATCTCCCTTTGCCTATTTTTTGAAGGCTTTCTGAATAGTTTTTTTTTTCTTTTCCTTTTATAATTTAGAAAAAAAAATCACCCTATTATTTTATCTGTGTGTGATTTCGGCTCTGTTATATTCTAGTATTTGTTTCTTATTTCCCTCCAGTCAGAGTTGGCCAGTCAATTAACATTTTTTTTTTTTTAAATATCACCATTTTGCCCTTTCCCTGCCCTGCAGCTACATAGACTTCTGAGAACCTGGGAGGCCTGTCATTAATAACCTCCTCCAACTGATGGCAGGATTGGGAGTAGCTGTCATCTAGGCTAAACTCTTTACCTGTAGTTTTGCTTTATAAAACTTCCCACAGAGAGTTTGTCACCTCCCTGTTTGAAGAATTCCAATAATGGGGAGCTAATTTTTTTTTTCTGAATAGAATTTTATTTTCCAAAATATATGTAAAAACAAAATGTTAACATAAATTTTTAAAAAACTTTGTGTTTCAACTTCTCTTCCACCCTCCATTCCCACCACCCACCCACAAGAACTCAAGCAATTCAAAATAAGTTATACATGACTAGTCATGGAAAAATTCCCATATTAGCTAGTTGTGAGAGAAAACAGTAAAAAAAAAAAAAGCTTCAGGTTAAGGAATTGTCAAAGAGAAAATGAAAAAAAAAATTTTAATGTGTTTCCATCTGTTTTCAGATACTATCAGTTCTTTCTCTGCAGATGGGCTTCAATCTTCATAAGTCTTTCAGGGTTATATTCCTTCATTGCCTTGCTGAAAATAACCACATGCTTCCCAGCAGATCATCCCCCATTATTGCTGTTATTCTGTATACAGTACATTTCACTCTGCTTCAGTTAATGTAGGTCTTTCCATGTTTTCCTGATAGTATCCTGTTCATCATAACCTTTATATAGTACCTTAAGCTTGACAGAGAATTTTCTTCATAAAAGCCCAGCAAAGTAGGTACCATAAATTTTGCCATTATAATCAATTATCATAACTATTTCCCTCCATCCCACTCCCTTCCCATGATATTTACTCTCTCTTATTTTTACCTACTCCTCCTCAGAGGTGTTTTACTTCTGACTATCCTCTCCCTCACTCTGCACTCCCTTTTTTCACCCTTCCTTCCTTGTCCTCTTCCCCTCCTATTTTCCTGCAGGGTTAAATAGATTGCTCCTCCCAATTGAGTATGAAAGCTATTTCCTCCATGAGCCCACTCCAATGAGATCAGGGTCCCTGAGCTAATTCTGTGTTCTAAATTTTTCTTCCTCCCTCCCTCCTCAACCCTCCCTATGAGATCAAGCAATTAAATATGTCATACTGGTGCAGTAATACAGAACATCTTCATCTTTTGAAAGTGTTTTGCTTTTTACTGCTCTCTCCCCCAACCTGCCCTTTCCGCCTTCCCTTCTCCCCACCCCTTTTCTCTCTCCCCACTTCAGGGCAAAAATATATTACTATACCTACTTGAGTATGTATGTTAGTCCTTCTTTGAGCCAATTCTGATAATATTAAGGTTCACTCATTCCCCATCTCCTTCCCCTTCTTCTACTCTCCTCCATAAGCTTTCTTCTTGTTTCCTTCATGTGAACTACCTCTCTCCAGACCATCTCTCCCCTTCTCCCTCCCCCAGTTTATTCCTCCTACACCTCAACCCCATTTTAATTATGTCATCATGAATTAGTTAGGTAAAAAATACTTAACCTCTTAACTAAATTTCTCATTCCACTGCTCAGAAATCCACAATGGTAACATTCTTTGCCAACCTTCTAATCAATATCAAGCAAGACACAAAGGAAGGAAATGTATTGTCAAAGGAATGTGCCTCTGTCACAGTGCTATATTTTTGTGTGTTTTTCTGCCCCAAGGGTTCTTTTATGGCTATTTTGGGGGTTATTGTATCAGGAGCCCTGTGGGTTTAATGTCTTTCCTCCCTCATTCTGGCTCTGCCCCATGGGGAGCTCATTTAAAAAAAAAAATTTGATCGTTTTCTGAGATAGCACATTCCATTCTGGTACAACTTTTGTTGATGGGAAGTTGCTTGTGTTGTTTGGTTTTGCTTTGTTTTTATTATGCTTTCTTTTCAGTGGAGGCTTTCAAGTACAGGATAGATGATATGGTTGAAGGGATTAGTGCCTGAGGAAGGGTATGAACTACATGACTTCTGGGATTCTCTAAACTGTGTATTCACTTAATCAGTTTTTCAAATTCCAAGTTGAATGAAATCCAAATGAACCCAGTCTGTTTACTCTTGATATAGATTTCTTTTAAGAATCAAGGGTAAGCCCTCTATGACTCCCTTTGTCTCCTCCTTCCAGTGCATCAGTTTCCCTCAGTCTCCACTGCCAGATCATTCATCTGGCTTTCCTCAATCCCTAATCCTGCTGGGGAAATTTTTGCATGGGAATTCAGCAGAGTGAAAGCATTCCTTAGGCTTCCCAGAAGATGTTCCTAAATAGTAATCATGAGGGTTAGTTCTTGATTCTGTGTGCTACCTTCCCATTCTGCTTATTGGAAGGGGCTTACTATATACCTCCCAAGCATTTTTCTCTCCTGTCATAATCTGTTTCCTTAAAAAGTGTAATCAAGTCATTGGAAGACTGCCAGAGTCAGCTGGGAAGGACCTTGGTCAAAAGCCATAACTCCATTCCAAAGGTGCTCATTGAGAGAGCAAGGTTGTTAGCCTATCTTACTGACAATCCAAGACTCAAGTCAAGTGCATGGATTCCCTAACTCCTCCCTTCACAAACTCATCTCTATACTTTAAGACTAATATAAGGCACCACATAATCTCCTCCTTTTACCAATTCCCTTCCTTCTTGCCTCTTGTGCTCCTTATCCCTCTTCCCCTCTGGCCCTTGATACATGTTTCCTTTTCCTCCAAGGCTGAGTCCTCAATGTGTTACTTATTTAATACCCTAGTTAACTTAGTTTGGAGGCCAGAACATGGTCAGGTTTCTATCTGCCTTTTTTTTTTTTTTTTAGTGAGGCAATTGGGGTTAAGTGACTTGCCCAGGGTCACACAGCTAGTAAGTGTTAAGTGTCTGAAGCTGGATTTGAACTCAGGTACTCCTGACTCCAGGGCTGATGCTCTATCCTCTATCTGCTTTTTTGATGCATGCTAGTGACATCAGTGTATGAATATATTTCATCCTGAGCCAGTTGACAGAGATTTTCAATATGCCCTTGACCAAAACTATTCCTTCCACCATTCCCAGGCCATCCCTCTGTCAGACAGCCATACAAGGGATATTAGAGGCATTTAATACAAACCAGTAATAGATGATGGTGGTGATGATAATTGTTATAAGATGATAGGCTTAGTCTGCTATCACTTCCACTAATTGAAAACTCAAAGAGGATATATGTTTATTCAACAACCACAACAACAAAAATCACTTATCAGCTATTCTAATAACAATGATGCTAAAACCTACCTTAATTTTTTTTTTCATGATAGCCCTATTCCTTTGATCAGATTATTGACTTGTTGAGTACTGCTTGAGTCTTGTTGACTTTGCAATCCACTAAGGGCCCCAAGTTTCTTTCACGCAAATCACTAACTAGTCATGCCTCCCTCTACCTTATTAGTAAAGTTGTTTTTTGCACTTGAAGGACAAATAAAATTTAACAACTAAGTAAGGACACTAAAGCTGATGACCTCATCCACTGTATTAAAAAATATTTGTTGTCCTTGGATAGGAGATGTTTGGAACTTTTGTTTTAATTTTTACCTTAGACCAAATATACTTATTTAAAAATTTCAAAACTCAGTTTAGTCACTTCATTTTTTGCTACCCTTGAACAGGAAATGTTTTCCTACCCCATAACAAATCTTAACAGTTTTATGGCAAATATTCCCTCCAGACACCTTGGTTCCACCTTCCACCTTTAATTTTCTCTCTTTTGGGGCAGCTAGGTGGCACAGTGGATAGAGCACCGGCCCTGGAGTCAGGAGGACCTGAGTTCAAATCAGGCCTCAGACCTTAACACTTACCAGCTGTGTGACCCTGGGAAAGTCACTTAACCCCAACTGCCTCACTAAAAAAAAAAAAAAAAATTCTCTCTTTTTTTTTTTTTTGAAAGGGGTTACATAGGAATTCTAAATTGCCTCTACATGATGCTTTTTGGCTGTGTACTCTAAGCCCTAGCTTCTTAAACTGTGGATCACAATCCTATATGGGGTCCTGTAACTGAATGTGGGGGTCATGAAAAATTTGGCAACAATAAAAGGTTTTGCATACTTTTTTTATATACCTATATACCTAGGGTTGCATAAAAATTACTTGATTGAAAAGGGGTCACAAGTGGAAAAAGTTTAGGAAGTCCTGCTCTAAGAAGGCCAGAAAAGTTAAAATAATCAAATGAAGCAAAAACTGCTACCAGTAAGCAGTCTTCCTCTTCTTGTCAGTTTGGCTACTAGAGTTGATTGGCTTCTGGTGGGTAGATACCTCTGGTGGGTAAGATTCTCTGTAGACTCTCATGGAACCCAAGCTGATAAATTCCCAATACTCTCCTTAAGTGTAGGAGTTGACATTTTGTCTATTTCATCATATTAGATTCAGATTATTCTTCAATCCTGTCAGACTCTTCTAGATTCCTGATCTTTTGGGCCAGCATTGTAGTTATCCTTCTATGATCCATGATATCCATGAATTAAATAGACTGCCATTTTTGCTTTTACATATGCCAATGATAGAAATATTCAACAAAACAGATGACTTAGAATGGAGCCTTTGAGGAAGTGATCTTTTTTTGTGTACTTGGATAAGAATAATAGGTCTTGGGGCAGCTAGATGGCACAGTGGATAGAGCACTGGCCCTGGAGTCAGGAGTACCTGAGTTCAAATCAGGCCTCAGACACTTGACACTTACTAGCTGGGTGACCCTGGCAAGTCACTTAACCCCCATTGCCCCGCAAAAAAAAATAAATAAATTTTAAAAACTTAATGAGCTGGAGAAAGAAATGGCAAACTACTCCAGTATCTTTGCCAGCAAAACAAACAAAAACCATCCTAAAATGAGATCACAAAGAGTTCAACATGACTAAAAAATGACTCAACAACAACAGCATTTATATAGTGCCTACTGTGTGCCAGAAACTGTGCCAAATACTTTACAAATATCTCATTTAATCCTTACAATAACCTGGGAGTTTCATATTATTAGGTTTCTCATTTTACATTTATAGAAACTAGGGTAGACATAGGTGAAATTATTTTACCAGGGTCACACAGATTCTAAGTGTCTGAGGCCAGGTTTGAACCTAGATCTTCTTGATTATAGATCCATCCCTCTATTCTACCTAGAATCTATCATCATTATTTTCTCCAGCTACCATTTAAAAAAAATGAAAACAGGAAAGAACTCATTTTGTTATAGGTGATTGGTGGGCAGAGAGGTCCAGAGACTGATGGGATGGAAAGAATGACAAGGTCAAAGAAAGGTATAGCTATTTCCAGAAGGAAAGAAAAGGAATTGATTTTCAAGTTTCAGGTCAATGTGTATCACCTTCTTCTGATTTCTTCCCTCTTTATTCCCTACTCTAGAACCTCTTTCTCCCACCTCCTGCCAGTGAAGGCCCAGGAACATAATGTGTCACTGGATCAGAATAGTCCTGGGAATGAACTGTCTTCTGAATCATCTCATCCTCTGTTCCTCTATTGCTGAAAGGGTGTCAGGGTTCTCCTTGTAAAATAAGAGCTAGTACTGGGTTTAATGAACAAACTGTCTTTAGTGGGAACATCTCCTATTTATCATTGAATGCTTATAGAACTAGAGGCTAGGGCCCTGCTTAGATTAACTTTATCATTTTGTGTATGTTTCCCCATCCTTGTTTGAGATCATTCATTTTCAGTATTATGACACTTGGTAATAATCCCCCTCTTCTATTTGTGCTTTTTCTTGTCTGTATAGCATGAAAAAGATTCTGAGTTTGAATGTGTAGTAGTGGATAGAGTTCTGGATTTGGATTTAATAAAATGTGGGTACAAATTGTGCCTCAGCAGAACCATTTACTCCCCTTTCATGTACCCTATGATCTGGAGATACTGGTCTCTTCTTGTTCTTCACACATGACTCTTCACCTCCAGATTCTATCCCTTTTCACAAGCTGTCCCCCATGTCTGGAATATTCTTCCTCAACTTTGCCTTAGGTCTTTCTGGTCTTTCTTCAAGGATCAATTCAAATCTCACCTTTTAAAGGAGGCCTTTCCCACCCATCCCCTAACTCCCATTTACAATCTCTGTATATATGTCTACATATATAGAAATATACACACCTATCTTGTATTATGCAGTGTAGAGTTTTGCAAATGTTAAGGTCAAATGAAGTTAAGCTATCATAATTCTGTCTCTGTATATCTCTTTGCCCATGTATATATTTCTGCCTTTTTGTCTTTCTGTCTCTGTCTCTCTTGCTGTCCTTCTTTGTCTGTTTCTGTTACCCTCATTCTTTCTTTCTGTCTCTGTCTCTGCCTCTGTCTCTATCTTTGTCTGTCGCTGTCTGGCTACCCTGTGTCCCTGCCTTTGTCTCTCACTCTCCCTGTCTTCCCTCTTTTTCCCTCTCTTTCAATATCTCAATCTGTTCCTTGCTTCTCTCGTTCCTGTGACTCTAGGGGAGAGGGTCAGCCCAATATGGAAACAGATGTGCAAAGACTTAACAATACTTAACAATACTCTAGGACATACCCATCATCTTTGATGGCATAATCCAGAATACACTAACCCAGTGACATTGATAGTGGGGCCAAGAGCCACCTGGGAGATCAGGGCGTAACCCCAAAATATTTGTAATAAACTAATCAAAGAGTGGAAAAAATTGCCCCCTCCCCCTCAGTAAATCTGGGGGGGGGGGTGTCTAACACAACTTTATCTTGCCTTCACTGATTACAACTCAACATTTCTCTTATCCCTTGTAGAAGGTCCTGAGCTTTCTTCCTTTGGGGGAGAATGAGGGATAAACAGTTAGTCCTCCAAGGAATTATAACCTATTCCTAACTTGAGAAGTCATAAAAAGAACAGCTCAAGTGCCATTGGGAAGACTGATATAACTCCTCCCTCTCCCCCCTTCCCCTCAACCAAACATGGGATGGGGCTGGGGAGAAGGGGAATACTGACAGGGATGCAAGGTCAAAAAAAAAAATGTTTGGAGACCTCAGAGACTTAGAGTACCTCTACTTCCCAGCAATAGCCCTAGGGCCTGGGGTGGGGGGGGCGGGTGGAGGGTGGAGGGAGCAATGAATGGAAATTAGAAGAAAGATTAAAATCAAGTAGCTAATCTCATCACTTTGGCACTCCACCTAGTTATCATCATCCTCTGAACCAAGAAAAGAGGCCCTACCTGATATAAGTCACCAGGACCTGAGTCTTATAAATTCTCCCAGGAGGAGAAAAGGGCCACAGTAGAGCTGGAACTTTAATCATGCTATCTACACTTCTCATCTTTGCCTTTTTCCTTCCCTGGTGTTTGTCAATACCAGTTGTTCCCAAGGATGTCCATGATGACTTGAGCTTTTTTCAGGTAAGTATTTGGTTTTCCTGAGAATATCAAAACCTTAACTGGGCTGGGGGTGGAAGAGGGGGTGGTATTGGGGGGGGGGCAGCTAGGTGTCATAGTGCCTAGCCCCTTAAACTGTGGGTCATGACCCCATATTGGGTCACATAACTGGGAATGGCAATAGTAAAAGGTTATGTGCCTATTTTATATGCATATATGTCTGAAAATTTCTCTGCAAAAAAGGGTTGGGAGAGGAAAAAACAATCCCTATGTAGGCTAGCTCAGGATAGTCAAGAAGGAACTACATGCTGGCAAATTGAGAGAGATGTCAGTCAACAAGCATCTATTAGTTGCCTCTTAAATTTCAGGCACTGTGCTAAGTCCTAGTGATACAAAGAAAGTCAAAAGACAATCCCCATTCTCAAAGATAAATTGGAGATACTGGTGTTCTGCCTTGTTCTTTTGTCACTACTTTTGTTGTCCTTTACTTCTATATCCCTGTGCCATGCTTGGGGTGCTGGGGTGGGATGGTTGGTTTTTGAGGTAGTTCTTCCAAGAACTACCTTTCTTTGTATCTAACTACTGCTAAGTACTAAGTACTGCCTATTTTCATTGGACAGGAACACTCTTTGTGTGGATATTTGTGTGTGTCCACCTCCCCACCCCAATGCAAGCCTTGGAGTTTAAGACACCATGATATTTTCCCTTAGATCCCTAATGGAACTGGACATAGGCACTTAATCACCCCTGATATTCATAGTGCAATGGAAAAAAGTTTAGATTTGAAGTCAGAGGACCTGAGTTGGTAACTTCCTATTCCACCTGGGTTTTAAATCAAATTTCATTTCTTTGTGTTTATTTTTTTTTTATCCTAGGATTACTTCCACCGATTCTTCTACAGTGAAGAAGAAACTCAGTATAATTCTCTGGAGGATCAGCTGCGCTTCTTGCAGCATTTCTTCAGGCTGGAAGAAACTGGCTGGTTGGATGAGCCCACGATGGCTTTCATACGCCAGCCTCGGTGTGGGGTCCGAGATATTGCTGACTACTCCTTTTTTCCTGGGAAACCTAAAATTCATAAAAACCGCATAACCTACAGGTATCTGCTCTTAGTTGTATAATGGAGAATCTCCAGGAGAATCTGTACCTGGGGGGACAGACTGAGTAAGGGTTGGAGGGGATGTTGTATTGTCAGTACAGTATCAAAACTATATTTTATTTGCAAGAGTGAATCCAGGGGCAGCTAGGTGGCACAGTGGATAAAGCAGTGGCCCTGGATCCAGGAGGACCTGAGTTCAAATCTGGCCTCAGATACTTGACACTTACTAGCTGTGTGACCCTAAGCAAGTCACTTAACCCCCATTGCCCTGCCTCTATGATCTCTCTAGGAGTAGTTTGCATTTTCTTAACTAGAACAAAATGACATAGGTAAACCTAGAGAAATCTATTGATAGCCCAGGTACCTGATGGGAGCAGTAATGCCTCACATTGAAGCTAGGCTCACCACCTCAACTCCTTTCTTTCTCTCCCTTTTCTCTCTCAGTATCGTCAGCTATCCAGACAACATGAGTCGAAAGACAGTTCAAAAGATTGTGCAGAAGGCAGCAGAAGTCTGGAGCAGTGTGACCCCCTTGAAATTCCGAAGAGTGTACAGACGCAATTCTGACATAGAGTTTGCTTTCGCTAGTGGATGTAAGGAGGAAATAAGTTTGTAAAATGAGGGCTCCTATCTAATTAGCTGACACTAATCACCTGAAAGAAATCAGGCAAATTACAGTAGCAAACTCCATCCTCATCCTCCTGGTTGTGCTATTATTCCTCCCTAAAATATTCACTTCAAAATATGGGATAGGAGAATCCCTGACATGAGATTCTCCAAGCTTCCAAGTAGCATGTTCATTCTATTTCATATGTTCCAAGTGTAGTCTCAATTCCTGCCCAAATGACATATTTTAAATTGTTTAGCATGATGCCTGCCATTGGAAGCTGGGTTGGCTGGTGCAGTGTTCAAGGCCTGGAATCAAGACTTCGCTTCCTGAATTCAAATCCAGCTTCAGATACTGACTACCTGTGACCCTGGGCAAATCACTTTACCCTGTTTGTCTTTGTTTCCTCAACTATAAAATAAGCTGGAGAAGGAAATAGCAAATCACTAGAGCATGTTTGTCAGGAAAAACCCAAATTGCATCAATAAATAGTTGGATATGACTGAACAAGAAATTAACTGCATATTCTGTTCCTTGTCCCCTGTAGATCATGGCGATCCCTACCCCTTTGATGGAAAAGGAGAGGTCCTAGCTCATGCTTTTGCTCCAGATCCTTACTACCAAGGAGCTGTCCACTTTGACAGTGATGAAGATTGGTCTGATTCTGAGGAGGGTAAATGACCATATTTGTACTGATTGATGGAGTTGCTTTATCTGAGCCCTAAGGAATAATTAGGGACCCGTAGAGTAGTACAAGAGACAGTGGGAAGCACTGTCTGGAAAGGGTGGTTCTTCCCCTTCCTTAGGGTTCCTGTGTTTTCCAAGTCCTCAACTACCTAATTTCCTCCATTCTAATTTTGCTTTTTAATGCTTCATTCTTTTCCACTCCTATTATCCTTCCCTTACTTTTCCCCATTCTTTCTGCCTCAGGCATCAATCTCTTCCTGGTGGCTGTTCACGAGATAGGCCATGCCTTGGGCCTGGGACACTCTCAGGATAAAAACTCCATCATGTTCCCCAACTACAAATACCAGGACCCAGAACTCTTCAGGCTCAGCGATGATGATATAGAAGGGATCCAGATGCTTTATAAGGTCAGTACCTTGGGAAGAAGTGGGTGAAGATGAGAAACCCTCAAGGGTCACATGGTTAAACAAAATGTTTCACCAGTGGTCTCAGAATAGTTGTCCCACCCACTCCAAAGAACTTTAGAGAAATTTTCCCCCTTGATAAATTCTAATCTGCTTAGAGATAGGTAGGGAGGAAAAGCATTTTTTAAAAGCCTGCCAACTAAGGTAAGCTAAATCTTAATTTTCTCAACAATAACCTGGGGGGGAGGGGCAACTAGATGGCGTAGTGGTAAAGCACTGGCCCTGGATTCAGGAATACCTGAGTTCAAATCCGGCTTCAGACACTACACACTTACTAGCTGTGTGACCCTGGGCAAGTCACTTAACCCTCATTGCCCTGCAAAAAACAAAAAAACCCAATAACCTGGGGGGTGGGAAATTGCCTCCTGAGTCAGCTCTCATTTTTTAAAATGTATTTTTCTTCATCTAAGGGGAAAAATGAAGTACAACGTAAATCCTAGGCTCGGTGCAGATGGATCTAGAGAAAGTTTAAATTTCCCTGACCCAGAACTCAGGGGAATTAAGACCTGCTGGAACTAATTTTGAATTTGAATTATGAAGTGTTTCTTATGTACATAATGTAAATAAAGTCTGTATAATATTTACCAACTGTCCTGGTCCTCTGTACTTTTCTCCTTAAGAATCCTGTAGGGAAGGTATAAAAATAGAGAGCTGTATAGCTCTTATTATATTTCTATATTTCTATTTTATTTTTATTGGTGTAGAAATAGAAGGAATGGGTAGATGCAGGTCAGGTTTGTCTACATTTAGGAATTATGACTTTTTGTCCTCAGGCCCCACAGTCAGGGACTTCCCTTCTTCCCTACCCTAGCTCAGTATCCTGAAAAATACTTAACCACTGCTCAGAAATCCAAAGTGCCAAAAGAAGGCTGTCAATCACCTTACCACCATTCCCAGAAGGTCTGGCTAATCATTGACTCTTGTCTTGATTCTAGCTTAATGTACTTGCCATGGTTACAGCACATGGATCTAATTTCTGTTATGTCCTATAACATTTGGATAGTACAGTTTTTTGCCAAGTACTGTGCTAAGTGCTTTGTAAATATTGCTTTAATCCATACCACCTTACAGGAAGGAACTAAGTAACTAATCTTCATGAGTTCAAATCAGATAACTGCATGACCCAGGGCAAATCACTTAACACTGCCTCAGTAAGCAAGTCTTAATTTTTTTTTTCTTTTTAGTGAGGCAATTGGGGTTAAGTGACCCCAGAGTCACACAGCTAGTAAGTGTTAAGTGTCTGAGGCCAGATTTTAACTCAGGCACTCCTGACTCCAGGGTCAATACTTTATCCACTGGACCACCTAGAGCTGCCCCAGCAAGTCTTCATTTGGGGCATAGACAGCCATTACTCTTTTTTTGTTGAAGCAGAAAGACCAATATTGCACACTTGATTCAGCTCAGAAAAAAAATCTGCCTCAGTTGTTGGAACTTCTTTTTCTTGCTTAAAGAACTTGGTTTCCATCCCTCTGAAGAATTGTGGGAAACTTCCTATAGGGGCCATAGGAGATCTGTGGGGGATCTCAGTTCCAGATTTGTGGTTTTTACCTTTCTCTGTTGGCTCATCTTGCCTTTCTTTTACTAGATTTTTAGCTCCTTAAAGTGGGACACTGTTTCCAGGCTGCAGTATCCCAAGCTTAAGAAGTCCCAGGTTCTTCCCTTGCCCAGCCTGTTTCCTGGTCCTAGATGACCCCAGACCAACTTGCCAATCAACCAGTTTTGTGTGTTGTGGTTGTTAGCTCCCACGAGCCTGTGCCCCTCCCATCTGGGCCACTTCTACTTGAGCCTACCACCTGGTTCTCAGTAGGGGTGTAAAATCCAAGTTCTGCCTTAGCACCAGCATAGACCCCTGTAGTCTCCCCCCCTGCCCAGGGCTCAGTCCACTCACCAGACTGTGAGCTTAGTTCCAGAGGACACTGGTGCTTCAGCTCATTCAGAGGCTCTGGGGGTCTCCTTCTCTGGTGAGGACTTCCTGAGACTGGATCTGTGTCAGGGTGACTGTGGGGTTGGGCTCAACTCCTTTATCAGCACAGCAGCTCCCTCCTTCTGACCTTCCAAGTTGTTCTTGGTTAGAAGATGATTTCAGCACATTCTTCTGTGAGTTTTGCTTCAGTTCCAGATTTGTAACATTTTCAAGTTATTAGCACCTTAACAGGAACAAATTATTTTTTTTCTTTTGGTTACTAATTTTCTCCTATTTTTCTAGTTATTCTCTTTCCTCTTTCTCTCTTTCAGTGTGCATCCTTCCTTTTTGATTTGTTCTCTTTCTCCTCTCTTTTTAGTGAGGCAATTGGGGTTAAGTGACTTGCGCAGGGTGACACAGCTAGTAAGTGTTAAGTGTCTGAGGCCAGATTTGAACTCAGGTACTCCTGACTCCAGAGCTGGTGCTCTATCCACTGCACCCACTTAGCTGCTCCTCTCCTCTCTTTTTGAAGTACATCTTGAGACTTTCCACGTTAAACTTCACCTTATTTCTTCCCAAATTTTCCTCCCTGACATTGTCAATTTCAAGTTTTTATGATTTTGAACCTCTTTTTCCAAATTCTTTTTTCTCTCATTCTTCTTCAGCTCACATACAAAGTTTAACCAGCATTGGGAGGGGCATGGGGAAGTGGAATGAAAATTCATATTGTCTTTATAATAACATGGCTGGGTGGACAATCCACTGAGTTAGTATTGAATGGATGGGAGATCATAATAAATTGAATACAGAATTGATTAGCCAAATAGGATAAGTTTTATTTAGATAATTTCATTCTGCTTTTAAGCATCTCACTAATACAGGAGTCAGTCTTCAAGTTCACTATTCTCTGGCTCTCACCATATTGTTCCAGACTGATCAGAAATCCCTATCCTTCATGTAGTGTATGTTCCAGGCAAAGTTGTCTACTTAACTATTTTTGATGTTCCACTCTCACCTCATTCCTTTCTATACACTGTCTTTCAGATGCCAGAAACGTTCTCCCTCTTAACTTCCTCATTCACTCTAGCTCTCTTTTAAACCCAGATTAGGGTGGTGGAGCCAAGATGGCAGAGGAGAGGTTGTGATTCCCACAAGCTCCTGTTAAACCTGTCCATTCACTCTGAAATAATGCCATAAAAACAAACCCAAAGCAGCCTAACTCACATAAGAACAGAGTGAGACTATTTTCTAGTCAAAAGCAGCAACTGAGATCACCTGCTGATTGGGCTGAGAGAGGAGCTCAGCACACAGCAGCCCAGATCCAACCAGAAACAGATGGCACCTACAGTGCCTCAGAATCTTACAGTGCACTGGTGAGGGGGTTCGGTAATTGGCCGAGGTGAAGTGGCTGTAGTCTCTACTGGAATTGGGGTGAAGCATCCTGGTTCTGAACCAGTGGGCCGAATCAAGTGATGGCATCCCAGTGGGGGAGGAGTATAGGCACACCAAGCTTCCAACCATAGAGTATCAGATTGCAATCAGATATCTGCCTCTGTCTTGAGATGAGTTGGCAAAAACAGCAGACAATAGACAGCTACTTTGGGGGGATGGATATGCCAGAATACACCCTCAGAAGAAGATAATAACAAAGTCAAAGCTCCAACATTCAAAGCTTCCAAGAAAAATATGAATTGATCTCAGGCCTTGGAAGCACTCAAAAGGGAATTTGAAGAGAAAGTAGGAGAGAGAGAAGGAAGATTTAGAGAAAGGGAGGAATGAATGGAAAGAGAAATCAGAGCAATGCAGGAGAGTCATGAGAAAAGTCAACAGCTTGAAAAGTCAGATGGGAAAGGAGATAAAAAAGCTATCTGAAGAAAATAATTGCCTAAGAATTAGGATTGAATAAATGAAAGCTAGTGACATTATGAGAAACTAAGACACAATAAAGCAAATCCAATTGAATGAAAAAATAGAGGGCAATATTAAATATATCCTTGGAAAAATAGCTGACCTGGAAAATAGATCCAGGAGAGAGAATTTGAAAATCATTGGACTACCTGAAAACCATAACCTAAATAAAAGCCTAGACATCATCTTTCAAGAAATTGTAAGGAAAAATTGCCTTTATATTTTATAAGCAGAAGGTAAAATAGAAATTGAAAGAATCCACTGATCACCTCCAGAAAGTGATCCCAAAAGGAAAACTTACAGGCATATTATAGCCAAATTCCAGAGATCCCAGGTCAAGGAGAAAATATTACAAGCAGATAGAAAAAAGGAATTCAAGGACTGTGAAGCCACAGTCAGGATAACACAAGATCTAGCAGCTTCTACATTAACAGACTGAAGGGCATGGAATATGATATTCAAAGGGCAAAGGAACTGGGATTAAGATCTAAAATATAATCTTTGAGGGATTTTAATGAAAAAAAAACTTTCAAGCATTTGTGATGAAAAGACCTGGGCTGAATAGAAAATTTGACTAAATTTTAAACAGGTAAACAGGAAAAAGGCAACATGAGGGACATTAAAAGGTTAAACTGGGGCAGTTAGATGGTGCAGTGGATAAAGCACCGGTCCTGGATTCAGGAGGACCTGAGTTCAAATCCAGCCTCAGACACTTGACACTTACTAGCTGTGTGACCCTGGGCAAGTCACTTAACCCTCATTTCCCCCCCCCCCCCCAAAAAAAAAAAGTTAAACTATTTAAATGTTTATGTGAGAAGATAATACTTCCAACTTATAAGAACTTTCTCAGTATTAGGGCAGCTGAAAGGAATATACTTAGAAGGCACAGTTGTGAATTGAATATGAAGAGATGATATCTGTAAAGCATTTGTCCTTGTTTTTTGTGGGGGCAGGTAGGATGGGGTGATTTATGTCTGGGACTAGATTTGTGCTTGGGAACTCCTGGTTTCAGGGCAGGTATTTTTTCCACTGTATCACCTGGTAGACCTATGATGACATCTTTAACGTAAAGTTAAAGGGTAAGAGAAATGCACTGAAAGAAAGAGAAAGGGAGAGGTGGAGGGATGTAAAAGAGCTCAATAAAAGAAACAAGGAAAAGCTTATGGAGTGGAGGGGGAAATGGGAAAGGAGTGGGAGAGTGAGTGAGCCTTACTTTCATCAAAATTGGCTGAAAGAGGGAATAACATAAATACTCAAGTGAGTATCATAATATATTTTGCCTTGAGGGAAAGTGGTAGGGGAAGGGGAATAGAGGTGGGGGGAGAGGTGAAAGAAGGAAGGGCAGATTGGGGTAGGGGGCAGTAAAAAGCAAAACACTTCTGAGGAGGGATAGGGTGAAAGAAGATAGAAAATGGAGTAAATATCAAAGGGAGAGAATAGTATTAAGGGTAATACAGTTAGCAATAGTAACTGTGGAAGAAATGATGATCAGGATGCCATCAGGACAGATGAAAAATACAAACCTTCAACAGAGGAAGAACTGATGGTATCTGAATACAGATTGAAGCATAATTTTATTTGTTTGTTCCTCTTTCTAAAGTTATTCTATTTTCTTTTGCAACTTGACTAATGTGAAAATTCTTGACATAACTGCACATGTATGACATTGAATTGCTTAATTCTATAGGGAGGGTTAAGGAAGGAGGGAGGAAGAAAATTTAGAACACAAAAGTTTAAAAAAAAGCAATGTGAAGAAACAATGAGCAAGCAGATTTCAGAGAAATCTGGAAAGACTCACCTGAAGTGATGCTGAGTAAGATGAGCAGAACCAGGAGAACACTGTGGATCTAGATGCAGATTGAACCATAGTATTTCTAAAAAAAAAAAAAATCAGATCAGGTGCCATTTCTGACAGGTACAGTCATAATCCTCCCAGGTATTAATAATATCCCTCTCACCACAATTAAAAAAAAAATTTATTTCACATATATTTTGCATGTATCCATACTTCCATATGGTTATTTATACACAAGGTTTCCTACAAGTAAAATGTAAGCTTCTGGAGGAAAGGGATCATTTATTTTTTTTTTTTTATCTACCGGACAACTAGCATAGGACCCAGCATATAATAGGCCCTAGATAAATGCTTCACGGGTTAAATGGAATGCTCAATGGAAATGCTATGTTTCCTAATCATTTTATTGTTTAATCATTCAATTCTGTATGACCCTTCATGATCCCATGGACCATAGTGTTCCAGGCTCTTCTGTCCTCCATTATCTCTCAAACTCTATCCAAGTCCATGTTCCTTGTTTCCATGACACTATCTATCCATTTCATCCTCTTCCTTTTCTTTTTCCTTTTGCCTTCAATCTTTCCCAACATCAGGGCCTTTACCAATGAGTCTCATCTTTTTATTATGTGGTCAAAGTATTTTAGCTTCAGTATTTGACCTTCCAGTCAATAACCTGAATTGATTTCTTTAACTATTGACTGATTCGATCTTTTTGATGTTCAAGGAACTCTCAAAAGTCTTCTCCAGCACCACATTTCAAAAGTGTTTAGCTCTGTGTCATTCCGCTTTCCTTATAGTTCAACTCATAGCCATACCTTGCTCCTGGGGAAACAACAAAAACAAAAACGTAGCTTTCTAAACCCTAGAAGGCAAACATCTTGCAGTAAACCAAGAGGAAATGGAAAGGTACAGGTTAAGCATAGAGGCAGTTACATTGTGAAGTGGATGTAGGTCTGGACTTTGAATCAGATCCTATGTGATGCTAGGCAAATCACAACCTCTGTTTCCTCATCTGTAAAATGGGATAATATCATCTATCAGGGTTGTCGTGAGTATCAAATAAGAGAGTATAAAGCATTTTGCAAACCTCAAAGTATTATTTAAATCATAGCTATAATAATAATTATAAGTGGGTTCTAGCATATTGCTTGAGAAAAAATAGAAAATTAGATAATAATGTGAGATAAAAGTTATGGACCTCTCAAACTCTCCATTAATAGCTTCTAAATATTAAAAGAGTTCATTAAGAACAGGTAAAATTACATAAAACCAAAAAGTTTCTGCCAAAACAAAATCCAACAAAATATGAAAGGAATTGCTCAAATGAAAAAACAAAACAAAACTTTGTATGTAATTTCATTCTTCAAACGTTTGGTTTCCATGAAATAAACAAACAAAGAAATAGAAGAATGGATGAATAAATGAAGGAATGCATAGAACCTCTCCCAAATAGATAAATGTAAAGGATAACAAATAGTTCTCTAAAAGAAGAATTGCAGAGTATTCACAACAAATGAATGAGTATTCACATAAAATGCATTCAGATCATGAATAATAATAGAAATAGAATAATAATAGAAATGCAAATCAACCTTGAGGTTTCACCTCACACTCTAAGATTGTTGAAGATGATTAAAAAATGGCAAACTCAATGTCAGAGAAGTTGTGAAATGATGGACATTCTAATATATTGTTGGTGAAGTCATGAAAAGGTATAACCATTTTTGACAGAAATTTGGAATTATGTAAATAAAATTACTAATATCTCAATATTCTTTGAACCAGACTCCATTATTGGACTTAGACCCCAAGAAAGCCATATATACCAACATTTATAGCAGCACTTTTTTGTGATAACAAGGAATTGGAAAGAAAGTTGTTTACCAGTGATGGGAAATGGCTAAACAAATTGTGGTGCATGAATATAATGAAATATGATGTAAGAAATGATGGATGTGAAAAATATAGAACAGCACAGAAAGATCTATATAAACTGGTGAAAAGTCAGGTAAGCAGAGCCAAGAAAACAATGTACACAGTAGCTAAAGTAATATAAATGGAAACATACACACACACACAGAAGTGTAACAAAATTATAAAGAGCAAGCACGATTCAAATGAAGAGATTTAAGAAAACAGCTCCAACCTCCCCCCATCCCCGCTTCTTAGAGTTTTGAGGTCCACAGGTATTACACATTACATATGTTTTCAGACATTTTTCAATTAAATAATCAGTTGTGCTGATATTTTTTCCTCTTAAAAATATTTTTAGATGTTTGAGATGGCTCTCCAGGAAAGTGTAGGGGGAAGAATAACTATGATACTGTAAGAAACAGAAGACATTAATAAGTAATAAAAATATTTTAAAAGAAGATTAAATAAAGGAATGCCTGGGAAGATAAAGAAGCTTTGTTCATTAGCAAACTCTGAGAATAGACCAGATGGTTTTTTTATTATTATTATTATTTTTAATCAGGTTGGCTATAAAGTGGATTCTTTTCAGGAATGAATTGGATTAGATGACCACTGTGGTACCTTCAAACTTTTAGATTTAAGTGATTTTATGAGAATACTCATTAACCAGACACCTAAAATCTGGTCCAAAACATCTCACAGCTCATTACCAATATGGCTATTGAATCCTAGTTCCTCCTGTAGTGCAGTCTCACCTCCCACAATGAGATGGTGTGACAAAGATCCTAAGAAAGAAAAGCATGAGTATTGGAGTACCTAAAGAGAATGGCCAGGGGAAGGAGCTATCAAAAGACTTTTCTAAAAAGTCTGTATCATGACCATAATGTGTGTTTTGTTCAATAGTTGATAGTCAGGTAATGCTCATCAGAGAACTCTGGGCCCTGGCATAGCCTGAGTTAATAATTGTTTATGTCCTGTTCACCTCTGGGAACTCAGGGGACTTGAAGCTGACCCCACAGCAGGGAATTAGAACCTTTATAGAGTCTCTCACTGGGGAGCAGTTTCAATTATTTAAAGATAAAGGACACAGGGAGTCAAAGCTTCTTGTCAGGTGAGTTATTCCAAACTTTAGCAGGACTTCTAATCCATAGTACAGTGACCAACAGAGACAGGTAGGAATACTTCTCATTGAACCAATACATCTAATCCAACTGTCTCATTTTATTGATGAGGAAATGGAAGGATACCTTGGGAAAATAGCCTAACCTTTAGAAACTTAGTAAGTAGCAGAGCTATGTCTTCTGACACCAGAATAGTAGCCCTTTCTAGATTCAGTTTCCTTATCTGTAAAATAGATTGGTTGGATTAGGTGGTCCCTCATGTTAGTTCTGAGTAAAAGATGAAAGGAGATAAATACTGAGGTAGAGAAGAGTGCTAGAAACAAAGGTATAACTAAAGAGTAGGTCTCCAAATATTACCCTTCCCCACACTCAAAAAAAAGAGTCCTATTTGAAGAAGGGGAATATTACTTCCATCTCTCCCCCTTCTCCCCTGCAAGAGTTGTTTTATTCATATACAGCTCCTGTTCCAGTAGCTCTGAAGGGGTTAGGAATTCCAGGTGGTTGAAGAAGGCCTGAAATCTGGGATTAAGAGTTGGAGAACAGTATTTGGAAACCCAAGAATTTATACTCAGACTCATCCGTGCCTACTTTCATCAACCCAGGTTGTCTACATTAGAAAAACATATTCTCTATCCTAGAAATAAATAGCACTCCCTTTCTTCCCCTGACTGTACTATCAGATATCTGTCTATGTCAGAGACTCAGAGAGATTAGAGAACAGGAAAAAAAAAAGTACTTTTAGTTTCTTTAAGAGGTCAGGTGGCCCATATTGAGTCTAAGACAGAGAAAGTTTGAGGCTTTCCTCAGTGACAATCTAGAACTTGAAGATCTATCTGTTCTGTCTCAACCTCTCTCCATATTTCTTTTCTTTTCTTTTTTTTTTTTTTAGTGAGGCAATTGGGGTTAAGTGACTTGCCCAGGGTCACACAACTAGTAAGTATTTAAGTGTCTAAGGCTGGATTTGAACTCAGGTACTCCTGACTCCAGGACCGGTGCTCTATCCACTGCGTCACCTAGCTGCCCCCTCTCTCCATATTTCAAAGAAACAGAGCTGGGGGATTGGGAGAAGATTCATGGAGAGGATCCTTGAACTTATCTGGGCACTTCTCACTGGATATCTCCTCTGAAATATGGGTTTTGTGTATGCATAAACACTTTGTTAAAACAAACCAAAAAACCCTCTAAATAGTACAGCTACATTGAATTTAACAAAGAGACTGAGACAGAGACGAAGAGAGAGAAAGAGGCAGGAAATAGATATTTGTCAATGATTAGACAAAATACTAGGTGGGAATAAGGGTGATGTGGGATGGATTTAGGGTCAAATTGATCATGACTCTTCCCAAAAGAATTACAAGACTCAGTGACTTAGTTTCCCAAGTTTTATTTCAATACTGTGAGTGAACACATAGAGAGAACCAGAAAAGTGGAAAGGTATCTCTTGAATAAGGAGAGAAAAGACAGTTATATTTATAGTATGGATAAATTGATGATCAGTCTCATTATAATAATCTCCACCTTAGGGAGGTACAGGGGAGGGTTTATCCTAATTTGGAGTTCCTGGGGGCTTAAACGAACCCCTGAGTTGGGTATTTTTTTCTGTGCAGGTATGTTTTTGGGGTTTACACCTCATAAGGTGAATCTGGGGACAAATTTGGCCTTTTCTGCACATGGAACCTTTTGATTTCCATGTCTAGTTTCAAAATATTTTCACTTATCAGTTTGAATTTATTTGCCCTGTCTGTGTATCATTGTTATAGTTCAGGTGTCTATGACTTGCCTCTTTATGTTCTTGTTATGGGTGCGTATTAATGTGGGTAGCAAGAACCTAGGCCCTGACTTATATTAATGAAGACTCAAGTCTTAAGTTATCCATTAACTGGGGTCTGAATCCCTCTTAGAGCTCCGATCTAAATTAGAGCTTGGGTCTGAGGTTTTTCTGTTAACCCCTTTTTTGTTTCCTATATCAAGAGCAGGAAAAAGGTAAAAAATGATGCAAGTTGGTATCAAGGTTTCTGATGAACACATAAATCCAGAGGAGGGCTAAGGTGAGACAAGACCAATCATCAGATGAAAGGTTTGGGGGCCTGGAAGTGTTACTGTGTCAGGCAGTCAAAATGAAAAAAAAAAAAACAAAAACAAAAGAAAAGTCTTAAGAAATGGTATTTATCTGACCAATTCCTCAGATTCCTACTTTATTTGAATTTATTTATGTCCCTTGCCCCTAGCTAGCATCTCAAAACTATCAGGTATGCAAAGCATTTTTCTTTATTTTTCCATTTGATATTTGAGACTTGTTAGTGAGATTATGGGCCAGGTATGCCAAGCCTCTTCTAATTCAGTCATCTCCATCTGGGCATTGGTTTATTTTTGTTTGTTTTTTTAGTAAGGCAATTGGGGTTAAGTGACTTGCCCAGGGTCACACAGCTAGTAAGTGTTAAGTGTCTGAGGCCGGATTTGAACTCAGGTACTCCTGAATCCAGGGCTGGTGCTCTTTCCACTGAACCATCTAGATGCCCCTGGGCATTGGTTTATAATATTTTTTCCCCTTATGGACAGAGCAATTAGGTCTTCAGACACCAGGGTATTAACTTTCTTTGGGCTTAGTTTTCTTCTCTGTAAAATAAAGTAATGACCTAGATGATCCTTGATATTCCTTCCAGCCCTGACAAAGATAAGGAGGAAAGGACAAAAAGAGGAGTGGGGGAATTTTATACTCTTTGTTTTAGGTCTACCAGTAATAGTATTCTAATTAAATTAAATCAAGTGCTAAGCATTTCATGGAGGGGTCCAAGCATGGACAGTTTTCTTTGAAAACTGCAGTAACAGTAGCTATTCAGGAATTACAGTTTATGGAATTCTAAAAAAGGAAAGAGTTCACCATCAACTTTAAGGAAAAGATTGGAACTGAAGTAATAATCTCAGAATAATAGTAACTGTAAAATGGCAGCACAACCTGAGGAAACATTTTCTTTAAGCCATTCATCACTCCTTTTACTCTAGCTATTTTATGACTCAAGGGTTTTTAACTTTTTTTGGTGTCTTGGGCCATTTTGGCAGTCCAGTAAAGCCTATAGACCCCTTCTCAGGATAATACTTTTTAAGTGCATAAAATAAAATACATAGAATTATTAGAAATAATAAGAGCTAACATTTATATAGCACTTACTATGTGCTGGGTATTGTGCTAAGCACTTTACAAATATCTCATTTGATCTTTACAAAAACTCTGGCAGGTAGGTGCATTGTCATCCCCATTTTATTGATGAGGAAACTGAGACAAGCTGAGGGTAAGTTACTTGCCCAGACACATACAGGTAGAAATTATTTGAAACTGAACTTGAATTTAGATCTTCCTGACTCTAAAGGAAATAAATTATATTGAAATATACTTTTCAATATATATATATATTTTAAATTCAAGAACCCTAAGTTAAAGATGTTTGGAAGTATTTTCCTTTCTGCTGCTCAAAGGTCAATCAAATAAAGTTAGTCAACAAATATTAATTAAGTCCCTACCAGTCTACAATCCAAAGGAAGAGACACTATGCATACTTTGTACAAATAAACTGCACACAGGATAATTTGGCAATAATCAATAGAGAGAAGACACTGGAATTGAGGGAGTTGGCAAAGACTTCCTGTATAAGGTCTGATGTTATCTGGGACTTAAAAGTAGTCAAGGAAACCAGGATACTGAAGATGCCCTGCCCCCTCCCCTCAGGCACCAGGAAAAGCCACTAAAAATGCTCAGTCAGGAAATGTTCTTTGTTCCAGGAGGAGCAAGGTAGCTAGTGTCACTAGATCACAGAATATGCAGGGGTCTGGGGTTTATTGTGTAAAAAGACTGGGGGTTGGGGGAGGGGAGTACAAAAAGCTTTGAATGCCAAAAAAATACTTTATAATTGATCCTGTAGATCATAGGAAGACACTAGACTTTATTGAGTTGTGAAGGGTAGGGGGTGGCGTTGGGGAGTTGGGAGAGAATGGTTACATTCTCAGATTTACATTTTAGGAAGATCACTTTGAAGACTGAGTTTAGAATGGGCTAGAGTGAGGAGACACTTCTGGAAGAGATCAGCCAGCAGGTTACTTCAGTAGTCGAGGAATAAGGAAAAGGGGACTGGTACCAGATTGTAGCAGTGTTAGAGGAGAGAAGGAGCATATGCAAGAAAGGTTACAAAGGGAAAATTGATAGATATTGTCAACAGATTGGATATGGGGAGTGAAAGAGCATAAAGAGTTAAGAATTTTCAGCCTATGTTACAAATATGGGGAACTGGGAAATTTGTGATAACCTCAATAGTAACAGGGAAGTTACAAAGAAAGCTTGAGGGGAAAGATGAGTTCTGTTTGGGGGTACTTTGAGACGAAGATATCTTCAGGACATCCAGTTCCTTCAGATAAAAAATTGATGATGCAAGACTGGAGGTCTGCAGAGTAGTGAGGACTGCATAAGTATAATTGAAAATCATCGGCATAGAAATGATAACTGAATTCAGGTAGCTGATGATATTTCAAAGTGAAACAGTATAGAGGGAACTGAGAACAGGACTGTGAGAGAAGACCCATAGTTAGTAGATGTTATCTGAAGGTAAATTGAACAAAATAGACTGAGAAAAAGGGATCTAGAGGATAGGAGGAGAACCAGGAGAAAGCAGCAGCACCACAAAAACCTATAGAGCAGAGGGTATCAGGAATAAGAGGGTGATGGACAGTGTTTAAGGCTACAAAGAGGTTAGCAAGCACAAGAATTGAGAAAAGCTATTAGATTTTACAATCACTGGTAACCTTGGAGAGAGCAGTTTCTGTTGAATGATGACCTCTAAAGATTGATTATAGAGAAGAAGAAAGAAAATGAAAACACGTATTACGGATAGGCTTCTCAGGAGTTCATCCATAAAAGAAAGGAGAGATATGGATGATAGTTAATGAGGATGGAGTTGATCAAGGGTGTTTTTGTGGTGCTGTTGTTGTTTTGAAGATGGGTGAGATATGCCCATGTTTATTTATTTGTTTGTTTTCCGACAATGAGGGTTAAATGACTTGCCCACAGTCACACAGCTAGTAAGTGTGTAGGGTCTGGGGCCAGATTTGAACTCAGGTCCTCCTGAATCCAGGGTTGGTGCTTTATCCACTGTGTTACCTAGCTGCCCCCTTATGCCCATGTTTATATATGGTAGGAAAGGAACCAATACATAGGAAGATATTGAAGATAAATAAGAGAGTGGTGATGATAGAATGGGCATTCTCCTACAGGAGATAGAATGTAATGGAAAGAATAGTTCATGGGAAATAAGAAAATCGAGGAATCATGAGGTTAGGGCATTTAAAGGAATAGCAATATATCTATTTAAGTCCCCTAGTATGAAGATTTAAAATCCATTTTTACCACTTCTTCTAAGACTCAAGATTTCTTAACCTTTCTTTTGTCTTGCACCCCTTTTCAATCTGGTGAAACCTTATGCAACATTTTTCAGAATAATGTTTTTAAACACATAGTTAACAAAACAAAACAAAAAAATCAACCAACCAACCAAAGGGGGTAAAAAACCCAACAGCAACATAGGTTTGCAAAGAAAACTAAATCTATTGAAATAAAATTATCAGAATATTAAAAAAAAATTATCAGGAACCCCAGATTAAGGACCCCATTCAAATATTCTCCTTTCCATCTTGTTAAAGGTGAATTCAGGATATACTTCTTCACTTGAGGGAAGTAATAAAAGTTTTCTCTTTTTTTCCCTCTTCCTCCAATATTTACCCTAACCACACCAGGGAAAGTTCCTATCTGTGTTGATGTGGAGCCTGGGGAGACATTACATAAAAGTGATATGAAAAGAATTTAGTGTCTGATGTTTTGCTAGAATTGATCATTAAAGAAAAACTGATAAAATTCCTTATTCGTATGGGATTAAGGGCTTTAGACTAAAGTACTGTGCTTAGATTATTTTGTGATACAAAGTCTAAAATGGAAAGTGAGGTGGGGCATTGGGATGGAGTTGGAGCTCAGTATTTTTCTATAACACCAAAGGTAATTTTGGCAGCCCTGAAAATGGTCTATGTCTAGTCTTAAGTACTTGAGGCAGCCTAAACAGTAAAGCACCTTTGAGGAAAGGAAACACAATGACTTGGTTGGACAGTCTAATATAAAAGACTAGTGGACATTATGCAGGGAGATTTCTTCCATATAAACTGGGGCAGAGAGAACTGAAAGAATGGATGAACCACTACATTCCAAAC
Organism: Dromiciops gliroides; assembly: GCF_019393635.1. Taxonomy (NCBI): domain Eukaryota; kingdom Metazoa; phylum Chordata; class Mammalia; order Microbiotheria; family Microbiotheriidae; genus Dromiciops; species Dromiciops gliroides. The sequence goes on from NC_057863.1 coordinate 582,814,425, forward strand.
AGCCAAGGTATGCTGAGAAAAATAATCATGTCAACTGCGAGTGACTTATTCTCAGCAATACAATGATCCAAGACAATTCCAAAGAACTTATGATGAAAAATGCTATCTTCTAAAGCACTGGCCCTGGAGTCAGGAGTACCTGAGTTCAAATCTGGCCTAAGACACTCGACACTTACTAGCTGTGTGACCTTAGGCAAGTCACTTAACCCCTATTGCCCCACAAAAACAAACAAAACAAAACAAAACAAAACAAAAAATGCTATCTTCCTCCAGAGAAATATCTGATGGAGTCTGAATGCAGATTGAATCATACTTTATATTTCTTCTTTTGTTTGTTTTTTTTCACAACATGACTAATATGGAACTATGTTTTGCATCACTGCACATTTATAAGTTATATAAAAATATTTGCCTTCTCAATGAGGGGTGGGGGAGATATTAATAGAGGGAGGGAGGTAGATTATTTGGAGATCAAAAATGTTAAAAATTGTTTTTACATGTAATTGGATTTTTAAAAATTCTCATCTTTCCCTTGTGTTGGGAGATGAAGAGAAATATAAAGGGGGAAAATTTTTGGAGAGCTTTATATGTATATATATAAATGATTTATATATATTATGATTTCATTCATTCAGTAAATATTGATTAAGCACATACTATGTGCTTAGGCACTGTGTTAACCACTGGGGATACAAAAAAGAAGCAAAAGACAATCCTTGCCCTCAATCTAACAGGGGAGAAAACATGCAAACAAATTTATACAAAGCAAGTTATATATAAAATAAATAGGAAATAATCAACAGAGGGAAGGTGCTAAAATTAAGAGGGGTTGGAGAAGACTTCTCGTATGTGGTGGGATTTTCTCTGGGACTTAAAGGAAGCCCGGGAAGTCAACAGCATTCAGGGATTGTGTGCTTTAGTCATCACAGCATCTGTTTGAGGTAAATGCTATAGGTATTATAAAGAAGAGAAAATAGGCCAAGAGAGTTAATGTTTCTTGCCTAGGTAATGCTACTCACACAGCTAAGCAGTATCTGAGGCAAGTCATAAGCCAAGGTTTTCACTTACAACTCCAGCAGTCTCTATACTACATCAGTCCTCCTTGCTATCATTGAGCGTATCATGAATTTTGAGCTGGAAGGAACTTCAGAGGTCATCTAGTCCAATCCCCTTATGTTACAGAAGAGGAACCATAAGCCTGGGTAGGTAAATTGAGTTGTGAAAGATGACAGAAGTGATAAGAATCAGAGGTAACATTTGATTTCGGGATTCCTGAGTGTAGGTGGTTCAGTGGAAAGAGCACTGGGCCTGGAGTCAGGACGACTCATCTTCCTGAGTTCAGATCTGGCCTCAGATACTTACTAGCTGTATGACCCTGGGCAGGTCACTAAACCATCTTTGCCTCAGTTTCTTCATCTGTAAAATGTGCTGGAGAATGAAATGGCAAACACTTTGCCAAGGAATGCCAAATCTTTGCCAAGGAAACTCCAAATGGGGTCATGAAGAGTTGGACACAACTAAAAAAGTGACTGAACAACTCCTAACTCTAGAGCCAATGTTCTCTCTATTGTGCCATGTTCCACTTGCTATAGACATGACGCATACCACAGGCTGATATATTAATGAATATTTTGACATGTTTTTGTTGAGTCATTTCAATCATGTACAAATCTTCATGACTCCATTTAGGGTTTTCTTGGTAAAGATACTGGATTGGTCTACCATTTCATTCTCCAGTTCATTTTACAGATGAGTAAACTGAGGCAAACAGGGCTAAGTGGTTTTCCCAGGGTAACACAGCTAATAAGAGTCTGAAATCATATTTGAACTCAGATTTTCCTGATTCCAAGTCCGGTACCACCTAGCTTCCCTACTTTGACATAATCAGCTCTAAAATGTGATATATTCTTACTCTTACTTTTGTTTTCTGTCATTATATTGTAGTGTCAATGTGTCAAAACTTCTTTACATGCCCTTTTGGTGCTCTAAGACTTGTACTAATGTTTGGTCAAAAGGAATAGAATTCAGACCTGAAGAGTTCCAGATCATTTAAAATGGCAGCCTGAATAAAACATTTTGTATATCCTAGATATGATCATCTAGTGTTTCAGAACCTCCAAATGTGAGAGGTGCTTGCTAATATCTAACTTAAGTGCCTTAGGAGACAATTCAAGGATACTTCAGTGTATGAACCTAGAGAGCCTCTTCTCAGCTATTGACATTGTGACTTCTTTTTCTCTCTGGCAGCCTAAGCTTTTCCCCTCACAAGGCATCCCCAGGCCCATCATGGTGTCACCAAACAGCAGTGATACCATGGAACCTATTTTCCTCTTGAAGGGCTTCCCAGGACTTGAATCGGTACATGTCTGGCTCTCTATCCCCTTCTGCCTTGCTTACTTAGTGGCTTTTGGAGGGAATGTCACTATCTTGGCAGTCATCTGGACAGAGCCCTCTCTTCAACAGCCTATGTATTACTTTCTGTCTATTCTGGCCTTGACTGACCTAGGCATGTCACTGTCCACACTGCCTACCATGCTTGGAGTTCTGTGGCAGAATACACAAGAGATACAAGCAAGTGCCTGCTATGCCCAACTCTTCTTCATTCACACATTCACCTTCTTGGAATCTTCAGTGCTGTTGGCCATGGCCTTTGACCGGTTTGTTGCCATCTGCTATCCACTCCACTACTCCACCATCCTCACCAATGGTGTGATTGTCAAAATTGCCCTGTTTTGCTTGATGAGGAGTATGGGGGTTGTGTTACCCACACCCCTGCTTCTACAACGGTATCGGTACTGTCATGCCAATACCCTCTCCCATGCCTTCTGTCTCCACCAGGATGTACTGAAGCTGTCTTGTTCAGATGCTAGGGTCAACAGCATCTATGGATTATGCGTGGTCATTGTCACCCTGGGTGTAGACTCAGTCTTCATCCTCTTCTCCTATTTGCTGATACTTCGGGCTGTGCTGGGCATTGCATCCCATGAAGAGCAGCTTAAGGCACTCAACACATGTGTGTCCCATGTCTGTGTGGTACTTATTTTCTTCGTGCCTGTGATTGGAGTTTCTATGGTGCACCGTTTTGGAAGGCACTTGTCGCCCACCATACACATTGTTATGGCTGATGTGTACTTACTTCTTCCACCTGTACTGAATCCAGTTGTCTACAGTGTCAGGACCAAGCAGATCCGTGCAGGGATCATCCGCAAATTCAGAACAAGGAAATTATTATAGGAGACACTTTGCTCCCTTAACTCTCCCTCTAATGGTTACTCACTTCAACTTTCCCCAGAGTGTACTATTATTATTATAATTATAATAATTATTATTATTTTTATTATTTTTAGTGAGGCAATTAGGGTTAAGTGACTTGCCCAGGGTCACATAGCTAGTAAGTGTTAAGTGTCTGAGGCCGGATTTGAACTCAGGTACTCCTGACTCCAAGGTCAGTGATCTATCCACTGTGCCACCTAGCTGCCCCTATTATTTTCAATGACAGACATTATCCTGGTAAGACTTTACCGTGCTCCCTCAGTAAAAGGTTTCCTTTCCAACTGGGACATCTTTCTAAAAGTATTTTATGACATAGGATGTGCCTTACTGTTTCAGTAGTTTATCCAACTCTTAAAATGGGTCAGAAGTGCTTTGGCACTTTTAAAATTCCAGATCCCTGCTAGTATGGTTGTTGACTGTAGACTGTACACAGCCCTCAGTCATTTGGAAGTCTCTCTTAGTCTTCTCTCTTTTCCCTACCCCTACTTCTTTCCACAGTCTCCTGATAGGCACTCTGCTAAGGCTGAGACAGACACTCCTACCTGGAGGTAACTGGAGCTTACTATTTAGCTTCTCAGCCAGTGGAAAGATGGGGCAAGTGATGCTGATAGCTCACATTCATGTAGTTTTCCAAGGTTCACCTTACATTCAATACAATACTTTACATATATGATTTCTTTTGGGAATAATCACTTATATATTGTTGACTATGTGCCAGGGACTGTGCTAAATGCCTTTTTTTTGTTTTTGTTTGTTTGTTTGTTTGTTTTTTTAGTGAGGCAGTTGGGGTTAAGTGACTTGCCCAGGGTCACACAGCTAGTAAGTGTTAAGTGTCTGAGGCCGGATTTGAACTCAGGTACTCCTGACTCCAGGGCCGGTGCTCTATCCACTGCACCACCTAGCTGCCCCTAAATGCCTTTTATAAATAGTATCTCATTTGATCCTCACAACAACTCTGCTATTATTATCCTCATTGTACAGCTGAGGAAACTGAGGCAAGCAGAGGTTAATTGACTTGCCTGGGGTCATGAAGTACAACAACCATTGCCCAACTACAATCACCAACCCAGCAAGAAACAGGGCTTTGTAGCCTTTATCTTCTTTGTCCTATACTTTGTTTATACATTGTATGTTATGATATTCACTGGTCCCCCAATTGTGACTCCATTCCTATGAACCACATTTGTGAGCTTAATGTATATTCCCACCCTTTGGCTTTGCCCAAAGTCCTGGTTTCTCATGGCCTTCCCTGTCTCACTGATGACCACTCTTAAAAAACTGACAACATGATCAATAATTTGGATGAGGGTTCACTGAATGCTTGCCACAAATTTGCTTACATGGAACCCATCTGCCACTTTTTGGACTATTCATATATCTCTTCTAAGTCTATAAGTAGGTTAGAAAGTATAATTGATTTGGAATCCTTAGAAAAAAATTGGAGTTCTCTTATTGCAATTTGTGAAAATTGCTAAGTCCCTTCATCTTTCTTAGCCTTGGTATTCTCATTTGTAAAATGGAGATAAAAACTTAAAATACCTACCTCATGGAGTTTTTGTGAGGAAATCATGGTAGAAAGTGTAACTATTATAATGACTATTGCCGAGGATAGTTTATAGTGATTTATCATTTTAATATTTAAAAGCTCTATTCTTTTGTATAGGGCTCTTCCTACCACACAGAGGAAGAAAAATTACAAGGAGTTTTTTTGTTTGTTTGGTTTTTGGTGAGGCAATTGGGGTTGTGACTTGCCCAGGGTCACACAGCTAGTAAGTGTCAAGTGTCTGAGCAGATTTGAACTCAGGTCCTCCTGAATCCAGGGCCAGTGCTCTATCCACTGAGCCACCTAGCTGCCCCAATTACAAGGAGTTTTGAAGAAATTCTTCAGACGTCAAAGTTTAGGGAAGAAAGATCTCTCAAAGCATTAGCTCATGATATGAGCTAATGGATTAGGCCACAATGATCACATCTGGTGTAGGATCCAGAACTCAGAGTAAAAGAAATAGACATAAGTTCTGAGATGTAATTAGTTAAGGATTTATTCCTATGAAAGAAATAGGAATAGGCCTAGATAAAAAGACAGTGACATTATTTCAAATAACCAGAGCAGTGGCTTCTTTTATGTCTATCAATTTTGTACCTAAGAAAGGAAACTGAGTCAGAGGATAGGCTAGATATTTTATTTAGTGTTTCATGTCATACCCAGTAGGTATTTTCTCTTTCCTTACTTCTTTTTCATGTATTTATTTTCTTATTCAGTCATTCATTCACTTTTTTCCTGCTCTCATGCTGTCATTAATTCATGTACATATAAATTCATTTTTAAAAGGAACTTTTTTTTTTCTTGGAGTACAAGGCATAATGTTGAATGTTTCTTTATTGGAAGTGTGATTTTGCTGTGAACAATAGAAGAAGAAAAAAGCATATACACATATTCATGGCTCCACTGGCCTCCTGTTCAACATATATTACTGTTCTAATCTTACCATGTTGGGTATATAAGTTGAAAAAATTCATTTAAGTAGTAAATATCCCAGTACATGGATGGTTGTTTTTTGTTTTTGTTTTTTTGTTGTTATTGTTAAGAAAATACATATAAAGTGCTTTCCAAACCTTAAACTACACATATATCAGCAATTATTATGGTGGTTGTTATTCTTATATTCATTTAAGATCACATATCATTATTATTTGTTTTAAATATTAAGTAGTTTAGCTACTGATATGTACATTTTAGGTCAAAAAATAAATCAACCATATTAAACTTGTAGGCCTAAAGATGAATAAACACATATAAAGTAAATAAGTTAGATGAAGTTGTGATATCCAGAAATTGCAAGAAACTTCACAAGCCAATACCTAGTCAGTCAGTTAATAAACCTTTATTAAACATTTACTATGAGTAACACACTGTATTAATCACTCAGGATACAAAGAAAACAAATAAAAACAAACAAAAAGTAAAGCAAAAAAAGAAAATAGTTTTTGCCCTCAAGAAGTACACATTTTAGTGGGGGGCATAACATACAAACAACTAAGTACAAATAGAAAATACAAAAGAAAGAAAACACAAATTACAAATTTAAAAAAATCAATACCACTACATTTCAGAAAGTATCACTTAAAATCCACTTGGTTAGCTTCTCACAGTCCCTCCATCTTTTTTTTTTTTTTTTGTGAGGCAATTGGGGTTAAGTGACTTGCCTAGGGTCACACAGCTAGTAAGTGTGAAGTGTCTAAGGCCAGATTTGAGCTCAGGATATCCTGTATGCAGGGCTGTTGCTCTGTCCAGTGCTCCACCTAGCTGCCCCCCCCCCCTATCTTTTCTTCCTAGTACCTCCACCCAAGGCTCAGACATAGTTTGGATCTCTGCTTCCCTTACAGATAAGGGTGGGTGAATGTTCAGTACTCAAGTGAGACCATAAATGAAGGAGGACCAGAAAGCCTCTTTTTTTTTTTTTTTGTGAGGCTATTGGGGTTAAGTGACTTGCCCAGGGTCACACAGCTATTAAGTGTTAAGTGTCTGAGGCTGGATTTGAACTCAGGTACTCCTGACTCCAGGGCCGGTGCTCTATCCACTGCACCACCTAGCTGCCCCTCCAATAATCTTAATAAGTGAGAAGAGTAAGCAGCATGTTATCAAGAGAAAAGTTCTAGATTTGAATCAGAAGATATAGGTTGATTCTCCATTACTTACTGTAATGTGACCTTGGGAAAGTCACTTGAGCTCCATGGACCTCACTTCCTTCATATTTAAGATCATATCCTCTAAAGTTCCTTTTAGCTCTTAATGTAGAATCTTATGTTCATTCCTTCTCTCAAGTGATGAAAACCTCAGTTTTAGAGTTAACTCATTCTGATTTTGAATACCCCTGTTTCTTAGGATAGTTTTTGTTATACTTAGATGACATCTACTTTTATGTTCCTTTTAAGCACCTTTTTCTATCTCTAACTAAACCAATCTTCTTCCCTCTTCTATGTGATAGTCCTTTATCTGTCTAAACACAGGGATTCCTTTATAACTCCAGACATCAACTGTCTCATTTTCTCAATTTTCTCCTGCTTCAGGAAAATAAAGAAATAAAAGTCAAGTTAGGTACTCCATTGCCAATGCAATAACATATGTGAAGACTCTTTGGAAAAATTACAATGTTAAGTAAATGTGAGGTATGATCGTTACTATTAAGAAAAAGAGATATTGGGCCCCCTATCCCTTCTGCTTTTTTAATTTCTTGAGGATGCGCAGGCGAATCTGCTTGGTCTTGACACTATACACAATAGGATTCATGAGTGGTGGGACAAGCAGGTAGACATCAGCCATCAACACATGGACCATTGGGGAGGCATTCTGCCCATAGCGGCGGATCATGGACAACCCAATCATGGGGGTGTAGAAGGTAAGCACAGCACAGATATGGGAGATACAAGTATTGAGAGCTTTAACACGCTCTGCCTTGGAGGCAACACTCAGCACTGTGACTAGGATGAGCATATAGGATAAGAGAAGCAATACTGAATCTAGTCCCATGGAGGATATGACCACCATGAGGCCATAGATGCTGCTGATCCTCCGACTGGACACTGTTAGTTTGATGAGATCCTGGTGCAGACAAAAGGGGTAGGAGAGAGTATTGATGGTATGGAACTGCAACCTTTTCAAGAGGAAAGGGACTGGGAAGACTAGGATAAGGGCTCTTCCAGCACTGGCTAGTCCAATCCTAATAATTACACTATTAGTGAGAATGGCTGAATAGCGCAATGGGTCCCGGATGGCCACAACACGGTCGAATGCCATGGCCAGCAACACAGCTGACTCGATGATGGAGAACACATGGATGAAGTACATTTGGACTGCACAGGCAATGAAGGAGATCTCCCGGGCATGGAACCAAAAGACACTAAACATAGTGGGTAGGGTCACACTAGACAAACCCAGATCTGTCAGGGCCAACATGGATAGAAAGTAGTACATGGGCTGGTGGAGTGAGGGCTCTGTCCGAATGATGAAGAGGATAGTGATGTTTCCTGCAATGGAAATGACGTAAATCAGGCAGATGGGGAGGGAGATCAAACTATACTTGGCCTCCAACCCTTGGAAGCCTGTTAAAAGGAACTGAGGATAAAGGGCAGAGTTATTGAAGACAGACATCGTATTGACTGGAATAGATTCCTTTCCTGAAAAGAAAAAGGAAGAGTCATTGGGTCCTTATCTACTCATTCACAAATGAGCATGATGGGAAAATACCATCATCATTTATCATTATCGACCTCATCAACAACACTTTCATTGTCATTAGTCCTATCATGTCTATATGGATGACCTTATATTTTTTCCAGTATGTTATTAGGCCTTGTAGGGAATTCTAGAAAAGTTTTTGAACTGGTCTTCACCTACTAAGAAGACCAGTTGGGGATATAAAGTATATTCATGAAATAATGTCCATGGAAGAAAACTCATTATCCTGTTTCTGTTCCTAATACTGAACTGCAGATGTTAGGGAAGGAAATGGCTTGGAAAGACACTTTTGGTATAGAGTAGAGCACAAAACTTCTAATCAGATTTCATCAAAGGTAATTTTTTTGTTTGTTTTTTTTTTTTGGGGGGGGGTTTGTAGGCAATGGGGGTTAAGTGACTTGCCCAAGGTCACACAGCTAGTAAGTGTCAAGTGTCTGAGACCAGATTTGAACTCAGGTACTCCTGAATCCAGGGCCGGCACTTTAACCACTGCGCCATCTAGCTGCCCCCAAAGGTAATTTTTATAGTGATCTTAGCTGACTCAGGCTCTGACCAGCCAGGCTCACAGTCCATAATCAGGCATATCTAGTAAACATGGCAGCATCAGGAAGTAGAAAGAGCAATGCATTTGAAGTGTGAGCCTGGATCTTCTGTTTCATTTCTATGTACCCTCAGATAAGTTACTTAAACTTAACCTTGTTATTTGTAAAATGGGGTTGTTGGTTTAGATAGCCTTCTTGTTTATTCTATGAATCTTTCCCAGAGATGTCTACTTTAGGAAGATACTCATAGTCTGGATCAACCACTGTGGTTTGCACCTGATAAGAAGAACCCTCATTTAACCATGCAAACTGAGGGATGGAAAATGAATAAATCCAATACCTCCCTGAATGAAAAATCTCTGATTTCAGGATATGGCCCCAATTTTTTATCTCTGAAGTGCACTTCGATGATGCTCCATTGATTTCTGAGTCCCGCAGGATGATCACAGCTAGTCTAAATAAATACTATGTGGGGACCAATTTTTAATTGGGGAGTGCTAGCTAAGCGGCTCGCCACAATATTGGGGCAAGGAAGGAGACCAGCAGCCTCCCTCAAAACAGAACAAGATTTATTTTAACAAGAACGAACTTAAAAAAAAAAACAAAACACAAACAGAATCAGTAGGATCAAGGGAAAGGAAATAAAAATGGGGAAAGGGAAATTATAATACCTGAAAAATACCACCGCCCAGGAATCAGCTGAAAATATGCAGCAGAACGCCTGTGGCTTTCCAGCTTCCACCTAGAATGCCCAATTCTCCTCCCCAAATCTAGAAACACCCCAGACAGGTCCAGCCAATGGGATGGCCGCTCTGACAGTCACATGACTGCCCTCACTAGGCTTCCAATCATTATAATTTTGCCAGTGTGCGCTAAGGCATAAAAACCTCAAATAACAATTAATTCTTTACAACTAGAATCAGTGAAACTTTAAAAAGTTCTTTTATATATTTATCTTCAGTCACTACCCTGAATCCCTAAAAGCAGTCAATTGAAAAGCAAGGTTGGGGCGGGGGGGGGGGGGGGGGGGGGGGAGGGGGGGGGAGGGGCAGCCAGGTGGTACAGTGGATAAAGCACCAGCCCTGGATTCCGGAGGACCTGGGCTCAAATCTGAACTCAGTCACTTGACACTTACTAGCTGTGTGACCCTGGGCAAGTCCCTTAACCCTCACTGACCTGCAAAAAAAAAAAGAAAGAAAGAAAAGCAAGGTGGGTCAGTGGGTCAGTGGGTCAGAGTGATAGACCTGGAATGGGGAAGATCGATTTTCAAATCTCACCTGAGATCCGGGGCAGGTCATTTAAACTCTCATACCTTCAGTTTTCTCATCTGTAAAATGGAGGTATTAGTAACAAATGCCTCAAAGGGTTGTAAAAATTAAAAGTGGCATATAAATGATGACTATTATTATCTAGGTGGCAAAGTGGATAGAGTGGGCCTAGAATCATGAAAAACAGACTTCTGTTGCTCAGGACAAGTCATTTATGGTATGCCTGCCTCAGTTTCCTTATCTGTAAAATGAAGATAATAATAGTACCTACTTCCTAGAGTTGTTATGAACATAAAATGAGATATTATAAGTAAAGTTATTTATAAATCTTTTTTTTTAATTTACAAATCTTAAAGCTTGGAATAACTCTTTTATTATTATAGTTACTATTATGACATACTATATATGTTACTATTATGACATACTATATATGTCAGCTCTGGTTTTCCTGATATTTACAAACTGGTTTTCCAACATAGAATAATAATGCAAATATAGGTTTTACAGTTTTTAAAAATCACAAAATCATCAAATCAGATGTTTTTTGTCATTCAGTTGTTCAGTGGTGTCCAACCCTTTCTGATCCCTGTAGGATTTTCTTGGTAAAGATACTGAGGTACTTTTCCATTTCCTTCTCCAGTTGTCCCCATTTTACAGTTGAGGGAACAGAAGTTAAGTGACTTGCCCAGGGTCACACAGTTAGTAAATGTGTAAGTAAGCTAGTAAGTGTATGCTGTATTTGAACTCAGGTATTCCTGACTTCAGGCCCTGTGTTCTATCCACTGCACCGCCTACTTGCCTCCAATTGGATGGACCCAAAAAATGTATCAGTTTCAGCTTGTATATGAATAGGAATACACTCTACAATATTCTTAACAACTGATTCTACAGATTCTACATGAAATCTTCCTATTGCTTCTGGGATGAAATAGAATTTTCTCTCTGGAATTTATGGATTTTCACATCTATCTTCAAACTATCCTTTCAGGCTAATTGCCTATTACTCCCCTTCACATACTATATTGTAGTCAAACTGAGCAACTGGCTGTTCTTCATATAAGGCAATTCATTTCCTTCCTCGGTGCCTTTGCACAAGCATTCTTCCATGTTTGAAACATCATTCATCCATACCTCTGTCTCTCAGAGTCCTCATAGGATCCCCTCCTTCACAGGCCTTTTCTTCTTTCCTTCCCCAGTTAATGGTGCTCTTCTCCCAAGACCCCAGAAATGACTTTCTATTTACTTCACTTTTATTTTGTATTTGTTCATGTACATTATCCCCGCCCCGCCCCAAGAATGTAACATCTTTGAGAACAGGGAATGTTTTATTTTTCTTTGTATCCCACTGCTTAATATACACACATGTGTAAAACTATACACATGTGTATACATGCAATATACATATACACACAAACACGTGCGTGCATGCACATACATATATGACAAATTTTGAAAAGATGTCCAGATAATTTACTTACTTTTGTAGTTTCCACTTTGTGGACTCCCTGAGATAATGTGATGCCACGGAAGAGCACTTCTAGCTTTATTACTTACTACCTTTGAGACCTTGGGCAGGTCATAAATACCCTGGGTTTCAGTTTCTTCATCTATAAAATTATGTTAATGGTTTGAACTGGATGATCTCCAAAGTCTCTTGCAATACACTATGCTTTATCTTGTGATCTTGTAAATTAACAATTCCAGATTAGCTTCCATTTACCGGACAATTCTGTATAGCCCCTTGTAGGTAGTTATTCCTTAAGGACTGACTGCTTAATTAGATTCACCCCGATTTTTTTATTAATCCTCTATTATTTCAGAACCTGAGATATTTCCTACATAGACTGAATGGAAGGATGCCTTGAATTGTATATGGCGGAAAAAGGATCTACTAGACAAATTAATCAATGTTATTAAGATCATAGGATAAATTTTGAACTTATGGGAACAATATTACTTAGTAGAAAAACCTTAGTAGACCTATAGGAAGCTAGGCGCTATAGTAGATAGAGTTCTGGGCCTGAGGTCAAGAAGACCTGAATTCAAATGCAGCTTCAGATTCTCACAAGCTGTGTGATCCTAGGCAAGTTACTTAACCTCTGCCTGCCTCAGTTTCCTAAACTGTAAAATGGGGATACTGATAGCACCTACTTCACAGTGCCATTTTGAGGATCAATGAAATAATATTTGTAAAGTACTTTAGTATAGTGCCTGGCACAGAGTAGTTGCTACATGAATGCTTATTCCTTTTTTCCTTCCTTCCTTCCTTCCTTCCTTCCTTCCTTCCTTCCTTCCTTCCTTCCTTCCTTCCTTCCTTCCTTCCTTCCTTCCTTCCTTCCTTCCTTCCTTCCTTCCTTCCTTCTTTCCTTTTCCTTCCTTCCAGTTGAAGGACTATAAGAAAACATAGGTTACAATCCTCACTCATCTATTGACTAGTGTTATAAGCTTGGCAAAGTCATCTTACTTCCCACGATCTTTCATTTTTCCTCTGTACAATGAGAGAGTAAGTCTAGTTTAAAAATCCTTAAACTTTTGTGTACATATGTTTCATGAATCCCTTTGGCAGTCTGGTTAAGTTTTTAGCTCTTTCTTGGAAAATGTTTTAAAATGCATAAAACAAAGATACGTAAGATTACAAACTAAACCAATTAAATTGAAATATATATTTTCAATATTTTTAATTCATCAACCCCAGGTTAAGAGTACCTGGTCCTTTTTATGTCTTAAATGTTATTTTTCTAAACCATTTCAAGTACAGTTTTCTTTTCTTGCTTTTCAAGTCCTTCCACAATCTCTTCCCACCCTATGCAGTCATGTTTATTTTCCTCTACTTGCTTCTGCAACATAACTTTTATTATAATATTTTAGTATATTATTATTTTATTGTAATAATGATTATATTCACATTGAGAGTCTGCTAAATATTTAAGACTAGGAAGCTAGGTTTCAATCTCATGCTTTTCCTCAGACTGCTTAACCCACTTGGCATTCCCTATTCTTTCTGCTTATTGAAAGCCTACCTAGCCTTCAAAAGTTATACAAAGCCCCACCTTCTCCACAATGCCTTTTTGGACCATTCCACCCCACATTCTTATGTCATGTTTTTGGCTTTCTATTTTTTAATTTTAATTTTAATTTTTTTGCAGGGCAATGAGGGTTAAGTGACTTACCCAGGGTCACACAGGTAGTAAGTGTCAAGTGTCTGAGGCTGGATTTGAACTCAGGTCCTCCTAAATCCAGGGCCAGTGCTTTATCCACTATGCCACCTACCTGCCCCCCTGACTTTCTATTAAACAAAATTTATCCCTTTTACTTTTAAGTGTACTGGTGTTAGGTGGCAACCTGAACAATAAATTATGTGATGCCAGACACCTAGTATTTTTCATGATCGTATCCCCTCCAATGTTAGTTAGTTGTATGATCATGCCTTTAGAGCCTAATTTCTTAAACCGTGGGTCAAGGCTCCACTGTGTAATTGGATGTGAGGACTGCAAAAAAATTTGGCAACAGTAAAAGACTAGTATACTTATTTTATACACCTATGTACCCAAGGTAGTGTAAACATTTCTTGGACAAAAAGGGGTCTCAAGTGGAAAATGTTTAAGAAACCCTGTTCTAGGGCTTGTATTAAAATGGGGAAGATAGCATACACAAATAAGAATACACCTGATATATATTTTTTTAATATAGGATGGAAGTTAATCTTAGAGGGGAAGGCATTAGCAGCTAGGCATTGGGGTCAGACCACTTTTTTCATGAGTTAAGTCTTAGTGGTTAGAGGACCAGATGATGTGGTCATACCTACATATTGAGAAAAACAATTATCTAGATACTAGAGTATGTAGATACTCATCAAACCTCCTTGAGTAGAGAAACCCAGCTCATGGGGTATATTGACCACAAATATCTCTCCTACAACTCTTTTTAGCCAGATTGCCTCAGGCATTCATTCCTCCCCTGCTCCCCTCCCAAAGTGATCAAAGTAATCTATTTATCCCTCTGCCTCCAGTTGTTTGTTTGTTTTTTGTTTTTGTGGGGCAGTGGGGGTTAAGTGACTTGCCCAGGGTCACACAGCTAGTGTCAAGTGTCTGAGTCCGGATTTGAACTCAGGTCCTCCTGAATCCAGGGCCGGTGCTCTATCCACTGTGCCACCTAGCTGCCCCCTCTGCCTCCAGTTGTAATAATCCTTCTCAAAGCTCAAAGTCCCTCCAGAGGACCTCACACTCACCATGCCTCCATTTTCAAAAAATTTTCCCTATTATTCAGTCAACAATACTTCACAATAATCTACTACAGGCCAGACACAGTGCTAAGCACTGGGCATACAAGAAAAGATAAAAAACATGGTTTTGATCACAAAGAGCTCACATTCTAATGGGAAAGACAACATTCAAGTGGCTGTATTCAGCTATGTACATATAACACACATACAGTGTAAATGCAGGGAATCTTAAACAGAAAGAACTAGCAGCAGGGTTGTGGTTGGAGATAGGAAGACCTTCCTGCAGCTGGTGGGGTTTGAGCTAAGTCTTGAACAAAACTATGGAAGATAAGAGACAGGGATGAGGAAAGATCATTCTGAGCATGGAGGAAAGCCAGTTAACAGACATAAGTCAAGAGGACTAGCAAAACGTTTCCTACTTAGGTAGTTGGTGGCACACTGTTTAGAGAATAGGGCCTAGAGTAGGAAGATCTGGGTTCAAATTGAGCCTCAGATAACATACAAGCTATGTGGCCCCGGGCAAGTAACAGCCTCTTTTTTTTTTCTGTTTCTTCAACCATCATGAGGGGGGTAATAATATCAACAACCTTGAAGGGTTGTTGTGGGGATCAAAGGAGATAATATATTTTTTAAAGTGCTTAGGATAATACTTGGCACATAGAAAGTACTATATCCCTCCTCAAAATAAACAAGTGCTCTTCCCATGATACCTCCAGTGGTTAAATACCTAAACAAGAAATACATTTTTGTGGGAATAGTTTAAGGGCCCTGGAGCCCTGCTCAGCTCACCTTCTTCCCGTAGGCTTTTCTTCCTCTGACAGCAATAGACCAAGTGGATTGGCAGCTCTCCAGCTTCTCACCTTTATATACATTGGTCCTGGTGGAAAAAGCAACACAGGCAAAAAAAATGACCTTTTTTTTTTTTTAAATGACCTTTTAAGAATAAAAAGGCCTTGTCAGAAGAATAGGAAAGAGAAAGCAATAGAGACTCAGGTCTCTGGATGTTTACACAACTCACCAGTTCCGTAAATCTCTATCCCTTCACTGTCTAGGAGGCTGAGACAGTACTATTTATGATTTTGGCTTGTCACAAAGCCAACCTGAAGAGCAGAGAGAACAGTACCTTCTCCTCCAGGGACTGTGCTCTCCCTCCTGGCCAGCCCTTGACCTTGAGACCAGTCCGCCAGGAAAAAAGGAAATCTACATTTTCTTCTTAGGTCCCGAAGGCACCTAGACTTATCCCTTTGAACCGAGCAAATTAACTTTTTTCAAAAGGTTTGAAAACTTCTGTGTTTCTGGAAGCTGGGAAGGGAATAGTAAAGAAAACAGGGAGAAGGAAGTATCTCTGCAAAAAGACAGATGAAACAAAAATAAAAGAGTCCAAGACTTTATAAAGAGATTCTGAGGCCAGCCAGCATTTGTGAAAAATGAAGATATTTGATGAAATATTTTATATGGGTACCTATGTGGCACAGCAGAGAGAATGCTGGAACTGGATTCAGTAAGATTCATCTTCATGATTTCAAATCTGACCTCAGACACTTACTAGCTATGTGACTCTTGGAAAGTGATTTAATCCTTTTTTTTGCCTCAATTTCTTCATCTGTAAAATTAGCTGGAGAAGAAAATGGCAAATTACTCTAGTGTCTTTGACAAGAAAACTCTAAATGGGATCATAAAGAATAACATATGTAAGAAACAATGAGCAGCAGGATTTCAGAGAAACCTGGAAGGACTTACATGAACTGATGCTGAGTGAGATGAGCAGAATCAGGAGAACACTGTACACAGAAACAGCAACATTGTGTAATGATCAATTGTGATAGACTTGGCTCTTCTCAGTAGTGCAGTAATCCAAAACAATTTCAAAGAACTTATGATAGAAAATGTTCTCTACATGCAGAAAAAAAAGAATTGTGGATTCTGAATGTGGATTGAACCATACTGTT
Source organism: Dromiciops gliroides (assembly GCF_019393635.1). Taxonomy (NCBI): domain Eukaryota; kingdom Metazoa; phylum Chordata; class Mammalia; order Microbiotheria; family Microbiotheriidae; genus Dromiciops; species Dromiciops gliroides. The sequence continues at coordinate 582,830,915 of NC_057863.1, forward strand.
TCTACTTCTTGGCTGTTTTCCCCCCTCTTTTATGAAGTTTTCTCCTTGTGTTCTGCTTCTTCTTCCACAATATGACTAATGCAGAAATATGTTTAATGTGATTGTACATATATAACCTATATCAGATTGCTTTCTGTCTTGGGGGAGGGGGGAGGAAGGGAGGGGGGGAGAAAAATTTGGAACCAAAAATCCTATGAAAACAAATGTTGAAAACTATCTTTATATGTAAACTGGAAAAGAATAAAATACTTTTACGATTAATTTTTTTTAATTAAAAAAAATTGTAAAACTACCATAAAAAAGAGTAGCGCATGAACAAAAAATGACTGAACAACAATTAGGTTATATATTTAATGTCCTCTGAAATGTAGACAAATCTCATTTCAGTTCTTTGTAAATAATGCCCATTGAAAAGGACCTATTTGTGCAAAAATATTTATAGTATTTTTGTGGTGACTAAGAATTGGAAATCAATGGGATACTGTGTGTATAATATTGCAATGGAATGTTATTGTACTATAAGAAATGGCAAGCACAAAGATTACAGAAAAACCTGGAAAGACTTACATGAATTGATACTGAGTGAAGTGAACAGTACCAGGAAAATTTTGTACACAGTAACAATAATATTGTATGATCAAGAACTGTGAATGACTTTGCTATTCTCAGCAATACAATGATTCAAGGCAATCCTAAAGGACTAATGATTGATGAAGCATACAATCTGCCTCCAGAGAAAGAACTGATATTGATTGAATAGACTGAATCATTCCATTTTCACTTTCTTCCTTTAATTTTTCTTCTTCTACAAAATGACTGAGGAAGATATTTTATACAATTGCATATGTTTAACCTATATCTGATTGCTTACTGTCTGGGGGTGGGCGGGGAGGGAGGGAAGGATAGAATTTAGAACTCAATACTTTAAATAAAAAAGTTTTAAAAATTGAAAAAAAAATACCCATCATTATCAAATGTTTGTACCTTTGTCTCTGTCTTCTCTTCACCTGTCTAGACAAGACCATGTGTATATGGGCAGGAAGTAGAAAAAATCATCTTGATTAAATTCTATTTATTCTATTCTATCTATTTATGTCTCAAGAAGCAAAATCTTCAGGAGTAGATCCTTTTGGGGAGTAGTTTTGGATAAGAAACTCTGAAACTTTTATTTTGTCATGGACCCATTTTGCCATCTGTTGTAGTCAAGTAGACCTTCTCAGAATGTTTGCTACCTAACATTCATGCTTGAAGAAAATGTGAAATTTCAGTTAGACATGTGTGAAAATAAGAATGTAGTTTTTTCTCCCATCCAAGTTCATGTGCCCCCTGAAATCTATTCAAGAACCCCTTGGGGATCCCTGAAACCCAGTTTGAGACCCTGAATTAGATACTCTTTCAACAAAGGGAAGTGTGGCTGGAGAACATATTTTCTCATACCCTCTCCTAAGGAACTCTCATCTTCCATGCATTATAAATAGTATCTCTGGGAAGAAATTATATTGAAATATTAAATATTGAGTTTCTTTGTATACCAAGCACTTACCACAGTGCCTGGCATAGTATAGGCCCTTATAAATGTTTATGACTGACTGACTGATCCTGAACAAGCCATTTAACTTCAATCTACCCCAGTTTTCTGATCTGTAAAAATGGGGATGATAATAACAGCACCACAACAACATAGCTAAGTGAAGACAGGATATGGTTAACATGAACTGTTAATAATCATGAACTGATTCTTTGACTAAGACAAAAATTACTTTGTCTAAGACAAATAGTGCTTTTTTACCTCTGGCAGAATTTTATGACTATTCTTCATGCTTCTTTCCATATGGATCTCCCCATTACTTACCCATCACCCTAACTTAGGTCCATTTTCATGACCTTATTTCTAGTTATCTGAATTGGTTTTTTTGGTGAAACTTAATTCAGTCCTTCCATTTACTCTGTTTTATCTTTCTTTGGACCATGTTTATTCATCACCCTGCCCTCATACCAGTCATGACCTTTCCCACCAATGTTGTAAATGGATGCTTATGTCTCTTATATCTTGGCACTTAATCTTTAATTCATCATTTATGGTATAGAGTTTAGACAAAGAAGCCCAGCCATAAAAGTGTCATTGCCTCTGATCAGAATATCTAGTTCATGAACCAAAAAAGGACTAGGAATAAAGTTACAATGCATTGTTGTCTTCTTGAGAGATTGCACAACCACCTCCTTAAAACCCATCTCCTAACATGAGGAATGCTTTATCCCATATCACCAGGAAGATGGTTGTTGTTTTTGCTTCTTTTTTCCTGATGTCTGACAAATCCTATCTGAGGAAAAGACCTTTTTTTTTTCTTCCCCCATATTCCATTCATGGGGAAGAGGAAGTCATATTGATTTCTATTTCACCCTATCCTTTAGTCTCATCCTACTTCTCTGCCCTCGACCACCCTTCCATTCTCTCTCATTTCAACTTGCATTATGTCAGCAACCTTCTACCTCATTTTGCTGGCTGCATTTTGCCAAATCTCACTCCAGTCTCTAATCCATTATAAAAATGCTGTTAGAGCAATCTTTTCTTGGAGAAATCTAGTGAGAGGGAATCAATCTACTGCTTCTTATATTAGTCCATTCCACTTATGAAATATCTAATTGTTAGGGACTTTTTTTTTTTTGTGCGGCAATGAGGGTTAAGTGACTTGCCCAGGGTCACACAGCTAGTGTCAAGTGTCTGAGGCTGGATTTGAACTCAGGTCCTCCTGAATTCAAGGCCAGTGCTTTATCCACTGAGCCATCTAGCTGCCCCTGTTAGGTACTTTTTATTTCTTTTTCTTGAACCAAAATGTTCCTGCAAATTTCCATTCTTTACTGACTTCTGGAGCTAAACAGGTTAAAAAAAAATCTAATTACTTTTCAACATTACAATGCTTCAGATGTTTGAAGATAATGGTCAAAGTATCTATTGTACTCAATATTTTCTTTTTCTTCTAGGAAAATATATTGATCTTCCACTGATATTTGTCCTTGTATCTATCTTCTATACTATGGGGATTAAAATAATCCAACCTAGGGGCAGCTAGGTGGCGCAGTGGATAAAGCACCGGCCCTGGATTCAGGAGTACCTGAGTTCAAATCCGGCCTCAGACACTTGACACTTACTAGCTGTGTGACCCTGGGCAAGTCACTTAACCTCCATTGCCCTGCAAAAAATAAAAATAAAAATAATCCAACCTACATAAAAAAGAGATTGAGGCAGCACTCTGAGCCAATGGCACTTTATTAAAGGGTTCATGTCCCCTCTAACAAAGTAGAATTTAGATCTTCCTTATGATGTGAGATGCCCCCTTTTTCCAGGGCCTTATCTTTGATACCAGATCTATTACTTAGACCTTTTAGAGCAGCCAAATAAAGTACAAAGCTAGAATAAGCAAAAATAGTATATCAGCAGGGTAATGGGTTGAGTAAAATAGGGAGTATCTCTGTTTACTAGATGGTCATAAGATGATTGCTTGCTCATGTTGGATAAGAGAGAGTCATCTGGAAGTACAAAAATAAGTTGGAGGACTTTCCATGTAATTCAGTCACCTCTTCTATACTGGGCTTGGTCACCATGACAAAAAAAAAAAAAAAAACAAAGGTGGAAGGCCTCTAGTTAGCAAGTAAAACTTACAACTGTAATGATTGGAATGACGCCACCCGCTGGAGACTTACTGTAGAAAAGTTCCGCCATGAAGTGAAGGTCTTTAAGGGCAAGACCAGGAGTCTTTTCTTTGTCATCAGGAAGTGACGTTTGCTTGTGGGAGGAAGAAGGAAGAGCTGGGTGTTCTGACTCGGGCTCTTTCCTTTGGACTCTGGTGGAGAGCTGAGCTAGAAATGTGCTCTCCCTTTAATAGATAGGAATCTAGGCCTTTTTCTCTCTCTTTACCAAATTCTTATTCTCCTTAATAAATGCTTAAAAGTCTAACTCTTGCTAAAGCTTATAATTTATTGGCGACCACTCATTAGATATTTTAGACAGACTAGCTAGCATTTTAGCCCTTAACACAACCAGAAGTTCACAGCTCAGGGGCCTATTATACAGAACATATAATCACCACCCTTATGGAACCATATCAAATTGATTAATACTGATTGGAATACAGTATGGATCCAAATGAATTATTTCTCACAGTATGTTTTTTTTTTAATTGAAGTTGTAATAGGAGTTACCTTTGAATTCATGTTGATTTCATTAAATAACTTTTTAAAAATTATTCATCAGAATAATTTATTTTTAATTAATTTATTTAAAACTCCCTATTCCTTACTTATAATTTATCTGAATTATTTGAATTTAATATGCCAATATATTTCCTCTTTCACTAATTATTTTCTCACTTCCTTCCAATGTCTACATCATTATGGTTCAAGGTTAAGTTCTTCATTCTTATCAAGAATTGGGTCCAAAATATCAGTCCCATTGTTGTTGCCCTGATCATTCAGTGGATGAATTTATTAAAAGAAGTTGGGGCAGCTAGGTGGCACAGTGGATAAATCACCAGTCCTGGACTTAGGAGAACCAGAGTTCAAATTCGGCCTCAAATACTTGACACTTACTAGCTATGTCACTTACCCCCCATTGCCCCAGAAAAAAAAAAAGTCAAGAAATAATCAGCTGCTCTACTTTTGGCACATTAGAGTATTCTAATAATTGAAATCATAATTCTAATAATTGAAAGCCCCTTTCAATTCGGTATCATTTCTTTATGCCAGTTTTGAAATCTGTAGTATGAAATAATCTATTTCCTTTTTTGTTTTTAAGTCATCAGTAGAATACTCCAATGACAATTTCACTTTTTGTTTCTTCTTCCACTGTTCTTCACCCAAATAGCCTCCCTACTTCTTCTATTCCTGTATTTCCTCACCAGAGCACATTTTCTTAAAGCCCTATGAGAATGTACTCCATGCCCCTTTTTGTATCCCCTTTTCCTTTGGAATAAGGTAAAATCTTCCAGAGCCATTTTATTGAATCTATTCCTAGGAAGTCTCAGTGATGTCTATGATGTTAAATATGCCTTTCTGTCCTAAGATCTATAGCTCACTTTCCTTGCCATTCATATTTTGTATATTTGTTCATCATGAGTGACTATGCATTCATGGAAGCCTCTGAGGCTGAGACACAACAAAGTATGGATTAATTCTTAGCTCCTTGTGCTAATTTTGGTCTAACAATTAACATCAAGAAAACACAGGCTCTCCACCAGCCAGTACCACACCATCTATACATGGAACAGCTGTAGACAGTGAATGGAGAAAATTTGAATGCTGTGGATCAGCTCGCTTACCTTGCAATATACTTTCCAGGGATATACACATAGATGATGAGGTTGACACACAGATTGCCAGAGCTAGCTCAGTGTTTGGGAGTCTCCAAAGGAAGGTGTGGGAGAAAAGAGGTATTAGACTACCTATCAAGCTGAAGAGTCATTGTGCTAACCTCCTTTTGTATACCTGTGAAATCTGGATAGTCTAACAACACTATGCCAGGAAATTGAATTGCTTCCACTTGAATTGTCTTAGATTCTGAAGATCACCTGGCAAGACAAGATAGCAGATACTGAGGTTCTTTCTTGAGCTGGACTGCCAAGCATTCAAACTACAGAGCAGAGCTCTTATGGACTGGTCTTGTTATTCAAATACCAAACCTATGTTTGCCTAAAAGATTATTTTTATGGAGAACTCATACAAGACATAGAGGTCAGAAGAAGAAATACAAAGACACTCTCAAGATCTCTCTAAAGAAGGTTGGAATCAATTCTGAGACATGGGAGACACTGGCACAGGACCATCTAGCATGGATTGCCTGCATCAAAGAAGGTACTGTATTCTATGAGTAAAGCAGAATTGCAGTAACTCAAAAGAAGTATGAGATATACAAATTTAGAGACATCTCCACTTGAAAGGCTCATATGGACTATCTGTGCCCAACCTGGGGAGCCTTCCAAGCTCATATTGGTCTAATCAGCCACAGTTGGACACACTGTATCTTGACTCCAGCTTAGTGATGCCATTTTGGTCCTCTCTGAGAAGAAAGGACAACAACAAGGACAATCATTTGTTTATTGGCACACAAAATCATCAATTTTATTGTTCTTTTTTCCTATACATAATGATTCTTTATGTTAGGTAGGTTGGTTGATGTGTATATAAGAAATTTAATTCTTTTTTTAATATTTTTTTTAATGTGTGAGTGTTCAGGCAAGCAGAGTTTTACTAGCTCTGGTTAGATATAGAGATATAGTCCATCTCTGGCCAAAAGGTTTGAATTCTTATGTTTGAGGTTGTGTCAAAAAATCCAAATCCCTTTCTCAGACAGGAAAATAAAATTATTTGGGGGTTGATTGAAGTAGAGAATTAAGCAAATTGTCCTACTTATGATTTCCTACTGCTTAGCAGTAGATGTTCACTGGATACTTTTTATGATAAACTGCCACCAGAAATTTAAAAAAAAAATCATAGCACAGAATTCATGAATACTAATGGACCTAATTTGTGTATATGTATTGTAAAGAATTAATTGTTATTTGAGGTTTTTATGCCTCATTGCGCACTGGCCTGGGGCTCCACAAACCGCATGGTGCTCCACCCACTGGTTGTAGCCCTTCCCAGGGCTCTGGCATCTCACATCATCACCACTCCCCTACACCTACATGGGCCTGGCAAAATTATAATGATTGGAAGCCTAGTGAGGGCAGTCATGTGACTGTCAGAGCGGCCATCCCATTGGCTGGGACTGTGTGGGGTGTTTCTAGGTTTGGGGGAGCAGAATTGGGCATTCTAGGTGGAAGCTGGAAAGCCGCAGGCGTTCTGCTGCGTATTTTCAGCTGATTCCTGGGCGGTGGTATTTTTCAGGTATTATAATTTCCCTTTCCCCATTTTTATTTCCTTTCCCTTGATCCTACTGATTCTGTTTGTGTTTTGTTTTTTTTAAGTTCGTTCTTGTTAAAATAAATCTTGTTCTGTTTTGAGGGAGGCTGCCGGTTTCCTTCCTTGCCCCAATATTGCAGCAAGCCACTTAGCTATCACTCCCCAATTAAAAATTGGTTCCCACAGTATATATGCAATGTGTATGTATTTGTATGTGTATATATGCACACACATGTACATATGTGTTCCTTTGTGTATATATTTATCTATCTCATTCTCTCTATATATATATATTTGCTTCCTTCCTCATTTATCTATTCATTTATTCATCCACTTATTTATGCAATCATTTAATTATTTACTTGTTTCACCATTTATTTCTTTACTTATTTATCCATCCATCCATCCATTCATTCATCTATTTATTTAAATTTATTTATTTGTATGTATGCAAACATACATCAAGCTGAGATCTCAGGAGCAAGGAGATGAAGAAGTTATGATTGCTTATGTCTGCTTTTCAAGTTCAGTCCCTATTAACATAATAGGCAGTACAGAGACCTATGATTTTGTATCATCTTGTCAGGGTAGCAACTTCTTAAATAGCTAATAGGGATTATTTCACCAGTAAAATGACTTGTGAAGATGGCAGCATCAAAATCATTCAATCAATGTTTATTTATTAAACACCTACTATTTGCCAGGCACTGTTCTAAGCCCTGGGGACACATAAAAAAATTTTTTTTAAAAAGTCATGCCCTTAAAGAATTTACAATCTAATGGGGGATATGACATGCAAACCGGGGGTGTATGGGGTGTTCAAGGAGGACTAGTACCTCTGGTATGAGGGCTTGCTGAGGCTTTTTCAGGTCTGCTCATTCATCTTTGGTATCCACCTGGCACTCAAATCTCACCTGTGGCTCCAAGAAGTTGTAGCATGTGCAGCAGCCACACCCTGGGAGAAGAGCCTTGGCAGACCAGCTAAACCAGGTTGAGAATAACTCACAGGGCTCAAACCTGTCAGTAAATTTTGGGGATGTCTACTGCAAAGATGTAAAGACTTCCCCCAGCAGAATGGGCCAATGAGAAAAATTTGTTCCAATGACCACATAGGTGGTTGAAGCAGGGGGTGTGGAATGCTTAGAGCTTGGTCAGACAACAAAGATGCTAAGGTAATCCCCTGCATCCTGGGCCTTCTCCAATTGTCCTGACTTCTGTCTTTTCACTGGGCTTTGATGACTGTAGAAGATAGAGTGAGGCTGACATCTTTGCACAACTCTGCCTCAATTAAATCCAATTCATGTGGCAATCAATTGAAAAGACAAAGGACAAACAACAATCTTGAATAATTTATTTAACATCACTGGGCCTCTTTGCACATCTGGAACTTGAGGGCATTGCTTAGATGAGCTAAAGTGTACCTTTCAGTGCTAAATGTATAATACTCTTAGATTTGATTGCTTTTGGTTTTGTTTTTTTGATAGCCCCCTTTGGATTCTCTTCATCAACTTCTGTGGTCATGAGATCTATAGTTTCCTAAGATTAATAAACTAAGAGTTTACTTTAAAAAAAAAAAGTTGACCTAAAAACTTTTAGAACTCCACAACTGATAAAATCACAAAATTAAATCAGAGATCACCTAATTGGATCTTTACCTGAGCAAGGATCTCCTCTGTAACATACCAGATAAGTAGTAAATTGGAATTCACAAGCCCTTCAATGAAGGGAAACCTATTATGCCCCATATTGCCCCACAAAATATGATATAGTGGGATTAAATAGAATCTTTCTTCTTTTTTTTTTTTTTTTGTTGAGGCAATTGGGGTTAAGTGACTTGCCCAGGGTCACACAGCTAGTAAGTGTCAAGGGTCTGAGGCTGAATTTGAACACAGGTCCTTCTGAATCCAGGGCCCGTGCTCTATCCACTGCACCACCTAGCTGCCCCTTAATAGAATTTTTCAACATATCTACTTTAATTTATCTAAATACCCTGGTCATCAAGTGTCAGGTTTTCATTCCAAGTGTCTATTAATATGGTTCTTTTAACCAAAAGTTTATGGTATTCTGAACTTTTCTGTGATCAGAAAAATTTATATCCCTTAAAAATGGCCTACTTGAAATCTACCTATTCCCATTCTCATTTTCCAAAGAGTAGATGGGAATTTGACCTTACCTAATTCTTCCAGTGGTCTTTTGGCCAGAATCTGTATAAATTATTCAAGGGGAATGAGACAACAATGCATATCTATTTATTGTAAGGAACTGAAGAAGACCAACATATGCTTGCAATCTTACATTCATGGGGAAATTTAGGGGGTGAGCAGAATTATTTTATGGGCATTGTGTATCTCTGCTTCCCCAGATTTCATTTACCCCCAACATTTCATTTATTTCTTAAACATAAACATATATGTTTAAAAATGTTCTGAGTTAAATAATTTTCTTTTAAGATCATATTTTTCTAGACATGTTTTGTTTCTACATCACCCATATTTCCAAATATATCTCTCTTTATTTTCCTTCTCAACAAACCATGCTTATAACAAAGATTTTCCTTAAGTTCAAAAGAAATAGTTCAGCTAAAATGAGTCAACATATTAACTATGTCTGACAGTGTGTGTAGTATCCCACCCTCACAATGCCCCACCTCTGCAAAGAGGGAGAGAGATTTATTTCATGTAACATTTCTCCTGGGTCAAACTTGATCCTCATAATTAAACAGCATGAAGCTTCAGGTTTTTCATATCTATATATTTCTATTTTTCTTGTGGTCATTGTTCAACTGGTTTTAATTACTTAATGTTCAATGAATTCTTTTTTTTTTTTTTTGCGGGGCAGTTGGGGTTAAGTGACTTGCCCAGGGTCACACAGCTAGTAAGTGTCAAGTGTCTGAGGCTGGATTTGAACTCAGGTCCTCCTGACTCCAGGGCTAGTGCTTTATCCACTGCGCCACCTAGCCGCCCCTCAATGAATTCTTTTTTTTTTTTTTTTTTAGTGAGGCAATTGGGGTTAAGTGACTTGCCCAGGGTCACACAGCTAGTAAGTGTTAAGTGTCTGAAGCCGGATTTGAACTCAGGTACTCCTGACTCCAGGGCTGGTGCTCTATCTACTGCACCACCTAGCTGCCCCTCAATGAATTCTTAAAATTCCTTCCCATTCTTTTCAGAATTCTCCACACCCATATGATGGGACATTTACTTTGTTATCAGTTACAGGAAACCACAAAAAGTACAGCTAGCTATGAATATGTTAGAGAGAGATTTGCATTTCCTCTGTTTTAATCTGTCTAGTCAGAAATCTTGACATTCAAGCTTTCTTCTGCTGTCTTTCTCAGCATGCCTAATATTTCCCCAGCTCTCACTTTTTCAGACAGCCATTTTCCTGACTTACAGCTGAAAACTTGTTTTTGTACTAATTCCCAAGGTTTCTAGAAATTGCAAATACTAAACCACTTGTTCCATGGATAGCATTGGCATTGCTTATCTTCTACCTGGTTTACTCCCATTCTGAAAAAACAACAAAAAAGATAGTTTCCTAACTTTTTCTCAGAGTTATTCCTTTTTATTTAATTCAGTAAACATTTATTAAGCCCCTACTTTATTCAAGTTACTGTGCCCTTCTTTAGATTTTCATTATATTATGCCTCATTCTTCTCTCTGACACAATCCCCTCGCTGGCACAGGCCCTCATAGTCCACATGTGGACTGTTGCAATAACCTATGGTTAAATTCCCTACCTTACATCTCTCCCCTCTCCAATCCATCTGTTCAGTTTTTCAATTTGATCTTCCTAAAGCACAGGTCTGACCATGTCATTCCCTTTTCAATAATAATGGCTCCCTAGCCAGAGGTTCTCTAAAAGCTCTGTGATCAAATATAAGTTCTACTGTTTAGAAATAAAAGTGTAACCTGATCCCTTCCTTCCTTTCTAGTCTTTTTATACCTTATTCCCCAAACCATATTCTGTGATTCAATGATACTGACCTTCTTGTTCCTTGCTTCATAAAATTCAACTCCTAACTGCATTTTTACTAATTGTCCCTCGTGTTTAACATCCTTTCTATCTTATTTCTGTCTCCTGGATACTGACTTCCTGCAAGTTCTAGATAAAAATTCACCTTGTACAAAAAGCTCTTCCTGAGTCCCATTAATACTAGTCTTCCCTCCATCCCTTACCTATAATTCACCCTGCATATATCTTATTTGTACATCATTGTTTTCAAGTTGTCTCCCCGATTAGACTTGAATTAATGGAGATTATTTTTTCTTCCTTTGTATTCCTAGCATTTAATTTAGTGGCTGGCATATGGTAGGCACTAAAAAAAAAATACCTGTTGACTTGACTTGTTAACTAGAAAACAAAAAGGGACAGGTAGAGACTGAAAAGGCCAAATAAATGGGGAAAGTTGCAAAGTAATTGATTTCGTATTAAACCCAATATTATCATCAAAAGACAACTTTTGTTTAAAAGAAAATTGGAGTTAGGACGTCAATCATGCTCCCTTTAAATCCAGGCATATTTCTCAGATTCAGTTTCATACATCTACAGTTAGCAAAGTCAATTTGTATCATTCACTATAAAATATATTGCACTTTTTCCAAACTTTCCCCTGAAAAAAGATTAAATGCTATACAAATGTGACATAATTAATCCTATTGAGGAAGGAATCTGTGGGTGTCCCTTCTGCTATCCCTTCTGCTTTTTGAACTTCTTGAGGATGCGCAAACGAATCTGCTTGGTCTTGACACTATATACGATAGGGTTCATGAGTGGAGGAACAAGAAGGTAGACATTGGCCATCAGCACATGAACTATTGGGGAGGCATTCTGCCCATAACGGCGAATCATGGACAATCCAATCATGGGTGTATAGAAGGTAAGCACAGCACAGATATGGGAGATACAGGTGTTGAGGGCTTTAACACGCTCTGACTTAGAAGCAATGCTCAGTACTGTGGCCAGGATGAGCATATAGGACAGGAGAAGCAATACTGAGTCTAGTCCCATGGAGAAGATGACCACCATTAGGCCATAGATGCTGCTGATCCTCCGATTGGACACTGTCATCTTAATAAGGTCCTGGTGCAGACAAAAGGTGTAGGAGAGGGCATTGATGGGTTGATATTGTAGCCTTTTCAAGAGGAAGGAGGCTGGGAAGACCAAAGTCAGTGCCCTTCCAGTAATGGCTAGCCCAATCCCAATAATTACCCTATCAGTGAGGATGGTTGAATAACGCAAAGGTTCACGGATGGCCACAAAGCGGTCAAATGCCATGGCCAACAACACAGCAGACTCAATGATGGAGAATACATGGATGAAGTACATCTGAATCAAGCAGGCATTGAAAGGGATCTCCCGGGCATGGAACCAGAAGACACTGAGCATAGTAGGCAGTGTAGTGGTAGATAGACCCAGGTCAGTCAGAGACAACATTGACAGAAAATAATACATTGGCTGATGGAGTGAGGGATCTGTCCGAATGACAAAAAGGATGGTGGTATTTCCTGCAATGGAAATAATGTAGACTAGGCAGATAGGGATGGAGATCCAACCATACATTGCTTCTAATCCTGGGAAACCTGTTAAAAGAAACCTAGGATAGAGGGTAGAGGAATTGAAGACAGACATGGCACTCACTGGGATGGATTCCTTCCCTGGAATGAAAGACGAACAAATATTAAGAGGTCTCTCTCTACTCACTAATCCCCAGTAAGTATAGTGGGAAATAATTATCATGATTTATTATCATCATACTTATCATAACCACCGTCATCAACAGCATCACATATCTCGGTCCCTATATCCATATCTATAACTCTCTTTACACACACACACACACACACACACACACACACAGATATAGTATATGCAGACAGTATCTATCTATCCATCCATCTATCTATCTATCCATCCATCTATCTATCTATCCATCTATCTATCTATTTATCTATTTATCTATCTATCCATCCATCCATCCATCCATCCATCCATCCATCCATCCATCCATCCATCCATCCATCTATCTATCTATTTATATTTTGTTGTGGTTGAGTCATTTTCAGTTGTGTTTGAGTCTTTATGACCCCATTTGGGGTTTTCTTGGCAAAGATACTGGAGTAGTTTGCCATTTACTTCTCCAGCTCATTTGACAGATGAATAATTGGGGCAAATAAGGTAAATTACCCTGGATCACACAACTAATAATTGTCCAAGGACAGATCAGAACCCAGGAAGATGAATCTTCCTGAGTTCAGGCCCAGTCCTTTATTCACTATGCCATCTAGGTGCCATCTTTTTTTTTTTTTCAGGGCATTGAGAGTTAAGTGACTTGCCCAGGGTCATACAGCTAGTAAGTATCAATCAAGTATCTGAATCTGGATTTGAACTCAGGTCCTCCTGAATCCAGGGCTGGTGCTTTATCCACTGTACCATCCAGCTGCCCCCATCTTTCTATCTATATGTATCTCTATACATATATCTAACTATATATAGTTTCTAGATAGGTAAATAGACAGACAGACAAACAGACAGAATGAATACCTTCTAATCATGTAGCACATTTCTAGAAGATAAAGTTACTACCTATAGGAAGATCTAGTGAATGAAATCCTTAGGAAAAAATTGTTAGTTGACCCTCTTCTTCTTGCCGTTGCTTTATAGTGAGGAGGATGGAAAATGCTCTAGAAAGACATTTGTGGGTGCAACAGGTAATAATAAAACTTGGGGTCAGATAGCACAAAAATTTCCCATACCAATTTACATCCATTTATGTTGTGATCCCTGCTCACTTCCACAGCCCATAGTTAGACAAGGCTAGTGGGTATAACAGTATGCTGTAGAGACTGAGTACTAATTTGAAGATAAAGGCACTGGATCTTGACCTATATACAAATCATTTCATCTCTCTGGACCTCACTTTCATTATCAGTAAAAAGAGGGGAGTGAATTATTAGATAGCCAAGTGCTTCCCAACTCTAATCCCTGTGATTAAATTAATATACATTCCCAAGAGGCTGGTATGGAAGAAAACCAAATACTTCTATGGATGAAAAATCTTCTTGGAATATGTAATGTAGTCCTATTTGTTTTTCTCTTTTGAAACTGACCATAAAGATGTTATAGTATTGTCTATCTTGCCCGCCAAATTCTAGATGTCTTGAGAAATCATCTTGCTTTAAATTCCACCTCTAATGTATACTGGCTTTGTGAGCCTGGGTAAGTAACTTAACATCTACTTGACCCCAACAGCTCTTTAGAACTACAAGTAGTAGATCAATTGCAGATATGTATTGGTAGAAGGAGTTTTCTTACTGTGAATTCCCTACATCAATGAAATTGCTGGTCTGATCAGACACACACAAATGTAACTCTTCTCACCCACCCACCCACCCACCCACCCACCCACCCCACCAAGCTATCATTAATGCCAGTTAAATTCTAAGACTATCTTGTATGCTAGCCTCCTATTTCTATCCTGAAATTAGGGCTGTGCTGATAAATGTTTTACTACTACCTCTGCAAATTTTTTTTTTTTTACAAAAGTGTACATGAAATACTTTTTGTTTTTGTTTGTTTTGGTGAGGCAATTGGAGTAAAGTGACTTGCCCAGGGTCACACAGCTAGTAAGTGTTAAGTGTCTGAGGCAGGATTTGGACTCAGGTCCTCCTGAATCCAGGGCCAGTGCTCTATCCGCTGCCCCATGAAACACTTTTAAGTTGAATCTGCATTATTAACTTTTTCTTCTTCATTTTTTAACAATCTAAACAATCAACAAAATAAGAAATCAAGCTCTGATTTGTAGTCTTTGCCAAATTTCAAATTCTAAATCCTTACACTGAAAATTCAACAATTCACTCTGGGTTTTTTTTTGTTTGTTTGTTTTTGTTTTTTAGTGAGGCAATTGGGGTTAAGTGACTTGCCCAGGGTCACACAGCTAGTAAGTGTCAAGTGTCTGAGGTCGGATTTGAACTCAGGTCCTCCTGATTCCAGGGCCGGTGCTCTATCCACTGCGCCACCTAGCTGCCCCAACAATCCACTCTGAAGAGCATGTAGGGCTGGCTCCATCATACTCACTGCTGAAGCCATAAATAATGGCAATTCAGATTACTGATTAGACTTTCCCTAGTGTATTTGTATATTCTCTTCTTTGTTTCTGTATGGTACAGGAGGTATGGTGATCTCTACCTCCAGAAAGTCTGATTTACCTCAGTTCTGGACAATAACCTTAGAATAGAATGCTGTCCTTTTTCTTTTCTTTTCTTTTTTTTTTTTTTTCTGGAGAATCACACTAACTCACAACTGGAAAGGACTTCAAAAGGTATCTGATCTAATTCATATCTAAAGAGAAAGTATGGGGGCAGCTAGATGGCACAGTGGTTAAAGCGCTGGCCCTGGATTCAGGAGTACCTGAGTTCAAATCCAGCCTCAGACACTTAACACTTACTAGCTGTGTGACCCTGGGCAAGTCACTTAACCCCCATTGCCCCGCAAAAAAAAAAAAAAGAGAAAGTATGTATAAAGCATAATTAAGAAGTGGAATACTGGCTTGAAGACCATCAGTGATTGAGAAATCACTACCCTCTAGGGCAGTTTACTCTAACTTTGGATGTCTTTCTCCTTGGACTTGATGGGATGTCTGAATAGCTGGTCATCCCAGTTCTGCTGCTGAGTTCTCTGAGACTTAGTTTACTCTTTCATAAAATTGAATGATTTTCCTAATGATCTCTGAGGTCTCTTCCAGTGTTCTACCTAGTGCCAAACACAATTTCCTTTTCTTTCAAGTCTTGTCTCTTTACTCTCCCAAGTGACCATATCCACTACTCAATAGGCTTTCCACACCCTGACTTCATTCAGGCCAACTCAGAATATCTTCCCCCTCCCAAGGTCTCTCCTAAGAAGACCTTTTCAGAATACTCCAGCACACACTAATCTCTTCTTTATCTGACCTCCTCTTTGTATTCCTCACCTCCAACTCTACCCCTTTATTTTAAGGAATTTTGGTTTTAAATTCTTCCTTCCTGCATTCATTTACTAATATTACATTGTCATCCTTATTATTCCTCATATAAGGGGGTGTACCATATACAATTAGAGATATAATTAACTTAATCCTAGTACAAAAATTATACTCATACCACTGTTCATACCTTAAAATGGCAAAAGGACAGTGGAAAGAACGACTTAATTGGTCCTAATGATTCTTAGACAAATTGGAGGTCCTGACTGAGGAAAGATACTTTTGAACTAGGAAGGACTATTGAACAGGAGAGGCTAGACTGCTCCCAGTTCTTTCCTGGAGGTTATAGTCCTGTAAGCCAAGGCAACAACTAAAGGCATACATACAGCTTCTCTCTCTTCCTGTTGGAGAGCCCATCCCCAAACTTCCTCCCCAGAGACTAAATCCCCATCCCCAACCTTGCCAGAGGGAACCCAGAATCCCCTTTTCACTCTGCCCTGTAGTCCCAATCTCTACTTCCCCATGGTAGTAAGATGTGCTTGTGGGAGCAGACACATACTGCCTTAGGACCTCCATTCACTTTGCTCTGAACTCTTCTATATACATTGTCTACTCCAGTTAGAGGGTGATCTCTTAGAGAACAGCACCTATTTTCTTTTTAGCACAGTGCCTGAAACCTACTATTTACTAACATTGAACACGCTTGATAACATACAACATGCCTAATGACACACAACATGTTTTTCATCAGTTCATATTATGGTAAAGCCCTTATTATTCTCTATATACTAATCGTGTGACTCCAGCTGAGCAGGACATCAGAAGTTCATCTACTTTTCACTTATCTTCTCTGTGGTGTTAGTCTAGGAAGCTTGACCGTGCTCAAAGCTGGTTGAGTCTAAATTTAGTTATTGTGGGTAGGAGAGTGTAATGGGGGAAATGGGGTATGGGGTTCTTAAGAATTCCTCTTTAAAGAATTACACCCTCTTGCACACAAAAGTAGTTAGAATAAGGTGGTAAGTTTATTTAGGGCCAAGGGAAAGGAAGGGAGGAGGGAAGGGAAACCATGAAAGAAATCCTTGGACTTCTCATGGGGAGAAAGGCACAAAGCATGTGGCTCAGAGGTACCAATCTCCTCAAGGAGGAGAATGGCAGGTACTTTTATAGGGGACTGATGGGGGGAGGGGTGACCATTTGACTGTGGAAAGTTCCTTTAGTGAGGGAAGACCATCCCCCACTGGTGGTAGCTGGGGGAATTGGGTGAGGAGTGGAGGACCATCCCCCACTGGTAGTGACTAGAGGAATTGGGTGAGGGGTAGCTACGAATCCCTCTTCAGAACACAAAGGCTGCAGCCACACCCAAATTTATCTCCCCAGGGTAAGGGAGACCAGAATGAAGGGTGGGAATCCAAAACTAGCTTAGTCAGATTTGGTTCAGTTTATCTCTCTAGGCGTTATCTGTCCTCTGGTTTAGTTTCTGAAGGAGAAGCTTCCTTGATGTGCCCCAGAGAACTTCTGGGGTACTCTGCACCCCATGACAAGAGGACAGAAGAATCACATTCCTCTCCTCCCCACAGCCTGGCACACACATGAAATAATTCTAGGGTGGATTCAAGAAGACAAAAACCATCTTGATTTTTAGATCTGACCTAAACTCCTTACAATTTGACAAATACCTTTGACTGGGAGATGTGGAGGCATTTGGGGAGCTTGTTATCAATGGGGATAGAAAGTACCTAGTCTCCTCCCCCATGCCTAGAAAAAGAACCTTCAGAAAATAAGAAGACCAAAACTCAGACTCCCTTCCAAAATGTTTTCTTCCCAAAGGAGAAACTCCGCTCACAAGATCCATCCACCACAGACTTCTCCCCAGCAGACAGGATTGTGTTCAGCCAGTCTATTTCATGCACACATCTGGTCTTCTCTTGCTCCTTTCTCATTATATATCCATCAACCAATTCTCATTCTCGCTACCTGCCTAGGGAGAATGAACCCTGCCCCAAATATATATATATATATATATATATATATATATGAACACTGGTTAAAGACTTAGTTCTGGGGGCAGCACAGTGGATAAAGCACCAGCCCTGGATTCAGGAAGACTTGAGTTCAGATCCGGCCTCAGATACTTTGACACTTACTAGCCGTGTGACCATGGGCAAGTCATTTAACCCTCACTGTCCCGCAAAAAAAATTTTTTAAATTAAAAACAAATTTTAAAATTTTTTATAAAGACTGTGTAATAATTAGTTTTTGGTAAAGTTTTCTTTCTTTTCTTTTTTTTAAGTCTCACTCTCTCTGGACCAGTCAAGAAACTTTCTGCACATGGGTTGCTTACCCTGGCAAGTGGTGAATGTTTATTCACATGGTCCATAGGTTCTTCAGTCTGGCTTGGCTCAGAGTCCCCTCTTAGATTTTTCTTCTTTTCTCAGCATTAAAAACCTGGCTTTCCATCCCTACAAATTTTCAACCCTATAGCCAGTGACTATTGCTGGGGTGGAAGCAAGGGAAAGGGACAGCTGTATAGCTGATCTGAAAGAAAAAAAAAACAATTCTGATAAAATAAGACATTACAGGTAGTAAAAACTGAGGTCACCAAATGTTTCAACAGCTTTTCAATACAAATGACTTCCAATCCATCAGTTGTCCTGGAGTTGGGAGACAACACTTTTTGTGCCTTGACCATCTTCATCCTTTATCCAATTAGCTCTACCAAAGGAATCATCTGTCCCTTAAGGGACTCTGCTTTCCCTCAGGGCCAGAACCTGATCCAGGACCTAAAATTTTCCAGTGTCAGGCCTGAGGGAGGAAGGAATCTCAGCCTGTCCTTACAGAATGACTTCAAGTCCCCAAGATATCTGATAATCACCTTATTATTTTTCTAAAATTTGAACACAAACATGGTTTTCTTGCCTGAGGTACCCGCAGAGCTGCATCTGAGAGATAAATATTTTGGATCCATTATCTGGTAGCTTAAAATGCCTTAGGGCTAAACAGGAAACATAAGGGGTCTAACAGAAAGAAAGAAAGAAAGAAAGAAAGAAAGAAAGAAAGAAAGAAAGAAAGAAAGAGAGAGAGAGAGAGAGAGAGAGAGAGAGAGAGAGAGAGAGAGAGAGAGAGAGAGAGTAAGGAAGTAAGTAAGGAAGTAAGGAAGGAAGGAATGAAGTAAGTAAGGAAGGAATGAAGGAAGGAAGGAAGGAAGGAAGGAAGGAAGGAAAAAAGAAAGAAAGAAAGAAAGATTGTCTTCTGAAGTGTTGAAGAATCTGACTTCAGTCCTTTATGAAAGCTAATACCTTCCCCCACATGCACATACCCATGTAAATATCATGTGTATGACCTGGTGTCTTGTCTTTTCTATATTGAAAAAAAAAAAGTTAAAAGATACAGTGGTAGAGGTGGGGTACAAAAAAACATTCCTTATGGAAGGGCCTGAGGTACTAAGAGTACCAGACACAGAGTTAAAAGGGGTCTAAGAGGTTGTGGAAGAATCACAGGCTCAGAGCACCAAATATCTAGAAATGGGAAAAAGGTTTTGTCATCTAGTCCAATTCTTTCATTGTAAAGGTGAAGTCAGTGAGGGGTTAGAGAGGTTAAGTGAGTTGTCTAAAATCATGTAGGTATCAAGCATCAGAGGCTAGATTTGAACCCATGTCCTCTGACCCCAGAAGTGGTATAGTTTTGGGACTGAAGTCAGGAAGATCAGAATTTGAATTTGGTATAAGACAAATTTACTAGCTGTGTGACCTTGTGTAAGTCTGTCTGCCTTAATTTTCTCAAATATAAAATGAGGGCAATAATAACACCTACATCTCAGAGTTTGGGGGAGGAGATAATGAGAGAATGTTTGCAATGTGCTTAGCACTTTTACAGTGTCACAGAGATGATTAATAAAATGTTCATCCCTTTTCCCTTCTTACTCCATAATACTTTCTCTCTCTCTCTCTCTCTCTCTCTCTCTCTCTCTCTCTCTCTCTCTCTCTAGCATTCTTTTCTCTTGTGAGACTGAATGGGGGGTAAGAAAAATCTTTCATATGTAGAATCATCTTATTATAACCCTACTCTGAGGCACAGAATAAAGCCCCACTCCTAGAATGCTAGAATTGGATATTGGTTCAAATTCTGCCACTGATTCTTTCTAGCACTGGTACTGTGAACAAGTCACTTAACCTCACTGAAACTAGGTTTCCACATTTGTAAAATGATATGGTTTGTTTAGAGGTGACAAACACAATTTACTAAGAACTGATTGATCCTCACCTGGTCTTCATTCCAGGCCCATGAATTGCCTGAGGCTGACCAGATTTTGTCAAGTCCAGCTCTGATTGTTTTTTGTTTGTTTGTTTGTTTGGTTGGTTGGTTTTTTGCTGGGCAGTGAGGGTTAAGTGACTTGCCCAGGGTCACACAGCTAGTAAGTGTCAAGTGTCTGAGGCTGGATTTGAACTCAGGTCCTCCTGAATCCAAGGCCAGTGCTTTATCCACTGCGCCACCTAGCTGCCCCAGATCTGATTGTTTTATGGATCTCCCAAACTATCCCTATCCAGAGGTTCACAGGCTTACTTCCTGGACTTTTAGCTTGTTATACAAAAAGGTTCTTTTGCATTAGATATGTTCTATCTTTGAGAAACTTACTCTTTCTAGAGGCAATCTCTTCCCTCTGTATTATGTTACCCCCAGATAAACACTGTCTCCAGTTCCAACTTTATGTATTCTCAGCATCCACTATCAGACATCTCAGGCTGCAACTCCTCTGATCTGATTAAAGACCTTAATTTTGTTATATTGATTGTTTTCTTTTTTTTTTTTTTTTAGTGAGGCAATTGGGGTTAAGTGACTTGCCCAGGGTCACACAGCTAGTAAGTGTTAAGTGTCTGAGGCCAGATTTGAACTCAGGCACTCCTGACTCCAGGGCCGGTGCTCTATCCACTGCACCATCTAGCTGCCCTTATGTTGATTGTTTTATTAAATTTCAGGTTGATAGAAGGCCTCTGAGGTACTTACAAGCTCCAAATTTATGATCTATGATCTTATAATCCTCCATCATACATACTTTCATAGAGACCATGTACCTGCTAAATGAGTCATAACTGTCAGAACTCTGTATCTGTCTTTTTCTCTGTATTGCTGTCCGTTTCTCTGTACCATGCTTCTGTCTCTCTCTCTCACACATAAAGACATACTAATTCACTCTTCTGATCCCATATTCTCCATAAAACCCTCAACTTCTAAAAACATCTTCCTTATGCTAAGAAGCTGATTTCTTTCCTTAGCATAATACATTCTTTTTGATTGATAGAGAATATCAGAGAAGTGACCAGGACATAACTTACATCTGATAGCGTTGGGCGCACCTATCACCTTCACATGGAGTTGCTGAAATTCTGCTAGTATTCTCAGACTAACTCTTTAGATAGAACAGTCAGGGATACATTTTTAGAATAAGCAAGCCTGCTGTTCAATGTAATATCAGTTCGGATTCTTTGAGAAAATCTAAGAGCTGAATGTATTCCACCCCTTCTCAAGAGAGTGAATACTAAATTTATTGGTTTACCAAAAGTGCTTACGATGCATGACAATTTCTCAGGCTGTATGTATGATTAAGTTCCACTCTTAAATTGTGGGCACCACATTTTAGGAGAGAGATTGACAATGTAAAAGGAGCTCTAGATATTGAAAGGATTCTAAAGCATTGATGTAGGAAGCAAAAAAGGGGTTAATAGAAAAACCTAAGGTCCAAGCTCTAATTCAGATATTAGCTCTAAAAGGGATTCAGATCCCAGTTAATGGATAACTTTTTTTTTTCTTTTTTTTTTTAGGGCAATGAGGGTTAAGTGACTTGCCCAGGGTCACACAGCTAATGTTAAGTGTCTGAGTCTGGATTTGAACTCAGGTTCTCCTGAATCCAGGGCCAATGCTTTATCCACTGTGCCACCTAGCTGCCCCCTGTTAATGGATAACTTACAAGTCAGGATGCTAAGTTCTCTTACCCACAGAAATCAGTACCCATAAAGGGAACAGAGGGAGCTAGACCATGAAGACCTTAAATAAAATGACAGCCTATAGAAACTCAAACTAGGAATAAATGAAAAATGAAGATGTTTTGAAACTAGCCATGGGAACCAGAAAGAGACATGTGCAGAAAAGGCCAAATTTGTCCCCAGATTCACCTTATGACATGTAAAACCTTCAAAACACACCTCCATTGAAAAAGGTACCCACCTCAGGGTTGGCTTAGGACCCCAGGAACTCCAAATTAGAACAGGCCCTCCCCTGTACCTCCCAAAGGTGGAGATTATTATAATGAAATTGATAATCAATTTATCAATACTATAAATATAACTGTCTTTTCTTTCACTATTTGAGAGATATCTTTCCACTCTTCTGGTTCTCTCCTTGTAGTCACCCACAGTATTGCAATAAAACTTGGGAAACTGAGTCACTGAGTATTGTAATTCTTTTGGGAAGACTCACAATCAATTTGACCCTAAATTCCAGCCCACATCAGCATGATATGGGGGAAAAGCAGACAGTGTGGAGTAAATCTCAGGAATCAGGAATATTCAGCCTGAAGACAGGAATGCTAAAAGAGAAAAGTAGAATTATGATTATATGCAGATATTTTACAGCTTAACATGTATGTATTTCTAATTGGCCTCCAAGAGCAGAACTATAAGTGATAAGGCAGGAATGGGGCATGTTGAGGAGACAGATTTGAAAGGCTCTACATTAGTCCATTAGGACTGACTTTATGAATGAAGATAGCTGGATAAGTCAAAGACAACCACAGAGTCAGGAACATCTAAAACCAGCTGAATACTGAACTCAGAAGGAAAAATATGTGCTCCTCTGGAAGATAATAATCTGTGTTTGGTACTTATTTATGATTATTTGGTAAACTGTTATTTTTCCAGAGGAAATGTATGAAAATCTAGCCTAACAAGTCAAAGTTCCTTTATGGTAACAGATGTTTAATCTTGTTGATATGCAAATAATCAGTCATTCCTCAGAACTTTAGGACAAACCAAATCTCTTGAGTCTCTTGGACATATCCAAGAGTCTAGGCTCCCCAACTATTTGGGAGGTTACTTGAATTTCTCTTATTTGCAAAGATTCCACAGAGGATTCCTGCTTCACTTCCACATTGTTTGCTTTCAAAGAATGAGCTATCAGGCTTATTTCTATAATGCAAATGAAATTAAGAGCATTCTATTGCAAACCTAAGAAGCAGGGAGTTAAAGGACCCTGACCTGACAGGTTCTGTGACTGAATGACCTCCCCTTCCAGTTGCTTAAATATGCTTCTCTTTCACATCTCTTTGGAATCTCTTGAGAGATTTCCCATGTAATTGCATGTAACCCAGTGGCTGAGAAGAATAAAAATGGCTGCTTGTCTTTATAACTGGAATTCACTCTGCTTATGTTTTTTGTGGGAAGCAGGTTTCTGATGAACGTTATTCAGTTTGAGTTGTTTGTGGAAAATGCTGGCCTCAGATACCAATTGTGTGACTCCAGGCGAGTCATTTAACCTGTTTTCCATAGTTTCCTTATCAGTAAAAAAGGATGATATTAATAGCACATATCTCCTAGGTAGGATCAAATGAGATAATATTTATTAAGTACTTCTAAATAACAAAGCATTAAATAATAATAATTATTTTATTATTATTAAAATAAAATGGGGGGTGTATTGTAAGCACTTAGAGATTAAGTTGTTAATGTTCAATCAATTCAATTGTGTTGGAATCTTCTTGAATACATTTGGGTTTTTTTATTTGTGTGTTTGTTTTTGGTGAATGTGAGGAAAAATTATCCTTTTCTCAATAATTCTCTGGAACTCAGCAGTGATGTGACAAAGGCTTGTTTATTTTCTTCTCATGAGAAAGGGGCACCTTAGTGTGCAGTTAGTGGGTGCAAAGAATGGGGGCTCCCAGGCCCTGTTTTAAACCCTAGTCCCTAATGTAAATGGAGCCTCTCTTTTTTCATCATTGGTCCAATTACTCAAGGGTTACAATCTATGCAGAAAAACTAGCTAATTAGAACCCAGTATTTCCATCCCTAATTTCCATAATCATTCTTTGAGTTCTTAGCCAATGAGGGAGGTGATAGAGGGACAATTCTTCAATCCTTCCTTCTATGGACACAACTCAGGAGCAGATCTTATTGAGACCAACTCAGGGCACCTTGAACCATGTGATTCTGTTAGCCAGAGGGAGAGGAGGGGACCTGAGACCTTTGTCCTAAAAACAGGTCTGGAGGAGCATGATTGACTGTTATATCCTCATTGAGAAGAGACAATTGCCCATTACCTCACAGTGAAGATACTGAAGTGGTTTGTCATTTCCTTACCCAGCTCATTTCACAGATGATGAATTAAGGCAAATAGGATTATTGTCCAAGGTCACCCAGCTAGTAAGTGTCTGAGGCCATATCTGAATTCAGAAAGATGAGTCTTCCTGACTCCTCCAGGCCCAGCACTCTATCCATCTAATCCAACCTCGTCATTTTTCATGTGAAGAAATGGAGGTCCAGAAAAGTAAAGTGACTTTTCAAGGACACACAATTTAGCAAGTAGCAGAAATGGGTTGGATGTTCAGAAGAGAGATTAGAAGTAGAGATCTGGCTGAAGAGACCTATCTGCATAGAAGTAATGATTGAAACCAATGAACTAAAAAATGTTCAAAGTAGAGAAGAAAGAAAAGAGAGACAAACAATAATGAAACTAAATTAAGAGAGTATCATTGACCCTGATTTTGTCATTCTACTTTATATTTCTTTTTTTTTTTTTTTTTTTAGTGAGGCAGTTGGGGTTAAGTGACTTGCCCAGGGTCACACAGCTAGTAAGTGTCAAGTGTCTGAGGCTGGATTTGAACTCAGGTACTCCTGACTCCAGGGCCAATGTTCTGTCCACTGTGCCACCTAGCCTCCCCCTACATTATATTTCTTTGTCTCTCTCTCGTTGGTAGCCCTGGCTTTGAATTTTGTTTTGTCCTTAATATTACTGTTGATACTTTTGCACATTTCAATCTGTTCCTATTGTAATTCTGTATTGAGAACTGTTTTCAACAGTTTAGTGAATGATCACAGTAAAAAAAAAAAAAACAAAAGTTACAGAAATACTTTCTATTTTGTCTAAGACTAAACTGCTAAGGCCTAAGGGGGGAAGGAGGGAGGGAGAGAGAGGGAGAGAGAGGGAGAGAGAGAGAGAGAGAGAGAGAGAGAGAGAGAGAGAGAGAGAGAGAGAGAGAGAGAGAGAGAGAGAGAGAGGATAGGAGGGAGGAAGAGGGAGAACTGAATGAAAATGGGAGATCCCTGAAGGTGAGAAGGACTGAGAAGGACTGTTGATATTTAAATAAACTGGAAGCTGACTTAAAGAGGTTTCCTATAAATCATTCATTTAAGGGAATTTCAAAGTAATGGGTAGTGGGTGAGGTAGTGGTCAACATTAGAATGATAAAAGTACCTTTGTGCTTTCTCCTAATTAGAAGTGCCAATCAATATCAACAAAATTTTGTAGCAATAAGCAAATGGTGTGATTTAAATTCATTTGTTTTTTTTACAACTAAACTTCACAAAAGTATTTGAAAGGAGAGGTAATAAGATTTGTTCAGTCCTTTTTCAGTCATGTTCAACATTTATTGGGGACAGCTAGGTGGTGCAGTGGATAAAGCACCAGCCCTAGATTCAGAAGGACCTGAATTCAAATCTGACCTCAGACACTTGACACTTACTTGATGTGTGATGCTGGGCAAGTCACTTAACCTTCACTGCCCTGCAAAACAAAACAAAACAAAACAAAAAAAAACAACGGGGAAAAAAAATCAAAACAAAACCAAAAAACATGTATTTGGGGTTTTCTTGGCAAAGATATAGGAATGGTTTGCCATTTCCTGCTCACTTTACAGATGAAACTGAGGCAAATAGGGTTAAGTGACTTGCTCAAAGTCACACAACTATAAATGTCTGAGGTCAGATTTGAACTCTGGAAGATGTCTTCCTGACTCCATGTCCAATATTCTATCCACTGCAGCACCCCTAGCTGCCTTTGAGGTAATGATAGGAATAGTGATAGTATTGATCATTGCAGAGTTTATCTAGTGCTTTATTTGCCAAGCATTTTACATATATTCTCTCACTTGATCTTCACAACAATCCTATTGGTGCTATTATTGCCCTATTCTTTTCAGATTTAAGTGACTTGTCTGAGTTCCCATAGCTGGAAAGCTTTTCAGGAAGAATTTGAACTTAGTTCTTCTCCCAGTTCAGTATTATTTGCTGCTCCACCTAGGAGTTACTAAATAAATAAGGAATATAGACATTACATGTTTTTTCTAGAAAAGAAACACAAAAAGGAAATGGGTAGAGTATGGAGAAATATTTGATATGGTGGGAATATCATACATATTCCATAAGAATTGTAGTGGGAGAGCTAAGACTGAATAATTCCAAAGTGTCACCCCCTCCCCATTTTGAAAAAGGCTGAGGAGGCAGCTAGGTGGTAAAGTGGATAGAGCACTAAGCTTGTAATCAGAAAAGGGCTGAGGGCCAAGAAGGTATGGGAAGAAAAAAAACAAACCAAAACAAAAATCCCCAGAAAAACCTGCAAGGTTGATAGAAGCAATTCTAGATCTGTGTTTAGATCTGTTAGTATCAAAGTGTCTACATATATTCATAAAGATTGGCAAATGAACAAGGTTTAGAATTGTGTGTCTATGTGGTTGTATTGAAAGGGCTAGAATTGAATTTTGGATTAGCTCTAGGAAAGGTAGTTGTGTTTTTATTGACAAAAATAATTTAATTAAATATGATAGGGGGAAAGTATAAACATTGTAACCTTGACCTTTGCTCCAAAACCCTGTGATCTCATTCATGTAGGTATGGACTCAGATCTCAGCTTTTCCATGAACATCTTGTAGGACCTTTTCACACATCTTCTAAAGTTCACCACATGGGGCTTACCTAATGTGCTCAGGGCCTTCTTTTCCTTCTCTTGACTTTTTCTAGGAAACTAGGGGAGCATCATGACTCTCCTTCAGGTATCATTGTTCTCACCAAGGACCCATAAGTATCTTCTTTATAATTATCTATTTCTTTGACAGCTTTTATATCCCTTGAACTAAATTCTGTTACAACCAAAAAATTCCTTTATAAGCAAAACAAAATGAAATGTTGAAATAATAGTATTAGAAGTATTTTTCTCCCAAATACAATAGAAATTAATTCCATCAAAGCCTGATGTCATCTAAAAGTTCCAATTAAGGCAGTCTAGAGCCATCTCTCTATTTAATGAGGAGACCTTACAACTCTTTCCACTAGAAACAGAGATAAAAACAAATCTCCTCTAACACCATTATACAAAATAATTCACTTTAAGTAGCACTTAAATAATTGCAAAACACTTCCTCAGAACAACCCTATGAGGTAGTTAGTGAAAGTACTAATTGAATTTTACAATCCAATAAATAAACCTCTGAGAGCTTGTTTGTCCTTAATTCCACATCCAGGAAAAGTCTAAAGTGAGATTCAAATGACTAGATAGGGCTGCTAGGTGGTGCAGTGGATAAAGCACAGACCTTGGATTCAGGAGGACCTCAAATCCAGCCTCAGACACTTGACCTTTAACTAGCTGTGTGACCCTGGGCAAGTCA
Source organism: Dromiciops gliroides (assembly GCF_019393635.1). Taxonomy (NCBI): domain Eukaryota; kingdom Metazoa; phylum Chordata; class Mammalia; order Microbiotheria; family Microbiotheriidae; genus Dromiciops; species Dromiciops gliroides. Next base: position 582,858,412 of record NC_057863.1, read on the forward strand.
CTTAACCCTCTTTGCCCTGAAAAACAACAACAACAACAACAACAAATGACTAGATAAACTAGCTATAGCAATGGTGTTGATTGTTGCTGCTGCTGCTGCTTCTGCTACAACTAATAATAGAAATATTCTTTTTTCAGAGACTGTATTGAAATCTATTTGTGTGAATCTGGAAAACGAAAAAAAATGTGATTTTGCCATCTCAAGGAATGCCCATTGTGAGAACTACTTTTATTAAGGGATATTAGGTATATTGAACACAAGAGAAAATATGGTATAGTGAATATGAATTGGACTTGGAATCAAGAAGACAGGGGTTCAGATTTGACCACCGACCCACTGAGTAAGTGAAAAAAATCCAAACTTCTATGTGCCTTGGGAAATCACCTAAGCCTTGTCTACTAAATAAAGGACCAATTATAGGGTCATTGAATTTTGCAAGATTATCTCAAATCTCTGTATAATAAAGAATATGATAATAGCTTTAAGATTGGAAGGTAGGGGGCAGCTAGGTGGCACAGTGGATAAAGCACTGGCCTTGGATTCAGGAGGACCTGTGGTCAAATCCAGCCTCAGACACTTGACACTTACTAGCTGTGTGACCTTGGGCAAGTATTTAACCCTCATTGACCCACAAAAAACAAACAAACAAAAAGATTGGAAGGTAATTTAGAGGAAATCTAATCTAGTCCATCCCCTCATTTAAAAGATAGAGAAATTCACACACACACAAAACTTGTTTTAAGTCAAATAAGGGGCCAGGCCTGGATTCACACCTGTGTTCTCAGATTCTAAAATCCAGTATACCCAAACCTTAGTTTAGTTTTAAGTACATGGGATAAAATTAATCTCCAGTTCAATAATCCCCTGTCTTGTAGATCAACTTTGGGGGAAGCTAGGTGGCACAATGGATGGAGCACTGGCCTTGGGAGGACCTAAGTTCAAATCTCACCTCAGACATTTACTAGCTGTGTGACCCTGGGCAAGTCACTTAACCCTAAATTGCCTCAAACATTCAGCGTCATCTACAGTTGTCCTGAGCTATATCTTGCCACTGGACCCAGATGACTCTGGAGGAAAGAGTAAGGTTAGTGATCTTGTACAACCTTCCCTCACTTAAATCTAATTCACTACAAATCATGACATCACCTCCCAATGTTAATGATTCTCTTTGAAAGTGTAGGACAAGTAACTTTGATTCAGGAGAAATGGGAATAAAGATAATCTCTGCAAGCACATCCTACTTTGTACTTAACATATATTACAACTTCATGATTTTAGGAATGTGTTCCTTTCCATAAATTCTCATAGGGAAAACAAAACAGTTAAACACTAAGAGTCTGTTATATTCCCATGGGTGGAAGACTATCCCTCAAAATATTAGGTGGACCATTTGGGAGTGTGGAATATTAATTCAGATTTCAGTTGGGCCCATGCCATATTATGGTTCTCCGTTTTGTCCCCACCCTAACTGATGGAAACATATTAACACACATTTTTTGTTGATGGGTCTCATTTTAAGAATTTTATCTAAATAACAAAGATGCATGGGATCATTAGCTAAGAGGAAACCAGAGACCAAGAAAATATAATAAAACAAAGGGAAGGTTGAATCATTATAGGGGAGAGTTGGTGGCTGTGTGTGTGTGTGTGTGTGTGTGTGTGTGTGTGTGATTCAGTGTGCCTGTGAAGCCTGTGAAAGGACTTCTGCCTACTTTCAACACTGGACAGGCAGCATGATACAGTAAGAAAATATTGAACTTACAGCCACAGTATTTGAGTTGTGAATTCTACTTGTGTCACTACTTTTGTGCCCTTGGACAATCAACAACCTCTGTGGGACTCAATTCATCTACACAGTGAGGAAGTTGGACTTGATGAGCTCTAAGATCTTTTTCAACATTAAAGACAGAAGCCTATGAACTTCTGACAATGATGCTCTTATCCCACCCCACTCTGGGTCCCCTTAGTAATGTTTCTCTCTTGTCTTGACAATTAACAGGCAGGTTGTTCTCCAGAAGCCCCTTGTAAAAATGCTTGCAGGCTATTTGGGAGGGGATGTGTTTATGTGAAGGGAGAGAAGTCTAGGCCTCTTCTGTTCAGATGTAGGCATGGCTTGATTCATCATAGCTTCAAATTGACACCCCAGCATTGAGAAGGCCTTTCTCTGAGAGATCCTGGAAAACATTTGGAGAGTGAGGTAGTAGGATGATAGTGATCATGCCAGTGAGAGGCCTGAGAGAAGGTTTGGTGTCTCTAAATTTGAACTTTGACAGCCTCATTTTTTTGCCAATGCCTTTGCAAGTACATGAGTGTGCAGAAGCCTGTTTGTGTAAACACAAATGCACATACTCATGTAGACAAATCAGAGAATTATAGAAATCAGACCTGGAATGGATATTAAAGAAAAGCTAGACGAATTTCTTAATCTAGGTGTCCATGGATAGAATGAAGGGATCAGTGAGTTTAAAGGTGGAAGAAAAAAAAAATCCTTTTTTTATTTTCCCTATCCTTTAAATGAAATTGAATATTTTAGAAAATTGTGAATATTGGAAACAAAATATCCTTTTTAAAAAGGGTTTATGGACTTCCCCAGACTGCCAAAGGAATCTCTGAAATAACAAAAAGTTTAAGAACCCTTTTTCTAGACCAACCCCTTCATTTTGCAAGTGATGTAGCTGAAACATAGACAAGCTAAGAGACACACCAATTACAAAGTGACATGGCCTAGCTGAGAGTTAGGTCACAACTCTTGACTTTCAGCCCAGACAGAACACTGAGTATCTGTTGGGGGGACTTGCAACCTGGATTGGGGGGAGAGGAAGCTAGCTCACCAAAAGAATTGGAGGCTCATCACTATGGAGAACTGTCCCATTTCCCTGGTCTTTTTGTATCTTTACAAAACAAAGAAATGGGAGGGAAGGACAAGATAACTGTGAGGGGATCTTTGTTTAATAGGCTATCAGTAGGATATGCAGCATCCATCTACATTCTGCAGATCATCTTGCAGATCTTAATATTGCTTATCAGTTTACCTGGGTCATGCTGGGTCATACCTTATTCCTGAGTTGGGAGACCCAGCTGCTTTTCTCTTGACCTTGGGGTTGGGATCTTTAGGTTTCTTGGGTCCCACTGCATTCCTACAACATATCCTGAGTGTGCATATATGCCCATTTGTAGGTGTTATCTCTCCTGAGTATGAATTGTGTTGGGTGTGACTATGCAAGTAATTCAATTCGAGTCATAAGATATTTATTAAGTACTTACTAAAATCCAGGTGTTCTACTGGTTGGTGATTGTACAAAGGTAAAAATGAAACAGTCCCTCCCATCAAGGGACTTACTTTCAACTGAAGGGGAAATGGCATGAATATGAATAGGAAAATAGTTGCAAAAAACAATAAAAATATAATGAGTAAGAAAAAAATACCTGAGATAATCAGGAAAGGCCTCTTGTTGGAGTGACATTTGAGGTGAACCTAGAAAAGAGTGAGAGGTTTTAAGGGGTGGAGATTAGAAATGAGAGCATTCCAAGCATTGGTGTAGAACCTATGCAAAAACACAGAGCAGGGGAACAGAATATTGTGCCCATTCCTTTGGCTGGAAGAGAGTGTGAGTGAGAAGAAAGATAGGAAGGCAATGTGGGAATTTAATTTGTTATATGGTTTCTTTCTTTCTTTCTTTCTTTCAGTGAGGCAATTGGGGTTAAGTGACTTGCCCAGGGTCACACAGCTAGTAAGGGTCAAGTATCTGAGGTCAAATTTGAACTCAGGTCCTCCTGACTCCAGGGCCCATGTTCTATCCACAGTGCCACCTAGCTGCTCCTATATGATATGTTTCTAACAGGAGTTTGGTTTCTCAATAGGGGTTGTGTGAGAAAGAGAAGTGGGCAGATTTTTATTAAAGTAAAATAAAACTTAAGAAAGAAATGAAAAAAAAAACCTGATGTCACAGTATTAAAGGCTTTAAATTCTAAATAAAGGATTCTGCATTTTATCTCAGAGTAAACCAGGGGTATCCACAGTTATGCCTGTTCATAGTAGTATATACATTTGTCAAAATAGGCATAGTCATGGTATTAATAATAATAACAATTCATCTTTATGGGGATACGGGGCAAAGACCTCTATGTTCCAAGTGCTGTGCTTAGGCTTCACAAATATTGCCTCATTTTATCTTCTCAGAAGAGGATAAGAAATATTATTATGTCCATTATATAGTGGACAAAAATGAATTGATTAGAGTCAAGTCACTTAGATGAGGCTGCTTTTGAACGTAGGTGTTTCTTACTCCAGATCCAGTGCTTTGTCCACTGCACCACCTAGCTGTCCCTTTGAGGTTTAGAAAGCACATTAAAAATATTTAATGTGATCTTTACAATAATGCTATATGGGAGGTTCCAATATTACCCCCATTTTACAGAAAATGAAACTGAGGTTGGGAGGTTAAGTGCTGTGGCAGGGCTGCATAGGTAGTAAATGTTGGAGGCAGGGTTTGATGTTAGATATTCCCTTCTTTAAGAAAAGAAAGAAAGAAAGAAAGAAAGAAAGAAAGAAAGAAAGAAAGAAAGAAAGAAAGAAAGAAAGAAAGAAAGAAAGAAAGAAAGAAAGAAAGAAAGAAAGAAGAAAGAAAGAAAGAAAGAAAGAAAGAAAGAAAGAAAGAAAGAAAGAAAGAAAGAAAGAAAGAAAGAAAGAAAGAAAGAAAGAAAGAAAGAAAGAAAGAAAGAAAGAAAGAAAGAAAGAAAGAAAGAAAAGAAAAGAAAAGAAAAGAAAAGAAAAGAAAAGAAAAGAAAAGAAAAGAAAAGAAAAGAAAAGAAAAGAAAAGAAAAGAAAAGAAAAGAAAAGAAAAGAGCTTTATTTGCTAGGCAATCTGTGGGGTATGCTCACACATGCTTACATTTCTGTTCCCTAGTGGCTCCTTGTCCCCAGGGCATAAGTTGTTAGTAGTCCCAGGAGGGAATGGGGATCTTGGGGTCCAGGAAGTACTTTTAGATAGTTTGTTAGCAATTGTTCCTCTGGGGAGGCTGAGGCCCTGCTATAAAAACCTCCTTTCCTTGCCTAGGGAGGCATTTTGTATAGAGCCATTCTAGGCTGTGGGGGCTCCCAGGCCTCATCTGAGTTTTAGACTTTTAATTCTCTAGTGAGTAGACTAGATTTCCTTTAAGGTTTTTTACAGTTCTAAACCATGATTCAATTTCTTTATTGTGGAATGATTTGAGATATCCTTAAAATATGAAAAAGCCCCTGAGAAGTATAGGCTGGCAATTAGCATCAGTGGGATCAGTTGGTCTACCCTCCCATCTTCGTACAAAGCCATTCTCCAACCTCCTGGAAAACAAAAATTTTCAGGTAGAAATGTCTGATGATCTACATCACTGATTAAGTTCTTGAAAAGGGCAAAGCTCATGGTTAACTAAGAATCCCATTCCCATGGAAGACGGAAGGGAGGGAATGGGTTAAATTTAATATGGAAGGGACTGATCCTAGGAGCATTGCTCATTGGAAACAAAGTTTGTCAAAACCACTGGGTTGCCCTTAGGGCCTATGAAAGGCTTCAATAAAGCAGATTTTTAATCAAGCTAGAATTTGAAGCGGGTAATGTTCTTTTAGTCTCCAGGTTCCAGTCTCCAGGAAGATGGTATGGCCTCATTAACTGTCTTTTCTTCTTGGTGAAATGCCTGTAAGGGATGATACCTCTTCCACGTCTCTTTCATTGTATTCTGAACTAATAGGGTCTGAGCTATTTTTTCTCTGCCTGTGTCTCTCTCAGAGTCTCTTTCTGTCCCCCTGTCCATTTCTCTGTCTCCTCTCCCCATGTCTTTTTAAGTAGCCTAATTTTTTAATGCCATATAAAGGAAACTAGTGAAATGTGTGAGCATCTATGTAAGTGTTTCTGAATAATAACTAGCATTTGCATAGAAAGTACTTTGCAAATATTATCTTATTGGATCCTCAAGACAACTTGTGGAGATGGATGGTATTATTATCCCCATTTTACAGAGGAGAAAAGTGAGACAGAAAGATTAAATAACTTACTGATGGTCATACTGCTCGTTGTAGCATCTGATGTGAGACTTCAGACTCAGGTCTTCCATGATCCTAAGGCCAAGACCCTCATGGACCTAGCTGAATGTCTGATTACCCACAACATTAAGGTGCTTTTTCTTTTGTCTGTTTTAATAATTTTTGTGCTTTAAGATTTGAAAAATATTTTACATATATTTTCTCATTTGATCATCATCTGTGATATTGGTGTCATTATTAGTCCCATTTGATAGATGAGTAAACTGAGGTTAAAAGATGTTACATGACTTGGTCAGGGTCATATAACTAGCAAGGTTCTGTGGTAGAATAAAACTCAGGTCTCCCTGAATTTTATCCAATATATCACCTATCTGCCTGTGTGTGGGTATGTATGGATCTGTGTCCATGTCTATGAGATAATAGATGTTTCTGGATATGTTTGTGAGCAACTGAACAGTTGTTTTTTGTTTCTTTTTTTGTTTGTTTGTTTTTTTTTAGTGAGGCAATTGGGGTTAAGTGACTTGCCCAGGGTCACACAGCTAGTAAGTTACTCAGGTACTCCTGACTCCAGGGCCAGCGCTTTATCAACTGTGCCACCTAGCCGCCCCAAACAGTTGTTTTAATGTACTTTTGTGCACTTTTTTTGGGGGTGTTCTTTTGGAGCACTTTTGTGAATTGAGGTCTGTAGTGAAAAGTATCTCTATTGGCATGTATATATGTGGATATGTGAATCTGTAGTTGAATGACTGTGTTTACCTTTGAACATTGGTGTTTGATGGTCATTGCCTGTGTAGGAGTGTCAACATCTGTGTCTGCATTATAGACTATGTCTGTGAGTCTGAATTATGATCTGTGTATATATTTTTATGGGCTATGCCTATGTATGTGTTGGAGCTGGCTACACATGCATACCTGTATTAGGAAATAAAGTCTCAGTGTATGTCTATGTGAACTTCTGTTTGAGTATGTTTTTATGCATGTGGCTATATGAATATGTATATGTGTGCCCATGAGCAAATAGTGTATGTTGTTTATCACTTCAACTGACAGAAATGTGCCAAGGGCAGGGAATTGTCTCCTCCTTTAGCTAATTCCAGTCCCCATTCTCAAATCCCTGCTCAGGTTGCCCATAGCTCAGAAGACATGTGGGACTAAGGTGACATTGAGAAGATCTTGGGGAAGAGAGGTACTCTCCTTTTATCTGTTTAAAAGCAATGTGGTGGGGCAGCTAGGTGCTGCAGTGGTTAGAGCACCAGCCCTGGAGTCAGGAGTACCTGAGTTCAAATCCGGCCTCAGACACTTAACACTTAACTAGCTGTGTGACCCTGGGCAAGTCACTTAACCCCAATTGCCTCACTAAAAAAAAAAAAAGAAAGCAATGTGGTACAGTGCAAAGAGTGCTGGGTTTGGAGTCAAATGACCTGGGTTTAAATTCGAGCTCTGCAATCTTGGGCCACTTGGCCCCTATGGTCTATTTCCTCCTTTGGAAAATGAAGGGGATTAGGCTTGATGATAGCTAAACAACCTTCTCATTCAAAATTTAGCATCCTTTACTGAGTTTCTTCATTGGGAGACTCTTATCTGAGAACAAGAGTCAGGATGCCAACCTGCAGATGAAGAGGTAACTATGCAGCCCCTGTTGAGGATATAGATTTTTACATTGTTTCTGAGGGAGGGGAAAATTCCAGGACTTCAAGAAATTGTTTCTGTCCTTGAAACCTGCACAGTCCTTCCTGATACCAGGGACTCAAGATTAGGAACCCCCTTCTTGGAATCGGTGGGCCTGGCTGGATTCAAATCTGAAATTTGTTACTGACTACTTGAGTGAACTTGTTTAAATCACTTAATTTCTATTTTCCTTGACTCTAAAATGATGGGATTGAAGTAATTAATCTTTAAATACGGTTTGGATTTAAATCCTGTTGTTTTAGATAACCACATCCTCTCAATCTCTGTGTAAAGATAAAACAAAATGTGCATTCCCCCTGAAAGTCAGAAAGTTTAGCTTTTGCTATCACCTAGGAGCAGTTTAGCTGTTTATCTCAAAAGGCACTCAGTTTAGCTGTATTTATCTCATAAGAACCCCGAGGTTTTCATAGATACCTCAGCCTTGGATCCTTCTCTTTCCTATATTCATCCCTTTTCTCCCATTAGGTCCTCAAGATGATGATAATGATTCTACTAATAATAACAATAACTCAAATTTCCATAGTTCTTTAAGCATTAAGAAATATTTTCCTTATAATAATCCCTCATAATTAGGGGATTGTAAGCATTAGTATCCTCATTTTATAGGTGAAACTAAAATTGAAAAGGGCTAAATAAATCATACACAGTCACACAGTTAAGATGCAGAGAGAACTGGGACTTGAATATTTGTCTTTGGAATTCAGGACCAAGGTCTCCCTCTCTACCACAATGTCTTTCTAAGACATCTGACTTCTACTTCTAATCCTCTAATTCCCACTATCAATTAAGATTCATCTTCCATCCCACCTCAATTTGAGTTTCACCAAATGTCTGTTCACATTTTTCTCAAAAGTAAGTGTCCTTTTTTGCTTCAATAGAGTGTTATCAGGGCCTCCACCAATAATTCTTTCTCATATTCCACGTAACTACTTATATTCAGGCCTACCTAGAGCACAAATAATCCCACACTCGTTCATAGTATTTTTTTTTTTTTAGTGAGGCAATGGGGGTTAAGTGACTTGCCCAGGGTCACACAGCTAGTAAGTGTTAAGTGTCTGAGACCAGATTTGAATTCAGGTCCTCCTGAATCCAGGGCCAATGCTTTAACCACTGTGCCATCCAGCTGCCCCTCGTTCATAGTATTTTGAGAGATCGCTGGCATAATGGACAGAGAGTCAATTTTAAGGTCAGGAAAACCTGAATTCAACACTTGTCTCTAACTCACCTATCTCTTTGTAAGTGTCTCCTTGAAATTGTGGTCTGATTATTGATTGTCTCAATAATTCCAATTAATTCACTGAGTTTAAAATTTACAAAGTATGTTCTCTTTTGACATCTGTGTGAAGTAGGTATCTATAAAAAGGAAAGGGAAGTTCAGAGAAGTTTCTCCATATTTAGATAGCTAGTAAATAATGAAGCTAGATTTTTTTGTTTTTTGAATTCCTGGCTACTGTCCCCAAGACAAGAGCTCATTGCAATAAAGCTAGCATTTACATTGCATTTTAAGGTTTCCAAAGCACTTTATGTAACCTCACAAGAGACCTATGATGGAGGCCCTATTATTATTATTATTATTATTATTTCATAAATGATAAATCCAAGGCTAAGAGGAATTAATTGAGGGTGTCACAGGAAGGAAAGAAATAGGCATTATCAAGTACCTACTATGTTCTAGGCACTGTTAAATGCTTTACAAAATATTTTCTCATTTGATCTTCACAACAACTCTGAGAGGAACCTGTTATTCTCTCCCTTTTTTTTTTTTTTTTTAGTGAGGCAATTGGGGTTAAGTGACTTGCCCAGGGTCACACAGCTAGTAAGTGTTAAGTGTCTGAGGCCGGATTTGAACTCAGGTACTCCTGACTCCAGGGCCGGTGCTCTATCCACTGTGCCACCTAGCTGCCCCTATTCTCTCCCTTTTTACAGAAAAGGAAACTGAGGCAGAAAGCAGTTAATAATCTTGCCCAGAGTCAAAAGCTATTCAGTAGTTTTCTTGAAGCAAGGTTGAGCACTTTAACCCACTGTGCCACCAAGGGGCTCATACAATATCGAATACATCCATGTAAGATAATCATTTGACCCCACAAAGGCAGTGTTTGGCATGGACCAAATTGAGCCATTTACACTTCGTTGCTCAGTGACTTATATATTTATAAGGTAGTTTCCAAGTATTAAGATCTCCTCTATGACTCTAATTATGAGGAGTAATTCTCAAGTCAAGGTTATTTTTCAATTTGAAGTCAAGTAGGGACTCCCTCATTGATCAGGGTGAGCACTCAGTCAGATTAAAGACTGCTCCATCTTTGTCCAAGGTTAGGGATTAGCTCCTAGATAAAGTTACAATTTTGCATCTATAACCAGAGAAAGGGATGACTCAGTGAATGATATATTTCTGTTACCAGGGTAAGAAGGTCAGTTTGATAGCAAGATCTAATAGGCTTGGGGCAGGTAGGTGGTACAGTGGATAGAGCACTGGCTCTGGAGTCAGGAGGACCTGAGTTCAAATCTGACCTCAGACATTTGATACTTACTAGCTATGTGACCCTGGGCAAGTCATTGCCTCAAAAAAAAAAAAAAAGATCTAATAAGCTCACTGAATTACCATAACCACTAAGTTGGCTTCAGTAGTTTCATGTGTTAACTCCCTGAACTAACAATTTACACAACCACCTCTTTGTTTGTTTCCTTCCAAGGAGGGGAAAATTCTCTTGGCCTTTCAGCTGATGGGAGGATGTCACAGCATAATGTGAGCACCTTTCACCCAGCCACCTTTATTCTCCTAGGCATCCCAGGACTGGAGCATATCCATGCTTGGCTCTCCCTGCCTTTCTGCTCTGTCTACATTGTGGCTCTGCTGGGCAATATCACCATCTTACTGGTGATTTGGGTTGAAAGGACGCTCCGTGACCCCATGTTCTACTTCCTGGCCATCCTGTCAGGTATTGACCTGGCCTTGTCCACATCTTCCGTGCCTCGGATGTTAGGCATTTTCTGGTTTGAAGCCCATGAGATCAGCTTTGGGGCCTGCCTGGCCCAGATGTTTCTCATTCATACCTTCACAGGTATGGAGTCGGCTGTCTTGTTAGCCATGGCCTTTGATCGTTATGTTGCCATCTGCGCCCCACTCCGCTACACAACCATTCTGACAGCCAATGTATTGGCAGGTATTGGGGTGGCCATTGTTCTACGTGCTGTTGTGCTCATGCTGCCTATCATATACCTGACCTATCGCCTGCCTTTTTGCCAGGCTCGTGTCATTGCTCATGCCTACTGTGAACACATGGGCATTGCCAAGCTTGCTTGTGCCAGCATTCGTATCAATGCCATCTATGGACTTTTTGTCGCCTCTTTCCTGGTCTTGGATTTGATCCTGATTGGAATCTCCTATTGCTACATCCTACGTGCAGTCTTTCGCCTTCCTTCTCGTGATGCTCGACTCAAGGCACTTAGTACTTGCAGTTCACATGTAGGAGTTATGTGTGTCTTTTATACACCCTCCCTCTTCTCCTTCCTCACTCACAGATTTGGCCACCACATCCCTCGATATGTCCATATTCTTGTTGCCAACCTCTATGTGGTCATCCCACCATCGCTTAACCCTGTCATCTATGGTGTGAGGACAAAGCAAATCAGAGAGAGAGTACTCCGGACTTTCACTGGCAAATAGACCATACCACCTCCGTAACCCGTAGGGAACAGGATTCCTCCAAGTGAGCATTCAGTGTGGTCCTTGAAAGAGATGGTGTTTCTTACCAGCTTAAGGTATCACAGGGCACCTTAACAATGGCAGAGAACCCAAGCATAACTAAAAACCTAAGACCGCATAGGCCTGATTTGCCTTTCTTATGGAAATTTTTTGAACATCAGTTATTCAAATGTTGATGTTTTTTCTAGGTTGAAGTGCTGGGATTTCTCTAGTCAGGGAATGTTTGAGAAATCATGACTGTTCTGTTTCTAGTGGATCATGTTTTGTGCTCTGACAAGGACAGAAAAATGCTTCTCTGGTTGGAAGGAAGAGGGAGTGAGGTAGAGGCTGGTTAATAGAACTCATATCAGATTGAGCTGGTCCCAGAGGACAGAATGTATGGAAGTATCATAGAGTCAGATTCCAGCTTGCTTTCAAGGAAATAACTTCCTGTGAATTAGCACTACTAGAACAAAAGTGGAATGGATTTTTTTTTTTCATTAGGTAAATGAATTTTCTATTCATTGAGGACTTCAGTCAGAGCTCAGATGTTTTGGGAACTCTGTGAAGGGGTTTCCTGATCATGTAAAGATGCAAGCTCTTTATATCTGAGATACCAGGATTTATTCAGAGGCACTTGGTCAGTCTGAGGTGAAACTTAAATCTAGGTTCTCTTCACTCCAATCTAATTCATATCCACTAAACCATGTTTTTTCTTGTGTTCAATATCTGTAATCTTAATAAAAGTAGTTTTCACAAGGGATATTTCTTGAGCTCAAAAAATATTACACATTTGTTTTTCTTGTTATCCCAATGATGATTGCATCACCAATCATCATTGCTATAGCTAGCATATCTAATGAGTTTAAATCTCATCTTAGATATTTCCTAGCTATGGTATTAAGGACAAAATGTTTAGTTGCCTCATTGTAAAATTCAGTTAGAACTTTGGCTAGCTATGTCATAGATTTTTTTTTGGGGGGGGGGCTGGGCAATGAGGGTTAGGTGACTTGTCCAGGGTCACACAGCTAGTAAGTGTCAAGTGTCTGAGGCTGGATTTGAACTCAGGTCTTCCTGAATCCAGGGCTGGTGCTTTATCCAATGTGCCACCCAGCTTCCCCCTCATAGAGTTGTTCTAAGGAAAAGTATTTTGCAATTCTTTAGATTCTACTTAAAGAGATTTATTTTATTTTATATGATCCTGGTTAGAATAGATAATCTTGCTTTATCATTCATTCTAGTAGGAAGAGTTCCAAGGTCTCCCTCTAGAGAGAAATGCTTCCAATAATATGATTTCAGCCCTTCATTTCAATTTTCTCTATATAAATATAAATGACTTATCCAAAATCACAAAGGTAGTAAGCTGCAGAAGCAGGATTCAAACTCAAGTTCAGTATTTTTTACCACTGAATTATGATGCCTGTCTAGTGCTAAAAGTAGGCAGGCCTCCTTTCACATGCTTCACAGGCACACAAAGGTTAAAATGAATTTCCAGTTCAATAATCCTTTGTCTTGTAGAACAACTTTGACTCGGGAGAATTGAGAATAATGAACATTTTTACAATTACATCTTATTTTATAATTGATATATATTAAAACTGTATAATATTAGGAATTGCTCCTTTCCACAAATTCTCATAGGGGAAAACAAAACAAAACAGAAGAGGCTGAGTTATATTCCCATGTGGGGAAGATGATACCTCAAAATATTAGGTGGACCATTTAGGGTGAGAAATGTTAAGATTTTAGCTGGATCCATCCCATACTATGATTCTCCCTTCTTCCTCCACCTCAACTGATGGAAATATATACCCATACCCAAATAAATACCCATCATTTGTAATTCCTTTGAATGTTTTGTAGACAGGTCACAACACTGGCCCTGGAGTCAACTTAACCCCAATTGCCCTGAAAAAAAATACTGAACTTGAGTTTGAATCTTTTTTCTTTTAGTGAGGCAATTGGGGTTAATGACTTGCCCAAGGTCACACAGCCAGTAAGTGTCAAGTGTCTGAGGCCAGATTTGAACTCAGGTCCTCCTGACTCCAGGGCTGGTGCTCTATCCACTGCACCACCTAGCGGCCCCAAGTTTGAATCCTTCTTCTGCAACTTACTACTTTTGTGATCTTAGACAAGTCATTTAACCTCTGTGGGACTCATTTTTTTTTTCCATTTATACAATGAGTTACTTGTTCTAAGATCTTTTTCAATTTTAAAGTTAGGAGCCTATGAACTTAGGACAATGATGATCTCTTTCCCTCCTCTGGGGTCCCTTAGTAATGCTTTTCTCTTGTACCTGACAGTGAAAAACAGGGAAGTTGTTTTCCAGAAGCCCCTTGTGAAAATGCTTGTAAGTTATTTGGGAGGGGACTTGTTTATGTGAAGGGAGAGACATCTAGCCCTCTTCTGTTCACATGTAGGCATGGCTTTGATTCATCATGGGTTCAGACTGCCAAAGGGTTTCTGTTTTTGTTTTGTTTTGTTTTTGGTGAGGCAATTGGGGTTAAGTGACTTGCCCAGGGTCACACAGCTAGTGAGTGTTAAGTGTCTAAGGCTGGATTTGAACTCAGGTACTCCTGACTCCAGGGCTGGTGCTCTATCTACTGCACCATCTAGCTGCCCCCCAACCCCTCATTTTAAAAGTGATGAAGATGAAACACGGACAAGCTAAGGGACACTCCAAATTACAAAGGGACATCAAGGCCTAGCTAAGAGCTAAACCATATCTCCTGACTTTCAACCCAGGCAGAACACTAAGTACACTGAGTGTGTATAAATGCCCATTTGTAGGTATTTTCTCTACTGAGTATGTTTGAAAATGCGTGTACATATATGTCTATAACTCAAGTCAAGAAATATTTATTGAGTACCTGGTAAAATCTAGGTGCTCCACTGTTTGCTGGTTTTAGAAAGGTAAAAATGAACTGGTCTCTCCCCTCAAGGGACATACTTTCTACTGGAGGAGAAATGATGTGTATGAATAAATAAATATTTGTAAAAAACAATAAAAATATAATGAGGAGGGCATCAAACAACTGGGATCATCAGGAAAGGCCTCTTGTTGAAGCAACATTTGAGCTGAGCCTAGAAAAGAGTCAAAGGTTCTTAGGGGTGGAGATTATTGATAGGGAAAACATTCTAAGCATGGGAGCACAGTCTGAGCAAAAACACAGAGTAGGGAAATGGGATATTTTGTCCATCCCTGGACTGGAACAGAGAGTGAATGAGGAAAAAGGCTGTCAATGTAAGATTTGATTTTGCTTTTCATACCCATTTGTAATAGGAGTTTTGCTTTCCCTTATTTTTTCAATGCTTGGTATGTGAGAAGGAGGGAAAGGCAGATTTTTGTTAAAGTAAAATAAAATTTAATTAAAAAATAAATGAAAACTGAAAAACAAAATAGGCTGATGTCATATTATTAAAAGATTTAAATCTCAAATAAAAAGTTCTGTATTTAACTCCAGAAAAAAACAGGGAGTATGTACAATTATGCCTGTTTATGCTAGGAATAGTAATAACAATCACAATAATAATAGTATTAATAATAATAACTAACGTTTATGGGGGCAAGAACCTCTATGTTCCAGGCAGTGTACTAGGGCTTTCCAAATATTATCTTATTTGATTTTCTCAAATGAGGATAAATCTTATTATTAGTTCCATTTTACAGTAGAGGAAAATGAGACAGATAAAGGTTAAGTGACCTGATTAGGATCACACAACTAGAGTTTGAGAATGTGTTTGAACTAAGGTCTTTCTGCTTCCAAGCCCAATGCTTGGTCCATTGTGCCACCTAGCTGTCACTTTATGGTTTAGAAATCACTTTAAAAATGTATCATTTGGGGCAGCTAGGTGGTGCAGTGGATAAAGCACCGGCCCTAAATTCAGGAGGACCTGAATTCAAATTTGGCCTCAGACACTTAACACTTACTAGTTGTGTAACCCTGGGCAAGTCACTTAACCCTCATTGCCCCACAAAATAAACAAAGAAACAAATAAATGATAAATGAATGAATAATGAATAAATAAAAAACCAAGCAAATAAATAAATAAATGAAATAATAAATAAATGAATGAATGAATGGATATATAAATGAATGAGCAAAGAAATGAATAAATAAATAAATATATTTATATATATAATTTGATCTTTATAATAATGCTTTAAGGGAGGTTCTAGTATTACCTCAATTTTACAGAAGAAGAAACTGAGGTTAAGATCTCAAGTGATTTGCCCAGGGCCACATAGCTGGTAAATGTCTGAGGCAGGATTCGAACTTAGATGTTCCCTTCTCCAAGATTAGAGTTCTATTTGCTAAACAACCTTTGGGGTATGCTCATACATTTGTGAATGTGTGTATACATGTATGTGATGCTGTTTCTCTTTCTCAGACTAGGTTTCATGTGCACATACTTAACCAAGGGCATTCCGTATTCTATCTCCAGAGTTAATTCATAATCCAACTGACCACAGTGGCTTTTCTAAACCTTTTCCTTTGTCCTCACACTTTCCTCTGTTCCCACACTTTTCCTTGCTTCTATAACACTCTCAGCTGAGAACTTTGTCTCATAGTACACTGAAAAAAGTGTCTATTCACCAGAAGGTGACTCTTTTATCATCTAACATTCCATATCTCTCCTTGTTTTCATGACGAAATTCCTTGAGAAAGCTATTTCAAATTAATGCCTTAACATCTTTTACTGCTACTCCCTTCTTCACACTTGACCCTCTGGCTTTCCAACCCATCCTTCAACTGAAACTGCTCTTTCTAAATTACCAAATAATCTCTTAATTTCCAAATTCAATGCCCTTATCTTAGCCCTCATCCCTGGACTTCTCTGCAACCTTTGACGGTGTCAGTCACTCTCTTCTGTCTAGGATTTCCAGCTATTATTCTCTTCCAGTTCTTTTCCTACCTGGCTGATCACCTTTCAAATGCATCCTCAGGATATTCAGCTATAAATGTCCCCTGAGGCTCTGACCTGCACCCTCTTTTCTTGTTCCTCTATATTATCCCTCTATTTCAGGGCTTCTTAAACTTTTTCCACTTGTGACCCCCCTAGTAAGTGTCAAGTGTCTGAGGTCAAATTTGAATTCAGGTTCTCCTGAATCCAGGGCTGCTGCTTTATCTACTGCGCCACCTAGCTGCCCCCGTGACCTATTTTTGTCTGAGAAATTTTCACCCGACCCTGGATATATATGTATACAAAATAGGTATACATAACCTTTTACTGTTGCCAAATTTTTTGCCACCACCACATTCAGTTATGTGATCTCACATGGGGTCACAACCCATAGTTTAAGAAACTAGGCTCTATATTATTTCATTTGGTGATCTCATTAGCTTCCATGGATTAAATTATCATCTCTATGCTGATTTTTTTTCTTCTTCCCATTTTCCTCCACTGTAATGAAAACTATTTATTATATGAAATGGTTCTCTTGGAGAGCATAGGGAAGGAATAGTGGGAAAAAAATTTAAAGTAAAGTTGAGGTGATTTTCATTATTGTTCAATGGGGAATTTCAAATGAAATTGTGTGTAGAGAAGCTTTAGGAAACTTGAAAGTGCCATGTAAATGCAATCTTTTATTAAAGTTAGGCCCCTGATCAGGAGAGGGATGGGGATAATGAGCCACAATTGAATTTTCATCCATGAAATGGTCATGGCACTTATTAAAAGGAAGGTATGGGAGCAACTAGGTGGCGCAGTGGATAGAGCACCAGCCCTGGATTCAGGAGGACCTGAGTTCACTTGACACTTACTAGCTGTGTGACCCTGGGCAAGTCACTTAACCTCAATTACCTCACAAAAAAAAAAGAAGAAGAAGGTATGCTACCCCATCCAGTCATGTTCCTTCTTACTACTGCCTTAGATGCCTTAGCTTTAGGTGCTTTAGTTTCCTCATCTGTAAAATGAGGAGTTGAATAATAGTGATAACCTCACTCAGTCAGACTGTCAGGATCAAGCAGGATGATACATGCAGGGGGACTGGCAGTAGGTCTTAAAGATAGCCACTTAAAAGCCTACCTGGGGAGCTTAGGTGTAACCATATACTTAGGGAGGACCTGAGCTCTGGAGTAATCCAGCACCAATTGTTTTCCTTGGCAGGACTTAACTATGCGTTCAGTAGGCAATAAGTCATTTGCTGTATAAGCATTTATTAAGCTCTTACTATTTAACAGGCCATAAACTAAGTGTTGGGGATACATAGAAAGGTAAAAACAGGCCCCTGACATCAAAGAGCTCACATTCTAATAGAGAGATTTTATATAAACATCTGTGTGAACCACCAACATATTTACAATATAAATCACAGTCTAAAAGGGAAGACTGGAAGAGCAAAAGGTTTGGAAGCAATAACGCCTTTGTTTTAGACATGCTGGGATGGAGATGTCAATGCAACATCCAGTTTGAATTGTCCAAAAGGCAGTTAGTGATGCAAAAGTGAAGCTCAGGGGCAGCTAGATAGCACAGTGGTAGAGCACCAGCCCTGGATTCAGGAGTACCTGAGTTCAAATCCGGCCTCAGACACTTGACACTTACTAGCTGTGTGACCCTGGGCAAGTCACTTAACCCTCATTGCCCTACAAAAAAAAAAAAAAAAGTGAAGCTCAGCAGAGAGGTTAGATTCAGTGTATAGATCTGAGAATCATCTGCAATAAAATGATAATTGAACCCATGCAGAGCTGATGACACTGATTGTGAAAATTTAGATCACAGATTAACTTTTTTGTATCATGGATCCCCTTGGCCATCTGGTGAAACCTACAGACCCATTTTCAGAATTATATTATTGAATATATAAAACAAATCTTCTTCCAATTGCATAGATCCATGAGCACATTAACTGGACCCAGGAAAGTAAAAAGTTTGCTGAAATATTGATTCCGGGATCATAAGAAGATCATTGACTTAGAGTCTTAGAGCTCAGAAAAAAAAATTAGAGGCCACTTAGTCCAAACTCCCTCATTTTACTGATGAGGACACAGAATCAGAGACAGTATAAATGACTTGCTGATCACATGTGAATGGCAGAGCAAGATTCAAATCTAGTTCCTCTGTTTCTGAACTTTCTCCAAGGCTCTTTCACTGTACTACACTGTCTCCTTTTATTGACATAAGTGAATTCATAGGTAAGCAAACATTCTACTTGGCAGAGTATAGAGTCTCAAAAACCATTTTTTTTCCCTAGTAAAGAATTTCCTTTTGGAACTTTCTTACTGATCTCTATTAAGAATAGCTTTTTGGCAATAGAGAAAGAAGCTATAATCAAAGACAACTGTAATGAAAGACTTACCTAGTGTTTAACAAGTTTTGTTGTTGTTCATTTTTGTTTAGTTGTTGTCAGTCATTTTCAGCGGTAGTCAGTTCTACCCTGGGACACTATTTGGGGACTTATTGGCAAAGATCCTGAGGTGGTTTGCTATTCTTTCTCCAGCTCATTTTATAGATGAGGAATTGAGGCAAACAGGGTTAAGTGACTTGCCCAGGTTCATATAGCTAGTATTTGAGGGAAGATTTGAATTCATCAAGATGAGTCTTCCTGACTCCAGGCATAGTGCTTCACCTGTCTTTGACAAATGTAAAGTAATTCAAAAGTAATGAAAATTATATTTTGTTCCTTTTTTATCATGGCATTTTCCACATTATTTTATTCAGAGTTTGAGACCGTTTTTGTCCACTCTTTCCTTGGATGATCCATCTTTGATTTTTTTTCCTTTCATATTCTATATCCTAGAAAGAGGAATGTGGTTGTTTTCACTTTTTAAATCTGCAAGCTGTATTAGAACTAACTCACATAAAAGGTATATATATATATATATATATATGACCCTCCCCATATCAATTGAATATCAAGGGGTGGGGGGGGTGGCTAGGTGGCTCAGTGGATAAAGCACCAGTCCTGGATTCAGGAGTACCTGAGTTCAAATCCAGGCTCAGACACTTGACACTTACTAGCTGTGTGACCCTGAGCAAGTCACTTAATCCACATTGCCCCACAAAAAACCCCCAAAAAACCAACCAAAACAAAACAGAACAAAAAAATCCAAACAAACAAAAAATCAAGGGGTGGAGCAGGAGAAAACAGTTTAATTACTAGATAAAGAGTAAGTCATTAGGTAGTACTCTTTGGTAGTACAGCCAAAAGCCACTGCCTAGGCACATATTACTATTACTATTTCTTTTTCTTTTTTTTTTTTTTTGCGGGGCAATTGGGGTTAAGTGACTTGTCCAGGGTCACACAGCTAGTAAGTGTTAAGGGTCTGAGGCCGGATTTGAACTCAGGTACTCCTGACTCCAGGGCCGGTATTCTATCCACTGCACCGTCTAGCTGCCCTTCACATATTGCTATTTCAACACAGTAACTTTGATACAAACCCTTCTCTCCGCAGGTACCAGTGATGAATAGAACTCACTGAGATTCAGCTTAGAGTTGGAGCTGGCAAGGTAGCATCTTGATAGCTCCTTTGCTCTGTGGGGACTGGCTCCTCTTCCTGTTTCTCTTCTTCCTCTTCCTCTTCTCCTCCACTGTTTCTTGCCTTTTCTCCTTTTCCTCTTCTCTTCTCTTCTTTCTTCTCCTCTTTTCTCCTCTCCTCCCCTCCTGCTGCTGCCCAGCTTCCACAGTCCAATTTCCTGCACCATTATGGTAATCATCAGCTCCAGCATCATGATTGAAGCTGATAAACAAAGTTATGACCCAGACTTATTTTTTATCCCTAAACATTATGTTCAAGATCTGGAAAAAGTATTCATTCCTCATGGGCTAATCATGGAAAGGACTGAAAGTTTGGCAGAGATGTGATGGAGATGGTTGCCCTCTGTGTCCTCAAGGGTGGCTATAAATTCTTTGCTGATTTTCTGGATCATATTAAGGCACTGAACAGGAATAGTGATCAGCCAATTCTTATGACTATAAATTTTATCAGATTGAAGAGCTAAGGCAATGACAGTCACCATGGCACAAAAAAGTGGTTGGGGAAATGATCTTTAAGCCTTAACTGGAAAGAATGTCCTTACTGTTGAGGATATAATTGACATAGGGAAAACATTGCAGACTTTCTTTTCCTAATCAATCAGTATAATCCAAAGCTAGTGAAAGTAGCCAGCTTGCTGGTAAAAAGGACCCCTCAAAGGGTGAGATACAGACCTGACTTTGCGGTATTTGAAATTCCAGACCAATTGGTTTTTGGATACGTTCTGGATTGCAACAAATATATCATGGATTCAAACCATGTCTGTGTCATTAATGATATTGACAAAGACAAATACAAAGCATGAGATCAACTTGGTGTGCGGAGAAGCTTTGAAACACTTGGGGGAAACCCATCAACTTCACCTCTAGAACCCAAGCTCAGTGTGTCTTGTTTCAGCCCTAGGACCATCTGCTCATTAGAGCTTTCTGCATAGAGTGTATCTTGTCTCTTTTATATTGGAAGAATGTCAAACACTTGCTGCAGTTCTAATGGCTCTTTCATTTGCCCTGCAAATTTTAAAGACATACTATCACTTCCCCTGAGTGAATTGTATTGCTTAAATTGCTCTTTGACTTATTTAATTATTTAAGTTATTTAACATTATTTAATTTAAATTTAATTTAAAATTATTTAAATCACATGCACTTTTGCATTGAAAAAAATAGGGGAGGTTTTGGGTATTTTTTTAATTGTAATTTTGTAGGTTACTGAAAATGCTGACAACTGATTGAATATTGTTAACACTTTTTCAACATCAAAGAGGGAAAAAATCAGTTTCAATATATGTTCCACTTTTGTTCAAAAAGCAAGGGTATGGTTATTTTCTGATATGCTTATCTATCTCCTAGAATAGAATTACATTATTATTTCAACGACTTTGGTTATTGTAGCTAATGGGGAATTAAAATGGAAATAATGAGTTCATTTTGAGATGAGTAATAGAACAAGAAGTCAAAATAAAATTAAAGTTCATTGAGCTGTCTGTGCCCCACTCTTTTTTTTCTTTTTTGGGTAGGGCTATGAGGCTTAAGTGACTTGCCCAGGGTCACACAGCTAGTGTCAAGCATCTGAGGTCAGATTTGAACTCAGGTCCTCCTGAATCCAGGGACAGTGCTTTATCCACTGCTCTACCTAGCTGCCCCCTGCCCCTCTCTTAACAGATTATTTCCTTTCTGCATTCGCAAATCAAAATTAATTTTCTTTTAAATATGGATTGATATTCTGAAATCTTAGACTAGCCTTTGGACATATATAATGCAAAATGCTGAAAATAAAAGCTTTTTCTTTAAAAGAAAAAGAAATATTTCTTTTTGATGGGGCACATCAGTTTGGAGACTTGTAAAGCTTATTTAAGTGCATACTCTTAAGCCCTGAAAATAAAGGCTTGGCTGAGGTAGCTTTAGCCTGTGAAGTCGACTAAGCACCTAACTCCCCCTATGATTTTTAGTCGGCCTTTTCATGACCTCATTTGGGGTTTTCTTGGCAAAGATACTATGGAGTTGTTTGTCATTTCCTTTTCCAGCTCATTTTACAGGTGAGGAATGAAGGCAAACCCCAGAGTCACAAAGGTAGTATCTAAGGCCAGAATTGAACTCAGGAAGATGAATCTTCTTGACTCCAGACCTAGCACTTTATCTAATCTGTCACCTAGCTGCCCTGATGAGGGTCTTACACTGGATAAAATGTCATTCTTTATTCACTGGGAGTTATAGTGGTTGATATATATCTACTCATGCTACATTTAGAGCACAGAGTTGGTATATCTGGGAACAACCAGCACCTGGGAGAGTGGGAGAACATGTACACAGCAAGAAGATTTGGGGGGGGCAAATGAGGGGGAAAAAGGTTAAAAATGGAGGATATATGTTAGGGGGACTTGTGACTTGGATCAGGAGAGCTAACTCACCCTAAGAATTGGAGACTCATTCTGAATGTCACCTATATTTCCTACCATATTCATCCCCCACCATCTCCCAGAGAACATTCCTTATAATGAAGTTGCACAAAACTGAACATTTCAGAAAACATCTGATTATATATGCAATGTTTCATACCCATGGTCTGTCACTTCCACAAAAGAGAACAAACAGGAAGGTGTTTCCTCTCTCCTCTTTAGAGCCAAGATTGGTCTTTATAATTTCATAGCATTCAGTTTTGATTTTTTTTGGTGGTGGTTCTTTATGTCACTGTAGTCATTGTGTCCACTTCATTCTGCATCAGTTCAGTCTGCAGACAGGTGAATGGACCTGGCAGTCCATTTAGCAGCAAGGTATGCCCTGTGATTCCCTTGTACCATGGAGGAGTTAATAGCTTGGTGGCCTGGATAGTAAATTACAGAGACCTGACTGGGCAGTTTTACAGCCTCAAGTAGGTCCATAATCTCCTTTTTATGCTTCACAGAATTTTCTGAGGTCACTAGTCCTTTTTTTTTTTGATGAGGCAATTGGGGTTAAGTGACTTGCCTAGGGTCACACAGCTAGTAAGTGTTAAGTGTCTGAGGCCGGATTTGAACTCAGGTACTCCTGAATCCAGGGCCGGTGCTTTAACCACTGCGCCATCTAGCTGACCCCCTCTTTCTTTCCAAATGGCCTAGTTACCACTCTCCCTTGAATAAAAAAATTCTTTTGCAATGGGGAGGACTTTCAAGTTTCTTCTAAACCAAAAAGAAGATATGCCATTAATTTAGTCTTATCATAACACCATGTAAACATTAGCAGACAGATGGCAAAACTGACTATTAATGTACCTAGTTGTTTGGCATATAGAGTGACCACACATTTAGACCGAAAACAGTAAGATTTTACATACTTGCATTGTGCTCATATTTTCTACTGACTACTTGCTCTGATTAGAGAAATATGCTATAAAAAGAAAAGTAGGGGGGTAGCTAAGTGGTGCAGTGGATAGAGCACAGTCCCTGGAGTCAGGAAGACCTGAGTTCAAATCTGGCCTCAGACACTTAACACTTACTAGTTGTGTGACCCTAGGCCAGTCACTTAACCCCAACTGCCTCAACAACAACAAAAAAAGAAAAGTAGGGACATGATTATAACAGCAAGGATAAAACATGCTTAGCTCTCTTTGACTTCAGTTAAGAGTCACAAGCAACAACCAGTCATGCAGTAATAATTTCACTTCATAGTCAGATAGTATCTAGAATCTCCAGATGGGAAACATTTCCTGTTCAGCAGGAACACAATGAGGAAACTGAGCCAGAAGGATCCTACCTTAGGTGAGACCAAGATCATCCTCTTGGCTTTTTCCCAGCTACCTTCATCTGTAGCAACACATTCCCTCTGAGTAACTTGTGGTATTCTCTGGAGTATTGGATTACTGACTTCTGGTCCATCAGACAACTATGCCTGAATTCAAAACTCAAAACAATATAAATTACAATCACAAAATATTTTATCTGAAATAGCAAATTTGTACTCTCATGGAGTTGCAATGCACAAAAAACATTTACCAGGAGACATATATGTAAGAGGTTTCACTTAATAGCTTTCACTTGTTTTATTTTTCCTTTTTCTTGAGTTTAAATTCATTCTGATATAAAGATCACTAGAAATTACTTCAGTAATAAGAAAAATTCTCAGTAAGACCATTTTTTTTTTGGTAATTTCATAATTAACATAGCCTATAACAAAATGGGTAAGAATCTCATATAATTTACAGCTCTTTCTAATTTTAACAGATACATACACACCAATTTAAAAGCTACTTTAAAATTGACAAGTACTTTACATTACTTTGCAAGACACCATAAATATTCAACTATATGTTCCAACAAAACTCAATTACTTTTTGGTTCTTTCTGGATTTACACAGACCTTTTAATTGCAGGCAAACACTTAAAGTGAAAGTAAACTCCTATTTTTTTTTCTCAAAAAATTTCCAAACTGTTTATTTTCACATTCTCTACTCACACTGTCAGTACAAACAGGGTACAACTTTCTTTCTACTTGCTTTTACCAATCATAAAATTCTCTGGACTTACTCTCTCTCACCTACCACCCTGACACCAGTGCAGTCAGTATCACAGAGAAGGGGAAAGGACAGGAAGAGGGGATAAGGGAAGGGGAAGGGGGAGGAAGAAAGAGAGAGAGAAAGTGTGTGTGTGTGTGTGTGTGTGTGTGTGTGTGTGTGTGTGTGTGTGTATGAGAGAGAGAGAGAGAGAAAACTGTTTCCCTTTTTAAACAATGCATGTACGAAACTCCAAATAGATTAGTTAACAGCATAAGTTTCAGTCAGTACCTCAGAACTCATGATCAGTAGACCAACAGCTTCCTAATCCATTCATTCCCCCTTTTATTTTATTTTTTTTGGTTGAGCAATGAGGGTTAAGTGACTTGCCCAAGGTCACACAGCTAGTGTTAAGTGTCTGAGGTCAAATTTGAACTCAGGTCTTCCAGGGCTGGTGCTCTATCCAATGCACCACCTAGCTGCCCCCTCATTCCCCCTTTTAATACCATAGTACCTTAAAACAATATTAGCATTTTTTTTTTTTGGTGATACAGTTGAGGTTAAGTGACTTGCCCAGGGTCACACAACTAGAAGGGTTAAGTGTCTGAGGCCGGGTTTGAACTCAGGTCCTCCTGAATCCAGGGCTGGTGCTTTATCCACTGCGCCACCTAGCCCCCCCCCCCCCAGTTGCATGTACTTTTGCTCTATACTTTACACAAGCAGGTCTTTTGCTCTTTGTCAGCATCCCTTGCAAGCAGAGGCACTTTAAGGCTTAATGCTGCCAGGGAGGGCATGTTTCACAGGAGTTAATAATTCTCAATATGAATAGCACAAGGAAATGTTTAAGATTTTATATAATAACTCACCCTTCTAGTTCTCTTGCATTTCAACCTTGAAGGATTCGATGGGTTAATTTACAGAGAAACTTTGACAATATTAATTACTTAAAGACAAACAAAGAAAGGAACAAACAAAACCCCTAGCTTTCACAATGTTCATCTAAGGTTATGAATGCCTAGCAAAGAATTTATACTGCAACGTCAAATTCAAACTCCAATTAGTTCACAACGCCCTTACCTTGGGTGCTACAATAAAATCTTGAGATCAGCCACACCTGAAAGCCAACCCACTTTCCTCAGCTGCATCTAATCTTAAAGCTTCCAACTTCCCTGACCTTCTTTCCCCTTTCCAGGTTGAAGAAAATTGGTCTTTTCCATCCCTTCAGTGGTGGCTGACCCAACTAAAGGGTAATAGGCCTGGTTAGACCTTCAGTTAAGTTCAGTTGTCACTGACTATACCTTATACTGAGTTTCCTGGCACTTACATCTCCCCCTAGGAAATAGGAGAGAAAGTCCCATAGCTTCTCTGAAGAATGGGGAAAAGGGAAGGGAATAAAAATTTATTTAGTACCTACCACCAGCTGGCACTGTGATAAGAACTGACTGAAGTGGACTTTGCCTCCCTTCCTAGGCCAATGAATTGCCTGAGGCTGACCAGACATTGTCACTCCCAGCTTCTGATTATTTTGTAAATTTCCCACCTGTAGTTTGGCCCTTCCCTCTGCCTAACTCTGCCCATGGATTCCCTCTGCCTTAGTGCCCTACATAAACCAAGTTGACAGCCCCCTACTGGGGTACTCCACCACTTGTTGCATGACACCTCAAGGTTCACCTCACTTGCCCTATTAGAGACCTCAATTTTGTTGTATTGACTGTTTTCTCTTGAATTCAGATTCACACACTTTAAACCATGACCTCATTTGATCTTCATAACAACTCTCTAAAAATGAGTTCTGTTATTATCACCATCTGAAAATTGAGAAAACTCGGGAAAAGTTAGATGATTTACACAGATCCTCAGAGCAAGTAAGTTCTCTTCACTGAGAAGAAGTTTAGAGGCTGCCTTTTTCCAAACCACTTTGATTAAGAGACCAGTGTGGTTAATTGATATAAGGTTTAAACTCTGTTACTGAGGGGTAGTAGAAATGAGAAAGGGGAGGGGAACCCTGGGGGAAAAGTAGTATAAAAGGCCAGGAGTGGCTCAATTTGAGAAATCTTAGCTCAGTCAGAGCAACTTGGTCAGCATCATGTTAGAGGAGGTACAGAAACATTCTGTGCACACTCTTGTGTTCAGATCATTAAAGAGGACTCAAGACGTGTTTGTGGCTGATTATAGAAATCCAGTGGAGTTGGATGAAAAGAGTCACAAACTAAAGATATCTGCCAAACTTCATACAGAGTATGTTCCTGTATTACACATGTCCATTGTCAAAGAAAATCATATAGAGAAAGACTCTCAGAGCACAATGGATGCCCATGAGCAGAACCAGTATCCTGCCAATCCAGGACTAGAACTTAAACATTTAGAGACCTGTCAACATCCATATGAACCAGGTCCAGGTGTGTCTTTGATTGCAGATATTCATATTCAAAGACTGCCAAGTGAATGTGCTGCACAGTCTTCAGCTGTGGCCCAACCTCCTTTCCAATCCAGGCAGGAGACAAACCCTGCTTCAGCTAGAGGGTGTGATATTTCAAAACAAGTACCCGGCTTAGCTATGGCTATGACAGAAGCTGGTGGCACAAAGAAAGCTGCACTGATGGCCAGAAAGGCCCCTGCCGTGCCTAAACCCCAGTGGCATCCACTGTGGAAACTGTAGAGTCATCAGTGGACATCTAGGATGGGTCTGATGTCTTGCAGTAGAACCTGGGAATCAGTGTTTTGTGACAGGTTCTGCTGATAGGACTCTAAAGATCTGGTACCTGGCTAGTGGCAAATTAAAACTCACTGACTGGACATATCAGTACTCCAGGAGAGGTGACAGTAAGTAGAAGGAAGTCCAATCCTCTTCTCCTGTGGTGAAAATAAGCAGGTGAAGTGCTGGCATCTGGAATACAATAATAAGGTTATCAGATATTATCATGGACATCTAAGTGCAGTCTATGGTTTGGATTTGCACCCAACACTTGATGTGCTGGTGACTTGTAGTAGGGATTCAACTGCAAGGATATGGGATGTGAGGAAACAGGCCAATGCACACACACTGGTGGGGCACTCAGATGCAGTGGCTGCAGAGAAGTGTCAAGGTGCAGAACCCCAGATCATTACAGGAAGATGTGACACAAACTATAAGATTCTGGGACTTAGTGGCTGGAACATCACAGGTCACATTGACACATCACAAAAAGTCTGTGAGAGCAATGGCTTTGCATCCAAGACATTACACCTTTGCATCTGGTTCTCCAGATCATATTAAACAGTGGAAATTCCCTGAGGGAAACTTTCTTCAAGACCTCTCTGGTCATAATGGTATCATTAATACACTGGCTGTGAATTCAGATGGAGTGCTGCTATGTGGAGCAGATGATGGCACTATGCATCTTTAGGACTGGAGGACTGCATATACTTTCCAAAGAGTGCATGCAGCTGTGCAGCCTGGATCTTTGGATAGTGAACCAGGAATATTTGCATGTGCTTTTGACCAATCTGGAAGTGGATCACTCCCTGCAGAAGTGGATAAAACCATTAAAATATACAGAGAAGGGGGACAGCTAGGTGGCACAGTGGAAAGAGCACCAGGCCTGGATTCAGGAGGACCCGAGTTCTAATCCAGCCTCAGACACTTGGCACTTACTAGCTGTGTGACCCTGGGCAAGTCATTTAACCCTCATTGCCCTACCTATATATATATATATATATATATATATATATATATATATATATATATACACAGAGAAGATGAGTCAGCACAGCTCAGGGATGAAGTCACTTGGAAACTGGAAATAATCAAGTGAAGAAGATTTTAAAATGGCAACATATACATATTTCTGCCATTGTTTTAGTTGTACTTTATAAATGCATTCCATCACATTGTGCTCTATATAGGACTATGAAGCTGAAGCTCAGCAGAAGTTGTGGTAATAACATTCATCACATTTCACAATAAAATTCCTTTTTCTTTTTTCTTTTTTGGCAGGGCAATGGGGGTTAAGTGACTTGCCCAGGGTCACACGGCTACCAATTCTGCATTGGACCCAGTCCACATAGTTTCATGATTTCTCCAGCTTGTTCAGTAGCTCTGTGGGGAAGAGCAAAAGCAGGAGACAGTGGGAGTAATCCAAAGATGAGGGTTGACAGGTCAAGTGTACAACAGGATAAGAGGCCAAGGGAATCCAGAGAAGAGAACTGTGCAAAGTATAACTGATTCCCTAAGAGATCTGGATGGTTGAAGGCATGAGAGTATTGCCAGTGTATTGAGTAATAGCCTGGGAAGTATAAAAAAAGAAAAGGGTGAATTCACCACCAATGAAGCGGAAATTAAAACAGTAATTAGGGGCTGTTTTTCCCAACTGTATGCCAATAAATTTGGTAATCTAAAGGAAATGGATGAATATTTACAAAGATATAAATTGCCCAGATTAACAGAAGAGGAAATAAAAGACTTGAATTTTGGAAAAAGAATTTGATCAAGCCATCAATGAACTCCATAAGAAAAAAATCTCTAGGGCCAGATGGGTTTACAAGTGAATTCTACCAAACATTTAAAGAAACATTAATTCCAATATTATGGAAATTATTTGTAAAAAATAGGTGGAGTTTGACCAAATTCCTTTTATGACATAAATATGGTGTTGATACCTAAACCAGGCAGAGCCAAAACAGAAAAAGATAATTACAGACCAATTTCTCTAATAAATATCATTGTAAAAAATTTAAATAAGACATCAGCAAGGGTATTACGGCAATTTATCACCAGGATAATACACTATGACCAGGTGGGATTTATATCAAGAATGTAGGGCTGGTTCAATATTAGGAAAATTATCAACTTTATCTACCACATAAGTAACAAAACTATCCAAAATCATATGATTGTCAACAGATGTGCAGAAAGTTTGGATAAAATACAACACTTCTTCCTATTAAAAACACTAGAGGTCATAGGAATAAATGGAGCTTTCCTTAAAATGAGCAGTATCCAACTGAAACCATCAGCAAACCTTACATGAAATGGGGTTAAGTTAGAGGAATTCCCAATAAGATCAGGGGTGAAGCAGGGATGTCCATTTTCACTTCTCTTATTTAGTATTGTACTAGAAATGTTAGTGTTAGCAATAAGAGAAGAAAAAAGAATTGAAGAAATTAGAATAGTCAAGGAGGAAACAAAACTATCATTCTTTGCAGATGTATTATAGAAAAAAATTGTGGGACTAACCTGGGGTTTCAAAAATATTGCTACTTATAAATTAATGGCCTTTGAACCAGTTTTTGGCATTAAGCATTTATTAAATTATATTAAATGTTAGTAAAGAATTAACAACGTGGGATATAACCCAAACTGAAAGCCCCCTAGCACCATATTTCTAAGAGATAGCACATGGCCTTAAGCTCAACTACATTACCTAATGAGGAGAGTACTCACCACCCAACAGAGGGTCCAGACCAAAAGTGAGTTCCAAGACTGTGCTGGCCAGGAGCCTCTTCTACACTTGACTATTTTGTTTCTGGGTTGTTGTTTTTTTCAAGGCAACTGGGGTTAAGTGACTTGCCTAGGGTCACACGGCTAGTAAGTGTCAAGTATCTGAGGCCGGATTTGAACTCAGGACCTCCTAAATCCAGGGCTGGTGCTCTATCCACTGAACCACCTAACTGCCCCTACACTTAACTTTTAACCTATTTTGATAAGAGTCTTGTTGCTACACACTGATCAAAACTTAATTAGTCAGCATCATGCAATTCCATTGATTGATGAGACTTGAGGGTGGTCTATATTACAATGAGCTGACATCAGGTTCCAGTGTCAGAGAGACCCCCTGAGAGAAAAGGTACTTTCAGACAGGTATGATTTTAATCTCCTTACTTCACTGAGGCTTATCTCTAATGTACCTTTTGGCTAGCTCTAAAAAGACCATCTAAAATTCCTGAGCTAAACTTTCCAAAGTGGGGGTTCCCCCCCCAAACCCCATTATTAATAATTATTTTCTCACACAGATGATATGATGACATACTTAGAGAATCCTAGAGAATCCACTAAAAAATTACTTGAAACAATTAACACTCCAACAAAATTGCAGGATATTAAATAAATCCACATAGATCATTAGCATTTCAATACATGACCAACAAAGCTCAGCAGCAAGAGATAGAAAGAGAAATTACACTTAAAATAACTATAGACAAAATAAAATATTTGGAAGTCTTCCTCCCAAGACTATAAGGTCTAAAATTTAGCTGTGATGTCTAAAATCTAATGAATGGTCAACTTAAATTAGAAGCTTTAGCAAGAGTTTAGGCTTTTCAGTATTTATTAAAGTGTATTAGAAGTTATAAAAGGGGAGGGAAGCAACCTTCATCTAGCTATCTAAGAGAGAGCCTCCGTCATCACGCCAAGCCCAAGTCCTGAACTGAAAGACCTTGCTTCTCTGGAGCTTCTCCCAGAAGCTCCCTGTGAAACAGGAAACAGGGCCATCCACAGACACACCTCCAAGCTAATTGACTGGTAACTTTGATAGACAAGACCCACAGGCATTAGACATAACGTCTGGATGCCAATTCGACTTTCAAAACCCCAGAAAGGTGACTTCCGGACGTTGAAGTCACATGCTTTCTTTTCAGGCCAGAGCTCACAATGTCCCTCCCAGCAGGGGTGTCATTCCCATTCTCACAAGACAAATCCAGAAACTATGAACACAAGTACAAAACACTTTTCACACAAATAAAACCTGATCTAAATAATTGGAAAAATATCAATTGCTCATGGATAAGCCAGGCTAATATAATAAAAATGACAAGACTACCTACATTAATTTACTTATTCAGTGCCATACCAATAAGACTACCTAAAAATTATTTTATAGAGCTAGAAAAAAAAATAACAAAACTCATCTGGAAGAATAAATGGTCAAGAATAGCAAGGAAACTAATGCAAAAAAACCACGGAGATACTGGCTAAGAAATAGAGTGGAGAATCAATGGAATAGGCTAGGCACAGGAGACACAGTAGTAAATGACATTAGTAATGTACTAATTCAGTATTTGACAAAAACTGCCTGGAAAACTGGAAGATAGTATGGCAGAAATTAGGCATAGACCAACATCTTACACCTTATACTAAAATAAGGTCAAAATGGGTACATGATTTAGACATAAGGGTGATTCCATAGGTAAATCAGGATAAGAAGGCATAGTCTACCTTTCAGATCTCTGGAAAGGAGAACAGTTTATGACCAAACAAGAGATAGAGAATATTATGAAATGCAAAATGGATGATTTTCATTACATTAAATTAAAAAGTTTTTGTACAAACAGAAGCAATGCATCCACAATTAGAAGGGACATTTATTATTGATAGTAAGTACTAAGACAGGAGACATCACTGTTGGACTTGGGTGGTCAAGAAGGGCTTCATGGAAGAGGTATGACTTTTTGTGGGGCTCAGAAATTGGGCAGGGTATGAATATGTGAGGAGGAAAGGGAAGACATTCTCAAATGAAGAAAGTTAAAATGAACAAATGTGTGTGTACATGCACATGGGGGGGAAGCTTCCTAGAATAAACAGCCTAATGATAAGAGCTCTTCAGAACTACAAGGGTTGAAGTTGGAGCTATCAAGCTGAGGATTGAAAACATTCAAATATATCATAAAGGAGATTCTCTTAAGGTAGGGATTATACTTTAGGTGGCTCCTAAGGACACTTGTAGATTTAACAGTTTGAGAATCTGTGATTCTTTGAACATGATTGAGCTCAGGATAGAATAGAGAGGTGGTACAAAGAATAAGGAAAAGACCATTTTCAGAGTGTTGAGTGTCTATATATAGGAATATCAAAGGTCAGCATTTGAAGTTTCTACACAAGGATAATGTGATAGAAATATTATAAATAAGCACTAATGCAACGCAAAATTTGAAGACCATATGGGAGAAAGATGGTGAGTCTCTAGTTCAGCAAGTGCATATAGGACACTGTGGAAATTTATTTTGGTTTGGGGACCCTACCTTTGGGCTGAGATTAGAAAGCCTTAGGCCCTCAGGTTTTTCTTCTCTGTGTGGGAGGGGCTGATGCCCCTCCCCCTCCACTTCAGCTGAGCCAAAAAAGCCCCGTGGGCTGTACAAGACACCAGGTCAGACAGCTGGGGGAAAAAGCCCCAGTTCTCTCCACCCTGAGCAGATCTATCTGAGAGACCCTGGGCTCCTCCAGGCTAGCCTCTGGCATAGCCCGTGCAGAGGTCCCTGGGCACAGAGCAGGGGCATGGGCCCCTGGAGCCCTGGGTGTGGTACGCACGGGATGTTCGAGCGTCTCCATCCCCCCCCCCCCAGCTGCAGCCCTAGTGCAGCTGGTGGATTAGCTTATTGTGTGTGGGGGTGCAGGGAGCCCGAGATTTGAGGGGTGAGAAGGAACATATATAAAGGAGAAACACCAAAGGACTAGGAGTAAAAGGGAGAGGCCAGAAAGTTAAGAGGTTAGAAAAGACAGACAGGGAGGCCAGAGGAATGGACAGAAAGGGGCTATGTAGAGAGGAGGAGATGGTACAGGAGGTTAGAGAAACCAGGGGGCTGCAGAGAACACAGAAGCAGTCAGCACAGGGTACAGGTTGGAGAAAGTGAAGTTGGAGAAAGCTGGAGCAATAGGAGAACGCTAGAAGAAGGCTCATTGGTACGCAGGAGGAGGCTAAAAACGTTCCAGGCTCAACAGGTGGAAAGAGACGTGCCAGAACACAGTCAGGTTGTACATTTTATTTCCCTGTATTCTTTTTTTTTTAATTAATTTTTTTTTTTAGTGTGGCAATTGGGGTTAAGTGACTTGCCCAGGGTCACACAGCTAGTAAGTGTTAAGTGTCTGAGGCCAGATTTGAACTCAGGTCCTCCTGACTCCAGGGCTGGTGCTCTATCCACTGAGCCACCTAGCTTGCCCTCCCTGTATTCTTAATTTTAAATTGTATCTCATAAATAAATCCTCTGCTAAAATGGAAGAGGCTTCTTAATCTTTTGCTTATCAATTTTGGGAGTGGAGCAGTGTGGTGGAATTTTATAAACTGCCCATATTAAATTAAGAGCAGTCAGATAACCAGTCAACAGTCCCAGATTAAGTACTCCAGTCAGATTAGGCCCCCCCCCCCCAAATTAGGCCAATAAGTCAAAATAATTTTACAACACAAAGACCGGAAAAAGAGCAGATTTAAATGAAATTCAAGTAAACAAGAGGGAATCTCAAGAAGAAAATCCAGAAGAAAGTGGTCAGACAAGTAAAAAAAACAAAAAAGATAGTTTGTGTAACTTAACATAGCTAAAGCCCAGCCCACTTATGTTCCTCATCGGTGTCTATAACAGCAAGGTACTAACAAACTGCCTAGTTTTCGTTTCTAGTTGGGTTTCCCAGGGTGGTCACTCCAGTGTTGACACTATACTGAACCATACTGGGAACAATGCTACTGGGAAATCTTCACCTTGCACAATTTGATAATCATTTCTCTTCATTTTCTTTGGGCTAAATTACATAGTATAAGTAATCTTTATAGAGATTAGGTCTAATATAACTCTAGAATAGTAGATAAAACCTTTAAATGTTGGTTATTTTTCTTCTAAAACCAAGTCTACTGACCCCAAGACAAGGGCCTCTTGTAATAGGACATATTGGATTATGTCCACAGAAAGCACCCCTTCATCCCACAAAAACTGTGTTGCTATTGCTTGATGGTACATATAATACAAGCTTTTCTTGACTTTCCTTACCTAAAGATAAACCGCTTCAATTTTTCCACATTTTTTTGCTCAATAACTAACACTTTATCACCAGAATTAGGTACCAATTCTTAGGTTGGGATTATTTTTCTTTTTTTCTTTTCTTTTCTTTTTTTTTAGTGAGGCAATTGGGGTTAAGTGACTTGCCCAGGGTCACACAGCTAGTAAGTGTTAAGTGTCTGAGGATGGATTTGAACTCAGGTACTCTTAACTCCAGGGCCGGTGTTCTATCCACTGTGCTACCTAGCTGCCCCAGGATTATTTTTCAATATGGAGCCAGACAGAGTAAGGGTTTAGTCAGAGTAACATCTATGTCTTTGACCAAGTTTAAGAGTCAGCCCAGGCTCAAAGTTATATGGGGCTGGAAAGAAGGGTATGTCTGTGATTCGTGTCAGTGGGCTTAAAGTTCTAGCAATAGCCAGGTAAAGACAGCTAGCTGGCACAATGGATAGAGTGCTGGGTCTGGAGTCAGGAAGATTCACATTCCTGAATTCTAATTTGGGACTCAGACACTAGGTGTATGACCCTGGATAAGTCAACCCCATTTGCCTCACTTTCCTCATCTATAAGATGAGTGGTAGAAGGAAATGGCAAACCATGTAACTTTGCAGAAAATCCCTAATAGGATCACAAAGAGATGGATACAACTAAAAATGACTGAACAGCAACAATATAGCCAGTTAATTGGTTAAAATATGGTTGAAATTAAAAAAACCCATAAAACAAAAAAAATTACACAATCAAGCCCTCTACATTGTCTTCCTTATCTCCAAGTCAGGTCAAACTACGTCAATAGATAGACTGATAGATCGATCGATAGATGGATGATAGATAAATGAATGAATGCATAAACATGAATGAATGAATGAATGTTAATAAATGAGTGGATGAAATGAATAAATAATAAATAAATCTAGGAGGGGAATACATCAGGATTTCTGGCCAAAACAGAAACTACTGATATTTACCTTCACTCTGAGGCATCAAAAGGTCAAGCAATGGCAAAATGAAGCTTGGGCTGGCAGCTATTGTGCAATGAATGAAAGCCAGAATGATTTAGATTTTGCCACTGCACCCAGATGGCTCTAGAGGAGAGAGAGGCTGGTGACTCTGAACAGCCCTGCCTCACTTAAATTCAGTTCAAGGCAAGTCATGACATCACCTCCCCATGTCATGGTCCTTTTCAAGAACAAAGAACAAACAACAACAACCAACATTCTGTGAGTAATAACTCTCCTACTTGGGACCCAGTGGCAAGGTCTAGTTAGACAATGCAGCTCCTCCAATCCTTCCTCCCTTCCTTCTTCTTTCCCTTCTTCCCTCCCTTCATCCTTTCCTCCCTCCCTTATTTCCTCTCTTCTTCCTTCACTTCTTTCCTTTCCTTTGTTCCTTTTCTCCCTCCCTCCTCTCCCTCTGTCCATATTGGGAAACATGCCCTTCCTTACGTGTGGATGCTCTGTCCAAAGGAATGTAAGTTTTGATTGCTGAAACCTCACAAGATGTCTTGGAGATTACAGACTAGATTTCTTTTTAAAGATCACAGTTCAACCCAAATCAGTCACTGGTAGTCTTCAAGTGAAAGCTGGATGCCCACCCATAAGAGATACCTATTCAAGTGCTTTGGACCAGAAGCCCTTTAAGGTTCTTTTTCTTCCCATTCTCAGATTTTGATTGTGAGAGCTGTTGTGCAGGATCAAATCCTGTTTATTTAACTTTATCTCAGGAAAACTGTCATAAGGTGGTAAATATACTGCAAAAATTCATCACCCCCTGGTCAACCATCAGGGTGTAAAAGAATGGAAGTCCAGATAACTGAGATTTATGCTTGTTTCAATAGTTCTCTCACAGGGAAGGAAAAGTAAGAGAAGAAAAGGCATTGCAAGGGAAAGCAAGAGTCAAACTATTAGCATCAGGGATATCAAACTTGAAGAAACCTCAGGAGCCATCTAGATCAATTATCTCATCTTACAAATGAGGAAATTGAGATACATAGAGTTGTGTCCTGCCCAGGGTCCAATGGATAATATGATCCAAGATGTTAACCCAAGTCCTCTGACTCCAGAGGCATTATTGAATTGAATTGAATCCAAGAATGAGAATATATCTTAAAAGCAAAGACTCTGTGATGTGTTTTTGCCAGGAAAGCAAGGGCAGATCCATCAGTTGAAGTTAGAGAATAAGGAAAGCTGGAACAAATTAGATAGCTTTACAAGTCTGGGAAGATTCTTCAGGAGCAGGGATGGGGAAGGATGGTGGTGAAGACTTTGTTGGGTACTCTGAAGAAAAGGAAGCAAAGGGGCAGAATTTTTTAGTCCTGCCTCAGAAACTTATTAGCTTTTTGACCCTGAGCAAGTCATTTAACTACTCTCTTTCTTTCTTTCTTTCTTTCTTTCTTTCTTTCTTTCTTTCTTTCTTTCTTTCTTTCTTTCTTTCTTTCTTTCTTTCTTTCTTTCTTTCTTTCTTTCTTTCTTTCTTTCTTTCTTTCTTTCTTTCTTTCTTTCTTTCTTTCTTTCTTTCTTTCTTTCTTTCTTTCTTTCTTTCTTTCTTTCTTTCTTTCTTTCTTTCTTTCTTTCTTTCTTTCTTTCTTTCTTTCTTTCTTTCTTTCTTTCTTTCTTTCTTTCTTTCTTTCTTTCTTTCTTTCTTTCTTTCTTTCTTTCTTTCTTTCTTTCTTTCTTTCTTTCTTTCTTTCTTTCTTTCTTTCTTTCTTTCTTTCTTTCTTTCTTTCTTTCTTTCTTTCTTTCTTTCTTTCTTTCTTTCTTTCTTTCTTTCTTTCTTTGCAATTGGGGTTAAGTGACTTGCCCAGGGTCACACAGCTAGTAAGTGTTAAGTGTCTGAGGCCGGATTTGAACTCAGGTACTCCTGACTCCAGGGCCGGTGCTCTATCCACTGTGCCATCTAGCTGCACCCCATTTAACTACTCTCTAGGCCTCAATTTCCTCATCTATGAAATGAGGACAATTATAGCACCTACTCCACAGGGTAACTGTGAGTATCAAATGAGATAATATTCATAAAGTGCTTTACAAAACTTAAAGTGCTGTACAAAAGCTAACTACTATCACTCTATATAGTAAATATTAATGTATAAAATATAACAATTTCTATAATAATAATTTCTTAAACTTAGAATCATGTGACCTATTCTATATAAAAGAAACTAACAGCATTTCTCCATCCTCAGTACTTTTACTTGATGTTATAAAATGTCCAAGTGTATCATCTCATAATGAGATACTCCGACTTTTGAGAGAAAATCCTTGGTGGTTCCATATAACTCTGTCACTTAGGTTGTTTCCACCCTGTCCCTTAATGATCTCTCTTTTTTGTTTTTGTTTTAGTTTTGTTTTTTTAGCAGGACAATGGGGGTTAAGTGACTTGCCCAGGGTCACACAGCTAGTAAGTGTCAAGTGTCTGAGGCCGGATTCGAACTCAGGTACTCCTGAATCCAGGGCCAGTGCTTTATCCACTGTGCCACCTAGCCGCCCCCCCCCCCAATGATCTCTCTTTTAGTCTTAAAGAAACAGGTAGGTGCCAAAAGCTTGATCCTATGGTCAAGGTCTAACTCGCCTGTTCTGATAGCAAAAAGGAATTTGTTCTTTTTCCAGATCTCTGTCAGCAACACTACCTATTCAGTCTCAAGGAAGGAGGCTTTATACTGGAGCAATATCCCTCTAGGGTGTAATGTTCACATAGTGCTACTCATGAGTGGCACATATGGAAAAGGGAAGGACTGGAGTTCCAGAGCCTAGATCTCTTAAGTTAAACTCTTTTTTTTTTTTTAAGTTAAACTCTTAACTGCTGAAAATTACTGTTACCAGGGAGTCAGATATGAGACTAGGGAATCTGATTGGTTATTGATAGGCAGCCGAAACTTTGTCCCCTCTTTTAGGGTTATGGAAGAGGAACAGCTGTGGGAGATAATTTGGCCAGAAGCTTATTATGGAATGTTGAAATCCAGCTGGCCCATGGTCCAAAGGATGAAGCTGGGTGAAATTCAGTCACATGCCTTTCTTCACTCAGTTATGGAGGATGTGTGAACCCAGAGAGATAGAGCAGGGTTCCAAGGACACAGGAAAAGAGACTATTAGAGACTGAGTATACAAGTCAAAGCATCGAAGTGATGGGGGAAAGGAAGGTGGGGATAGGAACAGCATTCATATATGAAAGGGGCACGATAAATAAAAGGATTCCCCAGGATTTTTCCAAGGACAGAAGGCTCAAAAATCCTTGAACCAAAAACCCTAAATAAACTTCATTAAGGCCACCTTTGGAATGAGGAAAGCAGAGTGGTACAATGGAGCTAACGTTAGATTCGGAATAGATGGACCTATGTTTGTTTCTTCTCCCTCCTGTGTCAAATTTTCCTAGCTACTGCTATAAACTTAACAAAAGGCTTCCATCCTGAAGTTTCAGAAAAATGTAATTTATGAGGTATCTTATGTGACCCTAATGGGAAATCTGATTTTTACCTATGTTTGTGATTTAATTTAGAATTACAACATGTATGAAAATATATGCAAACTAATTTGAACCACCCTAAAGATATTTCCATTGTTTAAAGAAACTCTGATGGCAGTAGCCTATGTTTATGTTTGTGTGGTTAATAACTGAACTTGTTATTATATGAAACATTGTCTAATTTCTTCCCTGTATACATTTTGGTATTATTATATTTATACATCTCATCTCAAGTCTTTCATTGACTATCAGTAAGCATTTTAATTTTTTTTTTTAATTTTTAGTGAGGCAATTGGGGTTAAGTGACTTGCTCAGGGTCACACAGCTAGTAAGTATTAAGTGTCTGAGGCCGGATTTGAACTCAGGTACTCCTGACTCCAGGGCCAGTGCTCCATCCACTGCGACACCTAGCTGCCCCTATCAGTAAGCATTTTAATGCAAAATCATTTATGTCATATTGAATTTAGGGATGAAAAGCATCCACTTAGCATAAGTTATATCAAGAAAAAATGTGATTTTCCATAGCGAATTTTTTACTGTTTCCAATGTGAGACTACAGTCAATACTTATTTCAGATCCTTGAGAAGTGATTTTGCCTAAAACACTGATTGTTGGAACTTACTGTTTAAGACATTATGGTGCTGTTAAATGACATCGTTCTGAGTCTGATTTCAAGTCTTATCATTGAGGAATTCTATCACGACAATAAGCCATGATGCCAGAAATCATATAGGATTTTACATGAATAAACTGCAGGTGAAGTTGTCATGGGAAAGGCTGACTTTTGGCAAGGGCTGAGGTAGGATTCTCTTGACTTTATTTCCCCAATATGACACATGTAGTGGAAAAATATGCCACTTAGCTGATTTGGGGCGTGGCTTAATGAAATTGTCTGTCTACATAACTCTGGCCTGGAATTGTCATGGGGTTAGGGAAAAATTTATTCCCTTACTCTCTAATTATTTCCCTGTTCTTTTATGGCAACTTCCTTTACTACTGTCAGATGTTATGTGATGAACACAATATTGGATTCTTATCTCCTAGGTTCATGCTGAGCTGTATTTGTTAACATGGTGAGATGCAGGTATAAGATTTTGAGTAATTTTACGTGAAAGTTTAATCCTTTCCATATTCCAAACAATTAGCCATTAGGTAATGAATCTTGATATCTCTTATCAGCTATATGTTTCTGTATAAGACAAGGTCCTTTAATTTCTCATTATGCTATTAGAATGATTAAACAACTGATGCAAAGATTTTTAAAAGCAAGGATATCTTAATTTTAGTTAATATCACAATTGTCTCATTTCTTTGTTAAGGAAAGAATATCAGCAATAGCTTTGTATGGTCTGTTTTGCAAATGCCTTAAAGAGTCATTCACTTTTATGAGGGGTTATTCATTTGAATAGAGCTAGAAGTGGAAAATATTTTACTATGCATGATTTACTTGATATGAACTGTCATAAAATTAATCACTCATTGTGTTTTTGTATATCATCCCTGAACCTTTTGTTACAATTGAAGTTAATCTGGCAACTTTTATAGGAATTTTTTTTTTTTTTTTTGCAGGGCAATGAGGGTTAAGTGACTTGCCCAGGGTCACACAGGGCTAGTAAGTGTCAAGTGTCTGAGGCCAGATTGGAACTCAGTTTCTCCTGAATCCAGGGCCTGTGCTTTATCCACTGTACCACATAGCTGCCCTCAGGAATTAATTTTTGTATTGTGGTCCATTTTATAAAAAGGATTCTGAGATTCCTTAATGCAATCTCTTCCTCTTAATGGGAGATTGAAAGATGCCAAGTTTAAAAAAATGGGTTCTAATATTCTCTTTGTATATGAGTTTCATATACAACAACTGGACAAACATTGTAAAGCCTCTGGTCTAAAAGGTTCCAAATTTAAGTCTCTAATGATAGAGACTTATGTATGATAGAGACATTAGGTTTGAACTTTTTTGTCTGACCTGTTTTTAGAAAGGTAATTTAAAGTTGTGTTAAGATTAATTCTGTAGGAGATTTTTAATTGAGGAAGAAGATCTAAAGAGGTTCATCAGCTGGGAAGAACTGCTCAGACATCACACCTGGAACAGACAGCTGCATCAAGATGATGTCCAGAGACTGAGGCATCTAGATGAGAGGAGACTCTGGGAGACTTAAATAGACATTTTTTCATTGTTTTCTTTTTCCCTTTCTGTACATTATGTGTTAGGTCTACTTATTAAAGGGGACTTCCCCCTTTGGTTTTGTCAAGCTCTTGCTCAATTTCTTCTCCTTTTCCCTTCACATTGTTATCCATCATAAGTCCCATAGTTAAGAACATTTGGTAAAGTATTTGTAATATCCATTAGTGATTTTATTCAGTTGTTTTAGACTCTTTGTGACTCCATTTGGTGTTTTCTTGCCAAAGAAACTAAAGTGGTTTTCCATTTCCTCCTCTAGCTTGTTTTACAGATAAAGAACTGAGAAAAACAGGGTTAATTAACTTGGCCAAGAATGGACAGATGAGAAGAATTTGTTCCAATGGTAATGAAGGCAGATGAAGCTGGTGCTATTGATTGCTTAAAACTTGGTCAGACATTAAAGATGCCAATGTCATCCCCTGCATCCAAGGCCATCACCAGTAGTCTTGACTTTTGTTCTGCCATTTAACTTTGATGACTCTTCAAGAGAGAGTGAGGCTGATGATTTTGTGCAACTCTGCCTCACTTAAATCCAATTCATGCACAATAACTCTCTTCGTTTTTATTATTTATATGCTTAGTGCTTAGCACAATGACTAAATTGTAGTAGGTGCTCAGAGGTTTATTGAAATGACAATTGAATTAAATTCTACATTATAAAGCATCATTCTTCAAAATTATCTTGTATTGGTTAAAATATGATAGATCAATAGAAGAGTTTAGAGAAATGCTTTATACTGCATTCCAGAATATTCTAAATGGATACACATTCTTTTTTTGTTTGGTATTTTTGGTGGGGCAATGAGGGTTAAGTGACTTGCCCAGGGTCACACAGCTAGTAAGTGTCAAGTGTCTGAGGCCAAATTTGAACTCACGTCCTCCTGAATCCAGGGCCAGTGCTTTATCCACTGTGCCACCTAGCTGCCCCCTTTAATAAAGATTTGTAGACTCACTAGATCTCATCTCCCCATCTGGTTCTGCCTTTTTTGCTTCTAGGATTAAGAAAGATGCCCTGCATACAGTAAGAACAGAATTCTGGTTTGTTAGTTTAGTTCTTAGATGCTGAAGTAGATGTGTTTCCTGTACTGTCAGAAGTAGACTTCATACTCTCTAATTTGATTATATGGAATAATTTGATATATATGAGTAAAAACTTCTTGTAGTATCACAATGAGAGTGGCCTGATGACTTACTGGAGTATGAAATTAGTAGCACTTTGTGTGGGTTAAGTAGAGTCTTTTTTTTTTTTTTAAATCTTGAATCATATGTGAACAACAGAAATTTTTAAAAAAGTAATTGAGTAGGGGCAGCTAGGTAGTTCAGTGGATAGAGTACCAGCCCTGGAGTCAGGAGGACCTGAGTTCAAATCTGGCCTCAGACACTTAACACATAACTAGCTGTGTGACCCTGGGCAAGTCACTTAACCCCAATTGCCTCACAAAAAAAAAAGTAATTGAGTAAAGGTATCAAGAAAATGAGTAAGTAGCGAAGTCAGTTCTCTCATGCTTATAAATAATTGTATACAAAAAGAAAAAAAGACTGATTTGTCAGGTAGAAAAAGTATCTATCAAGGGATAAAAGGATCAAAGAGTTTAAATGGGAAGTTAGAGAGAGGGAAGGCAGGGAAGAGATGGGTGAGGGAAGAGAAGAAGAAAAAGAATCAGAAAGGGTGGGGTGAAGACAAGGAAAGATGAAGAAAACAAGGAAGAGTATAGAACCAAAAAGGTAGGAAGATAGAAGGGAAAGTAAAAAAGATGGGGAGGAACAGAAAGGTAAGAGTAAGGGGAGGAAAATTGACTAGAAAAGAAGAGTTGGGAATTGTCAACTGAATTTTTCCACAACCAGCCTCTAACTTACCTATGGCTGGAGGCACACAGAATAGGCCAGAGACAGGTGAGTCAGGAATTAGAGAGAAAATTCTAAGTGAGGAAAAGGTTTGCAAGCAAGGAGGATACATCTGCTGGGGCCCCATACTTTTTTTTTGGGGGGGGTGGGGGGATCCAGGCACTGTGGGGAGATCTTAATACTTATATTAGTGACTGCTCAGTGAGTTGTAGCCCTAACAATGAGGGAGCAGCAAACTGCAGGATGTTCCGACTTAGTCCAGTGTTTGTCTTTGACCAGAGAACACCTGGCAAATTGCAGGACTAGCCCAGATGGTGAGATAATGCAGAAGGTGATCTCAAATGATTGTTGTCCTGCCAAGCTCAGGTTGTAGCTTACTTTCTGGGCCTTAGCTCTAGAAAACAGAGAGTCTAAGTTTCACTTTGTCATTTTCCCTTTTTGGCCAAAGGGAAGGGGTCTGAAAGAGCCTCTACCTTTCTGGCCAATAGCCACAAGAGGCCAGTTGGGTCAGGACAAGATATTGGTCAGGGGGTCAGTTCCTTGAGGGGACCCACTGGGGAAGTGTGTCCCAGGGACAATTGCTAGACATTTATTTGCTTGCAATCAGAAAAGGGGGGGGGCAAGAATGTAGAGGGAGAAAATGACAACACATTTGAATGAGGGCCTTAATGACTGGGTACATAACAAAAGGGAAGAGGAAGAAAACAAAACAAAAAAGCTAGGATGGCACATCTATTCATCTATTTATTTGTCTATTTATTTATTCACTTATTTATCTATTTATTTAAAAGTTTAATTTTATTTAAAATTTTTTTTCTGATTACATGTAAAGATATGTTTTTGAGTTCCAAATTTTTCTTCCCCCTTCCTCCCCTCCCCCCTCTCAAAGTCAGCAAGCAATATATTGTAATATATTTCCACATTAGTCATGTTGTAAGAGAAGAATCAGAACAAAAGGAAAAAAATGCAAGAAGGAATAAACAACATCAACAATAAGTAAGAACAAAAGTGGAATAGTATGTTTCAATCTGCATTCAGAATCCATAGTTCTTTTTATGAATGTAGAGAACATTTTTTCACCATGAGTCTTTTGGCATCACAGCCCTCATCTGGAATCTTGGGACAGTTGTCTCATCTGGGTGTCGGCTGCTTCTGGGTCCACACTAGATGAACCTTGAGATCCCTGGAAGGTTTTGCCATTCATTCAGGAGCAGGGGCTTTCTTCAGATGGTTCAGGAGTACACACCCACAAGTTTGGCAGTGGTGGGAGTAATCAGAAGGACCTGATAAGAGCCCTTA
Source organism: Dromiciops gliroides (assembly GCF_019393635.1). Classification (NCBI taxonomy): domain Eukaryota; kingdom Metazoa; phylum Chordata; class Mammalia; order Microbiotheria; family Microbiotheriidae; genus Dromiciops; species Dromiciops gliroides. Next base: position 582,902,265 of record NC_057863.1, read on the forward strand.
GAAACAATGATTGATTGTACATATAGATGTTCCAGTTTCCTAGCCACAAAGGACTAAGTTCAAACAATGCAGTAAGGAAATGAAATGAATTGAGAAGGCAGAGAAAGAGCAAGTCCAAAGGCTTACTGTCTCTAGGAAAATATCATTAGATTCTCCATAATGGCATTAGGAATTTCCCCTGTGACTATGATCATCACTGCTAATACAAGAAGATAAAGACAAACCCCTATATTTTTATTTCCTCAACACTCACTATAACCCAGATTCCAGATGGAGGTGGGGGTGGGGGGTTAGATCCACAAAGACATGACAATATATGGGTGGAAAAACTCAAAAAATGTCAAATATCACCTTGGGAGGTGAGTGGTAGACTTGCCTGAGATAGTGCCTGGAGACAAAAGAGAATCACAGAATTTCAGAATTAGGAGGGATCTCAAGGGTCCAGCTGATATGTGACTATACTAAACAACACTGTTGACAAGTCATCTAACCTGCACTTGAATAACTTCAGGGATAGTTAAAAAGTGGTGGTTGTTGGTTATTATAATGAAGTTGTTGGAGGGAAAAGGGTTGTCTCTAAGTAATGAGTGTTGGGGCAAGGCAGTTAAGAGTCATGAGAAGTTAGTCTCTAATAAGAAAGAGAATATAGGTGAATTACTTTAACACACCTGAATTTCTTGTGAAACAATGAAAGTATTCTTGAAAAGCTGAATGGAAGGAAATTGGATTTCTGTCACACCAATAATTTTATAAGTGGGATTAAGTAATATATAACGAGAATCCTTTTGCAATCTAAATGATTATTTAATTTGTGTGTTACATAAGGCTGTTTTTTATTAATATATAAAGTTTTCTTCAAATGAAGTATACTTCTGAAAGATAATTAATTCATTCTCATTGATACTCAGGGGGAATAATGGAAAAGTCATTGTCATAAATTATTAGGACTGGAGATTCCATGGGTGTTCATTTTATTTATGAAGGAAAAAAATGGGAAATGGAAAAAGAAATCAGCCAGACTGATCAACACATTGAAAATAACTGCAAAACTATTCAGTCTCACACCAATTGCCCTCCCACCTCTGTAAAGGAATAGGTTTGTAATGGCTTCTCATCTATCTATCTATCTATCTATCTATCTATCTATCTATCTATCTATCTATCTATCTATCTATCTATCTATCTATTTATTTGGGGCAGGGCAATGAGGGTTAAGTGACTTGCCACAGCTAGTGTCAAGTGTCTGAGGCCAGATTTGAACTCAGATCCTCCTGAATCCAGGGCCTGTGCTTTATCTACTGCACCACCTAGCTGCCCCTAATTTTGTTCTTTTTAAGAAAAAAGGATTTTATTGTGAAATGTGATGAAGTGGTAATAACTTCTGCTGAGCTTCAGCTTCATAGTCCTATATAGAGTACAATGTGACAGAATGCATTTGCAAAATCAAACTAAAACACTGAAAAGATATGTACAAATTGCCACTTTAAGATCTTCCGTTGATTGTTTCTGGTTTCCAACTGACTTCATCCCTGAGCTGCCATGACTCATCTTCTCTGTACACCTTAATGGTCTTGTCAACTTTTGCAGTGAGTAATCAAATTCCAGACTGGTCAAAAGCACATGCAGGGGCAGCTAGGTGGCGCAGTGGATAGAGCACTGGCCCTGGAGTCAGGAGTACCTGAGTTCAAATTCGGCCTCAGACACTTAACACTTACTGGCTGTGTGACCCTAGGCAAGTCACTTAACCCCAAATGCCTCACTAAAAAACAAAAAGGCACATGCAAATATTCCTGGTTCACTATCCAAAGACCCAGGCTGCACAGCTGCATGCACTCTTTGGAAAGTATATGCAGTCCTCCAGTCCTAAAAATGCATAGTGCCATCATCTGCTCCACATAGCAGCACTCCATCTGAATTCACAGCCAGTGTATTAATAATACCGTTATGACCAGAGAGGTCTTGAAGAAAGTTTCCCTCAGGGAATTTCCACTGTTTAATATGATCTGGAGAACCAGATACAAAGGTGTAATGTCTTGGATGCAAAGCCATTGCTCTCACAGACTTTTTGTGATGTGTCAATGTGACCTGTGATGTTCCAGCCACTAAGTCCCAGAATCTTATAGTTTGTGTCACATCTTCCTGTAATGATCTGGGGTTCTGCACCTTGACACTTCTCTGCAGCCACTGCATCTGAGTGCCCCACCAGTGTGTGTGCATTGGCCTGTTTCCTCACATCCCATATCCTTGCAGTTGAATCCCTACTACAAGTCACCAGCACATCAAGTGTTGGGTGCAAATCCAAACCATAGACTGCACTTAGATGTCCATGATAATATCTGATAACCTTATTATTGTATTCCAGATGCCAGCACTTCACCTGCTTATTTTCACCACAGGAGAAGAGGATTGGACTTCCTTCTACTTACTGTCACCTCTCCTGGAGTACTGATATGTCCAGTCAGTGAGTTTTAATTTGCCACTAGCCAGGTACCAGATCTTTAGAGTCCTATCAGCAGAACCTGTCACAAAACACTGATTCCCAGGTTCTACTGCAAGACATCAGACCCATCCTAGATGTCCACTGATGACTCTATAGTTTCTTTTTCTTTTTTTTTTTTTTGCCGGGCAATGAGGGTTAAGTGACTTGCCTAGGGTCACACAGCTAGTAAGTGTCAAGTGTCTGAGGCTGGATTTGAACTCAGATCCTCTTGAGTCCAGGGCCGGTGCTTTATCTACTGTTCCACCTAGATGCCCCCGACTCTATAGTTTCGACAGTGGATGCCACTGGGATTTAGGCACAGTAGGGGCCTTTCTGGGCATTACTGCAGCATTCTTGGTACCACCAGCTTCCATCATAGCCATAGCTAACTCAGTTGCTTGTTGGGAAATATCACCCCCACTAGCTGAAGCAGAGTTTGTCTCCTGCCTAGATTGGGAAGAGGTAGGGTAACAGCTAAAGACTGAGCAGATTCACTTAGTCTTGACTTGGTGCTAGGAGGTCAGAAAGACATAGAGATTCTGAACAGATTTCTCAAACTGAGCCACTCATGGCCCTTCATACTTTGCTTCCCAGGGTTCTTCCCTTTCTCATTTACATAATGAAGGTGTGAATTTTATCCTTCTCTGTGGCAAAATAGAAATAAGCCCTTTGTTCCCCCTCACCAATCACCACCTCTCAGTACTTGGTTACCCTCTCAGCTCTCTACTTAGCACTTCCTTTATCATTTGACTCTGAAATCTTGTGGACAACATCAAAGTTTTCACTCCTCAGGAACAAAGACAGTTTACATCTCAGATCAAGTAACCACACCAGTTTCTTAAGCAAAAGGACAAGGGACTTGGACCAAGGCAGCATCCCATCTTCTTTGCATTGAAGAGAGCTCCCTTGCTCTGTGGCTCAGTACAAATCATTTAACTTCTCTTTGCCTCATTTTTCTCAATTTTCAAATAAGAATAATAACAACTCATTTTTAGAAGATTGTTATGATGATCAAATGAGGTCATAGTTTTAAAGTGTTTGAAACTGAATCCAAGAGAAAAGAGCAAATGTAGTAAAACTGAGGTATTTAATATAGGTCTTAGGGTGCCAGGAAGCAAGTGCTAGAGTTCCACCAGAGGGGACTGGGAAATGGATTTATGAAGGATCCTAAGGTAGAGGGAATGGCCAATCTGTAGGTGGGAAATTTGGAGGCTCCAGTGATATCTGCTCAGGGCCAGGCAACTCATTGGACTGGAAAGAGAGAAAAGGTGAGCTTCAGTTATTTTGTAGTTGACTATTGAGTGCTTATACTTCCTGGCTTGGAGTATATGCTAAATAAATGTTTATTCCCTTCCCTTTGTTTTTGTTGTTTATTAATTAATTAATTTGGTGAGGCAATTGGGGTTAAGTGACTTGTCCAGGGCAACACAGCAAAACTAGTAAGTGTCAAGTGTCTGAGATCAGATTTGAACTCAGTTCCTCTTGACTCCAGGACCAGTGCTCTATTCACTGTACCACCTAGATGCCCCTATTCCCTTCCCTTTGTAAGAAATTAATTGTGATTTGGGGTTTCCATAACCCCTCTTTGCTTCCTTATGATCAGACTGAAAATATGTAATCTTGAAAAAGCCTAAGAGATGTGTGAATACTTGAAGGGATTATAAAAAAGAACAACTAAGTATCTAAGTCACCTCTAGTAGTTCTCCACACCCACATGGACCTGGCCAAATTATAATGGGGACAGCCAGTAGGTATGTTCAACCAATTGGAGACTCAGCATAGCTAAGAACCTCTCCTTCCTGTGGGAGAGGCAAAAAGGGGGGAGACAGGAGCCGTGGGAGAGAGCTTTGGAGTGAGCTGAGAGAGACTTCACAGCTGACTCCTGTAAAGAATTGTTATTTGAGGTTTTTATGCCTCCACGCGCACTGGGGCTCCGCAGACCTCGAGGTGCTCCACCCACTGGTTGTAGCCCTTCCCAGGGCTCTGGCATCTCACATCATCACCACTCCCCTATGCCTACATGGGCCTGGCAAAATTATAATGATTGGAAGCCTAGTGAGGGCAGTCATGTGACTGTCAGAGCAGCCATCCCATTGGCTGGGGCTGTGTGGGGTGTTTCTAGGTTTGGGGGAGAATTGGGCATTCTAGGTGGAAGCTGGAAAGCGACAGGCGTTCTGCTGCTTATTTTCAGCTGATTCCTGGGTGGTGGTATTTTTTCAGGTATTATAATTTCCCTTTCCCCATTTTATTTCCTTTCCCTTGATCCTACTGATCCTGTTTGTGTTTTTTTTTTTTAAGTTCATTCTTGTTAAAATAAATCTTGTTCTGTTTTGAGGGAGGCTGCTGGTCTCCTTCCTTGCCCCAATATTGTGGCAAGCCGCTTAGCTAGCACTCCCCAATTAAAAATTGGTCCTCACAGTTTTTGGCCATTCAACTACAAGTTGATTAACTTAGTGAATTTCTTTAACACCCCCCCCCCCGCCCCCACTTCCCCCTTATTTGGCCATGAGTCGACTAACCTGGGGGACCTTCTTGCCCCTCCCCTACTGCCCCCTTAGGCAATCTCCCTTGCTCTTAAAAAAACCTTAGCGTTTATCTTGCTGGTCAGAGAAAAGCTGGTTCATTTTGAACTGTACCATGATTGAATATTTGGCTCCCCCCTTGTATATTCTAGTTGGCATATTTTGGGACAGCATATTGTCCCAATTTAAACTGTTGGCCTGCTCAATACTTATTCATGGCATTGCTGGTATCCTCCTCACAAACACAGTAAAAAATCTTTGGAACAATGGTATGGGAGAGTTTATCTTTCCCACTGAGCACATATACAATATTACTGGAAGCATTACAACTAAATTAGAACTTTACTATACCACTATCATTATAACTCAAATAACAATTAATTCTTTACACTCCCATTGAAAAACTACAGACCCCAGGTGGTGGTGAATGGAATCGAGGCCAGCTCTTTGAGCTAGCTGAGCAGCAAGCAAGTTTGGGGTTTGAGTCAGTCTTTGCTAGAGCTAGGGAGCTCATTTGTTTCTCTTCCCCTGTTTCCTTCCTTGTTGTCCCTGGCTTCATTAACTTCACCTGTGTTGCAAATTTTGTTCCCTTTAATACAACCTGGTTTGTTTGTAGAAAAGAGGCTGTTAATCTCTTTTCTTATTAGTCTGGGAGAAATAACTAAAAATAGTCAGTTTGGAAGGGAGGAAACTTTGGAACTAGTGGTCTCTCAATATTTTCTGAACCTCAATATTACAGTGAGCCACCCAATTAAAATTTGGCCCTTACACCTTTCTGCCCAGACTCTAGAGAATATAGAGAGTAACTGTGGGGCTATGTCCCCTACTTCCAATGGAAGCTTCATCTAAGTTCTTGTCAGTGACCATTGAACTAAGGGAGGGAACTGATGTCCTGGCCTAACCTGGCCCATTACCTATTCCCCCTCAGTTGGGTCAGCAAGCATAGCAGGGGTGGAAAAGACCAATTTTACTGAGCCTTGAAAGGGGTAGAAGGACAGGGCAGAAGGAAGGAAGCTTAATCATTTTGCATTGTAGATTTTAAAAGTCAAATGTCTTAGATTTCAGAATGTTAATTCATGTTTAAAAGAAAACTACTTTTGACTGGTAAACACAGAAAGGAAATAACAAGTAAGAGTGGGACACAGACAGCTCAGTGAACTTTTCTTTATATTTATGGACTTTCTGTTGGCCATGTCAATAAAATACACACACTTTGCTTCCATTTTAACTTAGCATTAGCAACAACCAAAGGTCTTGAAATAAGAATGTAATTCTTTTTTTTTTCCCAGCTGGTGGTTTATTATCATGAATGCAACCATATAAAAACATAAATTATGAAACATAGTCATGATGTCGCCCCTGGGCTCCTCACTCACCCATGGGAGGGAGAGCAGGGGGTGGGGGTGGGGGTGGAGGACAGAGTACAGCAAAGGGACTGGAGCTCCCTGGGAAGGGGCTGGCTCCTGGGGTCGGGTGGGCCAGCTGGCTAGGGCAGGGGTCCACGAGAACAGGCCGGGGCCAGCTCAGTGCATCCGGTAGTCAGTGGAGCAGAAGAGCTCACAATTCCCCTTCGAAGTCCAGGTTGATGGTGAAGTCAAGGTCTCGATTGTTCTTGGTGTTGGGCCGCATGCAAATGGTGCCAAAGATCTCCTCATCTGTCTTCACTGTGAGGTAATCCTCCATGTAGAAGACAGTTTGCTTCCAGTGTGTGTTAAGGGGACTCGGGGCTTGTGGGGAAGCCCGTGTGCTTGTGGCACTGGGTGAACTCGATGTTGAAGTAGGCGACCAGGGCATAGACTTAGTCATTCCTCTTCACTTGCACACAGAAGAGGGAAGAGAAGGTAAGGTCATCCATGCACACTGTGTAGATGCCCACCTCCTTGATGAGGCAGGCATTGGTCACCAGCTGCTTGGGGTCCACCATGTCGACGACAGGCTCCTTGATGGCTATGTCCTTGATACAGGACATATCAAAGCCATAGATGTTCTCCCACCAGTGAATCTTGTAGTCCTTGTGTTGTTGGTCCTCAATGGCAGTCACATACAGTGTGGCCTGGTCAGGGAAGATGAGCCCATCAGGGGCCAGCCACTTGTCTTGGGGATGGAGGACAGTGTTGAGCATGGATTCATAGAAGAGGCAGTAACCCATCCACTCACTGATGATCACATCTACCTTATCCACAGGGAGCTCCACCTCTTCCACCTTCCCTTTGATGGTCACCACATGATCAAGTTTGTTGGCCTTGATGATCTTGATGGCATAGTCGGAGATGCTGGAGCACTCGATCCCAATGACCTTCCGGGCCCCGGCCTTGGCAGCAAACATGCAGAGGATGCCAATGCCTGAGCCCACGTCTAGCACCACCTTGTCCTTGAACAAGTGCCGGTTAGAGTACATGGAATTATGGTAAGTGAGCGTCCGTACCTCGTCCTTGAGCATCTCCTCGTGGATGCCAAAGTGGGCATAGGAGTCGAAGTAATAATCCTTGGACATCATGTCTTCTACATTGGGCTTCTCGCTGCTCTCAGGCTGTGCGCAGGACACCTCCATGATGCAGTCTGTAGCCTCAGCTGCCCCAGCTATCTTCTCTTCCCCCAACTTGCTCCCCCAGAATGTAATTCTAAGATGTAAATTAGGGTGTGAGAAAATAAATCAAACCTTTTGTATTCTAAAGAAAACTGAATTACCTATTGAAGCTGATTGTTCCCTTTGATCGGAAATGTTTTTTTAAACAATATTTAATCAGTTCTTTACATTTTCATTAACATACATAATTAAACAATTTGAAAGATCAATCTATACAAATGTCTTCATGTCTCTATCACCATTTCCATAAGTGAATTTAGTTCTGTGTCTATTTCATGTCTGTGCCATTGTTGTCATCATTGGGAAATAGCCATTTCCAAGTCATGGCTACCAGCATTGCTAGTGGTATTAGCATTGTCATCAATGCCATAATTATCACTGTTAATAGAATTTGTATTGCTATTTTTTCAGCTTGCTTTGTCAGAATGACTATTATCATTATTGCCATCACTATCAATATTGTCAGCATCATAAAGGTTAGCATTGCCATGCAATGTTTTTTGTTATTATTTCCATGCCTCTCACCATTCCTAGCATTATTGTCATTATTTCCATTACCAGGAAAGCTGTGAGCATTCCCAGTTTTTTCTTCACCCTTGTGATCAGTCCTGTTCCCAACAATGTTGCAGGCAACATCATGGTTCTCATCATCAATATCGATTTCATAAAAAATGGAACCTTTGGCAGCATCATCGTCTGGACTCTTGCTGCCATCATCATGATGGCCGTCACTATTACTGTTATAGCCCTTGTCATCTTGGCCATAATCATCAATAGCTACTGTGGTGTTGTCTTCATGGCTATCAATATTATCATGATTATCATTCCAGCTGTTACCATCTTCATCCTCCTTACCACTGTACTTAGAATTGTCCTGGATATCAACAGCATACTGATGTTGGTTGTCATCATTGCCAGAGGTGGCTTCATCCTTCATTTTACCATCAGTATTATCATTACACTTCTGTTCCCTTTCATTATCACTGGCAGTCCGATATATATGGACTGTGGAATACAAATATTTAACTCCCAAAGGTATAAATTGTACTTCCAGTTCTTTCCTTCCCATTTCCAAAACTTGTTTACTTCTTTCCACAGATTTTGTAGGTTTTAGCTTAAACATATCTTCCAGGTTGAGAAAGTAGAGGCAACCTCTATGTAGTCCTTTTTTCTAGTACCTGGAGTGCGAAAGGGAAGAAATAGAGATTGGAGAAAGTCAGGAGCAGGTAGAGCAGCCAAATGGTTTTAAAATTTATTAAAACTCTGAAAAATATCATGGTGTAAAGGAACTAAATTCAATTATTGCTTGTCAACTATTTAAGTTCTTTATTTCTCCCCTCCCCCCACTAAACATTTCATTTTTTCCCAATTACATGTAAAATATGTTTAACATTCATTGTTTTAAGATTTTGAGTTGCAATTTTTTCTCCCTCCCTCCCTCACCACTCCCCAACACAGCAAGAAATCTGATAAAGTGTATACAGTACAATCATGTTAAACATATTTCCATATTACTTATTTTGTGAAAGAAAAATCAGAAAAGAAAAACCACGAGAGCAAAAACAAAATATAAAATTGAAAATAGTATTCCTCCAACTGCATTCAGACTCCATAGTGCTTTCTCTGCCTGTGAATAGCATTTTCTATCATAAGTCTTTTGGAATTGTCTTGAAGCACTGTATTGCTGAGAAGAGCTAAGTCTATCATAGTTGATCATTGTAAAATGTTGCTATTACTATGTACAGTGTTCTCTTGGTTATGCTCACTTCAATCAGCATTAGTTCAGATAAATCCAGGTTTTTCTGAAGTCTACATGCTCACCATTTCTTATAACACAATAATATGCCATTACATTAATATACCACAAGTTGTTCAGCCATTACCCAATTGATGGGCATCCTCTCAATTTCTAATTCTTTGCCATCACAAAAATAGCTGCTCTAAATATTTTTTGTGCACATAAGTGCTTTGCCCCTTTTTACATTCTTTTTGGCATACAGAGTGTATTATATAATAATAATAATTATTATTATTATTATTAAAGTGGTATTGCTGTATCAAAGGGTATGCAGTTTTATAGCCTTTTAGGTATAGTTCCAAATTTTTCTCCAGAATAGTTTGATCAGTTAACAACTCCACCAACTATGCATTAGTGTTCCATTTTCCCCACATCTTACAACATTTATCATTTCCCTTTTTTGTCATATTAGCCAATCTGATAGGTTTGAGGTAGTATACCAGTTGTTTTAATTTGCATTTCTCTAATAGTGATTTAGAGCATTGTTTCTCATGTCTATAGATAGTTTTAATTTCTTCATTTGGAAACTGCCTCTTCATATCCTTTGAGAATTTATCAATTGGGGAATGACTTGTATGCTTATAAGTTTGCTTAGTTCTCTATATTTGAGGAATGAGGCCTTTTATCAGAAACTTGAGAGAGAGGTCAACATGAAAAAAGTTAGAGTGTCTTTCCTCCTTCTATCACCCCTAAAAAGTCAGCAGTGGAGAATACCTTGATCTGTAGAATCTTTGCCTAGCTATGAATTCTTGCTTCCACAGGGTTGTTCATTGGAAAAGATTTTTGGAGACAGAAAAACTAGAAGTGAATGAATCTAGCTCTACCGTTTACTCTGGGCAATTGAATAAGTCATCTCTCTCTTGTTCATCAAAATCTCTACCTTGTGGTGTTTAAAATTATATGTGGTCACCTTATTTCTGTCCCAAGTTTGGGGAAAATTAGCTGGGCTTTCTAATACATCGCTACTTATAAACTAGAAACTTTAGCACCAGTTTGGGGCATTAAGCATTTAATATTAAGCATATATATATATAACATTAAGCATATCAAATATTAGTAAAGAGAGAACACGTGGCTTAGAAAATTAAGAAGGATTATCTAGCCTGGAGGAGAGATAGAGCTCAGCCTGGCTTCCTTCTTTCTCCATGTCCTCCACCAAGAGCCTCTCTACCTCCCACTCTCAAGGAAAGCTGGACATTTTATCCAGCTCCAAGCTAATTGGCTAGCATCCTTTAAATCTCTTGGTTTACTGGACTTGAGGGTGATCCATGAACAGAAGTGCTGAGGTCAGAGTTCAGAGAACACACCCTCTGAGGGCCAAGCTTTCAGCTATGTGTGATTTTAATTAAGTTAACTCTAAGTGAGTTAATCAGCAAAGCTAATCTAATCAATCTTAATATTGTCCCCTTGAGGGGGCCTCTGGGCATCCCAAAACCCATTATTTTCTTACAAAATGTTTTTGATCTTAAAACTCCAAGTCAGGGGCAGCTAGGTGGCGCAGTGGATAGAGCACCAGCTCTGGAGTCAGGAGTACCTGAGTTCCAATCCAGCCTCAGACACTTAACACTTACTAGCTGTGTGACCCTGGGCAAGTCACTTAGCCCCAATTGCCTCACTTAAAAAAAAACAACAAAAAAACCCAAAGTCCAAGTCTGTGATTTTCTCTTGATCACAAGTATCAGTATCACAAAAAAATCTCTTGCTTTTATGGTAAAGTGACCCCTTGTACATATATGGAATTTTTGCCAGCTGAGCTTCCCAGTTTCTGATCTAGTTACTGGATCTTAAGTGCCTGGATCTACCCAACTGAGAGAAGAAAAGAAGCAAAGACCATCTTCATGAACACTATATTGCAGGACTGGGAGATACCAAACTGTAATGGAGAAAAGCCTTCTCCTTGACTACAAGGAGGCCTAGTAGAGGAGGCTGGGAAAACTTTTAAGAATTGAATGAACAGAGACTTTCAATTCAGTTCAAGGATAATAGAAGTTCAAGTGCATTCAGTACCTAATCATTTGGTTTGAAGGCCTTGCCCCTTTGTCCTATTGTAGATCATGCCTTGTCAAACCCCTGCTATGGGTTTCTCTCATCAAGGCTCCCAATTTTGCTCCTTTTCTTGTACTGATAAATGAAGTGGGAGAAAGTCTCCTTGTCTGTTTCTTCAAAGTACCTTACACTTAACACTGGAGCAAAGTAAATTTGCAAAATAACTCTTGCTGGTTTCCTGGATACCTGCTGAATGCAGAGGTAGATTCTATTACTGAAAAGCAATCAGTGATGGTTAACTCTATTGTCTTTTGGTTTCTAGCTCAGAAATTCTGGAAGGAATGAGTTACATCCATTCTCCCTAGCCAAGATAGTCCAGATCAACATAATCATGGATCAGAAACAAGATAATGCTCTCCTTCTGAGTGGGCCTAATCTAAATTATATCACCAACCTAACTTCACAACTATTTCATATGAACAGCTTCTGCTATTAAAGACATTGTAGGTGTTAACATCCCTATTTTAGGAAATTGAGGTTTGGGTAGGACAAGAAACTTGACCATGGTCATGGAACTCTGACAATATTACAACCACTCATGAAAACCCTAAATGCCTACTGATTCTAAGTTTCTTTAAAAGGATACCTCTCAGTTTTCACAGATCTTCAAAAAAGAAGCCCAAAATCCCCCCCCAGGCAAAAACCTACCTTGGATGTGCTGCTAGGAGGCTTCTAGGTCAGGAACACAGCTGTAGCTAGAATGGAGACTCTGAGCAGAGACTTCTCAAATTCAGCCACTACTGGTCTTTTATACTACTTTTACTCCCAGGGTTCTCCTCCACATTCTCATTTACATAATGAAGGTGTCAACTCCATCCTCAGAAGTGGCAAAATAGAAAAAACCCTTTGTTCCCCCTCAATCACCACCCCTCAGTTCTTGGTCACCTTCTCAGTTTTCTCCTTAGCACCTCCTTTAATGAACAGTTAACTCTGAAATCCTTTTGAGTATATCACTCCTCAGAAACAATGAAGAGGGACTGGACCCACTGGATGCATTAATCATACCAGTCTCCTGAGTACCTACTAAGGATAAGGTACTTAGACAGCTACATTGGAAACTTATCAGATAACAAATTAAAGTTAAAACGTGCTGGCTTTTTCTGTCCCAAGGCTTTTGTGGCCTGCAGAAAAATAATTTGGCTGAAATCTAACAGGGTGTGGCCTGTTTTCAATTTGGATAGCACAAAGAGATATTTAATATTCCATATAATAAGCACATTAACCAATAACTGATATTTTTACCATATCTAATACTTATATCATATTAGATTTCATATCTTTCTAGAGATTTATCCTAAAAGATGGCTAGATGGGATTAAGTTATCTAACCTTACTAGTTGGAAACTGAAGACAAGAGTTTTAAAGTCAAGTGTAAGACAGTATCCCAATGGTTAGAGACTGATTTTTTTTTCTTTTTCTGGCTTTTAACAAAACCAAATCACTGTACTTTAGTGAGCATGTAATTAGATCTTAAGGCCTTAAAATACAGATGAGGATATTATAAAATGTTCTTACTATGCCCACTTCACAAAAAAACATTATTACAGTCAATTAAATTCATAATCCAAAAAAGAATGCAAAGAATCCACATTCTGACAATATCTCTATTGCAATGAAGTATTATACTGTTGGGGCACTTTCCCTTACATATTACAAATCACATAACTGAGGTAACAGCTTAAACCATACAAATTTCCTGATAGGCCATCATAGTAATAAATTTCATTTAAAATTTCACTTAGGGGGCAGCTAGATGGTGCAGTGGTTAAAGCACCGGCCCTGGATTCAGGAGTACCTGAGTTCAAATCCGGCCTCAGACACTTGACACTTACTAGCTGTGTGACCATGGGCAAGTCACTTAACCCCCATTGCCTAAAAAAAAAAAAAAAAAAAAAAAATTCACTTAAAATGAGACCAGAATTGATTCAATAACACCTGCATCTATTTTCCGAATGATATTATATAGAACCTCAATTGATAATTTCATTTTAGTATTATTTCACCCAATAACCATTTGTCCCAAGAATTTCATATTTTCCTGTGTGTTTTTAAAGCTATTCCACTACAAAAGATTTTTAAATGTTAGTATATAACAGATTTTACTTGATTTTAGTTTGTATGAATCTGAAAATTTCTTAACTAGATGGCCCAAATTCACTGACCTTTTTTTTGATAATTTTGTTTTTTCTTGCTGACACGAAACCCTTCCTTTGTTGCTGTGCCTTTAAGCTAAAAAGAAAAAGAAAAACAAAACAATCCAGGGAACCTTTTTATAGTAAAACTATCTTTCTATAGTGACTGAAATGATCCTTTTCTTTTTCTATCGTTACTTTTTTTCTAGTTGAAAAAAAATTAAATTAGTATTTTAATGCCACATTCAGCTTTCTAATTAGTTTTCAATATACTGTTAGAGCACCAAGTTTCTTTCTGACCTTCTCCTGCTTCCTTAACCTAGCCACAACATGGGAGTAGTTTTAATAAAAAATTAAACAACTTTCCTTCTAAATTGAAGCACAAAATTCATTTTTGTCAGAAACTTAAATACACAGAAGAGACAACTCCACATTACAGAGAGAAACAAAACATCATATCAGATACACAGACACAAATAAATTATTTTTCCTGATTAAACCTAATTGAGACCAGTCAGGAACTCCATTAGGACAATTTAATTTGTCATTGTCTTTAATCAATTCTAATCATTTAAGCAATATCTGTGCAAATAAAAAAATGTTTAACCATTTGCAATGCAACAGATATACAAAAAGAATTAGCCAGATGAAATAATTTATATGCCCAAACTGAGGAATTCCTATCTTTTAGAAATAGCTTCTGACAGCTATCTTCTTTTGAGCACTCCAGTTTCTTCATGGGACAAGAACTCAAACTAATAGCAAGAGTTCCAGGTTCGACTTGGAACCTGGAAAGGTTATTCAGGAGAAAACTCCTGGAGGTGCCTTGCCACAACCTGTGTTGGAGGATGAATTCCATTTCCAATTTCCAATCAAATCTGAGTCACAAGGCACCATTTCTGTTGAATATATATATATATATATATATATATATATATATATATATATATATATATGTGAACTCTGACCACAAACAGGACCACCCTCAAGTCCAGTTAACCAATAGATTTTCATGATGCTAGCCAATTAGCTTTGTGAGAAAATAATGGGATTTGGCAGATATTCAAAGGTGATTAATCTAAACTGATTGAATTAAGTGCCAGTGATTGACTACTGATTAGCCTACTTCAAGTTAACTAGACTGTAACCACACCTGCCTAGCCTTTAAGGAGGTATTATTCTCAGAAGCTAAGGACTTTGAATTCAACCTGAGACCACCTTAAAGTCCGATGAATCAATGGATTTGGATGATGCCTACCAATCAGCTTGAAGCAGTGTGTAAGGACTGCCTCTGCTCCAGACCATTAAAAAGTTTCCACACTCAATTTGAGAGAGATCATGATTGAAGCAGGCTCATGGTGGGAGACTTGAGGAAGAACCAGACCAGGCTGGAACTCTAAGCTAGGTAGGCCTTTTCTTAACTCCACATGTTCTTTTTTTATCTAATACCTGGTATGCTTTAATAAATGCTTAATGCCCAAAGACTGGTGCTAAAGCTTCTAATTTAAGGTGATCACACATTAGATTTTTTAAACAAGACATTTTGATTTTAAAAATCACAGCTTGGGGGAAGCTAGGTGACACAGTTGATAGAGCATGGGCCCTGGATTCAGTAGGGCATGAGTTCAAATCTGGCCTCAGACACTTAACACTTACTAGCTGTGTGACCCTAGGCAAGGCACTTAACCCCAATTGCCTCACAAAAAAAAAATCACAGCTTGAAGCAGTGTGTAAGGACCACCTCTCCTCAGGACCCAGAAAAAGTTTCCACACTCAGTTACTATCAGTTAGACTCTCTGGGAGGCATTCTTGGTGGCAGAGGACTTGGAGGAAGAAGCAGGCCAAGCTGAGCTCTATTCTTTCCTCTAGGCTAGCTAGGCTTTCCTAACTTTCAGGGTAATGTGTTCTATCTTTACTAATATTTATTATACTTTAATAAATACTTAATGCCCCAAAACTGGTGCTAAAGCTTCTATTTTATAGGTAACAATTATATTAAGAACCCCAGTTAATTTTCCCCAAACTTGGGACAGAATTAAGGTGACCACAAACAGTTTTATGTGACACACTATCCTGAGGGAAAAGAAATCACTAGGTAGAGTCTTTTATCTGCCAGCTATCTGGGTTCAGTTTGGAGTTCAGTTAAAGGACATTTTGCTCCCATTAACCCAGTGTTTCATTAAAAAAGACTTTTGGATAATAAGGCACCTCCATCACAGGTGATTCATATATTCAAATTAACATTATCAACAAAAATGTATTTTAGAGTAGACTACTACTCCTGAAAATAGTGTTGTTTATCATTTGTCTTGTTGGGAGGTCTCAGTATTCCCCCCTTTTACTTTCTTGCTTTTCCCATCCACCAAGGAAGGATTTGATGGAAGGGAATTTAGCCACACTGAGTCTATCAGTTTCAAATCTCCTCAGAGGGGTAGCCCTCTGCCCTCTTGCAGAAACATCCTGACAGCTTTTTTTTACTATCCCCACTTCAAGGAAACAAACAGCCCCAAAGCAATTAAAAAAAAATAGATGTTAGAAAATTACAAAGAAAAAACATGGACCAAAGGAAAGATATAGGAAGATAATTTTACCCCATACCTTTGCATAGGTTGGAGGTTCATGGCTGGGTTCATGTTTTCTGTAGACTTTTTATTGGGTATTAATTAAGTTTTGTTCATTTTTTTTATTCATTTTTTCTTTAAAACATCATTATATGGGATGGGTCTCTGTGAGTAGATAAGGGAAAGGTTACTTAGAGAAATTATGGTGATAGGAACAACAAAATGAAGAAAACTATTTTTAGAAAGACTACAATTTTTATAAACAATATTGTATTAAGCTTTTTCTCTGCAGGTTTTTGAAAAAGTTTTAAAATATGGAGGGACATTCAAATCTATGTCAATTCGATTTACTTGAATGCTAGAGTGAGATTAGGAATGGAGGGAAGATGTGTTGGATAGGGGAAAAAAATATCATTGTGCAATTTTATGAACCCAATTTGGATGGCCAATCCAATTAACTAGGGTTTAAGTCACATGTTTAATTTGGAATATAGTGCTTCAGAGAAAGAAAGAGAAAACTATTATTGCTCATATTGCCACAAATGCCTGTGCATAATGTAAGGAATTGTGATTTGGGGACAGCCCATGTGGGTGTGCTGAGTGAATTGGAGACTCAGCATGACTAAGAACTGCCCCTTCCTGAGGCAGAAACAGTTTGAGACAGTTGGATGCAGTTAGAGGGAGAGGAGAGTGTTCTGAGGGAAACAAGGATGGAAGGAAGACACAGAGGAGATGCTGGTGTTCGACCTTCAGGACAAAGCCAGAAGAGACTACACAGCATTCTCCTTAGAGCTACAGAATTAAGGTGTTGGTATGTTTGTGTTTTTGAGGCAAAGCTAGCCTTTCAGAGCTGTCTGGAGGCAGGTTCGGCATGCCTGGGGACTTTTTGCCCCAGAGATTTATACATTGATCCTAGCTCTATTAAATTTGTTTCCATTAATAAACCTGTTTTGTTTTTGAAAGAGGCTGTTTCTTTTCTTATCCCAATATTAAGGTGAGCCACCCAATTTACTCTTCCAATACTAAATTTAGCCCTTACAGTAAGAAGCCCTGGCTTACTTTCATTTTCAGCTTGTTATTTGTAGACTTTTTTTTTTTAGTGAGGCAATTGGGGGTAAGTGACTTGCCCAGGGTCACACAGCTAGTAAGTGTTAAATGTCTGAGGCTGGATTTGAACTCAGGTCCTCCTGAATCCAGGGCCAGTGCTCTATCCACTGCGCCACCTAGCTGTCCCTATTTTTAGCCTTTTTGAGGTTGTTGTTTGTCCTTTATTTTCTTTTTTTTGTTTGTGTTCCTTTTTTTTTGCTGAGGCAATTGGGGTTAAGTGACTTGCCCAAGGTCACACAACTAGTAAGTGTCAACTGTCTGAGGCTAGATTTGAACTCAGGTCTCCTGACTCCAGGGCCAGTACTTCATCTACTGTGCCACCTAGCTGACCCCATTTGTCCTTTAATTTCAAAGAGGACCAAGACTTTGGGGTAATGTCCTGACTTATACTGCATTGGATTTCTCTAAGCAGAATTGTGCAAGATCCCCACCCTCACTCTCTATTCCAAAGCCATCTGGATCCAGTGGCAGGATATATATATGGACAACTGGCAATGACATCAGAATGTTCTGTAAGGCAATTGGGGTTAAGTGACTTGCCTAGGGTCACATACCTAGTAAGCATCTGACGTGAGACATATCTTCCATTCATTCTCAATTTTATTCTAGCCATCAAGTAAGCAGAATTGGCAAAGATTTCAATAACCATGTATATTTTAAAGCATTTTCAGATACATAGAAAAAAATGCAATCATACCATTTACAAGGATGGTAACTTTCTTTAAATAATGTTTTATTTACCTTTGTTTTGTTGTTTTTCCACCAGAATTTATCCCAGTATTCTTCCTCTACCCTCTCAGAAAGCCACTGTGATGTCTAAAAATCTAATTGAGATGTCTAAAAATCTAATTTATGGTCACCTTAAATTAGAAACTCATAGCACCAGTCTTTGGCACATTAAGCATTTATTAAAGTATAAGAACGGTTAGTAAAAGGAACAGGTGGAGAAAGAAAGACCCTAGCTCCCTACACCTGCAGCTGCTTCTATTGCAACTGCCAATGGAAAGGACAGATCCCCTGTTCTCTGAAGCAGAAGCTCTCCTTGGGTCCACCCAGGCATAGTCCCCACACACAGCTCCAACCTAATTGGCTGATAGAATTGGTTGACATGACTTACAGGCATTTCTATGAATAGATGTAACTTCTAGATGCTAGTCACATGCTTTCTCCTCAGGGTGGGGCTGCCCTCGTTCTCACAATGTCTTTCTCAGCACACCCACATGGGCTGTCCCCTTTATAATCTGGCCAGGCCCATGTGGGCATGGGGAAGCTAGTTACTTAGTTTCAATAAATGTTCCCTGTGGTCAGAGTGCCTGTTCTTTGTTCAATTATCTCCCAAAGTACACACCCATCTTCTCTTAGGCTTTTCAAGCTTACATTTTTTTAGTCTGCCCATAATGAAACAATGATAGGTTTATGAAAACCCCAAGTCACAATTAATTCCTTATAGTCCCTACCGAACTTTTTTATTCCTGTTTTATATACAAGCAACATTTAAAGTTTTTTATCTAAATATCAAAAATGAATATTATGATTTTCAATGAGGAAACCAGAGACCAAGAAAATATAATAAAACAAAAGGAAGACTGAATTACAGTTGGGAAAAGTTGGAGGGTGTGTGTGTGTGTGTGTGTGTGTGTGTGTAGAGCCTGTGAAAGGAGTCCTGCATATTTTCAAAATTGGACAGATGGGCAGTTAGGTGGGGCAGTAGATAAAGCACTGGCTCTGGATTCAGGAGGACCTGAGCTCAAATCTGGCCTCAGTCACTTGACATTTACTAGCTGTGTGACCATGGGAAAGTCACTTAACCCTCATGGCCCTGAAAAAAAAAAATTGGACAGACACTGTTATTCAGTGAGAAAAATTTAATCCTGTAGTTTGAATCTTATTACTGTCACTTACTACCTTTGTGGCCTTGGACAAGTCATATATCCTCTGTGGGACTCAATTTTTTCAATGTTTTCATCTTTACAATGACTTAGACTTGATGACCTCTAAGGTGTTAAGGGCTAAAATTCTAGCTAGTCTGTCTAAAATATCCAATGAGTGGTCGCCAATAAATTATAAGCTTTAACAAGAGTTAGACTTTTTATTTTATTTTATTTTTTTGCAGGGCAATGAGGGTTAAGTGACTTGCCCAGGGTCACACAGCTAGTAAGTGTCAAGTGTCTGAGGCCAGATTTGAACTCAGGTACTCCTGAATCCAGGGCCGGTGCTTTACCACTGTGCCATCTAGCTGCCCCAACAATTAATTCTTTTTGACATGCTCTTTTTTTTTTGTGGGGCAATGGGGGTTAAGTGACTTGCCCAGGGTCACACAGCTAGTAAGTGTCAAGTGTCTGAGGCCGGATTTGAACTCAGATACTCCTGAATCCAGGGTTAGTGCTTTATCCACTGTGCTATCTAGCCGCCCAAGAGTTAGACTTTTAAGCATTTATTAAGGAGAATAAGAATTTGGTAAAGAGAGAGAGAAAGGCCTAGATTCCTATCTATTAAAGGGAGAGCACATTTCTAACTCTGCTGTCCACCAGAGTCCAAAGGAAAGAGAGTCAGACAGAGCGCTACTCTCTTCCTTCTTCCTCCCACTACCCAACGTCACTTCCTGATGCCAAAGAAAAGACTCCTGGTCTTGCCCTCAAAGACCTTCGCTTCATGGGTGGAACTCTTCTACAGTAAGTCTCCAGCAGGTGGCATCATTCCAATCGTTACAAAGGTCTTTTTCAGCTTTAAAGCTAGGAGCCTATGGACTTATGACAATGATGCTCTCTTCCCCTCCTCTGGGGCCCCTTAGTAATGCTCCTCTCTTGGTCCTGACACTAAAAAACAGGGATGTTGTGCTCCAGAAGCCCCCTGTAAAAATGCCTGCAAGCTATTAGGCAGGGTATGTGCTTATGGGAGGGGAGAGAAGTCTAGCCCTCTTCTGTTCACATGCAGGCATGGCTTGATTCATCATAGGTTCAAACTGACACCCTGCCATTGAGAAGGCCTCCCTGTGAGAGATCCTGTACAAAAATAAGAGTGAGACATGAGGATGATGGTGATTAAGCCAGTGAGAGGTCTGAGAGGAGAGCCTTTGGTGTCCCTAAAATCCAACTTTGATTGCTGTACTGTTTGTAGATGTGTTTGTAAGTGTGAGAAAAATATTAATAATGGATTTATAGGAGAAATCTAGATATTAGTTTTATCTCCTCTCTCCCCTTCACCTCAGACACCTGCCTGGGATGAGTCCAGGTAAACAAAAGGAGTGCAGATTGATTCTTTTGTTTAGCTAGGGGAAGACACACCTAGATACAGGAACTTGCCCTCTCTAAGACCACTGCTCAATTCATGTCAATCCATGAAACCTAATGAGGTTATAACCAATTAGCTTAGATCTATGTATTGTGACTCTTCTCTATCTAAGGGGAATAAAACCCCTTGACACAACAGGGTCAAGCTCTCTTTTACTCCCCACATTCCCTCTTGCCCTCTGGTTCCTCCCACTCTCTTTCTCTCACTCTCTTTCGTCACCTTCTTGGCTCAGAAGGCTGTTTCTTAAGTGTATGTAATTGTTTGGGCTTGTAAGCCTGTGGCTAGTGGGGAAGACAGGGAGGGTCAATACTTTAATAATATGTGATATTAATTAATAAAAAATGCTTAGTGCCAAAACTGGTGCAATAGCTATTAATTTACAAGTAGCAAATGTTTTAGAAACCCCAGCCTAGCCACAAATAATTTATTTAACACAGAAGTACATGAGTATACAGCCGACTGTGTGTTTAAACACAAAATGTGTATAACCATGTAGAAATGGAGTGTATTTTTAAGCTGCACTACTCTGGGGGTATGTTCTGTAACATCTACAGGGGTAGCAGTTTCTGCTGATCTGATTCTAAGGAGAGGTCTGAATCTTTTTTCTAAACTCAGGTCATCTCTAGTAGAGGGAGTTGTTCTAGCATCTCTCTGAACATGTGGCCTACTATGGCCATACTCCTTTCTCTCTTTCTAGCTTTTTAGGGGACAATGCCAGATTACAATAATGATAATAGAGACAATAAAAATTAAAGTTATTTGAGCTATGATTATACTACCATTGTACAGTTCAAGTTTAGTTATAATGCTTCCATGTAATATTAGACATGTGCTCAGTGAGGGGGATAGGCTCTCCTATTACATTATTCCAAAGATTTCTTACTGTATGGATAAGGAGAAAACCATAAAACTAAGATGAATTACTGAGTAGTTTACTCATTTGAGCTGTGACATTATGCATTCCCCAAAGTATTCCAATGAGAAGAGGCATAAGGTAAAAAAAAATATTCAATTATGGTGTAGTTTAAAATGGACTGGCTTTTCTCTGACCAGCAAGATAAGCGCTAGTACTTGAGATAAGGCTTTCAGAGGCTTTTATAAGCAAGGGAGAATAGCCAAATAAGGAAATAAGGAAGACAGTAGGGTGGTTTAAAGAGATCCACCAGGTTAGTTAACTCCTGGCTGTTTCCCCATCTGTAAGGGCCAAAATTTAGTATGGGAGAGTTAATTGGGCAACTTGCATAATATTGGGGTAAGAAAGGAGATTAACAGCCTCTTTCAAAAAACAAAACAGGGTTTATTAATGAGAACAAATTTAAAACACAAGTAAGGTTAATAGAACTAGGGACAATGAAAAAGGGAATAGGGGAAGGAAAAAAAATATACCCACAAACTCACCACCACCCAGAATTAGCAGTTTCAAAGGGAACCAACTGCACAGCATTTCCCGGTCCAGACCAAGCATCTCCCTCTCACTCCTCCAAAGTGAGTGCTCTCTTCCCTTCTCTCTCCCAGAAGCCCCCTCTCGAATAGGAAACAGGGCCATTCATACACATAGCCCCAAGCTAATTGGCTGACAGCCCTGATCAACAAAACTAACAAGCCACTCTACAAATGCAAGCTGGCCTCTTCCTGATGCTGAAAACCACCTGACTGCCCTCACCGGGCTACCTGTCATGGCAGGGCTTCCTTCATTATAATTTGGTCAGTCCCATGCAGGAGTGCGGGTGTCTGGCACAAGGCCAGTGCACACTGGCACATGCCAGAGCCTCTAATCCCAGCCAAAGATGGGCAAAGAAGCTCTGCCTCCCACCTCAGGAATTTGATGTTGCCAAGCACATATATGGGAGGGAGTAGCATATCTTAATGATGTCCCATTATTCAAAAATTCCCTTCCAGTTCTTTTAGCTCTTTCCAGAAGTTTTGCCTGTTCCTCCCAACAACTTTGTAATTCCTTCCCCTTTCTTTGTTTTGTAAACATACAAAAAGACCTACTCTTCTCTTATGCAGCCAGACAGACTCCATAGTGTTTCTGTCTCCTCCTAATAAATCTCTTTTTATTTTCCAAGATTAAGGATGAACTTCCAATTCTTAGGGTAAGCTAGCCCTCCTGATCCAGGTGGTGAATCCCCCTAACATATACTCTCCATTTTTTTACCTTTTTTCTTAACCTTTATTTTCTTCATTTGTCCCCAAATCTTCTTGCTGTGTACATGCTCTCCCATTTCCCCAGATGCTAGTTGCTACCAGATGTTCTAATTGCCTTCTCTAATTATAGGATGAGTAGCTATTTCAACCACTAAATCGCTCAGTGAAGAAGGAATTATATTTTGCCCAGTGTAAAGCCCTCATCAGGGCAGCTAGGTGTCATAGTAGATAGAGTTCTGGGTCTGGAGTCAGGAAAATTCTTCCTGGGTTCAATTCTGGTCTCAGATACTACCTTTGTGACCCTGGGTGTTATGGGAGAAATGGGTTGGTTGGTGGTGTTCCATAGGCATTCTTCTGGAATGAATTACACCCCCCTGCACACAAATCCAATTAGAATAAGATAATTATTTACATGCTAGAGAATGGAGACCTAGAGAGGAGCCAAACCTCTCTGGAGGGGAGGTAGTTTCAGAGTCCTGGTTCTCTGACATACCTATTTCCTCAAACAGGAGAAAGGCTATAGCTTTTATAGATGGTAGATGGGGTGATCACCTGAGAGTTTTTTTGGGGGTGGGCTGGGAGAAGTCAGTCAAAGGGTGGCTGCTGCAAATCTCTGGAGCCATCTCCATGCCCCTGGTGCCACTGAGGAAGCAGCCACACCTAATTGGTTTATCTCTCTTGCTTCTCAAGGTGTGTCTGTCTTTGAGTTTGGCTGGCCAGTTTAAATTTATAGTCCCAAATTCCCGACCCCATAACACTGGGCGTGCCACTTAACCCTGTTTGTCTCTGTCCCTCACTTGTAAAATGAGCTGGAAAAGGAAATGGCAAACAACTCCATTGCCAAGAAAACCCCAAATGAGGTCATGACGAGTCAGACTAAAAACCATAGTGGGAATTAGATGCTTACTCAACTTCACAGGCTAAAGTTACCTCAGCCATATCTTCATTTTCAGGGCTTAAGGGTGTGAAGTGAAATGAACTGAACAACTCTCCAAAGTCATGTGCCTCATCATGGAGAAATGTGTTGCTTTTTTTTTCTTTTAAAGAGAACCTTTATCTTGAGCATTTTGCATTCTAGATTTCCAAAGGCTCATGTCATAGATTTCAGAATGTCAATTCATGTTTAAAAGAAAATGAATTTTGACTATTGAATGCAGAAAGAAAACAATTTGTTAAGAGTAGGACACAGACAACTCAGTGAACTTTTTTTTTTTTTTGTGGGGCAATGAGGGTTAAGTGACTTGCCATGGGTCACACAGCTAGTAAGTGTCCTCCTGAATCCAGGGCCGGTGCTTTATCCATTGTGCCACCTAGCTGCCCCCTGAACTTTTTTTTTAATTAATAAAGTATCTTATTTTTTTCCTGTTACATGTAAAGATAGTTCTCAACTTTTGTTTATACACGCTTTCCCAACTCAGTGAACTTTAATTTTATTTTGACGTTTTGTTCTGTTAGTCATCTCAAAATGAACTTGTTATTTCCATTCTAATTCCCTTTAGCAGCAACAACCAAAGTCCTTGAAATAATAGTGTAATTCCAGGAAATAGATAAGGGTATAAAAAAAAATTACTGTGAATGTAATTTAAACAATTTCCCATTCATAAATCAAAGAGCAATTTAAGCAATATAATCCACCCTAGGGAAGTGATAGTGTGTCTTTAACATTTGTAGGGCAAATGAAACAGCAATCAGAACTCCAGCAAGTGTTTGACATTCTTTCAATACATACATACATATATATATATGCATAAAGCTCTAATAAGTAGATGGCCACAGGGCTGAAACAACTAAAACATTGAGTTGTGGGTCCAGAGATGAAGTTGATGGGTTTTCCCCAGGTGTTTCAAAGCTTCTCTGCATACCAAGTGGATCTCATGCTTTGTTACTTGTCTTTGTCAACCACATTAATGACACAGACATGGTTTAAATCCATGGAATATTTGTTGCAGTTCAGAGGGTATCCAAAAACCAAGTGGTCTAGAATTTCAAATCCCACAAAGTCAGTGTCCTTTTTACCAGAAAGCTGGCTACTTTCACCATCTTCATTATACTGATTGACCAGTAAAAGAAAAATCTGCATTGTTTCCCTGTTTCAATTAAATCTTCACCAATCAGGACATTCTTTCCAGTTAAGATTGAGAGATCATCTCCCCAACCTACTTTTATGTCCCCTTTTAATTGGTCATTATAGTAGCTCTTCAATCTGATGAAATCTACAGGCATAGGAATTGATTGACCACTATTCCTGTTCAGTGACTTGATATAATCCAGCAAATCAGCAAAGAATTTATAGACACAGAGGGCAACCATTTGGTGGCCTCCTGCCTCCTTTATCACATCTCTGCCAGACTTTCAGTCTTGTCCATGATTACCCCATGAGGAATGAATACTTTTTAAAGATCTTGAGCATAATGTTTAGGTATGTGAAATAAGTACAGGTCATAACCTAGCTCATCATCTTCAATCATGATGCTGAAGCCAATCTTTATTTACCATAATGGTGCAGGAAGCTAGATTGTGGCAGCTGTTCACCAGCAGGAGGGGAGGAGAAGAAAATGGAGGAGAGGAAAGAAGAGAAGAGCAGAGGAAGAGGAGAGAAGGCAAGAAAGAGTAGAGGAGAAGAAGAGGAAGAGGAAGAAGATAAACAGGAAGAGGAGACAGTGCCCATGGAGCAAAGGAGATATCAAGATGCTACCTTGTCAGCTCCAACTCTAAGCTGAATCTTAGTGAGTTCTATTTCACCGCTGGAAGCTACAGAGAGCAGGGTTAGTATCAAATTCACTGGGTTGAAATTGCAATGTGAGCCTGGGCAGTGGCTTTTGATTTTCTTTGCCTGCACTATCAGGGAGTACTACTACTTAATGACTTACCCTTTATCTAGTAATTAAGCTGTTTTCTCTTACTCTACCCCTTAATATCAAATCAATATGAGGAGGGTCACTTCATTATATAGCTTTTGTGTGAGTTAGCTCTAATACAGCTTGCAGATTAAGAACGTGAAAGCAACCACATTTGTCTTTCTAGGAGATGGAATATGAAAGGAAACAAAATAAAAGGTGGTTCATCCAAGGAAAGAATGGAGACAAATGGTCTCAAAACCTGAACCAAATAATGTGGAAAATGTCATGGTAAAAAGGAACAAAACATAATTATCATTACTTTTAAATTATTTTACATTTGTTAAAGGCAGTTAGGTGAGGTGAAGGATCTCTAGCCACTGGGCCTGGAGACAGGAAGACCTAAGTTCAAACCTGGACTTAGATACTTCATAGCTTAATGACCCTGAGCAAGTCATTTAAGCTCTCTATGTCCCATATTGGCTTATGTTGCCCCTGTCCAAGCAAAAAATAAATAAATAAACTAATAGGGTTTCCCCTTTTATGATTTTCATGAATTCCTTGTACTAGAGTGGATGCCCATCTTCCCCCTTTTCCTATTTTTCCTTTTTATCTATATGATTGTCTGTTAATGTCTATTTCTCAATTCTTCTCTACCTATAGAATCTCATTTCTCCTGTGCCTGGGGAGAAATCTTGCATAATCATCTAGCTCCTACTTTGATTCCCACCAGGCAATTCTCAGAGCTTTGGCCCTTCTGCCTAAATTGCCTCTTCTGTATCCCATAGCTTACTTGGAGAAGAGGTAGGACCTCTTGGCTCAGGAGTAAGTCGTCTCTCATCATTCACTAACCCTGAAGTCTGGCCCCTAGTAGGTCTACAATAGCTCCCTACTGGGCAGAGTGTTTGTTGGTTATTAAAACCAGTCTAATGGCATTGGGCTCTTTCTCTTTCCCAAAGGATAAACTCCAGGGAGGCTTCAGAAGTTTAAAGGCTTAAGCTATTCAGTTTTTTTACAACAACAATATAAAGCCTCTCTCCTTACACCTATTCAGAGGTCAGAAAAGTGATGTCAAGACAGATATAAGATTTCCTTTTGGTATCAGCATTGGTGAGTCAGACAATGGACTTCTGTTTTATTTTTTCTCACCGTGGCAGTTTTATCTTTTTTTTTCTTTAACAATATTGATTTTTGATCTTACATTACTTTTATTTCTAAATATACCCCTGCTCTCCCCTTCCTAAGTGTATGATTGATTTTAATACATAATAGAAAGAAAGAAGGGAAAAAAGTTTGGCAAAACTAATCAAAACATTGTTTATGATGGTACATGCAATGTTTCACATCAATAGACTCCTTGCCTCTACAAAGAAATTTGTGAGTTGCATTTTCTCATCTCTTTACCCTGAACATAGTTCTGAAATTGGTTCTATGTAGTTAGAGGGAGAGAAATGGTACATGTGGTGAAAGGATGGAAGAGTTTGGGGAGAAAAGGGGTCCAGACTGAGTAGTGAACAGTGTAAGGAAGAAAGGTTTCCTTCACAGAGCAAACAGAAGGGGCGCAGAATTTTGCTTGAACATCGAATAAAAAAAATTGATCACTACACCTAAATGCCTTATAGGTAAGTGTGAAAGAAGGAACAGATGAACAGGTTTATCCTCTTTGAACCTAGAAGGGAAAGCCCAAAACAGAAAAGGGGGATAAATAAAGGCAGATTTTTAAAAAAAATCTCAACATAAGAGAAGAAAGCTTCCTTACACAGCTTTTCCTTTATGATTGAATGTGTAGCTAGAAATGCTATAGAAGGGACTCCAATAGTACATGTGGTTTCATATATGGATTATATGCTGGAAGTGATATTAGAAAATCACTGAGTTCAACCTTCACACTTTCTATATGCAAAACTTTGCCTTAGCAAGGGGAAGTGACTTGAAGATGACACAGGTAGTAAAAAGTGAAGTAAGGATTTTTACCCAAGTATCAACCTCCAAATCCAGAATTCATTCTTTTACATCACTTAGCTTCACTCAGAGTGGAATATTGGATCAGACATCTAAGTTATCTTCTAGCTGTAAGAGTTTTCTTTTTTTTTTTTTTCCAAAGAACTAAAATGCTTTTCCATTGTCAGTGACTGAATAAAATGGTTATAGAATGAAGTGAATCTGCAGACTCAAGTGGCTCAAAAAATTTATTTTCTCAGCCACTGAGAAATAAATGATTTCCAATTCTTTGCCCAATGGTTTATGCTTATTTTCTTTACCTCTCCTTCTATATTTCTTTGTGTCTCTGACTTACTTGGTATCTCTAGGGCAATGCTGAGTTGTGGGGTTGTCTAACTGATAACATTGGGCCAAACCCCCATTACAGTGTATCCTCTCTGTTGCTAAGCACTAATTATTAGTAACCCACTTTTATTTACCCAATTAACACCAATTAGCATCATTAGCTTTTACAAAGAGAAATTTACCAAGAAAATTTATCAAGAGCCTAAGTTACAGTTTCTGCAAATACCTGGATGCACACTTTTCCCTATGCTATCTCAGGCCTTGGGGGAGATTGGGATAAGATTTAAAATACTTTCTACATAATGATCATACCTCCAATTAAGCTTCCAGATGTAGCATGAGTCTGCGTCCCCACTCTAGCTAGACTAGATCAAGTAGCACATCAATAGATCTCTGTTCTTTACTGTATGGTTTCTGGTAGATCCTGGATCATCATCTTGTGAAACTTACAAGGCTATTAAAGTCCCCAACATTCTCTACCTGAAAAAAAAAAATATATATATATATACACATATAATGGAGACATAAACAACAGTTCTGAGCTTCATACTAACACGAGTGAGAAAGGATCTGAAAGCATCAAAATTCTAAGGAGCTTGTGGTTATTCATTTACAGTAAAGAAGAAAAATTATATTTGAAAGTTTTATGCATTTTTTATAACTTTGGATGATTTCTTTGAGTTCTGTTTTTTGAGATAATGTGGTTCATTCCCCTACCTATATGACAGCCCTTAAAATACTTAAAAACTACAGTCATCTTCTTAAAGTCAAATATCAATAGTTCTTTTAACTAAAACTTTGACTGGTTCAAGTCATTTGAAAGTATTTTCTTTTCCCTGTAGGAATAGTATAATTTTAATATTGTTTTCAAAATATGGTACCTGGAATTAAGCACAATATTCAAAATGTGGGATGTACATAGTACACTGAGTAAAACTCTCATTCTTTTCTCTGGGCTTCTGTGTGTCAGCTTTGTCCATTCCTACATGGAGGATAGAGACTTAGGAGGAATAGAATTCACCTATCAACTGTTAGGTTATTGTTCTGAGTTTTCTAAATTTGCAGGTCTTTCTGACTTTTGATTTTTGAAGGTACTTATTGGAAAATGAGGATTAAGCCACAGAACATTAATGGATGGTGTATTTGGGATGTTATAGGGTGTGAACTCATGTTGGGGGTGCTCTTTTCCTACTTAACTGTGTCTCCTTCCCTCTGGTATGCTGATGATTTGATGATTCAGGGGATAACAGTATTGGGAAGTTGAGGAGGCACTCCCACCTCCCCCAAAACTACTGTCCCTTTCACGTGATATTATGGAAAAAGAGATTTTATACTATGATATTCATCTTATAGAGGCTACTGAACCTGATGAATATTTAATACCATTTATTGATTATTGAATTGAACAGAGGTTTCTGAATATTTCTGGGAAATTCCTTGGGTTATATACTGTTCAGTATGTTTTATCAGTGAAATAGGTGAAGTCATGGCAGGCAGGTTTGCATAATTAAATAATGAGAATTGAGAGGAATAATTGAGAATTGGGAGGAGAATTAACACACTGAATGATGGTCAAGTTACAAAAAGAATTCAATATAAGAAAATAATGAGTCAAATCTAATATGATAAGATTAAAAAATCTGTAAATGTAAAGTTTTATGTTAGTGGTAAGTCCTCCCTCCCCCATATTTCTACAACTTTAAATAGGGGGGATGTTGCTAAACAATAGTCAGCATTTAAAAATAAAAGCTCTCATTTTTTTTTTCTAGTGCACTAGAAAAGTCAATGTTATGGCAAAGAATCCCAAACTAATATTCAACTTTAAATGGATTTAATAGAAATATGAGGGAGGTGATAGTGTACCTGTACTCTACTCTGGTAAAGCACAATTTTTAATATTGTGTTCAATTTCGGGTGTCACATATAAGAATGGGCCTTGATATTATGTTGTGATGGACATATTGGAGCACTTTCAGGAAATGTTGACAAGAATTATAGCCTTTTTAATGTAGGTTGAAGAAATAGGATATTTAGGTTATACTAAAAAAAAAAAAGACTTGAGGACAAGATGATAACTATCTTCAATTACTGGAAGCCTATCCTATAAAGGAAGAATTTCTAAATGGGCAGACATAGGCAGAGTTGGTAGAAGTTCAAGATTTGAATAATTTGGGTCAATATAAATGTGAACTTCCTAAGAATTAGGCCTGTCTGAAAGGGTAATGGCCTGGCTTGGGAGGCAATAAGTTCCAGAACACTTGAAACCTTTACTTGGATGCTAGATGACTACTTGTTAAGTAAATCATAGAGCAAATTTCTGTTCTGACTAGTCTTTAATGAGATACTAATTTCTGAAGTCTTGTTTCTGAGATTATCTTATTCTAAAGGTATAAAAAACAACTTTCCTTTATCTCTCTAGGAATGCAGAAGCATGAAGTGATAATATTCGAGTCCTTTCCAGTGTTTGAAAGTCCATTTGTAAAGACCACAGCTATCTTCAACTACAAAAAGAATGTCCCATTCTAATGATACTCAATTCCATCCCCCATTTTTCATATTACTTGGCATTCCAGGACTGGAAAATTTCCACATCTGGATTGGCTTCCCTTTTTGCATTGTGTATCTTATTGCACTCTTGGGAAACATTACCATATTGTTTGTGATTCAGACTGAGAAGATACTTCACCAGCCCATGTTCTACTTTCTGGCAATGTTGGCCACCATTGATCAAGGCCTATCCACAGCTACCATTCCCAAGATGTTGGGCATCTTTTGGTTTAGACTGAGGGAAATTAGTTTTGGTGCTTGTCTCATACAGATGTTCTTTATACATATGTTCACTGTGATGGAATCAGCTGTACTGTCATCTATGGCCTATGATCGTTATGTGGCAATTTGTAATCCCTTGCATTATAGCACTGTCCTCACCAACAGGGTGGTAGCCTTGATGGGCATTGGGGTGGTGGTAAGGTCTTTCTTCACAGTGTTTCCCTTTGTGTTCCTGATCCTTCGACTTCCTTTCTGTGGAAACCATATCATTCCTCATACCTACTGTGAACACATGGGCATTGCTCGACTGGCTTGTGCTAGCATCAGAATCAACATGGTCTATGGTCTATGTGCTATTGGGACTCTAATATTGGACATTGTAGCTATAGTTGTATCCTATGTACAGATTCTCCAAGCTGTATTTCACCTCCCCTCCCAGGATGCCCGGCTAAAAGCCCTGAGTACCTGTGGCTCCCATGTTTGTGTCATCTTAGCCTTTTATACTCCTGCCTTATTCTCTTTTATGACCCACCGCTTCGGCCGTAATGTCCCACGTTACATCCACATCCTTCTGGCCAATCTTTATGTTGTTGTTCCACCCATGCTTAACCCTGTCATCTATGGGGTTAGGACCAAACAGATCCGGGAAAAGGTGTTAAAGCTATTAATCAAGAAATAAATAAGCATTGGAATTCCAACATTTTAATTTGCGCTTTCCAGGGATCCTCAGGGAATATTCACAGGCTAAACAGTGATCATACCCAAAGATACTTCTACCTACGAATAATAACCCTATTCTTTTCCTGACATTTTTTTTTTTTGTGAGGCAATTGGGGTTAAGTGACTTGCCCAGGGTCACACAGCTAGTAAGTGTTAAGTGTCTGAGGCCCAATTTGAACTCAGATCCTCCTGAATCCAGGGCCGGTGCTCTATCCACTGTACCACCTAGCTGCCCCATGACATCCATTTTTAATATCCTTGGGTGATAACACTTGAAAGGAGCTAATTAACACAATGGCCTGGTCACCTGGGCTCCATGATAACTCCAATGGTCATGTGTAAAATATTTTTGTTAACTAGGGCTAATTTGGGGGCTGAAGCTGACTGGAGGACTAATCTGGGGATTTGTGCCTATTTGGCTATCTGACTTCATTAATTTAATGTGGGCTGTTTATAAAGTTCCACCACACTGCTCCCAAACTGATAAACTAAAGATTAAGAAGTCTCTTAACCAAATAATCAAAGCAGAGTTTATTTTTGAGATACTGTTGAAAATTAAGAATACAGGGAAATAAAATGTACAACCTGACTGCTTTCCTGCGGTCTCTTTCCACTGCTCCCACCTGCTGAGCTCGAATACAATAAGGGCCTTAGCCACCTCTGGCCTCAGGGCATTCAGGTCCTTTATTCTAACTCCTCTTAATCTTCACTTTCTCCAACCTGTACCCTGTGCTGACCTGCTTCTGTGCTCTCCCCTGCCTCTTGGTCAGTCTGTCTTCTGCCACCTTTGCTCTTAGTCCTGCTTTGCTGTTCGTCTCGTCGCCCCCCCCTTCCCCTGTCTCTCCTTTCTAATCTTGTCAGCCACCCTCTTGACCTCTTCTCAGCCCCCTGTCTCCTTGTCCTAACCGAACTCTCCTCCGTCCTTGTCTGTGCTTCCCTCTAGTCACCCCCTCTTTCCATCCTTGCTCCTTTTTTTTTGTCTAACTCCCAGGTCTATATATACCTTTTCTTCTCTCCACTCAAATCTCGGGGCTTCCTTCGCCCCCACAGACCAAGCTAATCCGCCAGCCAGGGCTGCAGCTGGTTGGGGGGGTGGTGCACTCCCACTTCACATGCCTCAGCATAGGCTATCCGGGATCTTTCAGATAGCTCTGCTCAGGTCGGAGGGAGCTGGGGGCTTTTTTTCCCCCCCAGCTGTCTGACCTGGTGTCTTGTATAGCCCACGAGGCTTTTTCGCTCAGCTGAAGCTGAGGAGGAGGGGGAGATACCCTGAGGGCCTAAGGCTTTCTAATCTCAGCCTAAATGTAGGGTCCCCAAATCAAAATAAATTTCCACACGTTATTTAAAAGAGTCAAAAACATATCAGGAGGGGCAGCTAGGTGGCACAGTGGATAGAGCACCAGCCCTGAAGTCAGGAGGACCTGAGTTCAAATCCAGCCTCAGACACTTAACACTTACTAGCTGTATGACCCTAGGCAAGTCACTTAACCCCAACTGCCTCACCAAAAAAACAAACAAACAAACAAAACAACAACAACATATCAGGGACCCTATAAAGTGATAATAGACAGCATATTAGATCATGAAACTATGGACACCAAACAAAGAGAAGTTGAAACTGAGGTAGTTTTCCTTAAGAGAATAAGCTAGGGGTTTCTGAATAGATAGATTTCGAATTTTATTTTCCAAATTACATGCAAAAACAAATTTTGACATCAATTTTTTAACTTTGTGTTCCAACTTCTCTTCCTTCCTCCCGTCCCACCCCCCTATCCAAAGAACTCAAGAAATTCAATATAAGTTATGAGTAGTCATGGAAAACATCTCCTCATTAGCTAGGTTATGAGAAAAAACAGATAAAAACAAAACTTCAGATTAAGGAATTGTCAAAATAAATGTGTTTCAATCTGCTTTCAGATACCATCAATTCTTTCTCTGTAGATGGATTGCAATTTTCATAAATCCTTGGATCAGGGGCAGCTAGGTGGCATAGTGGATAGAGTACCAGCCCTGGATTCAGGAGGACCTGAGTTCAAATCCGGCTTTAGAGCTGTGTGACCTAGGCAAGTCACTTAATCCCTATTGCCTCACATATAAAAAAGAGTTATACTGGATCATTGCCTTGCTGAAAATAACCATGTGCTTCCCAGCAGATCATCTTACACTATTGCTGTTATTTTGTATACAGTACATTTCTCTCTGCTTCAATTCATGTAGGTTTTTCCAGGTTTTTCTGATAGCATCCTGTTCATCATAACTTTTATATAGTACCTTAAACTTGACAAAGAATTTTCTTCACAATAGCCCAGCAGAGTAGGTACCATATGTTTTGCCATTATAGTCAATCATCATAACTATTTTCCTCCATCCTATTCACTTCCCATGATATTTACTCTATTTTCTATCTTCTTTTACCCAATTCCTCCTCAAAAGTGTTTTACTTCTTACTGCCCCCTCCCCTGCTCTGCCATCCCTTCTTTCACCTTCTCTCCTTATCCTCTTACCCTCCTGCTTTCCTATAGGGTTAAATGGATTAATCCTCCCAATTGGGAGTGTATGTTATTGCCTCCTTGATCCCACTCTGATGAGGTTAAGGTCTTTGAGCTAATTCTGTGTTCTAAATTTTTCTTCCTCCCTCCCTCCTCAACCCTCCCTATGAAATCAAACAATTCAATGTAAGTCATACATGTGCAGTTAGGCAGAACATTTTCACCTTCCTTGAAAGTGTTTTGCTTTTTACTGCTCCCTCCCCCAATCTGCCCTTCCCTCCTTCCCCTCCCACTTTTCCTTAGGGTAAAAATATTTTACTATACCCACTTGAGTATGTATGTTATTCACTCTTTGAGCCAATTCTGATGATAGTAAGGTTCACTCACTTCCACACTCCTTCCTCCTCTTCCCCTCCCCTCCATAAGCTTTTTACTTATTTCCTTCATGTGAGATACCTCTCCCCAGTCCACCTCTCTCCTTGCCCCTCCCCCAGTGCATTCCTCCTACCCCTCAACCCTATTTTAAAGATTTCATCATGGGTTAGCTTGGTGGCACAGTGGACAAAGCACCAGCCCTGGACCCAGGAGGCTGCAAGCCCAAATCCAGCCCCAGACACAAGACACCTCACCCTGCTTGTCCCACAAAGAACAAGCAAGGATAAAGAAAAAAATAAATGCTTTACAGATATCATCCCTTCATATTTAGTTCAGACCTGTGGCCTCTGTCTAAGTGTATTATTCCTTTCAGCTACACTAATATTGAGAAAGTTCTTATGACTTTGAAGTGTTATGGGAAGCCATGTAGGAATGTAAATAGTTTAATCTCTTAATATCCATCATGATTTCTTTTTCCTGTTTACCTTTTTATGCTTCTCTAGAGTCTTGTATTTGAAAGTCAAATTTTCTATTCAGTTCAGTTCTTTTCATCACAAATTCCTGAAAGTCCTCTTTTTCATTTAAGTCCCACTTTTTCCTCTGAAAGATTATAATCTGTTTTGCCGGGTATGTGATTCTTGGCTGTAGTCCCAGTTCCTTTGCCCTCTTAAATATCACATTCCATGCCCTCTTGTCCTTTAATATAGAAGCTGCTAGATCTTGTTTTATCCTTACTGTAGCTCTACAGTACTTGAATTATTATTACCTTTTTTTGCAGTTTAATGAGGGTTAAGTGACTTGCCCAGGGTCACACAGCTAGTAAGTGTCAAGTGTCTGAGCCTGGATTTGAACTCAGGTACTCTTTAATCCAGGGCTGCTGCTTTATCCACTGTGCCAACTAGCTGCCCCTGCATTAATTTTTTCTAGCTGCTTGCAATATTTTCTCTTTGACCTGGGAGCTCTGGAATTTGGCTATAATGTTGTTGGAGGTTTTCCTTTTGGGATATTTTTCAGGAGGTGATCAGTGGATTCTTTCAATTTCTATTTTACCTTGTGCTAATAGAATATCAGGGCAATTTTCCCTGACAATCTCTTGAAAGATGCTATCTAAATTCTTATTTTGGGCATGGTTTTCAGGTAGTCCAATGATTTTCAAATTCTCTCTCCTGGATCTATTTTCCAGGTCAGCTGTTTTTCCAAGGAGATATTTCATATTGTCCTTTATTTTTTAAAACATTTATTTGGATTTGCTTTACTGTGTCTTGGTTTCTCATAAAGTCACTGGCTTGGGGCAGCTAGGTGGCACAGTGGATTCAGGAGGACCTGAGTTCAAATCTGGCCTCATACACTTGACACTTACTAGCTGTGTGACCTTGGGCAAGTCACTTAACCCTCATTGACCAACCAAAAAAAAAACCTCCAAAATTAAAATAAAGTCACTGTCTTCCATTTGTTCATTCCTAATTCTTAGACAATGATTTTCATCAGAGAACTTTTGTATCTCCTTTTCCATTTGGCTTTTCAAGCTGTTGACTTTTTTCTCATGACTCTCCTGCATCACTCTCATTTCTCTTTCCATTCTTTCCTACACCTCTCTAAATCTTCCTTATACCTCTCCTACTTTCTTTTCAAAGTCCCTTTTGAGTCCTTCCATGGCCTGAGACCAATTCATATTTTTCTTAGAAGGTTTGGATGTAGGGGCCCTGAGGTTGTTATCTTCTTCTGAGGGTGCACCTTGATCTTTCTTGTCACTAAAGAAACTTTCAAAATTTCTCAACTTTCTTTGCTTGCTCATCTTGCTGTCTTTTACTTGACTTTTAACTCCCACTTACAGGGGGACCATACTTTCAAGCTACACAGTCCCAAACTTCAGAGTGTCCCAGGTGTTTTGGTTTGAGGGAGGGCAGGTTTTTCTCTCACCTGGGCCTCCCCTGACTCAGGATTTCTTCATGGTTCCCCACTGGGGTGGGATAGCTGAATCCCTCATTAGGTCCCACAGACACCCCTGTATTCCTCCCCCCCCCCCCGCCAGCTGTTCAGCTCTCTCACCCAACCGTAAGCTTAGTTCCAGAAGACACTGGTGCTGCAGCTGATAAAGAGGCTTGGGAATAAGTTCCTCTGGCACAGTGTGCCTGGGGTCTCTGTCAGCATGATCACAGGGTTGGACACTTCTTGCAGCCCAGCACAGCCCTTTCTAATCTGTCTTTCACTGGAAAATAATCTCAGCCCATCTTTTTGTGGGTTTTTCTGCTCTATGTGTTCTTTTAGTGCTGTTTTTGGAGTAATTGCATCAGGAGCTCTGTGCATTTAATGTCTTTCCTCCACCATCTTATCTTTGCCCCCTGTTTCTGAATAGATAGGAAGTCCACAAAGAAAAGTGTGGAAGAGGAAGAAGGTGAAAAAAAGTAAGTATTGGGTGAGTGAGAAGGGCCGTGTAGGTAAACAAAGAGAATAGATTTTGGATTCCCTGTTTCTAGAGAACTTCAAATGGAGGCTGGATCAACACCTGTTGGAGACATCATTTTCAGGGTTCTATATTCTGAGGTAGAAGTTGGATAAGCTTCTGAGTTCCCATCCTGTTCTAAGATTATATTACTACAAAACTTGCATGTTTGATGAAAGAAAGATCGCATTTTCTTTATTCATCTCTAGGTTAGCAGAGAGATTAGATGAATCAGTGTCCAATAAATTAGGTGAGAGCAATTCTAAAGTGACTGTGGCCATTTCCAATTACACAAAGGATGCACTCTACCAATAACACACAATTTCACCCCTTCTCCTTCCTGCTGCTGGGTGTTCCAGGACTAGAAGCTTTCCACATCTGGATTGGCTTCCCATTCTGCATTGTGTATTTAATTGCACTTGTAGGGAGTATCACTATTCTCTTTGTGATTAAGACCATGCAGACACTCCACTAACCCATGTTCTATCTCCTGGCCATGTTATCTAGTATTGACTTGGGCTTGTCTACAGACAACATCCCAAAGATTTTGGGTATCTTCTGCTTCAAGTTGAGGGAAATTCGCTTTGGGGCCTGTCTTGGTCAAATGTTCTTCATTCACAACTTTACTGGCATGGAATCAGTTGTATTAGTATCCATGACCTATGACTGATATGTGGCTATCTGTAACCCCCTTCATTATAGTTCTATCCTTACCAACAGGCCTTATCATGATGGGCCTTGGGGTTATAGTGAGGTCTTTCCTCACAGTGATCCCCTTTGAGTTCCTGATCCTTTGGCTACCATTCTGTCAGAACCATATCATCCCCCACACCTACTATGAGCACATGGGCCTTGCTTGACTGGCTTGTGCCAGCATCAAAGTTAATATTATCTATGGACTGGGCACCATTTCTATCCTTTTTTTGACATCTTAGCCACTGCTTTCTCCTACATGCAAATCCTTCAAGCTGTCTTCTGTCTCCCCTCTCAGAATGCCTGCCTCAAGTACTTCAGCACTTGTGGATCTCATGTCTGTGTCATCTTGGCCTTTTATACTCCTGCCTTATTCTCCTTTATGACTAATTCCTTTGGAAAGAAAGTACCCCAATACATTCATATCCTTCTGGCTAATCTGTATGTGGTGATCCCACCTGATCTCAATCCTATCATCTATGGGGTGAAGACCAAGCAAATCCAAGAGAAGGTGTTGAGAATGTTTTTTTTTTCAGAAATGATCTAATAGGTCAACAACCTCAGCCCATTTGTTTGTTCCTTATTAAGATTCTGCGGTCCCCAGGTAATAGAAATAGGCTCAGCCTATTCATAATGACAGACTATGACTTTTTAAAAGCAATTTTATCTGCCCTCTTGAAAATCCACTCATTATGTGATTAAAAAAACCACTAAATTGCTTTGGTTTTTGCTGGCTATTTTTTTCCCCTCTGCAACCTATATTTCCATATCCCAAGTCTAATTGACTCACCTTGGAAGGATATGTATTGCTTCTGAATAAAGAAAACTCACATCTGGGGGGCAGCTAGATGGTGCAGTGGATAGAACACCGGCCCTGGAGTCAGGAATACCTGAGTTAAAATCCGGCCTCAGACACTTAACACTTACCAGCTGTTAGACCCTGGGCAAGTCACTTAACCCCAATTGCCTCACTAAAAAAAACCAAAAAACAAGAACAAAAAAAATCACATCTGGCCCTCAAGTGCCTAGCTTCAGATAACCTAAGGACACCAAAGTTTGTTACTTTTCCTCCTAAAACTGTTTCTTCTGATTTCATCATTTCTGACTGTGGCAGCAATTTTTGCCCAGTATTCTATTTCTTAACAACTCTCAGATTATTTTTGAGTCTTTGCTTTTCTTTGATTTTTACTTTCTTTCCTTTGCAATCTTTTATATCCATCCTCTCCTTTCTG
Source organism: Dromiciops gliroides (assembly GCF_019393635.1). Classification (NCBI taxonomy): domain Eukaryota; kingdom Metazoa; phylum Chordata; class Mammalia; order Microbiotheria; family Microbiotheriidae; genus Dromiciops; species Dromiciops gliroides. The sequence goes on from NC_057863.1 coordinate 582,940,780, forward strand.
TTTCCACTAACACAGTCACTGAATAAAATTTTATTGACCATCTGATGACATAGGGCGCTGGCAATGAGGACCTTAATTAGGCCCGTGTCTCTGGGAACTGAAAGGAGATGGACTATGGGAAGCACTGGGCTTATAAAGGAAAGACAGAAGATGTCCCTGTTCTCAAGTAATTCAATGGGAAAGACAACTTGCAAATAAATATGTACAAAACACCTATATGTCATAATTTGGTGATAATCAACAGAGGGAAGGCACTATAAGGAAAAGAGGAAAAGAATTATTCTAAATTGTGAGATTTGAGCTGATATTTGAAGGAAGGAGATAGCTGGGAGAAGAGTGAGGAGAAAGTAGTGTCATGAAAACCTAGAAAACTGAGGAATGGGTCTCATTCTGGGAGTCACATATAGAAAGCAAATATTGCCTTGGTGGAGAACACCCAGACAAGGGCCTTCTCTTTTCCTCTTTTATCTTTTCCATCTTTCATGATAATGTCAGAATTATATTTTTATTCATAGGTCTTTTCCCCTTCAAGATTTACATTTTTCTGTTTTGTGACTCTCCAGTGTTTTTATCACATAATACAGAGTATTACAGTTATCTCCACAAACATCTTATTCCCCTCATAAAATATTAGGCCCATGAGGACAAGGCTATGTCATTCATTTTTATTTTTTTATTCTTCCCTGGAAACTACCATGGCATCTTAAACATACTGCAGAGCTTAATAAATATATGTTGAAAAAATAACTGAAGAATCCTAAATTTCTGGTCAAAGAGTCCTTCATGCTTCATGTGTAAAAGACAGTTGCCTATTTTCACATACTTTTCTTCTGTCTCTGGCTCCTCCATCAGGTTCAATGTTCCTCCTCAGAACATCTCCAGTTTTGCAAGAATTTTTTTGATACTTTAGTCTTGTTTCCATCCAAATATTAAGTTTTTTCAGGCTCTATTTGCCTCTATTCAAGAGAGTGGATGGAGATACCTTTAGGGTGGGATGCCAGTCCCTGGCATGGGCTTGTCTAAACTTCACCCCTCTAAGAGCATCACTTCTTCCAAGAACATGCCAGAAGTAGAAGTCTTAGTTTAGGTTTTAGGGTGATGTTCTAGTTGATTGAGATAGAGCTAGATATTAAAAGGTAATGGAAGGGCAGCTAGGTGGTGCAGTGGATAGAGCACTGGCCCTGGATTCAGGAGGACCTGAGTTCAAATCTGGCCTCAGACACTTAACGCTTACTAGCTGTGTGACCCTGGGCAAGTCACTTAACCCCAATTGCCTCACCAAAAAAATTTTTTTTAAAAAGGTAATGGAAATAAAATTGCAAATGAAAAGGTAAAGTTGAGTAAAATATTAGGAAACTCTATGGAATCTTGGGATTAGTAAGGGATTAGGTCTGGGGATGGAACAAAGACATGGGAAGAAGGTGTGGAATAAAACTATAGGGGTTTGCACCTGGAAAAGAAAGGAGACTTTTCAAGGTTAGAAGAAGAGTAATGAAAACTAACTGTATGTGGGACAAGAAGTATAGCAAGTAAACTGAGGTTTAAATCCCAATTAACTCTTGTACCAGGAGCACAGAAAACTTGGACAATAGATACATCCATTAAATTTAGAAGTCATTATACCCATTTTTAAAATTTATTATTTTATTTTATTTTGTGAGGCAATGAGAGTTAAGTGACTTTTCCCAGCGTCACACAGCTAGTATCAAGTGTCTGAGGCCAATTTTGAACTCGGGTCCTCCTGAATCCAGATCCAGTGCCTTATCCACTGGACTACCTAGCTGCCCCCTACCCATTTTTATTAATCAATTGACAAACAAAAAAAGATGCTCCTTTCCTTCTTTTTTTAATTTAATTTAATTTTTTTTGCCCCTTTCCTTCTTTTTTTTTTTTAATGAGGTAATTGGGTTAAGTGACTTGCCCAGGGTCACACAGCTAGTAAATGTTAAGTGTCTGAGGCCAGATTTGAACTCAGGTCCCCCTGACTCCAGGACCGGTGCTCTATCTACTGCGCCACCTAGCTTTCCCACCCCTTTCCTTCTGATGGTTCATCCTCTGCCTACCTAAATTATGCTCCTGTTTCCTGCCCACTGGTTCCCATACCACTGAACTTTTTCTCATTAACTTGGATACCTACCTAATACGGCTTCATTTTCTTCAGCCCAGAAACCTTGCCCAGGCCACATGTCCCTTAGTTCTAGAGGGGGTGGATGTGGGGAGGAGGGAGATAGTTTAACTATATTCCAACTTCCCTCTGTGATCCTCTGGGCCTCAGGTCTTGGGCCTGTCAAAATTGTTCTTCAAGGTTAACTATCTCCTTCAGCCCTTGCCCTGCTTGAAGAACTCATGGAGAGGTGGTGTATTCAGGCTCAACCACAATGTCTATAGCCACCTCTCCCATAGGCAACTTGGAATCCCCTGTCCCCAAACCTTTCTAGTGGCTCTCTAGTGACTAGAAATCGACTTCAGTAATCAAGGGATTAACCTAGAGTAATGTTTGTTCTGGGCCTCAGGTCCACAGTTCCTCTTCCCAAACACCAATTTTGGGGAGGCCCCTGGAGGAAGTTACCCACAGAGGGATGTGCCTTTAGAATAAAATTTCCTTCTTTGAGATTGCATAGGCTGGGGTATAGCCTGTAGCTGAGACAGACAAAGAAACCCTTCTTCTACCAGGATTGGTGAGTCAGTTCCTAGCTCATGTCCAGGGCTTTGGGTCCCCAGAAATATTTTCATTCTAGGAGAGGGAGCAGACAGGTAAAAGTTGAGCAGAGCAAGAGCAACAAGTTAGCCAAGGACAGGAAGGATTTCACTAGAAAATTCTTTGTTTTCTGTTTGAAATGACACATACACAGATTCATCCAACATTTTTTAAAGTCATAGAATAAAGATTCATTATTCACATCTTCTGTGCAAAATAGATTGCATAGGTCCTCCAAGACAAGGAAAGCATCTACTGCTTTTTTTATTCCCCAATTTTAGAGGGCCTGCAATGATCCCTTTTACTCTGGTCTCCAGAATATAACCTTCAATGTTCCCAGAATCCTTTCATCTGTTTTAGCTTTGTTGATTCTGTGACTAGGTATATTTTCTTGGTCCCTGCTTTACCTAACATGAACACACAATATTTTCTATATTGTCAAAGCCTGTCCTTTTTTTTTTTTTTTAGTCAGGCAATTGGGGTTAAGTGACTTGCCCAGGGTCACACAGCTAGTAAGTGTTAAGTGTCTGAGGCCTGATTTGAACTCAGGTCCTCCTGATTCCAGGGCCAGTGCTCTATCCACTGTGCCACCTAGCTGCCCCAAAGCCTGTTCTTTTAAATAAAATTATAGGATTCAGTTCAATCCAACTCTTTAAAGATTCATTAAATATATACAACATGCAGGGCACTGTGCTAGGTTGTATCAATGGAAAATGTAAGAAAGAAAAGAAAGAAAATTTAAGATGCTATCCTCAAGGGACATATAGTTTACTTATGGCACACTGCATTTATAAATATAAATAAATAAATAAACTAATTAATAAATGAATGAATTAATTAATAGTTGAGTGAACAGGAAAGGATAAACAAAGAGTTTTGAGGGACCCAGAGAAGAAACTCAACATTCTGGTTGTATGACTATAAAGATACTTTCCTGGAATTTATAGGGAAGCAGCACCCCCTTCTATCTGTATTCACTCATCTTTGTCTGACCCATCACTGTTTATTTCTATATGAACTGGTCTCTATTCTTCAAATATTTATGCTTCTATTTCTCCATGCCCTAGAATTCCTTTTTTTGTTTTGTTTTGTTTTGTTTCATTTCTTCCATAGCATTTTATCTGTTTCTTCTGGTGCCTCTCCTCCCAGTTTCTTTCTGATGATGTACACTTTTGCTGCCATACTGGAAGAATAAATGGTACATGTAGGAGTATCAATTCCCAGCATCTGTGGTCAGCACACAAGCAGAAATTTGATACTGGCAAAAAGTCAAGAAAGGAGATGACAAACCTATTGTTTGGTCCCCAATACAGTAAAAAAAAAAGCCAATTAGGACCAAATCAGGGGTAAATATGAGTAAAATTTAGGTAAACTCTTCCAAAGTTTTCCTTGGGAGTCCTATTTTCCCCTCAGCACTCACTCCTACAAAATTCTCACATGACCTCAACTATACAACAGCACAGATTCAGCTTTTGAGTCACACAAAATTTATTAGAAATATTAGTTATAAACTTGATAAGGAATAGAGCTATAGGGACAAAGTCTCAAACTATTCAAGATTACATATTTTTAGTGTTAGGTGGAAGATCAGTGGTTATCCATCATCTGCTTGAACACATCTAGTGATGGGAATCTCACTATCCTTTAAAAGAGCTCATTACATTTGAATAACTTTCTAAAGAATATTTGAAAGTTTTCTTTTGATGTTGAACTCAACACTGTCTAAATTGGCCAGTTGGCAATTTTCAGCCAGAGCTCTTAATTTTTTTCTGAATATCCTACATCTTCCACTCTCTTCTCCTCTGATCCAGTCGCAGTTTTACAAAGTCCAAATGCTCTTCTTTTACTCTTGCTTCTATCCCTTTGTGGCTTCTAAGGGAGCCTAACACTTTGATCATCTATTCTTCCTAATTTTCAAAATCTTCTTTTCCATCGTCCCTTTTATGTTGCCTTAAACTAGACCCAGATCTCCCTCATTCTTTAAAAATAACTATCATGGGCAGCTAGGTGGCACAGTGGATAGAGCACTGGCCCTGGATTCAGGAGGACCTGAGTTCAAATCTGACCTCAGACACTTAACGCTTACTAGGTATGTGACCCTGGGCAAGTCACTTAACCCCAATTGCCTCACCCCCCAAAAAATTCATATACATAAAATAACCATCACATATCACTGTCATTTCCTCAACTGTTTCCTATTTTTCTTCTTTATTTTGTAGGTAAATTCCTAGGAAAAGCTCAACACATTTCGTATCACCTTCCCCTGATTTTTCAACCTCTTAGAATCTTGCTTTCATCCCCAGTCTATTGGGTTGCCAATGATTTCTTTATTATTAAACTTTCTTTCTCTGTCCATGTCCTTATTAACTTTAGAAGTATCTAAAACTGTTGATCTCCATATCATTTTTCCTACTTTCCACTATGTGGGTTTTCACAACACTGTTCTTTCTTGTTTCTCTTTGTGCTGGTCAAAATAATTCTTTGCCACTCATTTTCAGGTTCATAATTCACTACTGGCTATAAGTGGGTGTACCTTCTATCTCTGTAATGTTCACCTTCCTTTTTTCTCACATACTCTATATTATGTTATGAAGTCCTATGTATTTGTCTATTGTAAAGTTGCTATCTGTAAGTGGCTAAAATTCTAGCTAGACTGTCTAAAAATCTAATGAGTGGTTGCTATAAATTAAAAGCTTTAGCAGGAGTTTAGACTTTTAAGTATTTATTAAGGAGCATAAGAATTTGGTGAGGAGAGAGAAAGAGGTAAAGATTCCATCATCTATCTATCTCAGGGAGCCAGCATCTCAGTTCCACTCGAACCAAGGTCCCAGGTGTAAAGAGCACTCTTGCTCCTTCCTCCCTCCAGAAGCCTCCCACAAAAATAGAAACAGGGCCTTCCACACACACAGCTCCAAGATAATTGGCTGGTAGCTTTTATCGACAGTACCCATGAGCAAACATTATTTCCTGACGCCAAGGCCACATGGCTTGTCCTCAGGCCAGAGCTCACAAAAATGTTCCTCCTAGCAGGGGGCGTTATTCCAACTCTCACACTATCATATCTCTGTAGTTAACTCATATCTATTTATTTAACTCTTAACTTTTTCCTGAGCTGTGGTCCTGCATTTCTTTTTACCTACTTGAAATCTCTAGATGTTCAATAAGCCTCTCACACTAACCATGCCCCAAACCAAAGTAATCATTGTTCCCCTTAAACTAACCTCCCATCCTAACTTTTCTATTTCTATCAAGGGAATCATCATTCTTTTTGTTTGTTTTCTTAAATCAAAAAAGTATTTTAATATTTTCCAGTTATATATAAAGATAGTTTTCAACATTTGTTTTCATAAGATTTTTAGTTCCAAATTTTTTCCTTCCCTTCCCTCCCCAATCTCCAAGATAAAGCAGTCTGACACAGGTTATATATATATATACAATCACATTAAACATATTTCTGCATTAGTCATGTTGTGAAAGAAGAATCAGAACAAAAGGGAAAAACCTCAAAAAAGAAAACAAAAACAAAAGTAGAAACAGTGTGGTTCAATCTGCATTCAGAATTTACAGTTCTTTTTTCTGGAGGGAATCATCATTCTTCCATTCACTCAGGGTAGCAAACTAGGAATTATCTTAGATTCTTCCCTCTCTCTCACTTTCTCCCCTCCCCGCCCCATTCAATTGCATGCTTACTTTTGTCAAATCTACCTTTTCATCATCTTTCAAGATTCCTCACACATTCTCACATTCAAGATTCCTCTATGCACACTACAATCATCCCAGGCCTTGCTTTTATCTAATCCCACCTGGTCTATTGCAAAAATCTTCTTCTGTATATCCACCAGTCAATTTGTCATTTCTAAATCACAGGCATAACCAGATTAACCTTCTACTCGAGAAGCTTCAGTGATCCCCATTTGCCTTTAGGATGAAATAGAGATCTTTTATTTGACATTTAAAGCACTTCACAATCTGACTTAAGCCTGGCCAATTTTATCTTCTCATATTTTCAACATTCAGAAAGTGGGCTAGATCCTAAGCCTTTTGCGTGACATCTATCCCTCACATCTGTACATTTCTATTGGTTTTGCCTTCCCCAATGCCTGGAATCTTTTCCCTATAGATCTTTTTTTTTTTGGTAGGGCAGTGGGGGTTAAGTGACTTGCCCAGGGTCACACAGCTAGTAAGTGTCAAGTGTCTGAGGCTGGATTTGAACTCAGGTACTCCTGAATCCAGGGCCGGTGCTTTATCCACTGTGCCACCTAGCTGCCCCTAATATATGAATGAGGTTTCTACTACAAATTTCCCCAGTTACATATGACCTTGCCAGTGAAAAGAAGAGAGTGATTATTGGTCTTTTTGAACTCCTCATAATACTTCTCTCAATTAGCTTAATTTCTTTTGAAGGAGGGGCCTGTCTTTTCCTGGACCATTCTAAAACAATTCCATTGACAACCTGCTATCTTTGGAAACCAGTCCCCTTGTTATCATCTTTCTTTTTTTGATATATTGTCTAATTTGAAGCTCATAGCAACCCACGGTTGTACATCAGTCAGTTCATATCAGTTTGAGAGAATAGAATATTAAATTTCCAAATATGAGCATTTAAACCTAGGAAATCAATAAATGCCACAAATAATGACTTGATTTATAGTTTTTGATTGCATAGAATTAAGAAAGTGATGGAAAATGTTAATAATATAAATTAAATTTAAGTATTTCATACATTTTCAGAGAGTCAGTTGTTAAAAATGTTTACCAGCATATTACTGCAATATCCCTATTATGTACAAAGTATAGTTATTTGTTATCCTTTTTAAGATGAGTATGTCTATTGCAACATAGTGTAAGAAATTAAATTTGAATGACATTCTTCCTTGGCTCTCCTGTGGAGGAACAGAAGGATGAGGATGATATAATGATAATAATGAGAATGAGCGTGAAGAGAGTAATCAGGTAGTGGGTTACATTTCCAAAACATATACTATGTAACATACTCTATATTACAGGACAATTGAAATACTCTATATTCCTCTTTCCTATCTTGTCTTTTTTCTTAAGCCTGGAATGAACTTCCCAATTCAATTTCAATCTTTATATGCCCCTTCCTTCAAGGCCTAACCCATATTTAACCTACTCAATCTTTTATCAATATCCCCCAGTGAAACTGTGGAATTTTTATAGCATTTCACATGGACTTTTCAAAAGCTTTTATATTGCATCCACTTTTCATAAATATTTGTATTTGTGGTTCTTTCACATTTAGATAGTAAAGTCCCTGGCAGAAGCTTCTACATTTTATTTACTCATCCATCCACCCATCCATCCATCTCTCTATCTCTCTATTTTTATTTTCATATTATTAGGTATGTAATAATAGGTACTTAATTTATATATGGATTGAGTCAGGATGATAAAAGATGATGATGGAGATGATAAGGTTTTCTAGAATTGTTTTTCTTTCTTAAAGTCATTATTTTCAATTTCCTCTATTTCCAATCTAATAAACAAGCATTCATTAAGTATCCACATTGTTTTAGATTATAATGCTTGGTCTTAGTGTTCAAATTCATGATAATCCTTCCCATGTTATGAAAATGTTACTTTTATATTTCCCTTTTAGTCTATTTCTTTTTCTGTCTCTTTCAGCAAATGGATGTATGCATGACAAATGACCAATACAACTCTTTGGCTCATAGACCAAACTATTTCATGAATGAAAAAATGTTTAAAAAGCTCTAATATATTTGTGTTTCTGCAGGACCGCCAAGTGAAGCAGTGTCCTACTGGGTTCCCACACAAGAGGTGAGGACCCTATGATGAGCATGAACATACTTATCTACAAGCAGGATGTCTACATACAATGATACACAATTCCATTCTTCTTACTTCCTGCTGCTAGGTATCCCAGGACTAGAATCTATGCATACCTGGATTGGCTTCCCTTTCTGCATAGTGTATCTGATTGCACTGGTGGGGAATATCACCATACTGTTTGTGATCCAAACTGAGAGGAGTCTACACCAGCCCATGTTCTACTTCTTGGCCATGTTGGCCACCATTGATCTGGGCCTGTCAACAGCTACCATCCCTAAAATGCTAGGCATTTTCTGGTTCAGCTTAAGGGAAATAATTTTTGGGGCCTGCCTGACACAGATGTTCTTCATTCACAACTTTACTGGCATGGAATCCGCTGTACTCCTGGCCATGGCCTATGACCGCTATGTGGCTATCTGCAACCCACTTCGCTATAGCCTCATTCTCACTAATAGAGTGGTGGTAGCAATTGGCCTTGGAGTACTGGTGAGATCTTTCCTTTCTGTGATTCCCTTTGTGTTCCTGATTTTGCGCCTTCCATTCTGTGGACATCATATCATTCCCCACACCTATTGTGAGCACATGGGCCTGGCCCGCCTGGCTTGTGCAAGCATCAAGGTCAACATCATCTATGGTCTAGGTGCCATTTCTCTCTTGGTGTTTGACATCATAGCCATTGCTATCTCTTATGGCCAGATACTGCAAGCTGTCTTTCGTCTCCCCTCTTTGGATGCCCGTCTAAAGGCTTTGAGTACTTGTGGCTCCCGTGTGTGTGTTATCCTGGCCTTCTATACCCCAGCCCTCTTCTCCTTTATGACCCATCGCTTTGGCCGGAATGTTCCTCGTTACATCCACATCCTCCTGGCCAATCTGTATGTTGTGGTTCCACCAATGCTCAATCCAGTTATCTATGGTGTCAGGACCAAGCAGATTCGTGAACGGGTGCTAAAGATGTTCTCACAAAAGTAAGCCTTGGAGAAAGGGTGTCTGAAATGGATCTCCATGTGATCTAAGAGACTTTGTTGGGACATGAATGAAAATACTCACTTTGAATATATTCTTCCTAGTTTTTCCTCCGAGGACTTCAGGCAGTCTTATCATCTTTGAGTTCTCCTAGGTCATTCATATATGCCTGTATGTGTGAACATAATACCTATAGCTTCTCTTTCTTTGTCTTTGTGTTTAGCATCTGAGTTTTGGGGCTCTATCTCTTGGCTTCAGATTTGGGGGTGCAGCATCTCCCTGGCCCATATTTTGTACTCCTTCCTCAAACTAACAACAATATAATAGAACAAACTGAGGGTAATAAATGCTTTACTAGATGAATATAACAAAAGTTACAAAAGGCAATGTAATTTAGACATTAAGATATATTTACAAAGAAAGCAACCAAGTATATAAGCAAGATATATATTTTTGTACATCTCTTTTTCTAATTCTGAGAGAGCAGTAGAGTGGGAAGAATTTTAGTATTAGACTCAAAAGGTCTAGGTTCAAGTTACCACCCTCAATATTTATTTGCTATATGACCCTATCCTTATCATTTAACCTAATTCTTCCTCAGTTTCCTCGTCTGTAAACTTGTACCACCCACTTTTCAGGATTATTGTCAGGGTGGTAACTTTTGAAGATTAATATGCTATTGAAATTTAAGTTAATAAATTAATATATCAATATTAATTAAGTATAGATTATGTTCCAGGCACTAGGGATACAAAACCAGTAATAAAGCAATCCTTACTGATAAGGAGACTACTTTTAATGGGGGAGACAAGAAATACATATATAAATATATACAAAAGAAATATAGAGAGAATAAATAAAAAATAGTTAAATACTTAGCACAGTGCTTGGCACATAGTAAGCTTTCAATAAATGCTTCCTTCCTTCCTTCCTTCCTTCCTTCCTTCCTTCCTTCCTTCCTTCCTTCCTTCCTTCCTTCCTTCCTTCCTTCCTTCCTTCCTTCCTTCCTTCCTTCCTTCTTTCCTTCCTTCCTTCCTTCCTTCTTTCCTTCCTTCCTTTCTTCCTTCCCTCCTTCCTTCTTCTCTCTCACTCTTCACCTCATTTCTTCCTCCTTCCCACCTTCTTTCTCTTCTTCCCTCCTTTTTTCCTTCACTCTTTCCATACTTCTTTCCTTGAATCATCCTGTGGGGTGATTGGCCCTTTAGGGTTAACTAAAGAGGGAAAATCCATAGAAGAGGTATGATAAGGGGTAGCTAGGTGGTGCAGTGGATAGAGCACCAGCCCTGGAGTCAGGAGGACCTGAGTTCAAATCCGGCCTCAGATAGTTAACACTTACTTGCTAGCTGTGTGACCCTGGGCAAGTCACTTAACCCCAATTACCTCACCAAAAAAAAAAAAAAGAGGTATGATAAATATTTTTTTTTGATACAAAAGAATATTGTGTTCTTTCTCTACCCCTTAAGGTGACTAGGGTGAAAGAAGTTTTCTCCTGCTTCTCTATATTCTGTATACACATAATTTCATATGGCTTGGTATCATTCCTGTGTTTTCATGTGCCACATTATGTTTATTTATTGACTATTGAATGAGCATTGGCTTTATCTCCAGTTCTTTATGCTATAAATATAGGAAGAGATTAAAATGATAAAGTAGACAGGGATTCATGTTGTTTTTCTCTGACCCCAAGAGATCTAAATCTGACTCTCACTTTGGCTCCATTTCTTGGCACTAACACCTGTCTTATTTTTCTTTTTTAATCTTCAATTACCATGTGATTTTTGCCATTTTATGCTTCTCTCTTACCCAATAGTATTGTTTCCATTCATTCTGCCACCATTGCTGTATATATTTGTTAGAGAGGGACAGGGTGGTAGTGGTTCTGAATAATAATAATAATAATAATAATAATAAATCTTCCAATGCTCTGTGCCCAAGATAATATATTTGTATATAACAATTATTGCTTTGATGACCAGGAAAGCTTAAATAAGTTGGTTGACGGGTACCAAAGAACTTAGTCTCAAATATTGATGGACAGTGTCTGTGAGACATGATCTGCCCATAATATGGACAGAAAGCTATCTCTTGGGGAAGAAACAAGATGGTAGAGAGAAGACAGGTAGTTGCCTGAGCTCTCCTAAGTTTCTCTCAGAAACAACATTAAATCAAGCCTCTATACAGATCCTGGAGCTACAGAACCTATAAAAAGTCAGAGAGACGTAATCTTCTAACTTGAGATAATTTAGAAGACTTCCGGAAAGGTCTGTCTCACTTGGGCAAAAGGGGAGCACAGCACAGCACAGCTCAGTTCAGAAAAGCACAGCATAGCATGGAGGGGGTCTGAACAAGTCAACACGAGGCTCTTAACCACAGCATACATCATCAGTTGAGGCCCCTTGTTTCAGGCTCAGCAAGCTGGTGGTGTAGCAGGTCAGTTGTAAAATCTGCCAGCCTCTGCTGATAGGGCACTCTGCTAACTAGAGAACCACCCATAGGACAGGCCCAACTAGGCCAAGCCATCCCAGCACAGGGAGCAAGCACAGGGAGGATCCTAGGACTGTGAAGAATCTGCAAGCCACAGAGGCCTCAAAGTAGAAAGCCAGTGACCAGGACCCAAACCCCCAGCAAAAAAGTTTGCAATAGAGGTCACTGTGCCCCAGGAGCAGACCTCAACTTTAAAAGAAAAAAAATAGTCTAAAATATGAGTTAGAAACAGAAAGAGGGCCTTTGTCATTGAGAGTTTCTATAGTGACAGGGAAGATATAAACACAATCTTAGATGAGGACAATACTGTCAAAATGCCTACATGTGAAGCCTCAAGGGGGAATGAGAATTGGTTTCAAGACCAAAATCCTTCTGGGAAAAACCCTAAAAGGATTTTAAAAATCAAATGAAAGAGATAGAAGAAAAAAATGGAAGAAGAAATGAGAGAAATGAGTTATGCAAGAAAATTATATAAAAAAGAGCTAACAGCTTGGAAAAGAAAGCATAAAAATTGACCAAAGAAAACAATTCCTTAAAAAATGCAGTTGGGCAAATGGGGAAAAAAAATCCCCTCAAGAAATCAACTCCTTCAAAAGTAAAATTGGTCAAATGGAAAAGGAGGTACACAAGCTTACAGAAGATAATAATGCCTTAAAAATTAGAATTGGGCAGATGAAAGCTATGACACACCAGGAATCAATCAAGCAGATTCAAAAGAATGAAAAAATAAAGAAAATATGAAATCTAGTTCTGAGAGGGGAAGATTAAGTTTCCCCACTAGGGTAGCTTTATTATCTATTTCCTCTTCTTACTCATTCAACTTCTCCTTCAAAAATTTAGATGCTATACCATTTGATTCATATATGTTAAGTATTGATATGACTTCATTGTCTATGGCACCTTCCAATAGGATACACATTCCTTCTTTATCTCTTTTAATTAGATCTATTTTTGCTTTTACTGTGTCTGAAGTCATAAATGATGCCTGTTCTCATTGCTTCAGCTGAAGAATAATACATTCTGCTCTGGTCCTTTACATTAAGACCAATAATTTTCAACTTATCTCTCCTGGACCTATTTTCCAGGTCAGCAGTTTTCCCCAGGAGGTATTTCACATTGCCCTCTATTTTTTATTCATTTGGATTTGCTTTATTGTATCTTGGTTTCTCATAAAGTCACTGTCTTCCATTTGTTCAATCCTCATTCTTAGGCAATTATTTTCATCAAAGAGCTTTTGTTCCTCCTTTTCCATTTGGCCAATTTGACTTTTCAAGCTGTTGACTTTTTTCTCATGTCTTTCCTGCATCACCCTCATTTCTCTTTCCATTTTTTCCTCTACTTCTCTAACTTTATTTTCAAAGTCCTTTTTGAGCACCTCTATGGCCTGAGACCAATTCATATTTTTCTTGGAGGCTTTAGATATAGGGGCCCTGATGTTGACATCTTCCTCTGAGGGTGCTCCTCGGTCTTCCTTGTTAATGAAGAAACTTTCTATGGTCCTCACCTTTCTCTGTCAGCTCATCTTGCCTTTCTTTTACAAGACTTTTAGCTCCTTAAAGTGGGGCACTGTTTTCAGGCTGCAGTATCCCAAGCTTCAGAAGTCCCAGGTGGTATGATTTAAGGAGGATCAGGTTCTTCACTCACCTGGCCTGTGCCCTGGTCTGTAGATGACCCCAGACCAACTTACTAATCAACCAGCTTTGTGTGTTGTGGTTGTTAGCTCTGATGAGCCTGTACCCCTCCCCCACCTGGGTCACTGCTACTCAAGCCTACCTCTTGGTTCTCAGCAGGGGTGAAAAATCCAAGTTCTGCCTCAGCACCAACATAGGCCCCTGTAGTCTCACCCCTGCCTAGGGCTCAGCCCACTTACCAGACTGTGAGCTTAGTTCCAGATAACACTGGTGCTTCAGCTGATTCAGAGGCTCTGGGGTCTGCTTCTCTGGTGAGGCCTTCGTGAGACTGGATCTGTGTCAGGGTGATTGTGGGATTGGCCTTGACTCCTATATCAGCACAGCAGCTCTCTCCTTCTGACCTTCCAAGCTGTTCTTAGTTAGAAGATGATTTCAGCACATTCTTCTGTGAGTTTTGCTGCTCTGGGCATTTTCCTATGGCCTTATTTGGATATTTTTTGGAGCGATTGTGTCATGAGTTTGGGAGCTCACTGCCTTTCCTCTGCCTGGTGCCTTACATTAAGGCTTTATGTATCTCTCTGCTTCAAATGTGTTTCTTGTAAACAACATATTGTAGGATTTTGGCTTTTAATCTTTCCTGCTATCTGCTTCCATTTAATGGGTGAATTCAACCCATTCACATTTATAGTTATGATGACTGTTTATTTTATTTTTCACCTGTTTATCCCCTCCCACTCTGACCCTCCACCCTCCCTCTTCTCACAAGTGTTTTACTTATGATCACTGCCTTCCCCAATAACCCCTCCCTTGTATTAGTTCCCCCTCCCCCTTCTATCATCATTTTTCCTTTTTAAACTTCCTTATAGGGTAAGATAGATTTCTATATCCAAGTGAGTATGTATATTATTCCCTCTTTGAGCCAATTTTGATGAGATAAGGTTTAATAGTTCTTTAATGCCTCTGAGTGTGTGTGTGTATGTATGGGGGTGAGGCAATTCACCCCATTCAATTTCTCCCCTCCTTCTTCTTCCATGTAATTTTTTTTTATACTTTTATTTTGTTTTCTGGGGTGTTGTTCCATCTATGTTACCTTATAACCACATCATCTGTCTACATATACTCCTAATTATTCTTCTAATACAGTTGTTTTTTAAATGTATTTTTATTTAGAATATTATTTTTCCCAAATTACATATAGAAACAATTTTTTTTTTTAGTGAGGCAATTGGGGTTAAGTGACTTGCCAGGGTCACACAGCTAGTAATTGTCAAGTGTCTGAGGCAGGATTTGAATTCAGGTACTCCTGACTCAAGGGCCAGTGCTTTATCCACTGTGCCACCTAGCTGCCCCACTAATTTGCTTTCTAAAGTCATTTTTAAGCTTTCCAGGAATTCATTTTGGGCATGAGACCAATTTGCATTTTTCTTTGAAGCTTTACATGTAGTCATTTTGTTACTATTGTCCTCCTATATTTATGCCTTGATTTTCCCTATCACCATAGTAACTAGAAAAGTCAAGCTTTTTTTGGTAGTTGTTTTGCTCATTTTTGTACCTTTTTTGGTGCCTTGATGTTTTTATTTGAGTTGGGCTATATTCCTAAACTGTCCCCAGGTTTGCACTGAGGTTCTGGGTCTTATTTGTGGTTTTCACTGAGTTTCAGGAAATAACTGCTTGCTTTTGCTGGGTTGCTAAAGATAAACAGTCTTTCTGGTGGCTGTCCCTGGAGGAGTGATCTTGTTGTTGGTCGGCCGCAGGGGTGGAGCCTTGCTACTGGGTTACTGTGCTAGCAGAGCCTCTCTGTTAGCAGGCCCTAGAGGAGTAATTTTGTTTACAATCTGTCCAAGTGTTTGTTTCTGTATGTATGTTTCTGTGTGTGTGTGTGTGTGTGGGGGCTGGGTCCTGCTGCTGGGTTACTATGGTAACCAGTAACTCTGCTAGCATACCCCAGAAGGGTAATTTTGTTGAGATCTTATGAGTCCCTGCTGCAGGTTTGCCCTGGAAACAATTTCTCTGTTGGTCACAGGGGTGGGAACTTGTTATTGACCAATCTTGGGCAGGACTTCACTACTGGTCAGCAGTGGGTCAAAGCTTCTCTGGTGGTCTCCGCTAGCTTTGGGGTGCCTGATGAGGGTCCCTGCTATACTTCCCAGACTGCTTACCTGCCCAGGGAGCTATTGGTTTTCAGGTGGGTGGATCCTCACTGGTGGAATGCCGGAAGCTCAGAGGCCTGCCTCAGGCCCCCTGCTGTGAGCCCAAAAGCAGTGGCTACTGCTATTGCTGCCCCTGGACCTCACTTCACTCCCCTCCAGGTAAGACAGACCTTTCCTGTTGGGTTGTTATGCTGTTTCCCTGCTCCTAGAATGATTCAGAGACAGTTTTATGTCAGTTTGGACAGTAAATCTGGGAGAGCTACAGTGGGTTGTGTCGTCACTCAGCCCATCTTGGCACAGGAACCACCAAGATTATTTTTTATGGTGGAGCAGGTCACAGGAGTTAGCAGTGGGGGAAACTGATAGTTTTCAGGTCTCTGACTCAAAGTAGACTTTCAGATCAACTATCTCCACCACATATTATGTCAGACCAACTTGTGGGGGTAAGATTAACTAAGTTTACATTCAAGCATCTCTTACTAGTGCCCATAGTATATTTGAGTCATTAAATCAACTCTACAGAGAATGTTCATATGTGTGTTGTCTCCTCAATTAGAGTGTGAGGTTCCTGAGCATTGAAACTTGTTTATTCACTTTTTTCTTATTTGTATCCCTGGAACTTTGCATGTAGTAAATACTAAATAAATGCTTTTTCATTCACTCCTTATCCATTTATTCATCTCTGATATGTGTCAGTGATATTCCCCACTTTTCCCTTATCCTCCATGGATTCCAAATTAGTAATTGATAGGGAAGCAAATCACCCTCCATTTAACTTCCAATTATTGGTCTTATTTCTGACCTCTGAACAAAACAGATCAAGTATTCTCTTTCTGTTTTATTATAGAATTTTCCCCCAAAATTTGAAAACAGAAATCATGTCTTTCTTTTATCTTCTCTAGGTTAACTATTCCAATTTTCATCAACGGTTTTTTACATGATGTAATTTCCAGTCTGCTCAATCTATACTGATCACCTTCCTTTTGGATGTCCATCAGTCTCACATCTAAAATGTCCATAAGTGTATGGAGCACTGCAGGTGTTTTGAGACGGGGCAGAAGACAATGAAACCATCGTTTCAAATGATGAAGCTTTGTGGATGTATAAGAAAAGTGAATTTTGGTTAGCTACTATTCAAAGTGAGAGACGTAGATGGGGACCGTGATCTGCTTACCTCCTAAGAGAAGTGGCAAACATGGAGAAATAAGTTCTAGCAGGTGGTAATACATTCTGACAACGTGAAGCTTAAGCATGGAAAACAGATCTGTAGAGAGGCCCAGGGCTGGTGAATGTGACATGATTAATAATGAATAAACAAGGAAACAATGAGCCTTGAGCAATGAATCAGAGAGAGAAGTTCTGTGCATTCTGAAAATTAATACATGCATGAACTGATAATGACATTATATGGAGTGATAGCAGTTTAAGTTTTGCAAAGTAATCTGAGTATCTTTTTAAAATTTCTACAATGATCCTAAGAGGTAATGATAAGCAGCAACACTTCAAGTTTGGCCACCTCTTTTCAATACATCTTCCTTTTTGAGCATGGCAACAACCTTATGACATAGGTGCTATTATTATCTCCCTTAAATAAATAAGGAAATGAAAGCATAGATAATTTAAATGATTTCCTTAAGGATCCCATTGCTTGGAAATACCTGAAGCAGGATTCAAATCTGAGTCTCTTTTACTATAAATTCAGTACTCTACCTTCCCTTGACCTTACTGACTTTCATGGTATATAATTCCATTAAAAGGGAATTGAGATAATTTAGTTCAAAGCTCTCATTTTACAGAAAAAAAAAACTGCGACCCAAAAGACTGTGTTTTCAAATATAATGTAGGGAGTACATAGTGGAGTTGAAATTTGGGACTGTGTTCTCTGATGCCAAATCAAATGCTCTTTGCACTGAATTGTGCCGCTTTGTGCAGTGTAATTCAGGGTTTTCTTGCAAGAAATGTAAAGCTAGTGAGAGGTTTCATGGTGGACTGGTGGGAGGGGATGTAAATTCCTTTACTATCTTGCCCTAACTGCTACTTACATTCCTTTGGCTAAAGGCATATTGATAGAAATGGGAATCAATAATTCTGCCCTGAATCTAAAGGCTGTCATTCGGACAAGAAGACTATTAGCTAGTATTTTAAATTAAAAAATATTAAAATCATCAAGCATTTTCTCTACCTTCCATTCCTCATTACCACAGGGAGAGGGGAATTGGAACAAATTTATGTAGTCAAGCAAAATACATTCTCACGTCAACAAATCCACCATATATCTTGCTACAGTGCAGATATTAGTAAACATTTTAATATAGATTGTGTTACCTAGGGATAGTTTGGATAAGGTTTTATATATATATATATATATATACATATACATATATATACACACACGCACACATATATATGCTTATATATCACATCCAATCTTATCACATAAGATTATATGTCATATATATGACATAATCTTAGCACATATATATGATTGTAGTATATTTCATAAATGTAGTGATGAGCTTATAATTGCATGCTATTGGTAGAATGTATATATATACATATATATATATTTGTGTGTGTGTGCGTGTGTGTGTGTGTATATACATGTGCATTTAGGTGGATTTTAGGTGGCTAGAGAGCTATTGATAGCTTGGATTTCTTCCTTGGGAATTCCCCAGGCACATCTTTTGACCATTTTTCTATTAGATATTGAATCGATTGTCCTGATATCTATCTTGTCACTGTACCCAGATGGCTCTGGAGGAGAGAACAAGGCTTGTGACTTTGCACTGCCCTCCCTCACTTTAATCCAATTCACTGCAAGTCATGACATCACCCTCATGTCACAGTCATCTTTGAGAACAAAGGATGAACAACAACAACAACAACTTTTTCCCTTAAAGGCACTGATTTTATTTGAGAAAAAAAATGTTAAAAATTTTATTTCATCAAAAATTTCTCTTTTATCCCTTATTTCTGAATATTACCCTTGTCTATTAGGTTGGTGATTATGCACTCTCATTTAGACTAGGCATCTAAGGTAGAAGAGCTCTAGCAAATCATTTTGAAAATGCCCCCACACTGTAATTTTCACCTAGAAATTTGAATCAACTGGAATTTTCTGTAATCTAGACCAAGGGTGTCTTCCTGACCTAATAGCTTCCATGCTAAGGGAATTCTTTTACCAGGGACTCTTGGGACAGACACCCTCCCTGTGGACTATAAATATATTCTCTTAATTAATGAGGATGGAAAGATTCTGCGAGTTTCCTGACTATCCAAATTGCAGCCCAGAGCAGCTCAGTTGGAGGACAAATCTCTGCTATTTATTTCTCAGGGTCCTTAGATGGTGAGTGAGAAAGCCCAGCAAAGGTAGAACAGCTGTTAAGGATGAGGGCTTGGCCTGCACATCTCAGAATTGTTCTGAAGCACATCAATTCTTTGCTGATTTTTAAGAATGTTCCTATGTAGGTAGAGGAGCTCAGGTTCTAGGGGAATTTTGCAAAGTGGGTTTAAGCCAAAGCAGTATTTCTTTCTTGATGATCTCACAACTGTGGCACATAGGTAATGCTGTATGTAAAAGTATTGAGCCTGGAGTCAGGAAGACCTTAGTTCTTAAATGTACACTGTTGTGTGACCTTGGGCACACAGTTTCCTCAACTGTAAAATGGAGATCATGATAATGCACTATTACATTTCAAAGAGGCATTTAATATTATCTGGTCCGGGTTTTCTTAACCTGGAATCAATGTACCTTAATAGATAGATAGACAGATAGACAGACAGACAGATAGATAATCATTCCAATACAATTAGATTCCTTTGTAATCCTATGCATTTTATTTTATGCAGTGAAATATGTAATTTTGTTTTTGTTTTTGTGGGGCAATGAGGGTTAAGTGACTTGCCCAGGGTCACACAGCTAGTAAGTGTCAAGTGTCTGAGGCCGGATTTGAACTCGGGTACTCCTGAATCCAGGGCCGGTGCTTTATCCACTGCGCCATCTAGCTGCCCGAAATATGTAATTTTAAGAAGGGATCTATACACCTCATCAGACCTCAAACAACTTCATGGCACACACAAAAACCTAAGAATCTCTGAGGTAGTCCAGTTCCCACATTTTATAGATGATCAACCTGAAACCTAGAGATTGGAAGGGACTTATCCCCCCTCCTCCACATCATTGCTAGAAGATTCAGGACTAAAATTTGAGTCTTCATACTTCGAGTTCAATGTTCTGTAGGTATAGAGGCGAACAATAAAAGTTCTTTGAGTGAGTAGCAGAGGGAAAGAGGTAAAATTTGCAATCCAAAGTAAAGTTGTGAAAATGGCCTTTCATGGAAAAAGCAAAAGCACCTTAGAATCTTGAAGGCTTTAGCAAGAGAGTAGAAAAATCATAATAGCTCACATGTATATAGGTCCAATCAATTGTCAAGACCTTTCCATTCTCCCTTTCCAATGTTTCTCACTTCTTTTTCTTTCTCTGTACTCACATAGCCACCACCTTTCTTGGTGTAGGAATTCTTGCACTTCTTCACACAGTATTTTTTTTCTCTTATCTCCATGACTGTGACCTAGCTATTCCTCGTGTCTACAATGCACTCCCTTCTTCCTTCTGTCTCTTAGATCTCATGTTTCCTTCAAAGCTCAGCTTTAATGGTATCTTCTTCCTTTGCATGAGACCTTTTGTGATCCCATCAGTTGCTAATTCTTCTCTCACCTCTGCCTCCAAATCACTGTAAGCATATTTGGAATATATTTGTATGAACTTGTAGTGTAGGTAAAAATATTTTAAGTTCCTTGTAGGAAGACATTATTTCTACATTTTTTTAGTGTTTGCAGCCCTAGAGCTTAGTATGGTGCACAGCATTTGGTATAAGCATTCAATAAGTGTTTATTGTTAAATTGATCTAAAAAGCAAATTGAATTCAATAAATTACCTGTCTCACAAAAACTCAGTGTGTTATAATGATTATTACATCCATGTTACAGATGAAGAAGCTATTACTCAGATGATAGCTTAGGTGACAACCAATGTAGCAAGAGTTAGAGCTGAGACTTTTATGCAGATCATTTATTTTCAAGGTCAGGATGCCATGGATTACATCAAGTTGCCTTAGGATGGCTGAGGCCACCAAAGTAACAGCAATACATGGGTATGAGAAACCTGCACTCCTTCCTGTTTTTCTCTTCTTATAACAACTAAGGGTCTTCCAGGAGGAGGAAGGAAGAAGGATACAGAGAATTAGGATCAGCAAGAGAAGGTGGAGGAAAAAGAAGGTGGAGGGTAGTGTGGAAGAGGGAAAGAGAAACAACAACAAATAGCTGAGAAATAAAGGAAGAGGTAAAAGAAGCAGCAGATTAAGAAGGAGGAGAAAGGAAGAGATAAACAGAACAAGATTAGGAGAAAGGCATACGAAATTAAGTGATGATCAGTAGTCACTGAAAGACTTCAGATAACCAGATAGGTAGAAGGGGATTGGAGAACACATATCCCATTTTGAGGGAAGAAAAAGTAGAGGGAAATGATGCATTTGTAAATAGATATCAATTATATGAATTTGATCATTTGTAAATCATAGGTAAATAGATGACTTTCATTATCAGTAAAATTCTGAGGCTTATTGTTACAAGGGATGATTACTGAATATCTACTGGCTCTGAAAGTAGAGGACTTTTGTTCAAAGTCATTTTAGGTACTGAGCTGTATGACCCGGGGCAATTCCTGTGGCCAAAAGGAAGAAGTGATTATAGAGAATCAGAATGGCTTCATCCACAAAAGGTAAGGTCAGATTAACTTCATTTTCTTAATTGAAATGTTACTAGACTAGGTGATAGTCTATTGCTACAATTATAATTTACCTACGTTTTAATAAAGAATTTGATCATATCTCACGTAATTCATGTACAAAAGATGGAGAAAGGTGAACTAGATTATAATGTAATAATAATAACAACACTAACAAAAATAATACTAGCTAAATGTATTTAGTGCTATGTGACAGTATTGTGCTAAGCACTTTACAATATAATTTTATTTGATTTGCACAACAACCCAGTGTGGTTGGTGCAACAATTATTTGCATTTTAACAGATGAATAAACTGAGGCAAATAGAGGTTAAGTGACATGCTCAGAGTCACAGAGCTGGTAAGTGTCTGAGGCTGGATTTGAACAGCCTCAAGTCTTCCTGACTTCAGTCCTGGCCTGGTTTCCTAGCTGTCAATGAAGAAGATTTGGAAATGGTCAACTGGAGGGATCAATAGAGCATCCGTTAATTGTTTCTATCTACTTGGAATGTAGTCCCTGATGTATTTCCCTGGGGATCAAAGCTTGGACATAGGATGTTAACCACTTTATCAGTGATTTTCATGCTTATCAAATTTTCAAATGGAACAGCATTTAGGTACACAGATTCAGGGTCCAAAATATAATTGGCATGTTGGGATATTGAGTCAAATGGAGTAAGATGAAACTTAATAGGATTTAATGTAAATTATTCCACATATGTTTAAAAATAATTTTGGAAATTTAAGATAGAGGAGGCATGATTGCATAGCAGTTTATTTGACAATGATCTTGGGATTAAAGAGAAATACAAACTCAATGTGATTTTAAGCTTCAATAATTAACAAAGGCAACTAGGTGCCACAGTGGATAGAGTTCAGTGCCTGGAATCAGGAAGACCTAAATTTAAATTTGGCCTCAGACACTTAGTAGCTATACGACCCTAGACAAGTCACCTAA
This sequence comes from Dromiciops gliroides, assembly GCF_019393635.1. Classification (NCBI taxonomy): domain Eukaryota; kingdom Metazoa; phylum Chordata; class Mammalia; order Microbiotheria; family Microbiotheriidae; genus Dromiciops; species Dromiciops gliroides. The sequence continues at coordinate 582,963,263 of NC_057863.1, forward strand.
CCCTTTTTTCCTCAGTTTCTTCATCTGTAAATTGAGTTGGAGAAGGAAATGGCCAACAACTCCAGTATCTTTGCCAAGAAAACCCCAAATGGAGTCAGGAAGAATCAGATAAAATTCAGAATGACTAAACAATCACAATACTAAGGATTGGGGAAGTGATCTTCATACTGAACTTTTTCTTCCCCAAAGAAACTATACTGATGTTATCATGTCTAGCTCTATGCACGGCTTTTTAGTAAGATTACAGACACATTGGAGAAGGTTCAGAGTAAGAGAATGGAAATTGTGAATGGCTTTCAGATCATGCTGTACAGAATATCAGTTGAAGAAAGCGTGGCATAATTAAATTGGAGAAGAGAAATGGTGATGGGAGTAGCATGATAGCTGTTCAGAAGGGTATTAGAAGCGTTATCATGTTCAAGACAGACAATTCCTGTTCTTTGCCCCCAAACCTCTGTATCCTTTTAACTCAGATCCTGTAATTCTATGAATAGGAAGACAATGAAAAAAAGGGAGGAGGGAAGAAAGGGGAAAGGAGTAGGGTAGATAAACAGGAGAGAGAAGTGAAAGGTAAGAGGGAAGATAAAGTGGAGGAAGAGGAGGGACCAGAAAGAGGGAAGACCCAAGAGCCACAGCACACAAAGGATAGCTACAGGTGAAGACAGGTGTGATTCCTTGTCTTTTATGGATAGTTTCACAGAGCCTTGTTAAAGTTTACATAATGTACCAGGCTGCAAATCATTTTGCAGGTCACCTTATGTACTGAGCACACACACATACACACACACACACACACACACACACACACATATATGTGTATACATCTATATCTATATATCCCTAAGCTAGGCATTGCAATGGGATTTAAGATTATCCCTATCCCATTGAATATAATCTTTTCCCATATACTTTGTAAGCAGCAAAAATAATATGATAGGTTTGGGCTAGTTATCAGGAGACTTGCATACTAGTTATCATTTTACCACTAGGTAATGGTAGGCAAGTTACTTCTATCTGGGCTTCAGATTGTTCATCTGAAAAATCTAGATAATAGGAACAATCACAGATGAATGAATGAAAAAATAACAAAACAGTTATTTAACTCTTAATTTGTGCATAACAAGGTGCTGAAAGCTGGAGATGCTTACAGAAAAGACAGGTCCTGCTCTCAGGGATCCTATTATACTGTTTTTTGTTCTTTTTTTTTTTTTTTTTGGTGAGGCGATTGAGGTTAAGTGATTTGCCTAGGGTCACTTACAGCTAGTAAGTGTAAAGTATCTAAGGTCAGATTTGAACTCAGGTCTTCCTGAATCCAGGGCTGGTGTTCTATCTACTGTGCCACCTAGCTGCCCCATGGATCCTATATACTGTTAAGGGGAGATGACACACAGGAGATTTCAGCTATCAGTCAGATGGAAAGGTCCACTGGTCCTTTTGGTACAGTGACAAGGCAGATGATATGCATCTTTTTTAGTGTCATTTCCATGGATAAAACCATATTGTTTTTTGATGTTGAGCCACGTAACAATGTCAAGGAGTTTGGTGGTAAGAAATTTATTTTCCTTAAAGCATAAAGATTAATGCTTCCATGTGTCACATAATAGGTGCTCAATATGCACTTGAGAATTGATAGAGACCTCTATGGTTCCATTAAACTGGGGGATTAATTCATTAATCACTGATGAATCATTGAAAGTTTTTTGAATTCAGCAAGGGAGTGATTTGATTCAGGCAGTGCCACAGAATGATTTATAGGGCAGTCCTTACAAGATTGGAGGAGTAGTAAAAGTATTACATACTTAATTGCAATAAGTTGGGTGACAGGTAATGAGTGGGAAAATGAGTTGGAACAGAAAAAAGAGAAAAAGAAGAGACATGAGGTGAGTACAGAATTTTAATGCTCCCAGTGTTTTTTGAGGATCCAAATACTTAGAAGATACATGTAAATGTTATTAATTATATAGAACCATAAAAATAATAGGCATTTTAATAAATGAATAATACATATGACAGAATTTGATAACTAATTTACTTTATATGAGGGAAGAAAAAAGAATAATTCACATTTTAATATGTGCTTATGTCATATCAAATTTAAAGGGCTAATACATGTAGGTAAAAGTCCCCATTTATTTGACAATGAGAGAGAGATAAAGAGAGTCAATTCTTTCTCAGCACTTTAGTATATCCATCCTAAATGCTGCTGCTAAAATAATTTTATTTATGGGCTGATCTGGCCAATACCCCCCTCAATCAACTCCAGTGGTTTTCCGTTTCTTCCAAGATTAAATAGAAACTAATCTAATATTCTTTGTAACCTGTTCTCAAGCTATCATTCCAGTCCACTGACCATTACTGCCCTTTCTATGTTCTTTGATTCAGCCAATGTAGACTCTGACATACACAACACTATGCCTCCCTTCTCTATACCTCAGTATTGGTTAGCCCACATGCCTGGAATGCACTCCCTCTAATTCCTCCTCACAGAATCCCTCTCTGCCTTTAAAATTCAGCTCAAGCACTATCTTCTGCATACCTCACTCCCAAACTATCTTAGATTTAATTACTCTGCATATCATCTAGACAGTTAGGTAGCTCAGGGGATAGAACAATAGAGCTAGTGTCTAGGAGATCTGAGGTCAAATCCAAATTCCAATACTTACTCTGTGACCCTGGACACATGCTTTTTTACCTATTTTACCTCTTCAAGAAAAAAAAAAAAAGATTTGAGCTCAAGTCTAGCCTCAGAAATTTATGGCCCTGTATTGATTAATCTCTTTTACTCTCAGTTTCCTCATTTGTAAAATGGAGATAATCATACCCATCTTAGAGGTTTGTTATAAGGATAAAATAAGCTAACATGTGTAAAATGCTTCATGAACCATAAAGCAAATATATAAATGCAAGCTATTTTTATCATTATGTAGTTGTATATATTCTCTTTATATTGTTAAGGGTTAAAATTCTAGCAAGTCTGTCTAAAATATCTAATGAGTGGTCGCCAATAAATTATAAGCTTCAGCAAGAGTTAGACTTTTAAGCATTTATTAAGGAGAATAAGAATTTGGTAAAGAGAGAGAGAAAGGCCTAGATTTCTATCTATTAAAGGGAGAGCACATTTTTAGCTCCCTTCTCCGCCAGTGTCCTCAGGAAAGAGCCCCAGAGTCAGCGCCAGTCTCTTCCTTCCTCCTCCCACTAGTCCGCGTCACTTCCTCCCGCCAAAGAAAAGGCTCCTGGTCTTGCCCTCAAAGACCTTCGCTTCATGGGCAGAACTCTTCTACAGTAAGTATCCAGCAGGTGGCGTTATTCTAATCGTTACAATATTTATCCTGTATAGTTTTTTTTTAAATTTTTTTTTTTTGAGAGGCAATGGGGATTAAGTGACTTGCCCAGGGTCACACAGCTAGTAAGTGTTAAGTGTCTGAGGCCAGCTTTGAACTCAGATCCTCCTGAATCCAGGGCCAATGCTTTATCCACTGCACCACTTAGCTGCCCCTATCCTGTATAGTTTTATAAATGCATTTGTCTCCCTCATTTGAATGTAATTTCTCTGGTAGTGGGAATAGTTTTATTCTTTGTCCTTGTATCCTTGTCACCTAGCACAATGCATGGAACATAATGGATGTTTAAAAAAGGCTTGCTGATTGATTTATTGAGTGAAAGTGACTTTTGAATTCAAGAGAAGTCAGAGGGGCAGCTAGGTGGCGCAGTGGATAGAGCACTGGCCCTGGATTCAGGAGGACCTGAGTTCAAATCCGGCCTCAGACGTTTGATACTTACTAGCTGTGTGACCCTGTGCAGGTGACTTAACCCTCATTGCCCTGCAAAAAAAAAAAAAAAAAAGGGAAGGGAGGAAATTTATATTTCCATGATATTCAAGTTGAGAATGAACATCCTGCCATTCCATGAGGAGCATAGAGGGGACAGGGATACTTTTGATATTTTCACTGGGGTCCTTCAAATCATATTTCACATGGCTGCTCACCCTGACCCTATATAAAGCTAGCCTTGGATTTAAGAATCAAGCAATGATTAAAATTCACTGCAAAGTTAATGTTGTGCTGCAAAGGGAAGGATAATTAATCAACATAATGAAATACATTTCTATTTTATTTTCCATTCTTCAGTATAATTAATTACTTTAAAATATTTTTACAGAAGGCAAAATATGATATGTTAATGCTATGTACCCATAGTCCACCAGAGAAGTATGATATACTGGAGTGGAATCTCTCGTGTAATGAGGTTGAATCTTTGATGGTTGAAGTCATATGTGGGCCCCGAAAGGATGTCCAATCTGAATAATACCCAGTTCCACCCTACCTCATTCCTCCTGCTTGGAATCCCAGGACTAGAAGACATACATGTCTGGATTGGCTTCCCCTTCTGTCTTGTGTATCTGACTGCCCTTTTAGGGAATCTCACCATCCTGACTGTAATTCGGAGTGATCAGAATCTCCACCACCCCATGTTCTATTTCCTGGCCATTCTGTCCTCTATTGACCTGGGCCTATCCACATCCACCATCCCCAAGATGTTGGGTATCTTCTGGTGCAACCTGACAAAGATTAGCTTCCTTGGCTGTGTCACTCAGATGTTCTTCATCCACCTGTTTACTGGTATGGAGTCAGCTGTACTCCTGGCCATGGCCTATGACCGTTATGTGGCAATTTGCAATCCTCTCCGCTATACACTAGTGCTCACCAATAAAGTGGTGTCCATCATTGCAACAGCCATAGCCTTGAGACCATTATCTGTGGCTATCCCATTTGTTCTACTCATTCTGTGATTGCCCTTCTGTGGACACCACATCATCCCTCATACATACTGTGAGCACATGGGCATTGCCCGCCTGGCCTGTGCCAGCATCAAAGTCAACATTATTTATGGTCTGGGTGCTATATCCATCCTTGTCTTTGACATTGTGGCAATTGTGGTCTCCTATGTCTAAATCCTGAGGGCTGTTTTCCACCTTCCTTCTAGAGATGCCCGACTCAAGGCCCTCAGTACCTGCGGTTCTCATGTTTGTGTCATGTTGGCCTTCTACACACCTGCATTTTTCTCTTTCATGACCCATTGTTTTGGTCGCAATGTACCCTGCTACATTCATATCCTTTTGGCCAATCTGTACGTGGTTGTTCCACCTGCCCTCAATCCTGTTATCTATGGGGTTAGGACCAAACAAATCAGGGAGCGGGTGTTGAAGACATTCTCCCCCAAATAAACAATGGGTCCTGTATTGCAGAAGGCCTAACACTTTGGGGTTAAAGGGAAAAAAGTTAAACCAAGTCAATATTTATAAGTCCTCTTGGAATACATAGGGCAATGAAATAATAAGTGTATTGAGCAAATTGGAGGGGATGTTACAAATAGCTTTTGCCACTGAGGAAGTGGTTAACATCTGGTGCTACTATTTGCACCATCATTTCTGCCAGGGTCTTTAAGGGTTTTTTATTCTAGGAAAGGCACTGGAGTACCAGTCATTTGGTCAATTCAGATTCTCATTGCTATTTACTCCAATGGAGTTGGTAGAGTGGTAAGTTATAGCTTTAGTGCTAAGTGGACTGTTTTTTTGTGAGATTGAGTGGATTGTTGCTTGGAAGATGTCTTGTGGTTGTGTCAACCAATGTATTTGCCTTGGTTTTCCACACCAGTGTGTTTGGCTGTTCACAGATCTCCTTGTTCTGAGTTCATGACTTGTACCCACACAAAGCTTTTACTAAATAGGGAACCAGGAGATGAGTTAGCTGTGAAATGAAGTCTAGGCTAGGACTGCTGATCCAAAAAATAGCACTTAAATTTGCTCTCTGGCCCATCACCAAAGAATGGTACTGAGAGCATAAGCACTGGCCTTTATAACATATGTTATCACCAATATTACTTAACCTCTCTGTTTCGGTTTCCTCTGTAAAATGTATAAAATTAGGATAATGTACCTATCTCCCAAGGTTCTTGTGAATGTCAAATGAGATAATATTTATATATCACCTTGTAAACCTTAAAGCATTATATAAATGCTAATTATTACTATGACTACTAATATCACCACCACCACTACCACCATCACCACTACTAACTTACATTCCCTATTAATTCCCTAGTGAGTTATCACAAGAACATTGTTCATGACATATTATAAATGGCTAGTACTTCTGCTTTCAGCACCACTGTTTGGCAATGGACCTGAAAGAAAATTCACACACTACCTTTGGATCAATAGTGCTGGCTGAGACTGAATTTCATAGCTGTCTCATATATGACTTCCCAAATTAGCATGGCCTCAGTCAGCTTACATTTTACTAGAAGAGTACCAAATGTCCATGAATCAATACCCTATTCTTGATGGTTTTCTTTATATCTGCCTATGGTTACAAAGACTGGTCTATAACCAGAATGAATTAACAAATTGACCATGTACATGTATGGAATAGCCTGTGTTTACCATTAACAAAGTTTATTACTGAGTTTGAAAATTGCTTTCAGACAGGCTCACCCTGCTGAGACCCCTCTTTTTAATTTTTAAAATAATTTTAATTTACCAAATAAAACAAATATTTCTATAACATTGTATAATTAAAAAGCTGCTTACACATGAAAATGCAAATTTTAAATGCATAACTTGCTATTCCTTTTTAATATATAATAAAATTATCATGTGATTTTTTCCTTTTTTTTCTTCCTCCTCCCAACCCTAGAGATGTTTACCATTAAACACAGATATGTATATGCCTGTATATATGTATAATTCTACACATAATTTTATTTATCAGTTCCTTCTCTGGATGCAGATAGTGTTTTATTTCATATGTTTTTAAAAATATTTTTGTTACTGTATACAATGTTCTCTTAGTTCTGCTTATTTTACTCTTCATTGTTTCATGCGTCTATCCATATATTTCTATGATCAAGTTCATCATGTCTTATACTACAGTAGTATTCTATCACAATCATATACCACAACTTTTCAACCAAAATAATATCTTACTGACCTATAATCCATTACATGTGACCTTCAACATAAATTGTCCATCAAGAAGTACCATGGTTGAATTTGTAGTGCTGATATTTCCAGGAGGATGGACTTGTCTACAAAGAGGACTCCTAGTTTTTTCTGCCTATGATATATAAATAGATTTCTATTGTTATGCAAGCAAACAATGTGGAAGCTTTGAAATCTAATCTAGGAGAGTGCTGTTGATCTGAATCTTGTGTGCCACCAAGACTGACCAAAGTCTTCATCAGTCCATGTTCCCTTTACTGGCCACTCTGTCCATTATTAACCCATGTTTATATACATCCACCATCCCTAAGATCCTGGGTATCTTCTAGTTCACTCTAAGGGAAATTAACTTTGGAGGTTGCCTTATTCAGATATTCTTCATTCACTAGCACAGAATCAACTGTTCTTATGGCTATGATGTATGATCGCTATGGGCTATCTGCAATACTCTCTAGTACATTTTAGTCCTTACCAACAAGGTTGTTTTCATCATTGCTGTAGTCATTCTACTGGCTTTGATTTTTTTTTAAGCAACAAACATTTATTTTATTTTTTTCTAGTTACATGTAATGGTAGTTTTCAACATTAATTTTCATAAGATTTACAGTTCCAAATTTTTCTCTCTCCCTCCCTCCCTTTCCTCCCCCTCCACAAGATCGCAACCACGTTACATATGTACAATTCACAAGGGTTCTTTTTATCAGTTCTTTCTATGGGGGTGCATAGTAAGCTTCCTCATTCGTTTCTTGGGATTGTCTTGGATCATTGCATTGCTGAGAGTAGTTAAGTCATTCACAATTGCTCATTGAACAATACTACTGTCACTATGCACAATGTCCTCCCAGCTCTGTTCACTTCACTATACATCAATGTTCATTAGTCTTTCCAGGTTTTTCAGGGATCATCCTGCTTGTCATTTCCTATAGCACAAGACCATTCCACTACAATCATATAACACAGCTTTTTCCATAATTTCTCAATTGATGGACATTCCCTTGATTCTCCATTCTTAGCCTCCACCAAGAGTTGCTATAAATATTTTTTGTACAATTTTTCCCCCTCTTCTCTTTTTCATGATTACTGTTGTTAACTGTTTCCCTTCCATCCTATTCCCTTCCCCATAATATTTATTCTATTATCCATCATCTTTCATCCTATCACTATTCCAAAGGAATTTGCTTCTTTCTGTCCCCTACCCCACTCTTCCTTTCCTTCTTTTGTCCCTCTCTCTCTCTCTTTTTTTTTTGTCATTGGTGGTTTATTTAACACAAATAAAAATGCACAAAGTTTTACTCATTTTCTTCACTCCTCAGTCTAGTGTTTGGATTGGTAATCTTGATGGCTAGCTGAGCTGCTTTCTCAACTAAGACTTTCCAATTCTTCGAGGAAACATTGTGAGCAATTTCAGCACAGTAAGATTTGTTACACATCAGCAGCACTTCTAGCTCTTTGACGGTGTGCACCAGAAACTTCCTGAATCCACTAGGTAACATGTGTTTTGTCTTCTTATTGCTTCCATAACCAATATTGGACATCAAGATCTGGCCCTTGAATCATCTTCGCACTCTGTTGTCAATGCCTCTTGGTTTACACCAGTTTCTCTTGATCGTGACATATCGGTCTGACTGATGACGAATGAACTTCTTAGTCCTCTTCTTGACGATTTTGGGCTTCGCGAGCGGGCTGAGGGCAGGCATGGTGCTGGTGAAGAGAGAGCTGCCCCTCCTCCAGCCCTCTCTATCCCCTTCCCCTCCTATTTTCCTGCAGGGTTAGAGAGATTACTCCACCCAATTGAGTGTGTACATTATTCCCTCCTTGAACCAATTCTAATGAGATTGAGGTCTTTGAGCCATTTCTGATGAGTGTTAGGCTCATTTACTGCCCAGATTAAATAGGTTACTCCACCCAGTTGGTGTGTGTGTTAGTCCCTCCTTGAGGCAGCTCTGATGAGTTTAAGGTCTTTGAGCCTTTTCTGATGAGTGTAAAATTCATTTACTGACCTGCTCCTCTCCCATTTCTTCCCCCACTCCATAAGTCTTTTCCTGTTTCTTTCATGTAGGATTTCACCTCTGCCCTTCCCCCTCCCCCAGTACATTCCCTTCACCCCTCAATTTAACCCTAAAGATGCCATCCCCTAGCTAGGTGACACAGTGGACAAAGCATCACCCCTGAACCCAAGGGAATCCAAGCCAAATCCCGGCCTCAGACACAAGACAATCACCCACTGTACGACCCTAGGTATGTCCCCCAACTCCAATTTTTTTATGGTTCTCTAGGGTCTTGTATTTGAAAGTCAAATTTGCTATTCAGTTCAGATCTTTTCATCACAAATATCTGAAAGTCTTCTTTTTCATTAAAGTCCATTTTTTCCGCTGAAAGATTATGCTGAGTTTTGCTGGGTAGGTGATTCTGGGTAGGTAATCGCATTTCCTTTGTCCTCTGTGATATCATATTGCATGCCCTCTTGTCCTTTAATGTAGAAGCTGCTAGATCTTGTGCTATCCTGACTGGGACTCCACAGTACTTGAATTCTTTCTTTTTGGCAGCTTGCAATATTTTCTTCTTGACCTGAGAGCTCTGGAATTTGGCTATAATATTCCTAGAAGTTTTCCTTTTGGGATCTCTTTCTGGAGGTGATTGGTGGATTCTTTCAATTTCTATTTTAGCTTCTTCTTCTAGAATTTCAGGGCAGTTTTCCCTGAGAATATCTTGGAAGATGATGTCTAAGCTCTTTCCTTGATCATGGTTTTCAGGTAGACCAATAATTTTCAAATTATCTCTCCTGAACCTATTTTCCAGGTCAGCAGTTTTTCCCAGAAGATACTTCACATTGCCCTCTATTTTTTTATTCATTTGGATTTGCTTTATTGTGTCTTGGTTTCTCATAAAGTCACTGGCTTCCATTTGTTCAATCCTCATTCTTAGGCAATTATTTTCATCAAAGAGCTTTTGTTCCTCCTTTTCCATTTGGCCAATTTGACTTTTCAAGCTGTTGACTTTTTTCTCATGTCTTTCCTGCATCACCTTCATTTCTCTTTCCATTTTTTCCTCTACCTCTCTAACTTTATCTTCAAAGTCCTTTTTGAGCACCTCTATGGCCTGAGACCAATTCATATTTTTCTTGGAAGCTTTAGATATAAGGGCCCTGATGTTGACATCTTCCTCTGGGGGTGCCCCCTTGGTCTTCCTTGTTACTGAAGAAACTTTCTATGGTCCTCACCTTTCTCTGTCAGCTCATCTTGCCTTTCTTTTACAAGACTTTTAGCTCCTTAAAGTGGGGCACTGTTTCCAGGCTGCAGTATCCCAAGCTTCAGAAGTCCCAGGTGGTATGATTTAAGGAGGATCAGGTTCTTCACTCACCTGGCCTGTGCCCTGGTCTGTAGATGACCCCAGACCAACTTACTAATCAACCAACTTTGTGTGTTGTGGTTGTTAGCTCTGATGAGCCTGTGCCCCTCCCCCACCTGGGTCTCTGCTACTCAAGCCTACCTCCTGGTTCTCAGCAGGGGTGAAAAATCCAACTTCTGCCTCAGCACCAGTATAGACCCCTGTAGTCTCCCCCCTGCCCAGGGCTCAGCCCACTCACCAGACTGTGAGCTTAGTTCCAGACGATACTGTCACTTTAGCTGATTCAGAGGCTCTGGGGGTCTGCTTTTCTGGTGAGGCCTTCTTTGGACTGGATCTGTGTCAGGGTGACTGTGGGATTGGGCTTGACTCTTGTATTAGCACAGCAACTCCCTCCTTCTGACCTTCCAAGCCGTTCTTGGTTAGAAGATGATTTCAGTACATTCTTCTGTGAGTTTTGCTGCTCTGGGCATTTTCCTCTGGCATTATTTGGATGTTTTTTTGAGCAATGGTGTCATGAGCTTGAGAGCTCACTGCCTTTCCTCTGCCATCTTGGCTTTGCCTACTGGCTTTGATTTTAATACCATTCTTAAAGCTAGAATTGGATAGAAGATTTAGGTGACAGGCATATGTATTGAGATGGCAGTAAACTAGTATGGTAGGCCTGGGTTAAATTTATTAGGTAATACATAAATGTTTAGAGATTCTGTAATTATTTCTGGTATATCTGTTCTTATACTGATGCAGATCCCAACATCTCTAAAATGTGTTAAATCATCTTAGAAAGTAACCATTTAAAAATCAATCAATCAAACAAACAAAAAACCTTCCTTCATCCTTAGGACAATCTGCTGATGGCTTTTATGTTGATCTCTGGAAGACAGATATACAGTACATTTCCAGGAATGCATTTGAAGTCTTTTCAATTTGGATTTACCAAAGTTTTTATGACAATAGAATAGGTTTTGAGAACTTCTAGTTACCTCTACCTGAGGAGGTATTGAAGTAAAGTCTAAAGAAATGTCTGGGTGACTCTTACTTAAGACACTGAAGCATCTGTTAATAGAATTTTAGAAAATATGAAAAATCAGATGATAATGTTATTTGGTACCAGTACTTCCCCCATTATAAAAAAATGTAACAGAATACTAGCTACAAAATATATCATTGGTACCATTACTCAAATGACCAACCATTACATATCTAGATGAAGAAAAAGAAAGACTTAATGCCAGCCTTTCTACATAGTGCATTTGATTGATTATACAAAGTCTTTCCATAATAACATAATGATTGAAACACAGTCTCTCTTTCTGCGTGTTTATTTGTCTATGTGTAGGCATTGATGAAAGTATGAAGTCTAAGTAGATTCCTCATATCACTGATGTTGTAAGTACTTTGCTATACCATGAAATCTCATAATAGATTTATGACAGAGAAATTTTTAAAAAATTTTTGAAACAATATTTTATTTTTAACATGCATTTAAATTTTAATGCTCATTTAAAAGATGAGTTTGAAATTCTCTTTCTCTTTCCTTTCTCTAACATATCCCTGAGATGGTAAGCAATTTGATGTAGATTATTAATGTGCAATTATGCAAAAAATTATTTCCATGTTAGTCATATTATAAAAGGAAACAGACCCCAAAAAATAAAGTGAAACATAGTATGCTTTGACCTGCATTCACACTAGATCAGTTCTTTCTCTGGAGGTGGGAAATATTTTTCATGAGTTCTTTGGAATTGTCTGGATCATTGTATTGTTGCAAATAGTTCAGTCATTCACAGTTGATCATCATGTGTTATTGTTGTTACTGTGTACAATATCCTTCTGGTTCTGCTCATTTCACTTTGAATCAATTAATATCTTCACAGGTTTTTCTGAAACCTGCTTATCTTTTCTTATCGCATAATAGTGTTCCATCAAAATTATAAACCACAACTTTTCAGCCATTCCCCAATTGATGGACATGCCCTCAACTTCCAATTCAATGCCACCACAAAAAGAACTGTTATACATATTTTTGTACATATATATCCTTTCCCCCTTTAAAAAAATCATTTGGAATACAGACCTAATAGTGATATCTCTGGATTAAACTGGGCATAGTTGCAAATTGTTCTTCAGAATGGTTGGCTTAGTTCACAACTCCACCAAAAGTAAATGTTTTCTTTCCCAATTTTTGTCACATCCCTTCATCATTTATCAGTTTCCTTTTCTTTCATATTGGCCAATACGATACATGTAAGGTGATACCTCAGAGTTATTGTGTGCATAACTCTAATCAAAAGTGACAGCATTTTTTTTTCAGATGAAAACTGGATGTTCATATATTTTAGCCATTTATCAGTTGGGGAGTGACTTGTATTCTTATAAATTTGACTCAATTTTCTATATATTTGAGAAATAAGACCTTTATTAACTGTGCTATAACCCTCCCCCATACACACACACATACACACACACATGATTTCTGATTTCCTTCTAATTTTGGATGCATTGGTTTTGCTTGTATAAATTTAAAAAAAATAATATGATAAAATTATCAATTTTTCACTTCATAATGCTCTCCTTTACTTTTTGGTATTCCATGCTCCCCTAATTTGCCCATGGTATCTTATGTGTCTAAATCATGTACCCATTTTGACTTTATCTTGTTATACAATGTGAGATGTTGGTCTATACCTAGTTTCTGTCGTACTGTTTTTTTCAGTTTTTCCAGCAGTTTTTGTCAAATAGTGAGCTCTTGTTCCCAAAGTTTGGATTTTTGGGTTTATTAAACTCTAAATTACTATGATCATTTCCTATCATGTATTATGTACCTAATGTATTCCAGAGGTTCATCAGTCTTTTTTTTTTCATCAGATTGTTTTGATGATTACAACTTTATAATACAGTGTGAGATATAGTATGGCTAGGCCACCTTCTTTCATATTTTTTTTATTAATTCTCTTGAAATTTTTGATGTTTTTTTCTTCCAGATGAATCTTCTTATTATTTTTCTGGCTCTATAAAATAATTTTGGTAGTTTCATTAATATGACACTGAATAAGTAAGTAATTTTGCGTAGAGTTGTCATTTTCACTCTATTGGCTTGACCTACCCAAAAACAATATTATTCCAATTGTTAAGATCTGACTTTATTTGTGTAAAAAGTATTTTGTAATTGTGCTCATAAAGTTCTTGAGTTTGTCTTGGCAGGTAAATTCCCAAGTGATTCATATTGTTTACAAATATGTTAAATGGAATTTATTTCTATCTCTTATTGCTGATCTTTGTTGGTAACATATAGAAATGCTGATGATTGATGTAGTTTTATTTTGTATCCTGAAACTTTGTTAAAGATTTTAGTATTTCCACTCCTTTTTTATTTGATTCTCTATGTATGCCCTCATATGACCTGTAACATGTGTTAGGTTTGTGACTTTGTCCATTTTCTGGCATTGCCTATTATAATAATAATTTTTTTCTTTCTCTTATTGCAATAGCTAGTGTTTTTAGTACAATATTGAATAATAGTGGTGATAATGGGCATCCTTCCTTAACCCCCAATCTAGTTGAAATGGGTTATAGCTTATCTCCATTAAATATAATTATTTTTTTAATTTAATAAAATTAAATATAATCCTTGCTGATTGTTTTATATAGATATTACTTATCTTTTTTTGTTTGTTTTTGGTGAAGCAATTGGGGTTAAGTGACTTGCCCAGGGTCACACAGCTAGTAAGTGTTAAGTGTCTGAGGCTGGATTTGAACTCAGGTCCTCCTGAATCCAGGGCTAGTGCTCTATCCACTGCACCACCTAATTGCCCCTTATTACTTATCATTTTAAGGAAAGATCTACTTATTCCTAAATTTTCAAGTAATTAAAAATAGAAATGGGTGCTATGTTTTGTCAAAAGCTTTATCTGCATCTATTGAAATAATATTTTGATTTCTTTTGGTTTTGTTAATGACATGGAATATTATGCTTATGGTTTTTCTTATATTCTAACAACTCTGCATTGCTGACATAAATCTTACCCAGTCATACATTGATAAGACCTCCTGACATATTGCTATAAACTCTTTGCTAATATTTTGTTTATTTATTTATTTGTATCAATATTCATTAGGGAAATTTTTCTATACTTTTCTTTCTCTGTTTTTAGCATTCCTAGTTTAAGTATAAACGCCATGTTTGTGTCACAAAAGGAGTTTGCTTGGACCACTTTTTCACCTTTTTTTCCAAATAGTTTCAATAGTATTGGAATTATTATTTTTTTAAATTTTTGATAGAATTCACTTGTAGATTGATTTGGCACTGAGGATTTTTTCTTAGAGGGTTCATTGATGAATTGTTCAATTTATTTTTCTAAGATGGGGTTATTTACTTTTTTCTCTTTCCATTAATCTCCACAGTTTACATTTTTGGAAATATTCATATATTTTACTTATATTGTGAGACTTGTTGGCATACTAGTATATAATTGGGCAGAAGAAATCCTAATGTTTTAATTCGATCTTCATTGGTAGTTATTTTAACCCTTTTATTTTTGATATTGATAATTTGGTTTTCTTCTTTTTTTAAAAATAAAATTAACCAATTATTTATTGATTTATATGTTAGTTAAATGTTTTTTCTTACTTTTAATTTTTTTAATATATTTGATATTCAGGATTTCCAATTTTATATTTAATTTGGAATTTAAAATTTTTCTAGTTTTTTAATTTGATGTCCGATTCATTGATCTTTTTTTCCTCTATTTTATTGATGTAAACATTTAGAGGTAAATTTTCTCATAAGTATTGCTTTGGCTACATCCCACAGCTTTTTGGTATGTTGTCTTATTGCTGTCATTCCCTTTAATAAATTATTTATTGTTTCTATGATTTATTTTTTGATTCACCACTCATTTTTAGCATTAGATTATTTTGTTTACTATTGGATTTTAATTTATGTTTCCATAGCCCTTTATTTAAGTGTCTGAGGCTGGATTTGAACTCAGGTCTTCCTGAATCCAGGGCCGGTGCTCTATCCACTGCGCCACCTAGTTGCCCCCGAGGCATTCTTTTAACATTATTGGAGGGGAATTTAGGATGGCAAATTTCTCACTTACTTCACAATCTTGGTTCTTCCTCTGTATTGAGATCAGATAATTTTGAGGACAAGCAAAATTTGTTGTTGTGATGTTGTTGTTTTGGGGGCAGTGATTTCTGAACTACAGTATATTTTGGATATCTATATTTTGATATAGTCCATTATTTATTTGGACAGGACCAAATAAATCTGAGAATGTGGGTTAAGAATGTTTTCCATATAAATAGGCTGTAAACCTTGATATCCAAAAGAATCCACATGATTTACTTGAAGAGCAGTTATTCTTACCTCTATAAAACATTGAGACAAATTGATATGTAATAATATCATATTATTATGATAATAATATTATATGTTATATATTATTATAAATATCATAATAATAATCATATATTATTTAATTATATTCCAATAATGCAAGGTTGGAAGTGCAATTTAATGACATGTATTGGGTTGATAATATTACATAAGTTTAAGTAAGTTAATTGATCTCAGACATAAATCTATTCAGTTTCTGAGATGGAATTCAGACACAAGTCAATTGATTTGAAGTCTCTCACTTCCTTTTTCTTGTTTCCTAAATTTCCTCTTCAAGTACCTCCTATCTCAAATTTTATTCAGAGAAAAGAATTTTATAAATAAAGTTAACACTTAAACAAGTATTTATTAAGTATCTGTTATGTGTTGGGTACATGCCACAGGATAGAAGGCAAGGCAAGTACTCTCAAGAAACTTATAGTCTAATTGGAGAGACAACATGAAAACAACTGTGTATAAATTGTATTTATATTTATATTTATCTATCTGTATGTATGTACACATATACGTGTATGTGTATATATCTGTATATCTGTGTGTATATATGTATATTTATGTGTATGTGTGTATATTTATATCACATAATATATAAAATATAAAAATTATATATGTATACTGTGAGGGCCAAGTTTAATATATGGAAAGTTAATTGAGTGGCTTACCATAATATTGGGGTCCTAGAAATAATGAGGGACCTCTAGGTGTAAAGCTCCCTCCCTTCTGACTTGCCTTCTTAGATATTTCTCCCAGGCCAATAAGAAAGGAGCCTAACAGCCTTTTTTCCACAAATGAATCAGGTTTTATTAATGGGAATGAAATAAACAGCAAAGGTGAAATTAATAAAATCAAAGACAAGGGAATAGGGAAAAAGAAATACGGATAATCCCCCTAACTCTAACCTAAGTCTATACAATCCCCAAACTCGCTTCCAGTTCAGCTAATTCAAAAGAGCAGGGCTCATATGTTAACTCACCACCTGGGGTCCGTAGCTTCAATGAAAAACCAGCTTTGCAGACAGGGACTGCAGGACTCATCTACTCCTGCTGCTCGCACCACCAGGAGAAAAGTCACTCCAGAAGAGAGTGAGCTCCCCTCAGTGAGCGTTTACTTTTTCTCCCTCAAAAGGGGAGGTACTTCAAAACTGCCTGTGGAGAGTGGTTTCTCTTGCTGACATCAGCAGCACATGTCACTCAGGGCAGGCCAGATTTGGCTCATCCCAATCAGTCAGCAAAATTCTAATAATCTTACCATAATACACACATGATATACATATAAATTACATATACATATGTGGGATATGCATATGTAGTTGCACACATACATATATGATAAATTGGGGTTAATCTTAGAAGTCACTAAGCATCAAGGAAAAGCAGGAAAGGATTCTTTCTAAAATAAAATTTTAGCTGGTACTTGAAGGAAGTCATGGAATCCAAGAGGCAGAAATAAGGAGAGGAAAAATCCCAGGTGTGAGAGATTGACAAAATAGTGCACAATCATGAGATGAAGTATCCTTTATGAGGCATAGTAAGGAGGCCATTGTTATTGTATTACAGAATATTTGGAGGGGAATGAGGTATAAGAAGACTAGATAGGTAGGAAGGGTTCATATTATGAAGAGTTTTAAAATGCAAAATGAAGATTTTATATTTGATCCTGGAGGTGAAATGGAAAACATAAGAGTTTACTGAATAAGAGCATGGCATGGTCACTCCTGCATTTTAGGAATACCAATGTGGCATATTTTTTTTTTGTGTGTGTGAGGCAATTGGGGTTAAGTGACTTGCCCAGGGTCACACAGCTAGTAAGTGTTAAGTGTCTGAGGCCAGATTTAAACTCAGGTACTGCTGACTCCAGGGCCGGTGCTCTATCCACTGTGCCACCTAGCTGCCCCCAATGTGGCATCTTAAAGGAGAATGAATAGGAATTTAGAAAGAGCTGAGGCAGGGAGAGCAACCAGAAAACTACTCTGATATTCAAGAATTGAATTAATGAAGGTGGACACCAGGTTGGTTGCAGCGTTAGGGGACAGAAGGAGGCATATATGAGAGATATTATGAAGATAAAATCAACAGACCTTGCTCACTGGTTGGTGTTACAAGGGTGGGAGAATGTGAGGAGTCATGGATAATACACATGTTGTGAATCTGTGAAACTAAGAGGATGGTGGTACTCTTGACAGTTATAGAGAAGTTGAGAAGAGGGCAGGGTTTGGAAATGATGGATGATGTGGTCTTGATATGTGGAGTTTAAGATATCTCTAGCACATTACATCTGAGATGGAGGAGGATTGAGAAAATGCCATTAGATTTGACAATTAAGAGATGATTGGTAACTTTTAGGAAAGCAAATTCAAGTGAATGATGAGATAGGAAACTAGACAGGAGAAACATAAAAATAAAGTGAAAGTATTGGCAGCTTTTTAAAGGAAGGAGCCATGAAAGGGGGGAGAGAGAAAAGATTCCAGCATGAGTGAATGGATCAAGTAAAGTATTTTTGAAGTTGTGGAGGAATTATGGGTATACTTTAGGCAGTTAGAGAAACAGTAACATTTTACAAGTAGAGCTGACTAAAATTATAATGTGCTGGTTCAGAAGGTAGTAGTTTCTCCCTCACTGGAGGTCTTTAAGCAAAGGCTAGATAATTACTTGTGGTGTATATTCTAGCACAGATTCTTTTTGGAAGATGAACTGAACTTAATAGTCAAGGAGGGTTCTTCCAAATTAAAAATTCTTTGATTCAGTATGAACAGCAACAGCAACAGCAATAGACAAGCTACTCATTTTTTTCTTCATACAGTAAATGCTGCTTCTCTTCCATTTTGATCTCTCATGTACTGATCCTCCAGGCTGTATTCTGCTTTCCCTCTCAAGATCCCTGACTTAAATCCCTCTGCAGCTATGGATCACATGTCTGTGTCATATCGATCCTATACATGCTGGCATTTTCACCTTCATAATATGCTGATTTGACAACAATATCCCAGGCTACGTACTAATCCTTTGGGCCAATCTAAAAGTTAGAGTTCCATCTCCATTCAGTACAATAACCTATGTATGGGTCAGGAAGGAAGTTGATAAGCATTTATTAAGTGTCTATTCTATGCTAAGCATTGTTTCAAATGATTTATAATCATTTCATTTGATTCTCAGAACAACTCTAGGAGTTGGGTGCTGTTATTGTCCAAATTTTACAAATGAGGAAATTAAAAAGGCAAAGTTTAAGTGACTTATTCAAGATCTCATGACTAATAAGTGTCTGTATTTTAATTCAGGACTTCCCAACTCTGGTCCCAGTATTCTCTGAACGGAGACAACTATATGCCTCTAGCAGACAGATCCAGGAGAAAGTGTTGAGAATGATTTCTCAGAAATAGTTCCTGGGCTCCGATTCTACATTAATCACCACAGAAGAAGGATATTCAGTTGATTCACTATCTTCAGAACATGATATTCATGGGAAGGGCTTATGTATTGGACCATGTTTAGACTAAAGCACTGGCCCTGAATTCAGGAGAATCTGAGTTCAAATCCGGCCTGAAAGTAGACTGAAAGTAGAGGTTATATATCATGACACCAGTGGGGTAAAGAAGTCTTTTCTTCTTTTATACATTTCAGGATGATAAGAGATTTTGACTTTTCCAAATAGTGAAATTACATCCTTCTGTTTTTCCTCTGATTTACTTCCTATTTCCAATTGTAGTGGGGATCTGGTAGTTTATGGAATAACCAGGTAAAGACTTTCCTGCAGCAGTGTTATAGGATGAGTAGAGCCTGAAGTGTAGATCTATTGTTCCAAAAAGAACCTTAAAACTTTAAATCTGGAAGGCACTATAGGCCTTAGTTTGTTTTTTTTTTTTTTTTAGTGAGGCAATTGGGATTAAGTGACTTGCCCAGGGTCACACAGCTAGAGGCCTTAGTTTTTTCATCTGTAAAATGGGGATAATCAAAACCTCTTCCAGTGCTGTTTTGAGGGCTAAAATGATTTCATACATATAAAGTGCTTTGCAAACCTTAGAGTGCTATGTAAATGTTAGCTATTGTGAATCAGTAATTAAGTGGTGGATAGATGAATAGATAACTGTATAAATAATCAAACAATAGAGAGACAATGCAGGAAGGATAACCTCCATTCATTATGACAATAACTAGCTGTTTATCTCGGGTGAGTGGGCACAGAATGAATTAGAACTGGGTTATCCATATGTAGGATGGTTGGTGTCATTTTTTGTCTACCTACCATAGCCTAACCACAATCTAACCCCAACCACAATAGCCATAGACTAATCTTTAACCTCAACAAAACTGATCCCTAAACCTGGTGCCTAAATCATCAATAGGCTAAGAATAAAGACTTTTGGCTTTCATCATCACAGTGAAATCCTGGTTGAAGTAATTCAATCTACCAGTATAGATCATCACTTTATATATAACATATAGCCTTAGAGATTGCACTGAGATGTTAAGACACACACACACAATCACCATGTATCAGTAAGAAGGATGGAAAGCCAGGATAACTCTCCCCTATACCAATCTAGATTATTAATAAACTGTCCCCTATTCCTGGCCATAAACTGACACCTAAAGTAGACACTAGAAATGCCTCTAGATTCTTAACAGATGGATTCCAGTTACTGTCCACACACTGGACTCTATGCCTGACAACCTCTTCTGGATGTCCAACAATTAGTTGAAAGGGGAACCAGTTAAGATAGTGGGGGTGCCTCAATGAAGCTGATTCTTAGCAATTGAAATATATAGAAGATACATGGTCAGGTGCATCCTCCCTATTCCATGTGAATGATGGGTAGCACACAAGACTTTTCTGGCTAGCAGTCTTTTCCAAGAATCAATCTGTAATAAGTCACTGATTCTGGGCAACACTAGAGTACCACAACCCATACAAAAATATGCTTTCTCTCTTCACTGAAGAGTTCAAGAGAAGAAAAAAGCTTCCTTTCATAGCACCTTTTATTTCTAGTGAGCAAATTAGAATTATTTTCTTGGGGGGGCAATGAGGGCTAAGTGACTTGCCCAGGGTCACACAGCTAGGAAGTGCCAATTGTCTGAGGCCGGATTTGGACTCATTCTCCTGAATTCAGGGCCAGTGCTTTATCTACTGTACCACCTATGTGCCCCAAGTAAATAATTTTCAATGATGTCTTCCATCTATTGCCACATGTGTCTACAGAATCACTGTCACATTGTGATTATAAGAATATGGAAACTAAGGGGTTAAGGTGAGTCAGAAGGAATGTGGAGATCCTTGAGGTTATGGCTATAGTGGTGGAAAAAGTAATAGTTTCAACACCATGAGCCCTTCTCCCTTGTGGGTGAGTGAAGGGAATTTCTCTTTTTCTGTGCCAAAATTTACCTTTACAGGTCTCAGAACTCTGAGATCATGACCTCAGAGTCTCTCAGGTTTATCCACTCACTGGAGAGTCTGACATATGGAAACCAATCCCTAGGGGTAAGCAAGGCTGGTATAAGCTCTACTTCTTTAGTTAAGGAAGGGCAGAAAGGACACAGACAAATGTCGAGTGGGACTATAGTGCCCAATCTCTGAGAGAGGATCTGGGACCTCAGCTGAAGGCAGTGAGTTTGCTCCAAGGGAAGGGGTGTGGAACAGTGGAGAACCTACATAGGGTCAGGATAATGGATTCTAATATTCTGGATAGTCAGGGATGTATGTTCTATGAATAAACTTGGCTCTTTGCTTTTGCTTCCATGTTGCTCCCACTTACTAGATGTGTGACTCTCAGCAAGTCATTTAACTTCTTAGTATCAGCATCTTCATCTGTAAAACAGGGATGATAATATCTATAGTATCTTAGATAACAGATTTGTTGGGAGCATCTTCAACAGTGAATCGGAGTCAATTATTATCATGACAAACTCTCAAGTTAATCATTTGAAGTGTAGGGAAATTACTTCAAGGCAAGTTTTGATATTCTATCAGGGAACATAAGATCTATCCAGGAAGGCAATTACAGAACACAGTAATAAAAAAAGAAAACCAACTTGGCCCAGATCAGGAGACAGAGCCAATTTAGAGAGCTCTGGTTTTCAATGCCTCTGTTCAATGAACTGAGTCTTGTGCATTATAAGTCTTTGATCCTTTTTCTACTCATACTCCCCAAGAAAACTCTTCTCTTTCTACTTCCAATCTGCTTCTGCTTCATGCATTCCTGATACTACTTAATCTACTTGATTTATTTCTCTTGCTCTCTTCTGCTTCCCACTTTTTTTTATGACTGGGACCTTCCATTGACAACTCAGAGATAGTTGTTTCTCCTGGGGAAGCCAAAGCTTCTAGCCTGATTTGTACCCTAACAATTATGGAGAAATGTAGGATCATAGAATAGCCACATTCATTCCCTAAAAATGACCTTTCACCTATTAGCTGACATTTATGGTAATGATAATGAAAATGATAAGATACTAATAGTGATATGCTGATGGTATTCACCCTGAAATATGGCTCCTCATGTGTTTTAGATCTTAAGGGAATTTAAGATGTTTTTAATTTAAAAAAATTATTATGAACTTAATAGTTATCAAATATGACTAAGCATGCTTTCAAATGTTTGAAGATAAAGTATTTCTCTTATCTGGGGACAGAGACAGGATGAGACAGAACTTTAAAAATAATTTTTTTAGACATTTTTAGACATACATGAGTGATATGCTTACTAGTTTTACTTGATCATACTTTTAGTTTCATGGGTTGCTATGTTGGAAGGACCATTTAGAGTTAAATTATGGGAAAACATGGAAAAAGTCCAACTGAGTATTTGAAATTATGAATAACTTCTTTACAAGTAAGGGCTTTTATTTTGGGAGGGGGTTGAGTGAGTGAAAAGTGATCATGATTTAAAAAAAATATATTTCAATCCCCTTACTTTACAAATGAAGAAAAAGTGATGATGACTTCACCAGAGAGGTAAAATCACATTTTCAAGGCCAGACAGCAATTTTGTATCAAATCTAAGCTGAGAATCTAGATGCTTTGTTTCCCACTTCTTCATGATATTTCATGAATATTTCATGATATTTCATGATATTTCATGGACATTGATCCAGTTGATGATGCACATGGAACAGGGCAAACTGAAACAAAAATGGTGTTCAATGGCTTACATAGGATAAGGAAAACAGACTTATTTAGTTAATGAAGACCAGGTAATGTTTGCAAGAAGATAGAAATTCAATTCAGTTTAAAAATTAAGTGGTTAATTTATGCCAGATATTGTACAAGGCTGTGGTGATTTGTGGGGGAAAAATAAAACAATCTTGCCCTCAAAGAGTTTTCTCTCAACTTGGGGAGGGAGTGCAAAATATATACAGCTAATAAATGCAAAATGTTCATATAAAAATAATTTCAAACAGAAGAGAGCATTAACAACTAGTGGATGGAGGGCAGATCAGGAAAGGGCAAAGGAAGCTCGGCATTCTCTAAGAAAGAGTAAAGGAAGGAATGTATTCCAGGGACAGGGAAAGTATGTTTTGGTCTCAGGGTATGTTCTTCTATGTTGACATTTTTTGAAAGCTCTCTAGGCCTTAGAAATCTCCATGATGAGTCCTGGATCTGAATAGCTGTCTCAGAGGAGCTGTTAAGCAGACCTCCATCTATTTCAGATATCTGCTCTCTGCTCATTTGCTCTTCCTCCTTTTTTTTTCAACAGAGGATCCAGTGAATCAGGCCCATGTATAGACACCCCTACCATGTGAGCTCCAGAATTTTGCCTTGCATGCTAAACAACTTTCTCTTCCCAGTCCCCTTATTGGGGACTTACTCAGAACAGCAAGGCAAACTCTTTCCCCCTCCTTTGATAAGAGACATAATTACCTGGCCAGTTTTCCTGGGTATGGGTATGGGATCCTGACCAAAATATAGTAAATTAGTTTGTTTGCAAGAGCAATATTATGGAAGCCATTTCCCTCTTTGGTTCTCTTACGTGTTACTGAGTAAACAATGATTACTTGGTTTTATTTGTGTAGGCCAACTGAACTTGTCCTCTTTGTTTATGTATGTAAAATGCAAAACTGAGATAAAGAACAGGCTTACAAATATTGTTTCCTAAAAAAATCTTACTAAAACCCAATGTATTAAAATACATTGACAAAAAAGGAGATGTTAAGTGGCAATTAGGCATAGTGGACAGCTTGCTAAGTTTGAAGTCAGAAAGAAATGGTTTCGAATGTATTTTCTGATTCTTACTAGCTTTGTGACTCTGGGAAATCACATAGCCTCTTGGTTTATATATAAAATGGGGCTAATAATAGCTGTAGTACTAACTTTGGAGCAGTGTTTGAAGACATAAATGAGATAAAATACTACAGAGACCTTAAAACACCTTGTAAGTATTAGTGTTTTTTCCCCCTAAGGTTACTGTAATATTTATTTTAAATTTAGAGTCATTGTGTCAAGAATGAGCAAGAAAATGTTCCCATTCTATCATGTCTCGGCCAGACGATGTTTCTATTAATATGTTTAGTTTGGATCATTACATTTTAGGAAAGACACAGACAAGCTGAAGTGTTCAGAGGAGAGTAAGTAGGGTGATGAAAGAACTGGAGACCATGAAGCATGGGGATCATTTGTAGAAGATAAAAATTGCAGAGATTCAATTTTGTACACTGGATAGAGAGAATTAGAAATCAGAATCAGGAAAAGATGAGTTATTGCTTATATTTTGACCAATTATGGACTACATGAGGGTGGCAAGTCACTTAACCTTTTAGGGAACTCTTTAAAACCATAAGTTGTAAAGAGTGGCAACAGGCATGGGTATAATCATTGAATGATTCTTAGAAAAAAGATTAAAAAAGAGAATATAAAGAAGTAAGATTAAAGGACATATAAGACAAACACCTAAGTATGTTTTTCTTCTAGATTCTCCTGGGTTAACAACTTTTAAAAAAAATTTCTGAGAATAATAAAAATTTAAAGTTAGAATGGCCTTCAGATGTCAGCCAGTACAAACCTCCACCCAAGAAAATAATGCCATCTATAGCTTTCCTGCCATGAATTTATCTAACCTGTGATAGCAGCTAAGTGTTGCAATGGATAGAGCACTAGTCCTGGAGTCAGAAAAAAACTGTGTTCAAATGAAAATGGATAAGGATACTGATGTACTAATTCGAATGAAGAGAAATCTCCTCTCTGAGGCTGCCTCTTCCAATTTTAGATACTTTTAATTATTAGGAAGTAGTTCACTCTAACACACTTGAGTCAATCTCTTTCTAATATCAATCTGTTGTTCCTATTTCTTCCAATGCCCAAAATATCCTCTTTCTCATGTCATGAATTCATGTCCTAGTTTGCATTCTGCATCCTCTGGTTATTAAGTAGCTACTATAACTTTTTTCCTAACAAATCTTAAAATCAGTTTACCTTTTGTGGCCACTGCATCACATGTTTCATTCAATTCAGATCTTATCATTCACTAAGATGCCCAGCTATTTTCTTTAGACAATCTGCTGCTGAGCTATGTTTCACCAACCTTATATTTGTGAAGTTGATTTTTGGACCCAAGTATAGACATAGGTATGGATATGAGTTATGGATATGGATATGAATATGGATATGGATATACATACAGATAGAAACAGATAGATATGGCTATAGATAAATATAAATATAGCTATAGATACACAAATGTACATACATAGATATAGATATGAGTGTGTGTAGAAGTGTATATACATACATACATCCCACACATACACAGACACACTCAGGAAGGCAAAGGAATTTTAAAAGGTCACACAGGTGGTAAACATCAGAAGTGAGATTTAAACCCAGGCTCTGTATTCCTTATTCCACTGTGCCATTGCCTCTCCTAAAAACAGAAGTGATGGAGAATTGAGGCAAATAGATGTCTTAATGACTCTCCCATTCTGATATCAAACATTTTTTCCTATTTCTTTCTGCACTCCCCTACATATTCTGTACCCCCATATTGTTATATGAGTTCTTCTTTTTCTTCCTATGTCCCAGAAACAAAGAAATCTACAATGCTATAATGATTTATTCAGTCTAGACCTAAGGAACTCATAGTATTTCTCTACTTTGCCTTGGTTAGAGTATATTTGAAGAATTATGGTCAATCTTGGGCATCTTTTTGAAAATACAAAGGAGGGAGAATTAGAAAAAGGTGATAATTAGGATGTTGAAGGTCCTGGAGTTCATGCCATGGTCTTTTGCCATGCAGAGTCAAGTCAACAAGCATTTATTAAGAATTTACTTCGTTCTTGGCACTGTGGTAAGTACTGGGAGTACAAATACAAGGAGAAAGAAAATCTCTAAATGCAAGGAGCTTATATTCTAATTGGAGAAGGCAACATATAGGAGAGAGCTGGAATGGGGTTGATTTAATGGAAATGAAGTTCCACAGGGTGGAGACATTGTAAAGAGAATACAATCCCAAGTTGAATGGAAACTATGGTGGCCTGGGTGTGCTCCTTAAATAAACTTTGTGGGGTGAGCCTTCCTTCCAATAAAGGAAATGATCCCTAGAAGAGCATCCTTCGAATGTGCAAAGATCACTTGCAGCCAGTCAACTGATTAGCATTTATTAAATGCCTACTTATATGACAGACAGATATTAGAGATGTTTAAATTATAGAGGAAAAGACTCAGGAGTACATGAAAATCATTTTAATGTGTGCAAAGTTATCTCATGAAAGAGGAAAAAGATTTTTGTGTTTGGTTCTCAACAACAAGACTACACCCAGTAAGCAGGAGTTAATGGAAAGGAAATTTCAACTTAGGATTTGGAAAAATTTTCTAACAATTAGAGCTGTGCAAAGAAAAAATGCATTGTCTTCTGAGATAGAGCCTCTAAACCTTGAAGTTAGATAAGTGAAAGTTGGTGACAATTGGTTGGGAGTACTGTAGATGGGGGTTCCTTTCAAATAGAGGTTAAAATGGAAGGTACTCAAGCTCTGAGATTTTATGATTCTTTTTTTTTTCTTTTTTTGGTGGGGCAATGAGGGTCAAGTGATTTGCCCAGGGTCACACAGCTAGTAAGTGTCAAGTGTCTGAGGCCAGATTTGAACTTTGGTCCTCCTGAATCCAGGGTTGGTGCTTTATCCACTGTGCTACCTAGCTGCCCCGACTTTTATGATCTTAATATTATCTTACATTATAGAAGAAAAGGCTTGTATAATTTACAAACAAAATGGACCATTCACTATGTAGGAAAAGATATCAAAGAGAAGAGTTGGCATTTATCATGGTCATCATAAATGTTTCAATATAAGTAGCTGTTATACTCCCCAGATTCCCTTCAAAAGAGTCAATTGGGGGGCAGCTAGGTGGCACAGTGGATAAAGCACCCGCCCTGGATTCAGGAGTACCTGAGTTCAAATCTGACCTCTGACACTTGATACTTACTAGCTGTGTGACCTTGGGCAAGTCACTTAACCCTCATTGCCCTGCCTAAAAAAAAAAAAGAAAGAAAAAGAAAAAGAAAAGAAAGAGTCAATTGGAACAAAGTCATCTTGGCAAACATTGAGCCACCATTACACCAGATTTTTTTACCTGCTGTCTGAAGACTTAAAAAAAAAAGTCTCTCTCTCTCTCTCTCTCTCTCTCTCTCTCTCTCTCTCTCTCTCTCTCTCTCACTGTCCCTCTGTCTCTGTCTCTGTCTCTCTGTCTTTCTGTCTCCCCCCTCACTTTCCCTTTCCTATCTATCTATCTATCTATCTATCTATCTATCTATCTATCTATCTATCTATCTATCTCTCTCTCTCTCTCTCTCTCTCTCTATCTGTCTGTCTGTCTGTCTGTCTGTCTGTCTGTCTGTCTGTCTGTCTATCTATCTATCTATCTATCTATCTATCTGACACATGTTTTAATGTAATTGATTTCCTTTCAACAATCCTATGTGTTTTAATTTATGTATTTTAAAAAAGGGTTATTCTGAAAATAGGTCTCATCGGACTGCCCAAAGAATTCATGATAAAAAAATGTAAGAATTCCTTCATTAAACCAGTGATCAAAACTTCCTCTATGTCCCTGAGACTACCCCCCAATCTTCTGGCTCTCTCCAGAAGCATTCATTTGAGAAGGCTTGGGGTTTCACTAATCTCCAAATGGAATTGATTTGGTCCAGAGTGGATCATACCTTCCCTTTGCTTCATGTCAGGACTGTGAAAAATTGTCGTGCATCAGTCATCTGTCATGAACCTTTGTCAGGATGTCATCTTCCAATGAAACCAGCTCTCTTCCTGATTTTTTTCTACTGCTGGGGATTCCAGGACTAGAAGCTTACCACATCTGGATTGCATTCCCTTTTTGTATTGTCTATCTGACAGCAGTTGTGGGCAACATCACCATTATGCTTGTGATAAAGACAGAACAGAGCCTTCACCAACCAATGTTTTATTTCTTGGCCCTTCTATCCTTTATTGACCTAGGACTATCCACATCTACCATCCCCAAGATGCTGGGCATCTTCTGGTTCAACCTCAGAGAAATCAGCTTTGAAGGATGTCTCATCCAAATGTTCTTCATTCACACCTACACTGGCATGGAGTCAGTAGTATTGTTAGCCATGGCCATTGACCGTTTTGTAGCTATCTGTTACCCATTGAGATATACCACTATCCTCACCAACAAGGTGGTGGCCATCATGGCTTCAGTGGTTGTTGGGAGGCCAGTTCTTCTTGTCCTCCCTTTCTCCTTTCTCCTTAAACGATTGCCATTCTGTGGACACTATATCATCCCTCACACCTACTGTGAGCATATGGGCATTGCTCGCCTGGCCTGTGCTAGCATCAGGGTAAACATGATCTATGGCTTATTCACTATTGCTGCCCTAATCTTTGACTTGATCCTCACTGCCCTTTCCTATGTCCAGATACTCCGAGCTGTCTTCCGTCTCCCCTCCCGTGATGCACGACTGAAGGCCCTCAGTACCTGTGGCTCCCATGTCTGTGTCATTCTGGCCTTCTATACACCTGCATTTTTCTCCTTCATGACCCACCGGTTTGGTCGTAATGTACCCCGCTACATCCACATCCTTCTGGCCAATCTCTATGTGGTCATCCCACCAGCCCTTAATCCTGTTATTTATGGAGTTAGGACAAAACAGATCCGGGAGCGGGTGCTACGGGTATTTGTTCAGAAAGAGTAACCAACTTATTTTTCTGTTTGTTTTTTTTCAACTTATTTTTAGAATGAGGGAAATGATGTGGGATCATCTCTCAGAATGAAGGCCACTCATTTTAGCAAAGAATTTTACTCAGTAATATGATAGACCAGAAACTCAGCATTGGAAGATGAACAAAGTGAGGAATTGTGCCCTTCTCACTATACTCCTCTCATCCCAGTGATTCATCTACAGTACCTGACTGTCCTATACCTTCCTATCTATACTCATTTTGCCTGATATTTCCAGGGATAACCAGCTCCCTCTCCTATGGTTAAATATCTGGTTTGAGGCAAAAACATTTTTTTCCCCTCTTCTTAAGGGTTATATGAAGTACACAACACCTAGCATGGGGAAAGGCATATCCCTGATGAGGAGAAACACTGGGCTCCTTGGCTTTACCCTAACTATTGCTTTCACCACTTAAAAAAATTTTTTTTGGGGGGGAACAGTTTCAGAATTAAAGCCCTGTCCCATGATCACCTCTTCCCCTCTACAGCAAAGCATAGCTGACAGAACATTCTTAGACTAGTTGTCATGCATAAACTAAAATTGGATAGGGCATATATTTCACACAAAGACTTGGTAGACTCCTGCTGGACTTGGCTTAAGAAATCAGTCTTAAAGTCACCTCAATTTTGGTTCTCAGTCCAGTCACACTGTCTTCATGTCTCCTTGGTGCCACCTTTATGTATGTGAGAAGTCTGCATTTTCTTCCAACTTTTGCCCTACAAGTTATGGTACTTTATATACAATTCATTTCAATAAACATTTCTCAACATGTACGATTGTTATTTTCATTTTTGTCCTATTATTAGCAGTATTTTAAGTATTAGAGACTGACTTCTGGAAAGACCCTTGGACCAATTCCAGCATTAGACCCACCTTAAAATTCAGTTATTATATATTATATCTTGGAATAAATTTAAAATCATCTGTTTTTCATTTAAGCGTTTAAAAAACCTGGATCCTTTGAGATTTAGAGTCTTCCCATACTTTTCACACTCAACTGTCCTCCAGGAACTCTATACTCTTGCAATCCTACTTGCTATTGTTTTTTTTTTATTATTTTTTTTTGTCCTACTTGCTATTGTTTATGCATGACAATCCACTTACTGTCTCTGTGTTTTTGCTCTAGTTTTCCCATAGTCCTGGAAAGTTCTTTCTTTCCTTCTCCACATCTTGGCAACCCTGGTATCTTTCAATATTCAATTCAAATGCCACCTTTTGCAAAAAGCCTTCTCAATCTCCATGGTTACATGAGCCTTCCATTAATTGTTAGTTTCATTCTACTTTGTAAGTATTTGGTAGTCACCTATTCAATTATTTATGTTGTCTCCTCCATTCATATATAAGCTTCTTGAGGGAAGAAACTGTTTTTGTTTGTTTTTGTTCTTTGTTTCCTCAACATTTAGCACAATTCCTGGAACATAGTAAATCCTTTTTTTTTTGAGGGTGTGGTAAAATATGAAAGTTTTTAACAGTCGGTTAGGATAAGTGAAAGACGCCAGTTTTTCAAGGACCACCCTTTTGGGGAGGAGATGAACAGTCTGCCTGCTGCGCATGTCAGACTGCCTGCCGGGTACAGTCCGCCTGCTGCGCATGTCAGACTGCCTGCCAGGTACAGTGCGCCTGCTGCGCATGTCAGACTGCCTGCCGGGTTTTTTTGACTTCCGGGGTGGAGAGAACGGGAGTAGCCTTTTTTTTGCCGGCTTGGCGGGACTCCGGGCGGCGCGGCACAGACGGTCTGACTCACTCCAAAGGTGGCCTAAATCGGTTTGGTGAGTTTTTATAAGGAATATAGACAGCCTAGATTTAAGACGATTTGTACTGTATTTCTGTTTTCCTATCCTTCTAATCAACAACACCTTATATACAATAAAGGCTCTATCTAGAAAACCAGAAGCTTCTTCCATTTACTAGTCTGGGAGATGAATTAAGGGAAGGGTTAAGTAGGGGAGATTTATGATCTAATATCCAATTTTAAATCTCACAGTTTGGCGACCCCGAAGGGACCTTAAGGACCCTCCCACCCTCCCTAGTTTGGCCATAAGCCGGCTAATTCGGTGGATTTTCCAAATACCCCCCCCCCCCCCCCCCCCCGCGGACTTTCCCTTTGTCTAATCTCCCTTAAAGACTCCCTTAAAGACTTTAAGCCTCTAAAAGTCTTGCTTTAAACAGAAAAGCCAGCCCAGTTTAAAGGGCAAGATGCTCGAATATTCTACCATCCCTTTGATTTTTCTCATCGGAATGTATTGGGACAGCATAACATCCCGACTTAGAGGAATAGTTTATTCAATGGTCCTTCATAACATTATTGGTTTTTTCCTCATTCAGGCAGCAAAAAGTTTTTTGTATAATAGTATACGTGAGAATCTTTGGGAAAATACGTTTAATATAAGTAGAAATTTTATGCCTGCAATTGAAATACCTTTTAATACCACATCCATAGTTCATACGACTAAGGATTTTATTTTTTTTTGTTGTTTTTTTTTTTGTTTTTGTTATTATCATTGTTATGATGTGGGGGAAACTCTCACATATGGAGAGAGACCTCAAAATGGCTGTTTCTACTAGAGATGATCCAAGTTCAGAATCAGATCAGCAGAAACTACTCCCTCT
Organism: Dromiciops gliroides; assembly: GCF_019393635.1. Taxonomy (NCBI): domain Eukaryota; kingdom Metazoa; phylum Chordata; class Mammalia; order Microbiotheria; family Microbiotheriidae; genus Dromiciops; species Dromiciops gliroides. The sequence goes on from NC_057863.1 coordinate 582,994,793, forward strand.
GCAGGAAGCTATAGAACATAGTAAGAAGGGAGTGCCAATTCAAGTCAGAAAATATAGCCCCTTTAGACCAAGTGACTTGAGCGCATGGAAATCAATCATCCCTAGTTTTGAGAAAAATCCAAACACTGTAATTTCACAGTTAAGGACTATATTTAATGCATATCAACCCAGTTGGGCTGATGTTACTTGCCTTTTGGAAACTTTACTGTCCCCAACTGAGATTACAGATATTATCTCAGCAGGAAATGCCCTTGTTGCGAAAGGTAAGGCCGATGTGGAATGGCCTCTAAAGGATCCAGAGTGGAATTATAATGATGATAGGGATTTCCAAAGATTAAAAGATGCTAGAGAAACACTTCTGAAGGGAATGGAATCTTGCTCTAGAAAACCGGAAAACTGGCAGAAATTTTTAAGCCTACCTCAGGAGGCTAATGAAAGACCAAACAGATTTTATGATAGACTTTGTGAGGCCGCTAGACAGTACACCAGATTGGATCCAGTAGATTTAAGAGATTCCTGTATCATTCTCAACACATTTGTTTATAATTCACTGCCAGAAATACGCAGATACTTTCTGAAACAATGTCCAGACTGGAGAAATCTCTCAGTAGATAGAATTAAGGAACTTGCAAATTATGTCTTTGACTCACGTGAGGAAGATCCAGATCACCCTAAACAGAGCATTCTGGCACCAGCGATTCCTAGTCAGCCATGTGGACACCGGAACAAGGACACTAAGGTGTGTTGTTACTGTCGTAAGGAGGGGCATGAATTGAGAGAATGTAGGACTTGGAGAAGAAATTCTAATTCTAATTACAGGCGAAATCAAAATAGAAATAGATCTTTTTGGAGGAATACAGAAAGGCAGTACCAGAATAATGGTAACCAAGACCCCCCTCAGAAGAGGACACAGGAATGATGGTGTCTTGGGGAGGAATGGAACATAGATAATGAAAGCCATATATTCCCAGATCCAGATTTTTTGAATGCACTTGTGCCAGTCCATTCACCTCCCCAGAGTAATGAACCACATGTCACCTTAAAAGTGGGGGAGACTTATTATGATTGTCTGCTAGACACAGGAGCCTCTAAATCAGTATTAGTAAGCAAACCAGATGCTGGGTGTAGACCTGTAGGATTTTTGAATGTAGTGGGAGTCTCAGGAAAGAGCCAGAGAGTGGCAAAATTGAATCCTCGCATGGTATCTATGGGGCCCTTAACAGTGGAACATTCATTTTTACTCATGCCTGATGCCCCTGTAAATTTATTAGGTCGTGATCTCCTTTGCAAGCTTAGAGCAACCATATCTTGTGCTCCAGATGGGGCTGTCTCCTTACAATTGCCAGAGGATACTGTTCATTTATTACCAATTTTACTTACAGAAGCTCAAGGAACAGCAGGGGAGGTATCCAAAATCCCCTCTGACATTCCTGAGTCTTTATGGGCCTCATCCCCTAATGAGGTGGGGCTCCTTAAGTCTGCCATGCCTGTTACCTTTAAAGTTAAGGGGGGACCACCCCCCTCCATTCCACAGTATCCATTGTCTAGGGAAGCAATAGAAGGGATCACCCCTATAATTGAGGCTTTGAAAAGCCAGGGTATTATTATTCCATGTCATCACTCTCCATGCAATACTCCCATTTTGCCAGTTAAAAAACCCAAGCCTGGGCCAGATGGTAAACCTGTTTATCGCTTTGTGCAAGATCTTAGAGCGATTAATAATTATGTTATTCCTAGACATTCTATAGTCGCAAATCCGGCTATGATAATTTCCTCAATTCCCTATGAATCTACATGTTTCACAGTGGTAGACCTTTGCTCTGCCTTTTTCTCCATACCAGTACATGAGGACTTCCAATATTTATTTGCTTTTACCTGGAAAAATAGACAGTGGACCTGGACTAGACTCCCACAGGGATTTGTAGACAGTCCCACATTATTTTCCCAAATTTTACAGCAGGATCTGGCCTCTATTACCTTTAAGGGCTCCACACTAGTACAATATGTAGATGACTTACTTTTGGCCTCTCCTAATGCTGAAATTTGTCAGGAAGATAGCCGTCACTTACTGCTGGAGCTGCACAAGAGAGGCCACAAGGTTTCCAAGACAAAGGTACAATGGTGTTTGCCCCAGGTAGAATATTTAGGATTTATTTTGGCTGCTGGAACTCGCTCTGTCTCTTCTAAGAGAGTCCAGGCCATTCAACAACTCTCTGCCCCCACTACTAAGAGGCAGTTGAGAGCCATTCTGGGAGCAGCTGGGTACTGTAGACAATGGATACCCTCTTTTGGTGAAATTACTAAACCTCTCATAGCTCTTACAAAAAGTTCTGTTCCAGACAGTTTACAGTTGGATCCCCAGCATCTCTCAGCCATAAAAGAATTAAAACGGGCCTTGTTATCAGCACCTGCCCTAGGACTGCCAGATTATAGTAAGCCTTTCACTCTCTTTGTGCATGAACAAAGGGGGGTGGCTTCTGGAGTCCTGACTCAGTCACTGGGGCCTAACCAACGTCCTATAGCCTACTATTCAATTCAGCTGGACCCTGTAGCGGCTGGAGCGCCACCTTGCCTTAGAGCAGTGGCGGCCACAGCGCTTTTGGTAGAAAAAGCCTCTGATTTGGTCCTAGGTAACCCTCTAACTGTGCAATGCCCTCACGAAGTGGAGGCTCTCTTACTACGTCACAGGACACAAGCCTTTTCAGATCAAAGGCTGGCTAAGTATGAAATAACCCTGTTAGGTAATGAGAATATCACTTTAAAACGCTGCACAGTTCTTAATCCAGCAACACTACTCCCTAACTTACCATTCTCGGGGGAACCGTTGCATGACTGTGCTTCTTTAGTTGATATGGCTGAAAAACCCCGTGATGATCTTTTTGATACACCTTTAGAAAATCCTGATCTTGTCCTCTATACAGATGGTTCCTCATTTATGAGAGAGGGAACCCGTTTTACTGGAGCTGCTGTAGTTTCTGATTATGACACCCTCTGGGCAGCTTCTCTGCCTTCCCATTTTAGTGCACAGGCTGCTGAACTTGTGGCTCTTACACAGGCCTGTAATATAGCTAAAGATAAGAGTGCCACCATTTTTACTGACTCGAAATATGGCTTTGGCATATGCCACTTTATTGGTATGATTTGGCGTCAACGAGGCTTTCTAACATCCTCGGGCAAGGCTATTGCCAATGGGGACCTTATCAAGGACCTCTTAGATGCCCTAAAACTGCCTTCTTCCCTAGCCGTTGTACATTGCCCTGCCCACACAGGGAATAGTGATCCTGTTTCAAAGGGAAATGCACGAGCCGATTCTGCAGCCAAGCTTGCTGCATTAGAAGCTCCTGAACATGTATTTAACCTTTCACCTTCTGAGGATATTCCTTCCAACCTAACCTATGACGATTCTGAAGTAGAAAAGTGGAAAAAGAAATTTAAGGCGAAACAGATCAATGGCATCTGGGTGTCTCCGGAAGGTAAGCCATTTCTTCCCCGGAAATTCTACCACCAGGTATGCCTCTCTGTTCACAGAAAAGGCCATTTTGGTACACAAGGCATTGTAGACTCTATTAAGAGAACCTGGATAGCACCAGGTGTGACTAATACAGCATCTCGAATCTGCTCGAGCTGCTCCACATGTCAGTCTTATAATCAGTATGCTTTTAAGGCCAAAGCTTATGGAGGGCGTCCTCTAGCATATACACCTTTTGAGCACTTACAAATTGATTATATTACTATGCCAAAAGCAGGACATTATAAATTTTGCCTTGTTATAGTTGATCAGCTCACTCGGTGGGTGGAGGCCTTTCCCAGCCCCCGAGCCACAGCTGCCTTTGTTGCCAAAATTCTTCTTAAAGAGATAGTACCTCGTTTTGGCCCACCAGCCCGCATCGATTCTGACAAAGGCACACATTTCACTGATTCGATTTTATCCCAAATCTACTCTTTCTTGGGAGTGACTCCAAAATTCCACACGCCCTACCATCCACAAAGTTCAGGCCAAGTCGAACGTATGAATAAAGAGCTTAAGAGTATGATTGGCAAATTATGTACTGAAACCCATTTGAAATGGCCTGATGTTCTACCATTGGCATTATTCTATCTACGAAGTAGACCAAGAGGAGAACTTCATATATCTCCTTATGAAATGCTTTTTGGTCACCCTCCTATCCAAGCTAAAACTTTTTCCCCAGTTTATACATCACTGGTGGGAGGTGATACTTCTGTTGCTTCCTATATACAGGAATTACAGACCAGGCTACGTGAACTCCATGAGGCAGGAGCTGTGGTCCAGGCAGGACCATTAGACTTTTCATTGCATAACTTCAACCCAGGAGATAAAATATATGTAAAGAATTTTCAGAGAACCAGTGGAACTCAACCTGCCTGGGAAGGACCTTTTCAGGTATTATTGACAACTCCTACCGCCATTAAAATTGGTGAAAAAGACTCATGGATTCATTGCTCTCATATAAAGCCTGCACCATTCATAGGTGAAGAGATTTCAGATAGACCTGAGGTAGACGCTAAAGAGGTAAAAACCCTAACGATAGCAACTGTTAAAGAGCAAAGAAAGTTCAGAGGAAACAGGAAGTTCCCATTTAAGAATCCCACTGATCAGTTAAATGCTTTGGGACTCAGTCTTCGTAAAGTATCAGGAGACGGAAATTGCCTTTTTAGGGCTTTAGCAGACCAGCTAGAAGGTCACTGTAGAAATCATCTCAGACACAGACAAGAAGCTGCTTCTTATATGATTAACCATAGACAAGAGTTTGAGTCTTTTATAGTAAATGACTCCCCTTTTGAAGAATATGTTGATGAATTAAAGAAATTTGGAAAGTGGGGAGGAAATGATACAATTGTAGCATTTGCTAAGCAGCATCAGCTGAATGTTGTGGTTCATCAATTAAATCAGCCTTTATTGAAAATCAGTGGCACAGACAAAACTGATGCTACAGAACTCCACATTTTCTACCATAAAGAACATTATGACAGCATTAGAAAGATCAATGACAATTCAGAAACCCCTGCCACTTTGGCATGCAGAGAATTGGGGAACCAGTTAAAACAATGTGGCATACCCCAAACTCTAGCAGCTTAAATACCTTATAATTTAACAAGCATTTCCTTCTACAGGCAAAAGCACTGAAGTACATGGCCTAGTTTTCTGGCCTACCTCAACTATTTTTTTTTTTTATTAATTTTTGGGTTTTTTTGTTTTTGTTTTGACTTTTGAAAGGCACTGAAAAGACCTGGAATTGACTGCACCTTTAAGTTCTTTAAGAGCACAAAAGGGTGCTTAGCGAATCTTTTGCTTTTTATTTTTTATTTTTGGTTTTGCTTTGGTTTTTTTTTTTACTTTTGTTTCTTTTGCTTTTCTTTAAAACTAAATTTTGTAAACTAAGTGATTATTCAAAGACATTTTAAGTATATGCTGTGGGTGAGGCTATCGGGCCTCAGAAGCTACCAGAATTCTTCTTTTTTTTTATTTACTCTTTCTTTTTGAGAGAACCATGAGTTCTAATGAGTTTTGTTTTATTTATTTATTTTTCTCCTTTCTCTTGTATGTTGTTCTGTTTAACTAAAAAGTACCAGAAATTGCCTGATACCTCACTGAAAACATTGAATATTGAATCTTGCTAATTGAAGTCTTATTTCTTTTTGATGAATTAATCACCACTTTAAGTATCTGCTACTGTTATACCAGAGAATTCATGTATAAGATGATGTGGTCTACTTGCTAAAAGAAGATTATGTAATAATGTCTAAAAGAAGATTATGTAACAATGTCTAATATAATCAGCTATTTACATTCGTTTATTATTTATATGTCATTATACTCTGGGTATGGTTTGGAATTATTGTATATATCACTAATATATTCTCAGTTATGCAGCATAGCACACATTTTTACCATCATATTGTCTTTGGTGAAATTAATGAGATTTCAGAAATATGGAAACTTATCATTTCAGAGACTAACTTGCTGTGAACTCTGACGCAGGCCCTGGAGAGAATATATGTGCAACAAAAGGAGAGACAGGTATACGTAAGTCCATGGTTTGCTTATGATGGTGACTATGTAGAGCACAATTACTAGGCACAGTCCAGTATTCATCCTCTCTCCCTCCTAATTTAACCTAATTTAACTGAACTTATTTATCTTTTTATCTCACTCAGTTGAATTCACCTGTGGCCTAGCACAATCACTGGCTGTCTCAGAACCATGAGATATGGTATGATAACCTTTCCATAACATTTTCAGGTGTCATGAACACATACTAAATTTGGCTTTGATCCAGACACATGGTGGTAAAAAGTGTTACACATTGCATAACTACCTCAACCCTCTATTACAAGTCTAACCATATAAAGGAGGGAATGTAATGGAATTTATTAATTTGATCATTGACAATGCTATGCTAAGGTTTTAAAAATACAGCAATTCAAACAGTTAAAGAAGATAATCCAGCTTTCCAGACCAGAGTCCAGAATCCAGTTTTCCAGACCAGAATCCAGTTTCCTCCTGATGACATCTTACCACTTCAAGAAGACAAGAGAACTCAGAGACTTTATATGAACTGTTTTGCTTTATTAGCTTTTACTATCTCCTTTCTGTTATATACTATCTGTAACATGTACTCTCTGCAGAGGCTCTCCCTTTGCAAGACTAATGTCAAAGCGTCGGTTCATGAGGAAAAAAAAAAAATCGCCCCTCTGGACAAAACTTTCCTCTCTTCCTTTTCTGTATTGTTGTTCGCATATTATTAGTCAGCAAAAGTTATTATATTCTTTTTACTGTTCCATCAAGGAAACATTCCGTTTCTTGAGGAAGCAAAGGGGGGAAATGTGGTAAAATATGAAAGTTTTTAACAGTCGGTTAGGATAAGTGAAAGACGCCAGTTTTTCAAGGACCACCCTTTTGGGGAGGAGATGAACAGTCTGCCTGCTGCGCATGTCAGACTGCCTGCCGGGTACAGTCCGCCTGCTGCGCATGTCAGACTGCCTGCCAGGTACAGTGCGCCTGCTGCGCATGTCAGACTGCCTGCCGGGTTTTTTTGACTTCCGGGGTGGAGAGAACGGGAGTAGCCTTTTTTTTGCCGGCTTGGCGGGACTCCGGGCGGCGCGGCACAGACGGTCTGACTCACTCCAAAGGTGGCCTAAATCGGTTTGGTGAGTTTTTATAAGGAATATAGACAGCCTAGATTTAAGACGATTTGTACTGTATTTCTGTTTTCCTATCCTTCTAATCAACAACACCTTATATACAATAAAGGCTCTATCTAGAAAACCAGAAGCTTCTTCCATTTACTAGTCTGGGAGATGAATTAAGGGAAGGGTTAAGTAGGGGAGATTTATGATCTAATATCCAATTTTAAATCTCACAAGGGGCAATGAGGGTTAAGTGACTTCCCCAGGGTCACACAGCTAGTAAGTGTCTGAGGACAGATTTGAACTTTTTTTTTTTTTTTAGTGAGGCAATTGGGGTTAAGTGACTTGCCCAGAGTCACACAGCTAGTAATTGTTAAGTGTCTAAGGCCAGATTTGAACTCAGGTATTCCTGACTCCAGGGCCGGTGCTCTATCCACTGCGCCACCTAGCTGCCCCTAGATTTGAACTTCTGAAGATGAATCTTTCTGACTTTGGGGTTGTTACTCTATCCACTGCACCACCTAACTGCCATTGTCTTGATATGCCTTCATGCTATATTTGTGAAATGGATTTTTGTAACCCATTTGCAGCTCATATTTATCCATAACGTATTCTATCTTATTCATATCAGTTCATTATTCTAGTGTACCAAGATATTTTTGGATACTGACCCAGCCATGGAATGTGTTAATTATCCATTCCATCCTTACACGTACTTGTAAATATGAAAAGTATGTCATCTATAATTTTATACAAATAATTGTTTAAAATGTGACCAGTGTAGGATCAAGCACTGATGTTGGGCCCCCCCCACTAGAAAAATATTTTGACTTATTAATGGCTATTCTTTGAATCCAATCATTCAACCCCTTCCAACTCTGTCTAAATCTTCTCTTATCTAGAACATATATTTCCATATAATTCATAAGGGTGGCATGAAAGAGTTTTAAAATGTTTTGTTGAATCTTGGAAAAATATATCTGCCTATGATAAAACTTAATTGTGTTTGATGGAGACCTGTTCCTGATGAAACCCTGCTGACTTTGAAATATCATCAACTCCCTATCACAAACTATGTGCCCAGTTCTCCTGTTGACTTGGATAAACATCTCAGTTCTTCCATCCCATGGCATGGTCTTCTCAAAAATTGGATTGCCATCAGATGGACAAACTACTATCTGTCAATGTATTTTTAAAATATGACATTATTAAATCCACCCAAATAAAGACACAGTTGGGACCTTGATGATTTTGGAGGCAGAAGATCTTAATTTGAATCCCATCTCCTCTACTTTCTACTTTTTGAACAGAGGGGTGGATGAAAAAGCTTATGATGTTCCAAGAATTAGGGTAAGCACTTGGGTAAAAGATCCAAAATCAAGAGACTTTGTTCTTGAGGGACTTCCATTCTGCTAGGGCAAAACAATACATATAGGAGAGTGGTGGCCAGGAAAGGATGTAATATTTTGGTTTAAGGAACCATATGGCTGGTGAGTACTGCCACATGCCAATATATTGATCAACATTCATTTTTCTAGTAGCAAGGACAATACTGATGCAATTACACCTGTAGACCTGGAAAGAAGAGTAGAAGGAGGACTAGGGAAAGAATGTATTAACATGTTATGTGGTTATATAATGCTGATAGGCAGAAGATGGCATGGGAAAATTGAAAAAAGAGAATTGGGGCTGGCTAGATGGCACACTATGTGAAATACTACTGTCTTGCAAAAGCAAGAATTCCAGGGCAGGATTTGATGTTAAGTGCCCTACAACATGGCCTCTATAGGTCCAATTGTCCAGAGGACACAACAGGAGGCAGAGCAGATGTAAGAAGATTTCTTAGGAAGGAATCACTGGCCTTGGACAACTTGTGTCATTTCACTGGATCTTAGTGTCTTTATTTGTAAAATGAAAGGGTTCTTCTTGGCTCCAAAGAACAGAAGTTTAAATACACATTACCTCTCTAGGCAGAAATGAGGGGGACTTAAAGGCACAAAATATCACCTACATTGTTTAGTGTAGACTGTAGACTCTGAATTCACTGGGTTCACTCCAAGTCTCACTGGTAGATTTAATCCCCAGAGTTTGGCTCCCTATATCTCCCCTCAGTGTGCTGTAGGTAAGCCTATAGATCTGATATTGATTTCATGAACCCCCATCTGGTGTATTTCCCTATTAACTGTTAATATCTCTACAACTCTAAAAACCACATAACATCAATTGGCATTTACAAAAGCAAATTGACTAAGACAGTAGAACAGCAGACAGTAAAACTTCCCACACTTGAAACATACACTTCTTTATCACCCTGACCCAAAGGACCAGGGATTCAACCTGCTACAAAATATTCCTGCCAGGAAGTTCATTTCTGGGTGTGTCCTATCCAGTGGATGAGTCACTCCCTTCCTTGCAGCAATAGTGTTTCAGCTCTTGGATAGATTCACTGCTAGGCTGGCTCCTCACAGGACTTGGTGACAGTTGCTATTATTTCCAGTTGATGAGGGGACCTTTAAAGAATCTTCTGACTTTCCAAAGCTCATAAGGATAAAGCCGGGTCTACTCTGTCTAGTATACTCATTAACCTAAGATCAGGAAAAATGGCAGAGACAAAAAAAGTAGTGGAAAGATGTATTCACAGATATGTGGCAGCTGGTTGTGAAGATAAAGCAATAAGTAATAGGTAGCAGGCAACACTTACTTCCAACACTGATAATTATCTCTCCCACCTTTCCACCCTAGTCTTTTAGTAGTTCTTGGCCCCCTCCACACCAAGGAACAGAGAGTCATCAGTTCAATCCCTTATATACACACTCAGTCCTTAAAATTTTAATGTTTTATCTAACACTTTCTTATTTTTAGACAATCAACACAAAAATAAACAAATGCCTGATTAGTACTTTTTGTGGATTTCTGAAGTGTAAATTCTCACACTGACAATTTAACAATAACTTCTTTGGAGCTGGTATGAGCTTGTTCAAACACCCCCCTGCACCCAACATGAGAGTATAGTAAGCGCATTAAAACTGAGCTTAGTCTGTGCTAGATCAGAAAGATCTAGTTTTATTTCTTCTGAACTATCACCAGAAGAAACAATCCAAACCTTGAGAAAGTGCCCTAAATCACTAGATCCCTTTGGCATCTGCTAAGTACTTTTTTTTTCTCTGCCTCATCTCCCATCTCTGTGCATTTGTATTGACTGTTCTACATGCATAGATAATGTTGGTGTCCTAATCTTCCTTTAAGCGACAATTCACTACCATCTCCTGCCAGAAGTCTCCTCTGTTCCCCAATTGATAGTGATGTCTTTCCCAAAGTAGCTTGTATTTAACTACTTTGTGTATATTTATATTTATTCACTTAATATTTATGTTGTAATACCTGTTGAATACCATGTTAGACTATAAGCTCCTTGAGAGTATAAATTTAAAAATACAAACTACAACAAAACTTGTGCCTAGCCCATAGTAGGTATCTAATAAATATTTGTTGATTGATCACCAGTTTATATGTCAAGGTTAACAGTAGATAATGGTTGTTAAACTATTAGTCAATTTCAGGTTAAAATTTCTCATGTGGTCTTCGTTTTGAATAGAAGCAAAACCCGGTCCCGGATCTGTTTGGTCCTGACACCATAGATTATGGGGTTGAGCATGGGGGGCACCAGCAGGTACATGTTAGCCAAGAGAATATGGGTGTGTTGGGGGATCTGCTGACTGAAACGGTGGGTGAGAAAAGAGAAAAGGGCAGGGACATAGAAAGTGAGGATAACACAGACATGGGAGCCACAGGTGCTGAGGGTTTTCAAGCGTGCATCTTTGGAGGGGAGGCTGAAGACTGCTCGGAGAATCTGGATGTAGGATACAGTGATGCATGTTACATCTGTGCCCACAATCAGGATGATGACAGCCAAGCTATAGAGGCTATTGATGGAGATATCAGCACAAGCCAATTTCACCACAGCCATGTGCTCACAATAAGTGTGGGGGACAACATTGGTCCGGCAGTATGACCACTTCCTCACCAGGAAGGCATGTGGAGTCATAAGTATCAAGCCCCGTAAAAGTGCCACTGTGCCCACCTGGGCCACCACAGGGTTGGTGAGTATGGATGAGTGTCTCAGGGGGTTACAGATGGCCACATATCGGTCCAATGCCATGGCCACCAGGAGTCCTGACTCTACTCCAGAGAAAGCATGAATGAAGAACATCTGAGTAAGGCAGGCATGGAAGTTGATCTCATGGTCATTGAACCAGAATAATCCAAGCATTTTAGGCAGAGTTGATGTTGAAAGAATAAGGTCAGTGACAGCCAGCATGGAGAGGAAGTAAAACATGGGTTCGTGGAGAGAGGAATCTGTCTTGATAATGAAGAGGATGCTTACATTTCCCAAAAGAGCAACAACATACATGGAGCAGAAGGGGATGGAAATCCATATGTGCAAGGACTCTAGCCCAGGGATACCCAGAAGGATGAATGTACTGGGGTTGATGAACCCAGTAGAGTTAAAGTCAAACATTGTAGGTCTACTGGCTGAATATGGTTTCTGCTATTTCTGTGTCTCACAGTTCGTCTATACAGGTAAGTGTGAAGCATGGTAGAAATACCACTTGCTACATCTGTAAAGAGAGAATTCCTCATTTTAAACTAACCACTGGGAAGTTTATTCTATCTTCATTATCCTATCCTTTGATCTCATGCATGAAGAATAGAAATTACTTAACTACAGCCTCCCTTTCCTGACCAATATCTTCCACTCCAAGCACATTAGTGTTCAAATGGATAAGGGCACAATACATTCTTCTCAGAATGTTGATAGATGTTCAGTGAGAATAGATTCTACCCATAAGAGATCATATATCCCCATCTTCTTTAAAAATGCAAACATAACAAATGTTTATGAAGTGCCACCTGTGCACAGAATTCTTTGCTAGGTTCTGGGAGACATGAAAAGTCTATCTTATTTCTGCCTTCTTATATTCCCTTACTAAAGAATATTAGCTTCAATTGGATAACTATAATAGAATATTACTATAATATATAGCTGTAAAAGACAGTTGATGGGATTGACATTTGAGTTGTATTGTTTAATGAATATAAAGAAGAAAAGGTATTTCAGGTATCAGGAACCAGCTGAGGAAAGTCACAGAGACATTAAGCCACAGAATATGTTTGGGAGTACAAGGACCAATTTGACTGCAATTTAAAGTAAATATGGCCAAAAATATTTACAAAAATTAGTAAGGTAGGATGATGTCATGTTGTGGAAAATCTGAAATACTAAGTAGTGGAGTGTGAAAAACACTTAATTGGAAAAAAGGAGGTATTGTAGCTCATTTATGAAGACTAGAATGAACAATGATCTTGCCCATCTTTACATTTCCTATACTGATAAAGGCAATGGGGTAAACTGCTACCAAATAAGCCTGTGTGCACAAATGGGTATTTATAACCCTCCAAATCCACAGTTCTTTGATGAATTCAAGAATTAAATTGTAGAAGCCTATTAACTATTTTGTTTGTGTTAAACATTGTATGGGATACTGAGCATATAATTATAGATGCACTAAAGTGTTTACATTGATGGAACTAAGAATCTAATGGGGACAAAAGACACATATACAACAATCTGTGTCCTAAAACAGAATATAATGTCAATGGAATGGGTGAAGCAAGGTACTAAAATAGTTTGAGAATTGAGAGATCATCTCCATCTAGGTAGGGAGTAGAGAAAGAATGAATGAATGAGAAAAATTTCTGTGAAGAAGTAACACTTAATTTGGCCATCCTAGACACAGTGACTTCAGTGGATTGGTGATGGAGTCCATTCTAAGTATAGAGGACAGCATTAGCAAAGGCTATTTTTGTAAATAGAAGGACAGCAAATAATCCTGTAAGAACATAGAAAATTAAAAGCTGAGTTACATATGATGAATCTTAAAAGGTAGGCTAAGATAAGCTTGTGGAGGGCCTGGACTGTTAAGATGCAACATTTATACATTTATGCTATTATTTTCAGTCAGTGGGGAGTCACAGCAGGTTTTTCATTAGGCTAGTAAAGTGATTATTATGAAGATGAATTGGGGAGCAGTGTGAAGGATAAACTAAAGGTGACATATATTGAATATGAGAAGAAATAAGATCTTGGTTTTTTTTTTTTTGCAAGGCAATGAGGGGTTAAGTGACTTGCCCAGGGTCATATAGCTAGTAAGGGTCAAGTGTCTGAGGCCAGATTTGAACTCAGGTGCTCCTGAATTCAGGGCCAGTGCTTTATCCTCTGCACCACCTAGCTGCCCCTCAGAAATAAGATCTTGAAATAAGTTTTTGCAGTTGGAATGGAAAATTGAACACAAGATAAGTTACAGAGATGAAAATTGATAAGATGTATCTTAGATATGGAGATTAAGAGACAAAAGAATAAAGCATGACTCTCAGGTTATAGGTCTGGTTTACTGTTAAATGGTGCTGCCACCAACAGGCTATAAGAGGGAATGGATCTGTGATTTTATTGATATAAGAGTACTTCCAGTTGAAGAAACTCCTTTTACCAATGTGATCCACAACTTCTCCACAATTTATGCTATTAAACATATGCCTAGCCTAGAGGACTGAGAAATTAAGTGATTTGTCCAAGATCATATCACCGGCATATGTTACTAGTGACATCAACAGAAATGGAGAAATAAGGGGGAAATATTTTCTTTTTTTTTCTGGTGCAGAAGATACATTCAATTTCAGTTTGAAGATACAGTGGGACACCTAGGTGGTGATGTATAGAAAACAATTGGAGGTTTATTACTGAAGTTCTAAGGGGAGGTTAGGAATGGAGATACAAATGTAGAGTTCATCCAAATAGAGATTATGATTGAAGTAAAAGGAGTGAATCAGTAGATTTAACAATGATAATAACAATAAAAATAATACTGTAGAACATTTATAGAATGCCTATGATATACCAGATCCTGTGCTAAGGATTTTTATTCATGTATGCATTCAATCATCTATCTATCTATCTATCTATCTATCTATCTATCTATCTATCTATCTATCTATCTATCTACCTATCTACCTATCATTTATCTTTCTATCTAATTTGTTCATTCATTCATTTATTTATCTTTTCATTCAGTGATTCATTTATTATGGAATAAAATAAGCATTTCCATTACATAGTACGATAAAAGGAATATGCAATTCCTTTCAAATATACAACAAAATTATCTTTTAAATGTTTTTTTCCCTCCCCTCACCCTAGAGATGACTGCCATTAGACATAAATAAGTGTGTGTTTGTGTATATATGTACATATATTCAGCCATATATATGTTTATGTATATGTACATATAATACACCAATTACATATGTGTGTATATGTATATTTACATATACACATATAAACATAACATATCTATACTATACATACATAATATATCCATCTCTCTCTATCTCTCTCTCTCATCTATATCTATCTATATAATTATTCCATCCATACTTCTATTTATAAGTTTTGGTCCTTAAAATAGCCCTGGGAGGCATAGGGTATTATTATTTCCATTTTATAGATAAGGAAACAGACTAACAGAGGTAAAGTAACTTGCACAGAGACATACAGCTAGTAAGAGGCCATATTTGAACTCAGATTCTCCTGATTCAAGGCCCATGATTCTATTTACTGTACTAGCTTCAATTTTGTAATCTTCATTTACAAAAGGAATCACATAGAAAGCTTGGGAACACTCACGTTTTAAGAAGTAGATGTAAGCTAAGGAAACATCAAAGAAGGCAGAGAACAAGTGACCCTATATCCAAGACAACCACTAGGGTAGTCATGGAACGTTAAGGAATGTCATGTATGCTGAGGACATAGACAATAGACTATACTAAGAAGGATTATGCTGTTGATAATGTCAAGTTAAACTGAAAGATCAAAGAAAATGACAATTGAAAAAAATAAAAGACCATTGGATTTGTTGGCAAATGTTAGACAGTTGATTCCCCTGTTATCCTGGTTGCTTCCTTTTTTAAATTTTTATTTAGTATAACACTGAGGCAAGACTCTGTTGTTTTGACCATACTCAGATCTGGGTCATAGCCTTGAGTAGAGATCACAGGCCAGGGAGGAGCACTAGCACACCAGAGCTTCCAGGCACAATGGAGCTACACTCTCTTTATAGTTCCAGGGAAGAAAATCAGGCTTGAGGTTGGTTGCAGACTACAGCACATGCCGAGAGAGTAGTAAACACACCTCTCCACAGATAATACCACCTTGGATGAACTGAAAATTTATAAGTCCCTAGAAGTATCTCTGAAACCAGCTGCATAAATGCCCTGAAGTTTGGGACAGTGCACCTTCCACTCTGGGAGCAGTGTCACACATTAAAAAATAGTTAAAAGTCAAGAAATAGGCTGGGGAAATTAGCAAACAACAGAAAATAATTCTGACCTTAGAAAGTTACTCTGGTGACAAGGAAGTTCAAAATACACCCTCAGAAGAAGATAATAAATTGAAAGCTCCCACATCCAAAGCTTCTAAGAAAAAATATTAATTGGTCTCAGGCCAACAGAAGCTCTCAAAAAGGACTTTGAAAATAAAGTAAGAGAAGTAGAAGAAAAAAGAGAAATGAGTAAAATGCAAGAAAATCATGAAAAAAGTCAACAGCTTGGTAAAGGAGATATATAAAAAACACTGAAGAAAACAACACCTTAAAAATAGACTTGCCCAAATGCTAAAAGAAGAAGAAAAAGGCAATGAGGAAAAGAATGCCTTGAATAGCCAAATTGGCCAAATTGAAAAGGAGGTGCAAAAGCTCTCTGAAGAAAATACTCCTTAAAAATTAGGATTGAGCAAATGGAAGCTAATGACTTTATGAGAAATTAAGAAACTATAAAACAAAACCAAAAGAATGACAAAATAAAGGCAATGTGAAATGCCTCATTGGAAAAAACAACTGACCTGGAAAATAGATGCAGGAGAGACAATTTGAAAATCATTGAACCACCTGAAAGCCACGATCAAAAAAGAGCCTAAACATCAGCTTTCAAGAAATTGTCAGGGAAAACTGCCCTGATATTCTAGAAGCAGAGGATAAAATAAAAATTGAAAGAATCCACTGATTGGGGCAGCTAGGTGGTGTAGTTGATAAATTACCAACTTTGGAGTCAGGAGGACCTGAGTTCAAATCTGGCTTCAGACACTTGACACTTACTAGTTGTGTCACCTTGGGTAAGTCACTTGACCCCTATTTCCTCACCAAAAAACAAAAACAAAAACAGAAAACAAACAAATCCAATGATGACCTCCTGAAAGAGATCCCAAAATGAAAGTTTCCAGGAGTATTATAACCAAATTCCAGACCTCCCAGATCAAGGAGAAAATATTGTAAGCAGCCAGAAAGAAACAATTGAAGTATTGTAGAGCCACAGTCAGAATAACCCAAAATTTAGCAGCTTCTACATTAAATGATTGGAGAGGTTGGAATATGTTATTTAGGAGAGTAAAGGAATTGGCATTACTACTAAGCATCACCTGCCCAGAAAAATGGAGTATAAACCTTCAGGGGAAAAATAGGAATTCAGTGAAATAGAGGACTTTCAGGTATTCTTAAGACCTGGATTGAATAGAAAATTTACTTTCAAATATAATACTCAAGAGAAGAATAAAAAAGATAAAGAGGAAAAATAAGTCATAAGGGTTATTAAAAGGTTAAACTATTTACATGCCTACATGGGAAGATGATACTTGAAACTCATAAGAACTTTCTCATTTTTAGGGAAGCTGGATGGTGTATATTTAGACAGAGGGTACAGATGTGAGTTGAATATGAAGGGATGATATTCAAAAAAATAAAATTAATGGGTTAGAGAGGAATGCACTTGGAGAAAGTGAAAGGGAGAGGTGGAATGGGGTAAAGTATCTCACATAAGAGAAACAAAAAAAAAGCTTATATTGTTGAGGAGAAGATGGGGGAGGTGCTGGGGAGTGAGTGAGCCTTACTCTCATCCAAACTGGCTCAAAGAGGGAATAACATACACACTCAATTGTGTATGGAAATCTATCTTATCATGTAGGAAAGTAGGAGGGGAAGGGGATAAGAGCAAGGTGATAGAAAGGAAGGCAGATTGAGGTAAGGGGAAGTCAGAAGCAAAACACTTTTGAGGAGGTACAGGGTAAAAGGAAATAGAGAATAAGAGTAAATGGTGTGGGGAGAGAATAGGTTGGAGGGAAATACAGTTAGCAATAGTAACTGTGAAAAAAAATGAAGCAAGTGTGACTTAAAAGGCCTAATTTCTTAAACATATGGAGAACTGAGTCAAATTTATTAAAATAAGAGCCATCCCCCAATTCATAAATTATCAAAAGATATGAACAGTTTTCAGATGAAATAATCAAAGCTATCCATAGCCATATGAAAAGAATGCTCTAACTTTTTATTAGAAAGATGCAAGTCAAAACAGTTCTGGGGTACTAATTCATACCTATGGGTTTGGATAATAGGGCAGCAGAGGAAAATGAAAAATGTAGGGGATATAGAGAAAATGAGAAATTAATGAACTGTTGCTGGAGTTGTAAACTAATTTGATCATTCTGTAGAGCAATTTGGAGTTCTGGCCAAGTAGCTATAAAACTATGCATATTCCTTAACCTAGTAATACCACTACTAGGTCAATATCAAAAAAGAGATAAAAACCAAAAAAAGTAAAGGATCTTTATGTACAAAAATATTTATAACAGCTCTTTTCTGGTGGCAAAGAATTCAAAATTAAGGGGATACCCATCAAATGGGGAATGGCAAAACAAATTGTGGTATGTGATTATGATGGAACACTATTGTGCTATAACAAATGATGAGCAGGATGCTCTCAGAAAAACCTAGAAAGACTTGCATGAGCCAATGCAAAGTGAATTGTACTGTGTACAGAGAAATAGTATTCTGTTGGATGATCAGCTGTGAATGATTTGGCTATTCTCAGCAATTTAGTGATCCAGGATAGCTCTGAAGGACTTATGATGAAAAATGCTATCCATCCAAAGAGAAAGAGCTGATGGTGTCTGAATACAGATTGAAGCATAATTTTTATTTTACTTTATTTTTCTTGAGATTTTTGCCTGTTTTATTTCACAAACTGATTAATATGGAAATATGTTACATGACTACACATGTATAACATACTGAAGTGCTTGCCTTCTTAAAGGGGGGTTTGACAGGTAGGAAGGAAGGAAGACAATTTGGAAAATAGTTTTAAGTTGTTTTTGCATGTAATTCAGGAAAATAAAATTCTAAATAAAAAACAAAAAAAAAGATGTTTTTTTTTTTAAAGCCAGCCTGCTTATCTATGTTTCCTTTGGCGTTTCCTTCTGGTCTCTTTCATACACTTTATTTTTTAGAAATGTTTCAAGGATTTTCTTTTTTTCCCCTTATTTTGACAGCACTATCACTAGCTCCAAGGTGCATTTTCATCCATTATCACATTTGATCCAGACAACATGTCAAGGTTTGATTTGGGGAGGAGGGGACAGGTGACATAAACCTAATTTTCAGAGGAAACTGAGGGTCAGAAAGAAAGGAGACATGTAAAATTCCATCAAGGCAGAAAAAAAACTAATATATAGGTATCATGAGTATTACCCTTGAGCTCTTTCTCCTGCATCACCATAAGTGTTTACCAAAAAGCCAGGAGACCTTATATGTAATTTATGGTCAGGAAATGTTTGATTAACATAAAAAATAGACTGACTGAGATTTTGAGAAGCACTTTGTTACACCACTTATAGCATAGGAGAAAAATCCACTGCTCACCTATAGTTGAGTTTTGTGAGATATAACTATAAAGTTTCATATAAAAATGAGAAAGAATTAGCATATGAATAGGCAAAGGAAGACATTCTAAGCATAAAGTAAAGTCAATTTAAAAATGAAAAGATGGGGGCAGCTAGATGGCGCAGTGGTAAAGCACCGGCCCTGGATTCAGGAGGACCTGAGTTCAAATCCGGCCTCAGACACTTGACACTTACTAGCTGTGTGACCCTGGGCAAGTCACTTAACCTTCATTGCCCTGCAAAAAAAAAAAAAATGAAAAGATGAAGGACAATGACTTCCATTGCTCTAATGCTGTTCCTATTCCTTCTCTTTTTCCTCTTCCTCTTTTTTGTTTTTCCTCAGGTAGTAGTTTATTGAGCGCTTGGTCTGGAGTCAGGAAAATTTGATTTCAAATCTAGCCTATGACAGTTTGTAGTTATGGGCTCCTGGGAAAGTCACTTAATTGATGCCTGACTTATTTTCCTCAATTGTAAAATGATGAAAATAATAGTACCTTCCTCACAGAGTTGTAAGGATTAAATGGGATATTTGTAAAGGTTAACACAGTGCCTGACACATAGTAGATGCTACATAGGCTTGTTCCTTCCCCTCTTTTCATTTGTTCTCTTCTTTTTTTCCAAGCCTCTCAGTGACACAGAAAATATAGGGTCAGGTTGGGGATAGTTCTTTGCTATATCCTATTATATGGCATACAGTTGACCTCTACACATCTTTCATACTCGGGGTTTTGCAGTCATTTGATAACCTCAAAGATATGTTTCATTAGACTTTTCATTTTCTCTTCTTACATACCCATACCTCTCAGAAGCTAGGATATTTGTTGTATAGTCAAAACTGTGGTAAGAGCTTATGGTATGACCTTAGACAGATTACTTGCTCTTCCTGTTGCTAAAAGTTCAGAGAAATATGAGTAGGATCTCAAGGGCAAAAGGTTATTTGAAATAGACTGGATGTAAGAAGGATGTGATTCTAACTTCCTGATTATGAATTTAGATTTTATATATACATATATATATACATATACATACATATATACACACACACGCACACACACACACACATATATATATATATGTATATAAATATAAAGGAGAGAAAAGGCAGGTAATAGGGTAGGATGGAAGAAAAGGAAGAAACAACTCATATTAAATGCCTACTATGTTCCAGGCACTTAGTTAATCACTTTGAAGATATTTATCTTATGTGATCTTCACAACAACTCTGAGGTATAGGTACCATTATTATCCCCATTTTACAATAGAGGAAAGAGAATATGAATAGAAAAGTATGGTAGGTTCCTAAAAATAGTATTGGGAACACTGAAGTGGGGAACTGAGTTTGACTTTTTAAAGTTTTGACCTGTTTGGAGGATGAGAAAAAACAAAGAACAGTTAGATTTGGTATTAATGAATAAAAGATGATATATATATATATCACAAAGAAAGGTCAGGTATACCCCATATTTATTTTGCACATGTTTTTCTAAAGATCTTAACAGTAAAGAGGATATATTAAAGATGGCAGCTTAGAACTGAAAACATTACATATATTTTGGAGATACTAAAATCCTAACTATTACTTCTGTTTAGGAGTGATACATATTGTTTTATAGGTAATGATTTTCTCTAACCTTGAAGTTCTTTTTTGAAGATTTCATAGAAGGTGTATTTACTTTAAAAATAAAGCAAGAAGGAAATACAAAAATTTCCCCCTACAAAGATATCCTACACCCTCCCCTCTATATTTTGCATAGGCTCCTTGAAGTTCTTCAACTGGATATTTAGGCATCTTTTTGAGATGTTGTAGAAGAGGTGATTGACCAGATATAAGTTGACATAGATTAGTTCTCAGCACCCTTTTCACTCTGAGGGATTTGTCAATGCAAGTCCACTTACATTGCCCCAAATCAACCATGCTAAATATTTCTCAGACCTATACCCCTATCACCCTAAACAGAAACACTGGAAAGTTCCATCACCTAACTAATTAATTAATTCAACCTAGTTATCAGATGAAGTCAACTCTAGTCCCCACCCTGCACTATCTATATTTTGGTTACTGGTCATCATTCCTCTCACTCACCTCTTAGGACTAGGTGAAAGAGTAGAGAAATACATTTTCTGCAGAACTGGGAAAAGTTCCAGCAAGCAAACAGCAGGATACCATTCTGCCTTATAATTATAAGATATATTTATAGCCAACCTTTAGGTCTATCAGGACCCATCAGCTCTCAGGACCAGCTGCTTCCTTACCTGGAGGTTTTAACCTGAGGCCCATAGATGACTGGTATACTAACTACCATTATTCCCAAACATAGTCAACATCATCTCTTGGGATATCCATAGAGGATATTATATGAATCATTTTGTTTCCCCGGTTACCAGCCCTCTGTTTGATCACTTCTGGTACTGAATCCAGGCAAGGCAAGAAAAGGGCTCAACAATGAGAGGAATTTAGGTAATTTAGGTTTTTTATATGATACACCTTGCATGCACATACATCCCTAAATATTATATGAAAATGTACATATATGCACACCGACATCTATAACACATTTTCATAACAAAACACCAGATTATTTCAAATGAAATAAAAGTTATATGCTTAAATAAATTTGCATATAAACATCCATAAAATAGGCACAAAATTGCTACACTAATAGATATTATCACAGAATATATCATTTTGCCAGGGAGATAAGGCAGAATTCAGCTTTCAGAGTGATTTTGCATATCATATATACCAAATGAAGTCAAAGATTAAGAGAAAGTCCCAAGGGGCAGCTGGGTGGCACAGTGGACAGAGAACCGGCCCTGGAGTCAGGAGTACCTGAGTTCAAATCCGGCTTCAGACACTTAACACTTACTAGCTGTGTGACCCTGGGCAAGTCACTTAACCCCAATTGCCTCACTTAAAATAAATAAAAGAGAAAGTCCCAAATACACAGAAACGCTTTTTAATTTTTTTTTTTTTTAGCAACACTGTATTAGGAAGGAACTGAAACAAAGCGAATGACCAGCAATGGCAGAATGACCATACAAATTGTGTTATAGGAATATAATAGAACATAATTTACCCTAAGACATGATGGATATGACAAATTCAGAGAAACTCTGGCACATATATATGAAGTAAAGCAAAACAAAATAAGTAGAACTGAAGCAACAATGTAAAAGATTACCATTATCCAGAAATCTGGATAATGAAATGAACAGTTATGACCCCAGAAAACGAAGCATGCAGATCAGTGGGAATTATAGAGGCAGAATGAGTCAAGTAGTATGAAACATGGCTGATGTTTTGTTTGAATACAATTGTTGGTTTCAAGAGATAGTTATATTTCAGCAAGAAAAGCAATAAATTATTGGGAAATTACAGTGACATGGAAAATAAAGATCTTAAATAGAAAACATTGTTTTAAATTTAATTTTATTTTCAGTTCTGAACTGATTTCTCCCATATTGAGAAGTCATGACAATACGTGAAGCAATAAATAATTGCATTAAACTGAATGACAACAATAAGACAACATACCAACATTTATGAAATGCAGTCAAAGCAGTACTGGGGTGGGAGTGGGAGAGTTGTCTTTAATGGTTACATCAAGAGAATAAAGAAAGAGCAGATCGATTAATTGGGCATAAAGAGACTAAAAAATTCAAGAAAAAGAACAAAATAAAAATTCCCAGTTAAACAACACATTTTTAGTAATCTTGAAAATCAAAGGAGGATCAATAAAATTGAAAGTAAGAAAACCATTGAAACAATAAATAAAACTAGGAGTTGATTTTATGGGGAAAATAATAAAATACATAAAGAAATAGTTAACTTGATATTAAAAAAGAAGACTAAATTACCAGTATAAAAAGTGAATTAACCAACAATGAAGAGGAAATTAAAGCAATTATTATTTTTGCCAATTTATATACCAATAAATATAACACTAAATAAAAGGGATGATTATTTACAAAAATTAAAAAAAATTCTCAGATTAACAGAAGAAGAAATAGAATAATTAAGTAGACCTATCTAAGAAAAATAAATTAAAGTTATAAATGAGTTATCTAAGAAAAAATGCCCAGGGTAGATCCATTTACAAGTGAATTCTACAAAACATAAAGAACAATTAATCCCAATAGTACATAAATTATTTGGAAAAAATAGCTAAACAAAGAGTCCTATGGAAATATAATGCTGATACCAAAACCTGGAAAAGCAAAAAATGGAGAAAGAAAACTAAAGTCCAATTTTCCTCAAGAATATTGATGCAAAAAAACCCATTTTACACAAAATACTAGCAAGGAGATTACAGCAATATATTACAAATACCATACTTTATGACCAGGTGAGATTTATACCAGAAATGTGGTGCAGGTGCAATATTAAGAAAACTATAACATAATTGATGATATCAAGAAGAAATCAAAACAACAAATTATACTTATGGCTATCTCAATTCATACAGAAGCTTTTGACAAAATACAACCCCTCATTTCTATTAAAAACACCAGAAAGCATAGGAATAAGTGGAACTTTCCTTAACATGATAAGTAGTGGGCAGCTAGGTGGTGCAGTGGATAAAGTACCAGCTCTATCAGGAGGACCTGAGTTCAAATTCAGTCTCAGACACTTGACACTTACTAGCTGTATGACCCTGGGCAAGTCACTTAGCCCCAATTGCCTCACCAAAAAAAAAAAAAAAACCCCAAAACCAAAAAAACATGATAAGTAGTAACTATATAAAAATATCAGAAATCACTATCTATAAGCATAACAAACTATAATCCTTTTCAACAGTATCATACATGAATCAAGGAAGAACATTATCAATACTATTATCCAATATTGCTCTAGAAATGCTAACTATAAATATAAGAGAAGAAAAATAAACTGAAGGAATTAGAATAGGCAATGAGGAAATACAATTATTCCTCTTTGCAGACAATATATTATACTTAGACAATCCTAGAGACAACTAAAAAACTAGTTGAAATAATTTCAAACTTCAGCAAAGTTGTAAAATATAAAATAAACCCACATCAATCCTCATGTATAACCAACAAAATAAAACAGGAAGAGATAAAAAATTCTATTTAAAATAACTACAGACAATGTAAAATACTTGGGAGACTACTTGCCAAAATAAACACAGGGACTAAATGAATACAGTCACAAAACACTTTTCACCCAAATAAACTCAGACCTATACAATTAGAGAAATACTAATTGCTCATGGGTAGTAGGCTTCCACCAGTCACGGACGATCATGGATCAGTGCCTTGAAGAGCCACAGGCCACAGTGTGGCTATGCAGTCTGATATGGGAGCTGCAGCTCCTGCTGCAATGAGGACATCGGAAAACTGCCCCTTGGTTCCTACATCTCATTCGTTTTTCTTCCTCCCGAGCTTGAAGGCCCATCTCAGTTGTGTGCAAGCTGCTCCTGAGTACTGAACTCCATCAGGCGCGGTCCTTGGCCATCTCCTCTCAGCGGCAGATGTCTATTCCCAGAACCCTCAAGTCTCGCTTGCATACATCTCTGCAGTGAAGCTGGGGGCGTCCAGCAGGTCTTTGGCCTGAGGCTAACTCGCCATAGAGTAGGTTTTTAGGAATGTGCCCATCTTGCATGTGGTGCACATGACTGAGCCAGCGCAGTGTGTAGATGCTCGGAAGTTGCAAGTGTTGGAGCACTTCTCTGTTGGTGATGCTATCTGACCAAGATATGCCAAGGATGCACCAAAGACAGAGAATGTGGAAGCTATTAAGCTTCTTATCTTGTCTAGTGTATGTAGTCCAAATTTTGCTGCCATACAGTAAGGTACTCAGGACGCATGCTGTATAGACAGCAAATTTGGTTCGTCTTGTCAGTTTACTGTTTGCCCAGACATGCTTGGCAAGTTTAGCCATGGTTGAAGTAGCTTTCCCAATCCTCTGATTGATCTCAGAATCAAGTGACACTGACAATAGAGCCCAGATAGGAGAATTGGCTTACGACATCCAACTGGTAGCTACCAACGTGTATCAATGGAGGCAACATAGCACTCTGACACATGACTTTCATCTTTTTAAGATTAATTGCTCATGGGTAGGCTGAAATAATATAATAAAAATGAGAATTCTACTTAAAGTACACATTTGTTGGGTATTGGTTGAACATACAGTATATGGTTGTGATAGAATACTATTGTGCTATGAGAAATGACAAGCAGGTTACTTTGAGAAAAAAAAAAAACTGGGAACACTTACATGAACTGATGCAGAGTGAAATAAGTAGAACCAGGAGAACATTGTACACTGTAACAACAATATTGTACCTTGTCAGCTATGAATGACTTAGCTCTTCTCAGAAATACAATGATCCAAGACAGTTCTGATTCAATTATGCTCAAAAATGCTCTCCTCCTCCAAGGATACAGGGTAGAGTGCACCGATGCAGTCTGAATACAGAATAAAGCATCATTTCTTTAAACTTTCTTCTCTTTCTCCTTTAAACTTTCTCTTCCTCCTCTTCCTCCTCCTCTTCTTTTTTGATCTGTGCTTTCTTTTGCAACATGGCTAATATAGAAATGTTTTGCCTGACTATACATATATAATTGACATAAAATGTATTGTCTTCTCAAAGAGTGGGAGTAAAGAAAAGTAGAGAATTTGGAGCTCAAAATGATGAATTAAAAATTAAATGAATAATGAGGTCACTTTTTCCTGTTCAATACCTTCCTCTTTCATACTTTAGTGCCAATTATTTTCTTTCTTCTTCTTCTTTTTTTTTTTAGTGAGGCAACTGGGGTTAAGTGACTTGCCAAGGGTCACACAGCTAGTAAATGTTAAGTGTCTCAGGCCGGATTTGAACTCAGGTACTCCTGACTCCAGAGCCGGTGCTCTATCCACTGCGCCGTCTAGCTGCCCCAGAAAATAGATATTCCTAGAAGGTAGTAAATTCCCATTTATAGGAAATTTTTCAGTACAGTTTGACAATTGCTAGTTTTTATATGATGCTTTAAATTTGGCAAAGCACTTTGTCAATACTATCTCAGTTGAGACTCACAATGATACCATCAGGTAAGTGTTATTATTTTCCTAATTTTTAAGAATTCTAGAGAACTGAGGCTAAGAGAGGATGTGTTGTAACTAGGTTCTCACGGCTAGTGAGTGTCTAGATAGATTTCAAGACAAGAGATTTGTCCACTTGTACCATCTAGATTCCTCTCTGATGACTTACCACAAATAGACAAGACAGCTATGTCATGTAGTGCATAGAACACTAGCCCTGAAGTTGGAAGGATCTGAGTTCAAATATAACCTCAGACATTTTCTAGCTATGTGACCCTGGGCAAGTCACAACTTCAATTGCTTTAAACATCCGGGGCTATTTCTAGTCATCCTGATATATACCTTGCCACTGGACCCAGATAGTTCTGGAGGAGAGTGAAATTGGTGACTTTGCACAGCCCCCCCTCACTTAAAATCCAATTCACTGCAAGTCATGACATCACCCTGATGTCATGGTCCTCTTCAAGAATGAAGGACAAACAATGAATAGACTAGAGAAAATTTCTTTTAGCTAATAGTATAACTAAGTGACTTCTTGGTTGTTGTTCCCCGCCCCCCCATTTCTGATCCGTTATATTATCTTTGAACTAAAGGTGTGATTTCAGTCCAGACTTCCCTAGCCTCATTCCATTTTTTTTTTTTTTTGGTGAGGCAATTTGGGTTAAGTGATTTACCCAGGGTCCCACAGCTAGTAAGTGCCAAGTATCTGAGGCTGGATTTGAACTCAGGTCCTCCTGAATTCAGGGCCAGTGCTCTATCCACTATGCCACCCAGCTAGCCCCCTCATTACTTATTAATGAGTAACATCTATGGATATTGATTATAAGCCACCCATGCTTTCTCATTCTGTATATATTTTGCCCTTATTCTTCCTTAGATCTACTCTTGAACCTAGTTTCTTAAACCATGGGTTACAACCCCATATAGGATCATGTAACTGAATGTGGTGGTCACTGCAGCTTTGGTTCTGAACACACAAGATGTGCACTTTACAATGTGCATGCTGTCTCAGGGTTGCATAAAAATTTCTGGGGCGAAAAGGTGTTATAAGAGGAAAAAGCTTAAGAAGCCTTGTTCTAGAGCAACCGTTAAGCCTATGAGAGGCTTTCCTCTAGCTCCTTTTTAATTTAATTTAATTTTTTTACATTGCCTGTGTACCAATTACATTATCTGGATCGCCACCTATTATTCATGACCTTTCTTCTAACATTACCCACTTCTTTTCTCCCAATTATATGTTTTCTCACATAGTCTTTATATCACTTCTTACAAATAGATCATCATAGGAAATGTGTTGCAGTCTACTTGCATTCACAATATGTTTTTCCATTGTCCTTTAGGTAATTTGTAATTTGAGTTTCCTTCATCTGTCCTAAGATCCCCAGATATAAAATTGGCTATAAGAATAATTATGTTAGGGGCAGCTAGGTGGCACAGTGGATAAAGTACTGGCACTGTATTCAGGAGTACTTGAGTTCAAATCCATCCTCAGACACTTGACGCTTACTAGCTGTGTGACCCTGGGCAAGTTACTTAACCCTCATTGCCCTGCCCCCCCCAAAACAAACAAACAAACAAAAAAAGGATAATTATGTTGAAAAAACAAACAAAAAAAGAATAATTATGTTGAAAAAACAAACATCCTTCTGTTGGGTATCACTAAAAGCAGTACACAATTTCCCCACAGTCACAGTGTAACTTCGTTTAATCTCTTTAATTCAGTGCCTAAACCAGTGTTTATTTAGAGTATCTGTCCAGAATATATGTATTCAAATACTAATTTAATTGACTAGCTATAACCATCTGCATGTTGTGGACTGAACAGTAAATATTTTTCATCCATTTAAATTTCCTATTTTTAGTATTAAGCCAATATATTTTGATTTTTGATATTTTTTGAGGTGACTTTATATTATTTTGGGACTTGAGGAAGTTAGCACATCTTATACATAAGGGATCATCTGGAACAACTCAAAATCTTCAGGGAGGTCCTCTTCCATTTTATCTTATGCAAAACATCCTGCATGATGCAGTGAAATGAACCTATTTACCTATTTACTATCTACTTCTTATTCTTTTTTTTTTTGAAATTTGGAATTCACATATTTATTATTAATTACTTTAACAAATTCTTTACTAAGTATTTCCCAATCACCCTATTGTTATTTTTTCTATTTGTTTAGAATTTTATTTCCCCCAAATTACATGTAAAAACAATTTTAAGATAAAATTTTAAAACTTTGTATTCCAAATTCTTTTTCTCCCTCTCCACTCCCATTTTAGAATGCAAGAAATTTAATATAAGTTATACATATGTACTCATGCAAAACATTTCCACATTTCCACCCTCATTTCTCTTTCCATTTTTCCTCTACCTCTCTAACTTTATCTTCAAAGTCCTTTTTGGGTGCCTCTATGGACTGAGACCAATTAATAATTTTTTTGAAACTTTAGATATAAGGGCCCTGACATTGACATCTTCCTCTGAGGATGCACCTTGATCTTCCTTGTCACTGAAGAAACTTTCTATGGTCCTCACCTTTATCTGTCTGCTCATCTTACCTTTCTTTTACTTGACATTTAGCTCCTTAAAGTGGGGCACTGTTTCCAGGCTGCACTGTTCCAAGCTTCAGAAGTCCCAGGTGGTATGATTTGAGGAGGATCAGGTTTTTCATTCACCTGGCCTGTTCCCTGGTCTGTAGATGACTCCAGACCAACTTGCTAATCAACCAGCTTTGTGTGTTGTGGTTGTCAGCTCCAATAAGCCTGTGCCCCTCCCCTACTTGGGGCACTGCTACTCAAGCCTACCTCCTGGTTCTCAGCAGAGGTGAAAAACCCAAGTTCTGCCTCAGCACCAGCATAGACCCCTGTAGTCTTGCCTCTGCCAGGGCTCATCCCACTTACCAGACTGTGAGCCTAGTTCCAGACAACACTGGTGCTTCAGCTGATTCAGAGGCTCTGGGGGTCTCCTTCTCTGGTGAGGCCTTCCTGGGACTGGATATGTGTCAGGGTGACTGTGGGGTTGGGCTCCACTCCTGTCTCAGCACAGCAGCTCCCTTCTTTTGACCTTCCAGGCTGTTCTTGGTTAGAAGATGATTTTAGCTCATTCTTCTGTGGGTTTTGCTACTCTGGGCATTGTCTTATGGCATTATTTGGGTGTTTTTTGGAGCAATGGTGTCATGAGTTTGAGAGCTCACTGCCTTTCCTCCACCATCTTCTGTTATTTTGTATATAGTACATTTCATTCTGCTTCAGTTCATGTAGGTCTTTCCAGGTTTTTCTAATAGCATTCTGTTCATCATAACTTTTCTATAGTACCTTAAACTTGATAAATAATTTTCTTCACAATAGCCCAGCAGAATAGGTACCATATGTTTTGACATTATACTCAATCATCAGAACTATTTTCCTCTATCCTATTCCCTTCCCATGATATTTACTCTATTTTCTATCTTCTTTTACTTTATTCCTCATTAAAAGTGTTTTACTTACTGGGGCAGCTAGGTGGCTCAGTAGATAGAGCACCGGCCCTGGATTCAGGAGGACCTGAGTTCAAATCCGGCCTCAGACACTTAACACTAGCTGTGTGACCCTGGGCAAGTCACTTAACCCCAATTGCCTCACCAAAATAACAAAATTTAAAAAAAGTGTTTTACTTCTGACTGTCCCTTCCCCCCTCTGCCCTCCCTTCTTTCACCTTTCCCTCCTTATCCCCTTCTTACCTTACTTTCCTTCAGGGTTAGATGGATTACTCTTCTCAATTGGATGTGTATGTTATTTCCTCCTTGAGCCAACTCTGATGAGATTAAGGTCTTTGAGCTAATTCTGATGTGTATAAGGCTTCTTTACTTCCCCACACCTCTCCCATCTCCCTGCCCCCATCCATAAGCCCTTTCCTGTTTTGTTTTGTTTTTCATGTGAGATTTCACCCCATTCTGCTACCCCATATCCCTTCCCCCAGTATATTCCTCTCTCCCCTCAATTTTACTCCAAAGATGTCATCATGGGGCAGCTAAGTGACCCAGTGAACGAAGCACCTGCCCTGGACCCAGGAGGACCAGAGCTCAAATTCAGCCATGGACACAAGACACTCATAAACCCCTACTGCCCCCCCCCAAAATAAATGAGAACAAAAATATAAATGCTTTACAGGTTACAATCATTATCAATTCCCACCTGTGATCTCTGTCTAAATTTCTTCCTATCATCTCCCCTAATACTCAGAATGCTTTTATTATTTAGACATATCATCTTCCCATGCAGGAATGTAAACAGTTTCACTTTTTTTTTTTTTTTTTAGTGAGGCAATTGGGGTTAAGTGACTTGCCCAGAGTCACACAGCTAGTAAGTGTTAAGTGTCTGAGGCTGGATTTGAACTCAGGTACTCCTGACTCCAGGGCCATTGCTCTATCCACTGTGCCACCTAGCTGCCCAGTTTCACTTTTTAACTTCTCTTATGATTTCTTTTTCCTCTTTATCTTTTTATGCTACTCTAGGGTCTTGCATTTGAAAGTCCAATTTTCTATTCAGTTCAGGTCTTTTCATCATGATTACCTGAAAGTCCTCTTTTTTATTGAAGTCCAATTTCCCCCCTGAAAGATTATACTCAGTTTTTCTGGGTCATGATTTTAGGTTTGAAACCCAATTCCTTTGCCCTCTGGAATATCATATTCCATGCCCTCCAGTCCTTTAATGTAGAAGCTTCTAGATCCTGTGCTATATCCAGGTGTTGATTTAATGAGGGGCAGTTTCTTCACTTGCCTGGCACTCTCTCTGGTCCATAGATAACACCAGGCCAACTTGCCAATCAACCGGGCAGCAATATGTGCTGTGGTTGCTAGCTCAGATGAACCTGTAACCGTCCCCCATGTGGGCTGCCACTACTCAAGGTTTCTTCCTGGTACCCTGCTGGGGTAGGACATCCAAATACCCCCTTAGCTCCTGCATAAACTCCCATAGACTCCCACCTGGCCAGC
Organism: Dromiciops gliroides; assembly: GCF_019393635.1. Classification (NCBI taxonomy): domain Eukaryota; kingdom Metazoa; phylum Chordata; class Mammalia; order Microbiotheria; family Microbiotheriidae; genus Dromiciops; species Dromiciops gliroides. The sequence goes on from NC_057863.1 coordinate 583,025,784, forward strand.
TGTTCAGCCCTCTGATCATACTCTGAGCTTAGTTCTAGAAGATGCTGGCACTGCAGCTAATTTGGAGGCTCAGGGATAAGATTCTCTGACACAGTCTGCCTGGTGCTGTATCTATGTTGGCACAATTGAGGGGCTGAAATCTACTCCAAGCCCCTGAACTTCCAAGGTGTCTTTAGCTGGAAAATAATCTCAACTATCTTTTTGTGGGTTCTGCTGCTCCAGGACTTGTTTTCTGACTCTGCTTGTTTTTGTTTTTTTTTTGGAGCAATTGTGTCATGAAGTCTGAGTGGTTACTGCCTTTCCTCCACCATCTTGTTAATTTTATATTTTTAAAGATATTATCCCTTTGTATTCAACTCACACCTATGCCCTCTGTCTAAATATACTCCATCCAGCTGCCCTAATAATGAGAAAGTTGTTATGAGTTACCATATCATCTCCCCATAGAGGAATGTAAACAGTTTAACCTTTTATTATCCCATATGATTTATTTTTCCTGTTTACCTATTTATGATTCTCTAGGGTCTCATATTTGAAATTCAGATTTTCTATTCAGCTCAGGTTTTTTCATCAAGAATGCCTGAAAGTCCCCTCTTTCATTGAATTCCCATTTTCCCCCTGAAGGATTACATGCAATTTTGCTGGGTAGGTGATTCTTGGTTGTAATCTCAGTTTCTTTCCCCTCCTGAATATCATATTCTATTTTCTCAGACCATTTCATGTAGAAGCTGAAAAATCTTGTGTTATCCTTACTGTGGCTTCACAGTACTTGAATTGTTTCTTTCTGGCTGCTTGCAATATTTTCTTCTTGATCTGGGTGCTATAGAATTTGGCTATAATAATCCTGGAAGTTTTCATTTTGGGATCTCTTTCAGGAGGTGATCATGGATTCTTTCCATTTATATTGTACCTTCTGGTTATAGAATATTGGTGCAGTTCATATTTTTCTTGGAAGCTGTAGATGTATGAGCTTTGAATTTGTGATATTCTTCTGAGGGTGTGTTTTCATATTCCCTGTCACCATAGAAACTTTCTAGGCTCAGCATTTTTTCTGTTTGCCAATTTCTCCAGCCTATTTCTTGATTCTTTTTATTTTTGGTGAGGCAATTGGGGTTAAGTGACTTGCCCAGGGTCACACAGCTAGTAAGTGTCAAGTGTCTAAGGCCTGATTTGAACTCAGGTACTCCTGACTCCAGGGCCAGTCCTCTATCCACTGCACCACCTAGCTGCCCCTATTTCTTGATTTTTAATTGTTTGTTAAAGTGGGGCTCTGCTTCCAGGGTGGAGACTGCACTGTCCCATGTTTCAGGGGGTTTGAGCAGCTGTTACCTGAGATACTTTTAGGAATTTGTAAGACCTTAGTTGTCACAAGGTGCTATAATTTAAGGAAAGGCATGTTTACTACTCTCCTGGTCTGTGCCCTGGTCTGCAAACAACCATAGGCCTGATTTTTTGACATGGAACTATGAACAGAATCCTGTTCCGCTGTGGCTCAAAGCTCTTGTGTGCTTGTGCTCCTCCCCAGCCTGGCGCCTCCACCTAAGAATGTGACCTGGATCTGAGTATGGGTAGAACAACTTAGTACTGCCTCAGTAGTAGAAAAGAGACCCCTGTAATCTCCTTCTGTCGAATTGTTTTACCTCCTTACTGTTTGTAGGCTGAGTTCCAGAAGCAGATGCTGATGCTGACGATTCAGAATCTCCTGAGACCTGCTCCTGGTGCCCTGGGGCTGGGTCTGTGCTGGCGTTGAATCTGTGCTGGCATGGCCTATGCTAGGCTGCACTCCACTCTAACCCTGGTACAACAGACCCTTACTGCCAACCTCCTAAGTTGTCTTTGACTGTAAAATTATTTCTGTTATTTTGTGAATTCTGCCTCTCCAGGAATCATCTTATGGCATTATTTGAAGGTATTTCGAGGGGTCTTAGGGAGAGCTCAGCCAAGTCATTGCCTTTCCTCTTTCCAACATCTTGGCTCCACCCCCAAGCCTATTTCTTCTTTTTTAATGGCTTATGTTATGTTAATAAACAAAGGGGTATTGAACAAAATATTCTTTTAATTTGCATTAAGGAATCCCATTAACTGTAACACTATCATGAAAGAATATTTGTTGCTTGAGAGCTCTCCAGTCATATTGGGTCAGTTTGCCCTTGACCAAGCAAGGAAAAAATTCTCAGTCTAGTAGAGGCTACCCTTCCACGACTCCAATCGATTCTTTTTCCTGGGATGGATATCCATCTTCCCTCATTCTGTTTGATCCATTTAAAATGTAGATAGTCATCTACACACAATCTTACTTTACCTGTGAACAATTAGGGAAGAAGCCATTTTATGCGAGCTCATTCAGCACCCACTTCAATTCTCTCTAAACAATTTTCTGAATCTTTTCCCTTCTGCCTAGGATTTGTGTACTTCCCCCAACATTTTCTCTAGTTCTCTTAGAGAAGAACTGCTACCTTCTGGCTCAGAATTAGGCCCCCATCTCAATATTCCTCAGGTGGCTCTCCAGAGGTATTCTATTGGACAGAGAATTGGTTACTGATACCATACTTCCCAAGGGGAATTTTGTTCTTTTTCTTTCCCACAGACCAGACCCTAGGGAGTGTTAAGGCTGAGTCCTTTCATCTGTTTCTGCAACAACAGTATAAAGCTATCTCCTCAAGACAAAATAGTACATGATTTTGTTCTGGTATCAGTTTTGGTGAGTCAGTCCAAGTACCTTTTGCTTCATTTTATTTTTTTTAACCCTGGCTTATTAATCTTATTTCATTTTTATATTAAACATTGAGTTGGGCTTTTATATTTCCTTCATTTTCTTTTTTTTTTTTTTTAGTGAGGCAATTGGGGTTAAGTGACTTGCCTAGGGTCACACAGCTAGTAAGTATTAAGTGTCTGAGGCCGGATTTGAACTCAGGTACTCCTGACTCCAGGGCCGGTGCTCTATCCACTGCGCCATCTAGCTGCCCCCCTTCATTTTCAAATATACCTCTATCTACTCTCCTACCCAGTAACTTATCTCTTTTACTATAGAATAAAAAAGGAGTTCAATAAAACTAATCAATACCTCAATATATTCTGATACCATATGATTTTTATCAATAATATCCCACATATGCAAAGAAGAGTGGGAAGTATGTTGTCTCAATTCTTCATCCTGAAATTTGTTCTGAAACTGCTTCTTTGTAGAAAGAGGTACAGGTAAGTATATATGGGAAAATTGATGTGATGATGGGGATGAGGAGGAAGAGAATAGAAATTTAAGTATTGTCCAAGGAATGAGCAGTGGAAAAAGCAGAGACAGAAAAGTTCTTCTTTAGACTACAGAGGAGAACAAAAGTTTTCAAGGACATTTAATAAGAACAGTAATTTGATAATTCTGTTGTATCAGTTTTTATTTTGTATTTCATGGACAAAATGTGAAAGAGTAAATAGGCTAATGCTCCATTGCCCCAAACTGGACAGCCCAAACAAAAGATGCATACTGTGAAAGGGCACATTTAAAACAAAATCTCAGAAGGAAAAAAAGCTTCCTAATAGTTGTGGCTTTATGATCCTAAAACAAGGCATTAGAAATTCCATGGCGGAGATACAATATGTTTATTATCCATGTATGGATTCAAATATAGATTTAGAACTGAAAAGAAGCATAGAGATTCATAGAAATTGAAAAATCCAACCCTTTCATTTTATGTATAGAACTTTGCCATGGCAGGGGAATTGACTTATGCAAGATCATATAGGCAGTAAGATATAGTTCCAGAATTTTAATCCAGGCTTTTTACCTCCAAATCCATAAATCATTCTTCTAAAATATTTTGCCTTCTTGTGGAGAGGGACATTGGATTAGATGTCCTTCAATTTCTCTTCCAAACCTAAACCTTTCAAATATGAGCATTGTTTTTTTTCTTCCAAAGGAAGAGATTAAATATCATCTTCTTTTGCAAGTGATTATTGGTATAGACTGCAGAAAATCTGCAGATACAGATGGAATTGTGAAAGAAATTATTCTAACCTAATGTTCAATGGTTTACACCAGTCAGTCAATAGGCAATGATTAAGCTGCCAAGCACTCAGTATACAAAGAAAGGTAAAAGATAACCCTTGTCCTTATATTCCAATAGGAGAGACAACATGTAAACCACTAAATACAAATATACAAGGTAATTAGGAAATATGTAATAGAGGGAACGTACTAGAATTAAGAGGTATTGGAAATAGTTTCTTGTAGAAGGCAGAAATGTATCTGGGATTTAAAGGAAGTTAAGAAAACTAGGAGGTAGTTATGAAGAAGAAAATTCCTAGCATGGAGGATAACCAGAGCAAATGACTGGAGCCAACAGTTGGAATGTTTTATGTCTGTTTCCTCTGGCTTCATGTCTCTTCTTTTCTTGATATCTCTCTTCCTCTCCACCTCATTCTTAAAATTAATCTTTACTTCTTAGCTCTAGATCTTCAACCTGTTTTAATCAACCTGTGTCACCATCAAGCTGACATGTATCTACTTTGTCCACAAGAAGAATATGACTAGAAATTGTTTTGATATTTTCTATGAGTCTATCCTTCTGATCTCCTTACTCACATATCACTTGTTTTTATTTATTTATTTTGGTTCCTAATTTTCTTCATTCCCTTGGGATATAACTATGGTTGAATTGAAAGATTTAGTTTCTCTGGTTAGAGCTGCTCATTGAAAAGGTTGTGTAGATTCATCATATTTACTGACTCATTCTTTGTTTTTTAACTGATACTATTTATACAGACATTGTTCTCCTTACATTCTTAACTTCCTTCTATCTATTTCTATAGGTATAGTGCTGTATGTTGATAACTTAGTTTCCTCTTCCATGTTCTTTTTCTTTCCATGGAGTCTTCCTATGTCCATCATTGTGCACTCTTTTTCTCTCTGCCTCTTTCAACTGCTGTGTTTTCTTCATTTCTCTGTTCAAGTCTCTGTATGTGTCCTTCTGTTACTCTGTCTCATCTTTCTTTCAAAGAAATCTAAGCTATCTATAGTCATATGAAAAAATGCTCTAAATCACTATTGATCAGAGAAATGCAAATTAAAGCAACTCTGAGATATCACCTCACACCTATCAGAGAAGCAAATATAACAAAAAAGGAAAATCTTGGATGTTGGAGGGGATGTGGAAAAACTGGGACACTAATCCATTGTTGGTAAAGTTTTGAATGGATCCAGCCATTCTGGAAAGCAATTTAGAATTGTTCCCAAGGGTCTACAAAACTGTGCCTACCTTTTGATCCAGCAATACTGCTGCTAGTTTTATATCCCAAAGATATACCCCCCCAAAAAGAGAAAGAAGGCATATTTGTTTGTTTTTTTAAATACTTCAGCTTTTAGTATTTGAGAGGTTATAACAGGTTCTCAGGGAACCCTCTGCCTGCTCAAAGAAGGTACAGAGGCAGAGGTACTGGGCTGTAGGCAACATCTTTACTTCCCATAGCCTTTGCTTGGGGCTGGAGGGAACATTTTATGTATACTGGAATGGGTTTTGGTAGCTGGACCCTAAGGTTACCTCAGTCTTTTACCACAGAAAACACCATGTAAGCCATATCTGATGATATGGAAAGGACAGGGGGCAAGAGATTAGGGTGAGCATTCTGGGACAGCACCAGGACTTGGTCCTAGGAGTCAGAATGTTAGGATGGAGGGGTTAAAAACATTTCCTGGAAAGATTCATTGGTGAATGAGAGGATACTGCAGTTACCAAAGACATTTTAAGGACAGAGAGGGGAAGGTATTGATCAGATGGGCTCCAGAACTCTCTGGAAGTCATCAGACTTAAGTACAGCCTAGTAACTAGTTCTGAGTACCAGACCTATCTCTCTGAAGGGCCTTTTCTGAAATGGACAGGGGTGTGTCATGGTCCCCTTCCATCCAGTCTAGCAAAAGATCTTCCTACCCCATCCCTCCCCCATCACAGTCAGGCTAGTGGGAAACACAGCGATTAATACTGAGGGAGTGCCCTGCCTGGGGGAAAGGGATAGTGCCTAGGGGGACAGTGAGGAGTAGAACAGAATCCCTCACACAAGGCAGAGACATCACACAAACTGGAAGTGACCTTACACCTAGGGAAGCTTTGAGAATGTCTCAGGAAGTGTTTGGGTTGTAGGCCTTGGCTGTGGGAGGCTCTGGAGATCTTTTTGGCTGCACTGGGCTCTTCTTTCCATTCCCAGGTCAGGTCTCGGTGGACTATTGCTCTGAAATTCTTGGCAGTTCTGGGCTATATTCCACACCCCTGGGGGTGGCTCAGTGTGAGGCTGAGGGCTCCCTGGCCATGATGAATGCTCACTCTGGTTATGGAGGTGGCAGCAGCTACCTAGTACTCTAGAGGTCCTCCCACAGCCAGGTTGGCAATGTCTGGCCCATCTTATACAGCAGCTTAGAAAGTTCAATGTTATGGTCCCTGTAATAGTTTCTTAGGAAGGCTCATGACTTTTTATGATTCTCCAGGGTCTTGTATTTGAAAGTCAAATTTTCTATTTAGTTCAGGTCTTTTCATCACAAATGCCTAAAAGTCCTCTTTTTCATTGAAGTCCTATTTTTTCCTCTGAAAGATTATACAAAGTTTTGCTGGGTACATGATTTTTGGCTGTAGTCCCAGTTCCTTTGCCCTCTGGAATATCACGTTCTATGCCCTCCGGTCCTTTAATGTAGATGCTGCTAGATATTGCTTTATCCTTATTGGAGCTCCACAGTATTTGAATTCCTTTTTTCTAGTTGCTTGCAATATTTTCTCCTTGACCTGGGAATTCTGCTATGGTTATAATATTCCTGGAGGTTTTCCTTTTGGGATCTCTTTCAGGAGGTGATCAGTTGATTCTTTCAATTTCTATTTTAGCTTCTGCTTCTAGAATATCAGGACAATTTTCCCTGACAATCTCTTGGAGGATGGTGCCTAAGCTCTTGTTTTGGCCATGGTTTTCAGGTAGTCCAATGGTTTTCAAATGATCTCTCCTAGATTTATTTTCCGGGTCAGCTGTTATTCCAAGGAGATATTTCACATTGTCCTCTATTTTTTCATTCAATTGGATTTGCTTTACTGTGTCTTAGTTTCTCATAAGGTCACTAGCTTCCATTTGTTCAATCCTAATTCTTAGGCAATTATTTTCATCAGACTGCTTTTTTATCTCCTTTTCCATTTGACTTTTCAAACTATTGACTTTTTTCTCATGTCTTTCCTGCATTGCTCTCATTTCTCTTTCCATTCTTTCCTCCCTCTCTCTACATCTTCCTTCTATCTTTCCTACTTTTTCTGCAAAGTCCTTTTGGAGAACTTCCATGGCCTGAGAATAGTTCATATTTTACCTAGAAGCTTTCTATGTAGGTTCCCTGAGCTTGTTTTCCCTCTTCTGTGGGTGCACCTTGATTTTTCTTGTCACTGAAGAAACTTTCTATAATTCTGAACTTTCTTTGCTTGCTCATCATTTACTTGACTTTTAATTCCCCACAGGGTTGGCCCTGCTTGTGGGCTACACTATTGTCCCCAGCTTCAGAGGGTCCCAGGTGTTTTGGTTTGAGGGAGGGCAGGTTTATCTCTCCCCTGGCCTGTTCTCTGGTCTGAAGATAACCTCAAACCAACTTGCTAGTTAACCAGCCAGCAGAACGCTGTGATGGTTTTTAGCCTCAATGAGCTTATGCCCCTCCCTCACCTGGGCCTCCCACTGCTCAAGATTTCTTCCTGGTTTCCTGCTGGGGTGGGAAAGCTGAATTCCTCCCTGGGTCCCACTGATACCCCTGCAATTTCCCCCTGGGCCAGCCGTTCAGCCCTGTCACCTGACTGCAAGCTCTGTTCCAGAAGATGCTGGTGCTGCAGCTGATTCAGAGTCTTGGGGTTTAAGTTCCTCTGGTGCAGCATGCCTGGTGTCTCTTTCAGTGTGGTTGCGGGATTGGACTTTACTCATAGCCTAGCACAGCCCCCTTTAATCTATATATAGCTGGAAAATAATATCAGCCCATATTTTTGTGGGTTTTTCTGATACAGCGGTTCTTTTATTGCTGTTTTTGGGGTAATCGTATCAGTAGCTCTGTGAGTTTAATGTCTTTCCTCCACCGTCTTGGCTCTGCCTCCCTATTATTTCATTTTTACAGGTAGAGAGATAATGAGTCAAGAAGTTAAATGACTTGTGAAATCATACAATTTCACAATTAGAACCCAGGTCCCCGGGCTCCCAAATCCAGAAAGCTTTTGATTATACCATTACCATTAGCCCTCTCTCCTTCTTCCCTTTCTTTTATTTATCTGTCCCCTCTCCTCCACACTCTTTCTCTCTGTGTTTCTCCCAGCTAACATCATCATCATTATCACAACTCACAATTACACCACATTTTAAGGTTTACAGCATACCTTCCTAAAAACAATCCCATGAGGCTGGTAGTTCAAGCTTTATTATTAATTATCTCTATTGATAAGGAAACTGAAGCTTAGATACATTATATTGCTAGAAAACAGGTCAGTGCCTGGCTTACAATTTTTCACTTTATTCAACTCCTTTCTTAGAACTTATGCATATATATTGATTCCCTATCAAATATACTGACTTCCCAGGGTCTCATTCAACTTAACTCCTTTGACCTATTCATCCATATCATCTGAATTACCTGCAGATGGTATACCCTTCAACTTGCCATCACTCAAACCATTCTATCTTTACATGAATGAACTCTGAAATTTCTTTATCTATCATAATCTTTTATCATTGTTTCTTTCCCTATGACTTCTAACTCTGTTCTTTATCCTCAGTCTGACCTCCTTTCCCCTAAGCCAAAATTCTTCTTCATGCCATCACCCCTGTAATGGCCATAATCTAATTCCTTTTCCTCATCTTTAAAAAAGAATTTATTATTTATTTATCTATTTATTCATCTATCTATACATTAATCCATCTATTCATTTATCAATTCATTTATTTAGAAATTTCCCCATCTTACATGCAAAAGCAAATTGTAAGATAAATTTTTTAAAACATTGTGTCCCAAATTCTCTTCCTTTATCTCCATTTCCCCTTAAGAACACAAGCAATTCAATATAAGTCATGAAAAAGATAGCAGAAAAAAAAAACAACTTTCAAAAACTTTAGAAAGAGGAACTAACTAACAACAACAACAACACAATTTACATCCATCTGTATTCAGGTACCATCAATTCTTTCTCTGTGGATGGATTGTATTTTTCATAAGTCCTTCAGCATTGTCTTGTATCATTGCATTGCTGAAAATAACTAATTCATTTGCAGCATTTCATCCTACAATATTGCTGTTATTTTGTATACAGTATGTTACACTTTGAATCAGCTCATGCAAGTCTTTCTATGTTTTTCTGATAGTATCCTGCTCATTCTTTTTTTAAAAATTTTAAACTACATTTCTATAGTACTTTAAAGGGAGATTTCCTTACAAAACACCCGTGAGGTTATTGCAATAACAATAACAGCTAACATTTATATAGTATCTTATTCCTGACAAAGAATTTTCTTCACAATATCCCAGCCAAGTATCACTATTGTGGTAAAAAAATGAAAGTTTTTAACTAAAATTTAAGAGTTGGCTAACAATAACTGAAGGACTGCCAGTTTTTGAAGGACTGCCCTTTCGGGCAGGAGACCATGACGAACAGCCATGCACCTGCTGATGCTCGGGAGAGTGTGACCAAGCACTCCACTTCTGGGGTGTGAGCTTAAAAAGGAGGAGAGAATGGAAGTGGTCTCTCTTGCTCTTGACACACACACACACACACACACACACACACACACACACACACACACACACTGACTCAGGTTTGATGGTGGGTTCGGGTGATCGGCCCTGGTCCTCGGTGGCAGCACGTGCTTGACGCTGGTTCTCAGCCTGAGAGGTAGCTTTGGGATTTGGTGAGTTTTATCAAAGAATATAGACTAAGCTTAGATCTAAGACTATTTATTTGTATTTCTACTTTCCTATTTCCCTAATCAGCATCACCTGTTTGTCGGCTAATTAATTCCCAAACAATAAAAGCTAAGTAATCCATCTCTAATTAAAGCTCAGAGGTTTCTTTCTCTTACTGGTGTGGGAGATATATAAGGGAAAGGTTAAAGGGGAGTTTAATGCTCTTATATCCAATTTTAAATCTCACACCATCCTCATCCTCATGCTCATCTTACATTGTTCTTGCCTCTGCTTCAAATTTTCCCTGTTACTATTCTTAACTGTGTTTCCCTCCATCCTATTCACTCCCCATGATATTTACTCTATTTTCTGTCTTCTTTTACCCTATTCCTCCTCAAAAGCATTTTGCTTCTGACTGTCCCCTCAAAATCTGCCTTGCCTTCCTTCACCCCTGCCCCCTTATCCTCTTCCCCTCCCATTTTCCTTCAGGGCAAGATATATTACCATATTCACTTGAGTGTGTATTTTATTCCCTCTCTGAGCCAGTTCTGATGAGGTTAAGGCTCATTCGCTTCTCCACTCCTCCCCCATCCTTTACTCTAGAAGCTTTTCCTTGCTTTTTTAAAAAGTGAGATACTTTACCACATTTCACCTCTTCCTTTTACTTTCTCCCAGTGCAATCCTCTCACCCCTTAAATTTATTTTAAAGAGGTCATGATGTGGCAACTAGGTGACACAGTGGACAAAGAACCCACCCTGGACCCAGGAGGACCCGAGCCCAAATCCAGCCTAAGACATAAGACATTCCTCAGCTGCATGACCCTGAACATGCAACCCCATCCTGACTGCCCCCCAAAAAAGGATAAACAAAAAATAAATACATTACAGATATCATCCCTTCATAATCAATTCCCATCTGTGCCCTCTGTCTAAATTTATTCCTTTAAGCTGCCCTAATACTGAGAAAGTTCTTATGAGTTAGAAGTATCATCTTCCCATGTAGGAATATAAACAGTTTAACATTTTAGCATCCCTCATAATTTCTTTTTCCTGTTTAAATTTTTATGCTTCTCTAGGGTCTTGTGTTTGAAAGTCAAATTTTCTATACAGTTTAGGTCTTTTCATCACAAATTCCTATAAGTCCCTTTTTTCATTGAAGTCCCATTTTTTCCCCCAAAATTATCTGCAGTTTTGCTGGGTAGGTTATTTTGGGTTGTAAGTCCAATTCCTTTGCCCTCTAGAATATCATATTCCATGTCCTCTGATCATTTAATGTAGAAGCTGCTATATCTTGTATTATCCTGACTGTGTCCCCACAGTACTTGCTTTTTTTCTTTCTGGCTACTTGGAATATTTTCTCCTTGACCTGGGATCTCTGGAATTTAGCTATAATATTCCTGGAAGTTTTTATTTTGGGATCTCTTTCGGGAGGTGAATTCATTCAATTTCTATTTTACCTTTTGCTTCTAGAATGTCAGGGTAATTTATATTGACAATCTCTTGGAAGATGATTTCTAAGCTCCTTTTTTGGTCATATTTTTGAGGTAGTCCAATAATTTTCAAATTATGTCTCCTGGATTTATTATCCAGGTCAGCAATTTTCCCAAGGAGATATTTCACATTGCACTCTATTTGTTTCATTCATTTTTATTTGCTTTATTGCATCTTGATTTCTCATAAAGTAATTAGCTTCCATTTGTTCAATCCTAATTCTTATGCAATTCTTTTCTTCAGAGAGCTTTCCATTTGGCTTTTTAAGCTGTTGCCTTTTTTTCCACAACTTTCCTGAATCACTCTCATTTCTCTTTCCATTTTTTCCTCTACCTCTCTTACTTTATCTTCAAAGTCCCTTTTAAGTGCTTCTATGACCTGAGACCAATTAATTTTTTTTTTTGGAAGCTTTAACTGTAAGAGCTTTGATTTTGTTATCTTCTGAGGGCATATTTTGATCTTCTTTGTTATCAAAGAAACTTTCTATGGTCCACATTTTTTTTCTGTCTGTTCATATTGCTATCCTATATCTTGACTTTTAACTCCTTCTTAAAGGGGAGCACTGCTTCCATTGCATACTGTCTCAAGCTTCATGGGGTCTGACGTTACAATTTAGGAAGATGCGGTTTCTCCACTCACCTGGCCTGTGTTCTGGTCTGTAAGTAGCCCCAGGCCTATTTGCTCTTTAACCCTGAATCAAAAATATATTTCACTGTGGTTGCAAGCCCTGGGAGAACCTGTACCCTTCCCCCATCTAGGCCACTGCCACTCAAGACTGCTTCCTGGTTCTCAGCATGGGCAAGACAACCAGGTTCTGCCTTAGCACCAGCAGAGACCCTTGTAATCTCCCCCTGGCCAACCGCTCAGCCTCTTCACCAGACCATGTGCTAAATTCCAGAGGAAGCCACTGTTGCAGCTGCTTCAGAAGCTCTGGAGGTCTCTTTTCTGTCACAGTCTGCCTGGGGCTGGATCTGTGTTGGCATCATGGTGGAGTTGGGTTCCCCTCCCACCCCAGTACAGTAGACTTTTCCTGGCGACCTTCTAAGCCATCTTTGGCTGGCAAATGATCTCACCCTGTCCTTTTGTGGGTTCTGCTGCTACAGGAATTGTGTTATAGCATTATTTGTAGGAGTTTGGAGTCAACATGTGGGGAGCTCCTAGAGGTTACTGTCTTTTGTTCACCGTTCTTCTGCTCCCTAAAATCAATTATACAGGTAGACAAGGAATATATAAATGCACAACACTCCTTAATAAAAATTTTTAAAAAAGGTCTCATTTATTTTTATTAGACTGTGAGTTCTCTATAAGTCAGCAATGTACGTGAGTACCAAAACTCATATAAAACTCAAAAAAAGTCACAGAAATGTAGTGTGCAAAATTAAATAGGTGATACTTTTTTGTACTTTACCCTGATCAAGTACAATTTGTAATATTGTGTTCAATCTTACAGTCAAATATAAGAATGGTTACTGACCTAGTGTTGACTTTGACAAGTTGAAGCACTTTCAAGATATGCTGAGGAAAACAAGCCTTTTTAAGGTAGGTTGAAGGAACAGGATATTTTGTTAGGAAAAGAGAAGACTTGGGGACGTCATGATAACCATCTTCAACTACTGAAAACCTATCCTACATAAGAGAATTTTGAAATGTATAGAAGAAGGCAGAAGTTCAAGATTTAGCAATTGGGTTTAATTTAAATATTGTCTTCCTTAGAACTGGGCCTCTCTAAAAAGAAAATGACTTATCTTGGGAGTTAGCATTACTGATCTCTCTTGGACTTTACCTAGAGGTAAGAGATAAGCACTTCTTAAGGATGTTATTGAGAAGATTTTATGAGATAATTGTGAAGATTGCTTCATATTCTGAGACCATTAAAGGTGTTTACATAATTTATTTTCTCTCTAGGAATTCAGAAAAGAAGTAGAGAATAGCATGTGGATCCCTTCTAGTATTTGAAATCCCATCTGCAATAACTATAGTCATCTGCAACTAAAAAAGGATGCCCCATTCCAATGATACTCAATTTCATCCCTCCTTTTTCCTACTACTGGGCATTCCAGGACTTGAAACTTTTCATATATGGGTTGGCTTCCCTTTCTGCATTGTGTATCTTATTGCCATCTTGGGCAACGTTACTATATTATTCGTGATACAGACTGAGAAGGTCTTCACCAGCCCATGTTCTACTTTCTGGCAATGTTGGCCACCATTGACCAAGGCTTATCCACAACCACAATCCCCAAGATGCTGGGAATTTTTTGGTTCAAACTGAGGGAGATCAGCTTTGGGGCTTGTCTCACACAGATGTTTTTTTATCCATATGTTGACTGGAATGGAGTCGGCTGTGTTATCATCTATGGCCTATGATCACTATGTAGTAATCTGTAACCCCTTGCATTATAGCACTGTCCTCACCAACAGAGTGGTGGTGATAATGGGAATTGGGGTAGTGCTGAGGACATTCTTCACAGTGTTTCCCTTTGTGTTCCTGATCCTTCGACTTCCTTTCTGTGGAAACCATGTCATTCCTCATACTTATTGTGAACATATGGGCATTGCCCGACTGGCCTGTACAAGCATCAGAGTCAACATGATCTATGGCCTATGTGCTATTGGAACTCTGATATTTGACATTATAGCCATTTCTGTATCCTACATCTTTATTCTCCAAGCTGTCTTTCACCTCCCCTCCAAAGATGCCAGACTAAAAGCCCTAAGCACCTGTGGCTCTCATGTATGTGTTATTCTAGCCTTTTATATACCAGCCTTATTTTCTTTCATGACTCATCGCTTTGGCCATAATGTCCCTCGTTACATCCATATTCTCCTGGCCAATCTGTATGTTATAGTCCCACCCATGCTCAACCCGATAATATATGGGGTTAGGACCAAGAAATAAATAATTGTTGGCACTCCAAACATTTCTAGCTTCTCTCTATTACAAAAAATATGCTTTATTGTAGATAGATACTATTCATTAATTCAAGTAAAACTCCTTTTATTTTCATTCTTCTTAGCATTGTTCTCATTTTTAAATAATTTATTTTTATTTAGAATATTATTTTTCCAAATTACATATAAAAGAAAATTTAATATCAATTTTTCAAACTCTATGTTCCAAATTCTCTTTCTCCCTCCCTCCACACACCCCCTTAAAAATGCAAGCAATTCAGTATAAGTTATGCATGTGTAGTCATGCAAAACATTTCTACATCAGTTAGGCTGTGAAAGAAAACAGACAAAAAACTTAAGAAAGAGGAAGTAAAAAAAATATGCTTCAATCTGTATTAAGATTCCATCAGTTCTTTCTCTGGAGATGTATGTTGTTTTTGTTTTTAACAATGGTGGGTCATATGTTTTGCCCCAAACTTTTTCTCATGAAAGTCACTCCTAGTTTTATTAGTTCATTGTTTTGTTTATATTCATTATTGTTAAATTCTCATTTTGTAAGGATAATTATAAGTATTTCACTTGAATTATAAAGTCAACTTTAGAATTATAAGATTATGAAATAATCATGAGACAATAATAATTACTGGAGGAAATAAAAAGACCACAAATGAAGTGGAGGCAGGTTTCTAAAGGAGGATGAATGATTGGAATTAACTAGTATGGGGAGGGAATTGGAAACCATAATATAATAATTAACTCTAGAATTACAGGTTATTATTTTGGAGAAGAAAAAGCATAAAGAGAACAAAATAATACATTACAAAATTATAGAAGCTCAGATAAGAAAAGAACAGTCTATCATGACTAATAAGCAACTATCATTATCTAATGTCATAGAGTGGTAGGACTGTGCTGGGAAGCAGATGGCTCTACTCAGTCCTTTATACTTTCATATAACTTGAATTAAGAAGAAGTCTATTTTTGTTGTTGTTTGTTTTTGTTTTGTTTTGTTTTTTGTGAGGCAATTGGGATTAAGTGACTTGCCTAGGGTCACACAGCTAGTAAGTGTTAATTGTCTGAGGCCGGATTTGAACTCAGGTCCTCCTGACTCCACTGCACCACCTAGCTGCCCCTGAAGAAGTCTTTTGACAAGAAATTTTTTCTCTTTAAGAAAACGAAGTAATTTCTTATATTTCCTTCTGCTGATATATATATATCAGCATATATATATATATATATATATGTGTGTGTCTGTGTGTCTGTGTGTGAGCAGAAGGAAATAGAAGATATTTATATATATATGTGTATATATATATATATATCTTTTTCTATCTTGTTCTTATGGAATTGATGTTTTTATTATTGTTGAGGCCTCAAGAGTTGTAAGTAGAATGTATTTCTTTTGATGGGGTTTTCCCTGGAATACTGAGAACATTTGAATGTAACTTGACAATGTAGCCACCCTAGGCACCTCCAATTTGTGTGTGTGTGTGTGTGTGTGTGTGTGCGTGTGTGTATACTCATCTCAGAGTTTCCTAAAAAATGAAACATGTTAAATATTTATACTTATCCTCATAAGACTACACCATCTTGATAATGAAAAATGTTGCTACTAAATTCACCTCAAAGTCTTAATAATGTCTCCATATTTGATTCTGCTTCACTTTTCTAGATACAGTACAAAATTATTCAACTCATTCAGAATAATAATTATTTAACATATTGACATTACTCTTGAAGACTAGTTCTTTTGTTTACTCCTCTCTTCAATAATTGTGGCCAATCAGCTCTCTAGAGATCTTTATTATACATATATATATATATATATATATATATATATATAAATACGTACTTACACACATACACATATATGTATATACCTTACTCTGCCAAGTATTTGCTCATAAGCACTTCTAATAATAAAGAATTAAATCATTTAAAAAAAAACTCTGTCATGGGGCAGTTAGGTGGCATAGTGGATAAAGCACCGGCCTTGAATTCAGGAGGACCTGAGTTCAAATTTGGCTTCAGACACTTGACACTTACTAGCTGTGTGACCCTGGGCAAGTCACTTAACCTTCATCGTCCTGAAAAATAAAAATAAAAAAAAAACCTGTCATATAGATTGTTGATAAATCATCAGGGATCCCAGCTAAACATATATTTTCCTGACTCCATAGGGAAAGTTTCTTCATATTTACCAATTATCACTCTCAAGTATCCATACAAAATGTAGAATTAAAGTAAAAACCTAAATTTTTCTAGCTATAAGTAAAGGTCTCCATGACACTAGGATCTTCTCAGACACATAACATAAGAAATAAAGTACTAGTCATGGACCGAGAAAGATCTGTGTTCATATCCAGCTTCAAAAACTGTGTGTCTCTGAGCAAGTCACTTGACCTCTCTCTGCTCTCATTACTTCATCTGTAATTTGGAGATAATAATAGCACCTCTTTCCAAAGGTTCTAATGAGAATAAAATGAAGTAATAACTATTATGTGTGTTCTGAGCATTAAAGTGCTATATGAAAGCTTGCTATTATTAATTCTCTACATGAGAGTTGATCATTCAAATGATTTCCTCTGATCTTTATACAGTTGTCCTGAACTCAATAAGTTAATTGATATTTTTTGAAATGGAATGAATACATATGCCATCTCTCTGCTTGATATTCTCTATATATAAAGTAAGAACCATAAAATCCTTAGTTTACAGGCATTACATTGGCAGCTAGGTTCTTCAGTGGATAGAATACTGGCCCTGGAGTCAAAAGGAACTGAGTTCAAATTCTGATTTTGATACTTATTAACTCCATGAACCTGGAAAAGTCACTTAAACTTGATCTTGGTTTCCTCAGCTTTCATATAGGGATAATAATAGCACCTGCATCCTAGGCATGTTGTGAGATCTGATAACATAATATTTGTAAATCATTTAGTAGAGATCCTTACACATAATAGGCACTATATAAATGCTATTTATTTTTATTACTGGCACTGCACTCTGGTGAGAAGACAATCTAATTTTCAACTATACCGAGTATAGCGAACACATTGGAATTTCAGAAGTTGTTGCTCTTGGAACAGGTTAAGGATAGCTATTGTAGTATCAGGGCCATGTGCTCTTAAAAACAAAGGAGCAAAGTGCTCTACAATTCTGCTTTTTTCTATTGATTTAGGAATTGAAGAGGTAATTCTGAGTCTGAAGTCTAGGCCACAGTCAAGGAACATACTGTTTGTTATTTCTGGTAATTAAATTCAGTCACAGTGGTGTGAACTGTGGGGCTAGTTCTCTTCATTTCCTGGAGGCATATTTCCTAGGAGCAGAAAACATTTAAGAGATCCATTGCTCAAGTATAAAACCTATCTTGTCAAGATTGGGCCCAGACATATGATAAGACAGAAAGAGGAGCCAAGGGTGAGAGGAACATTCATTCATTCAACAAATATTTATTAGTTGTCAATTATGTGCCAGATACTATGTAGAGACAGAAAACACAAAGACCAAAATGAAAAAGATCCTGATTTTGAGGGGCATATATTCTACTGTGTAAAAATTAAATTGACATAGAAAATGACATATATAATATTTTAAAAGTAGATACAAAATAAATTACTGTGGGAATGGAGGTCACTGGTGACTGGAAAAAGAATGATAGGTTTTCTGTTCAAGATATCATTTCAAACCACCTTGGAAGGAAGCTAGTTGATGTGGGAGTGTATTCTACTCATGAAGCACAGTTTATGCGCAGGAATGAAAAAAATGGAATGCAAGTGGAACATCAACTGGGACCATTTGAATACAAACTAGTTTCCATGAAAGTCGAATAGTGAAATAAACCTGGAAGGTAAGGCTGGGCCTAAGGGTATAAAATGCCACCAGAATTCTCATTTTACCCTATGCAACACTGAAACTTCTCAATCAGGAATTTGATATTTGTACCCCTATTTTAGTAATAGTGGTTGGGAGGCTTATTCAGGGATGGAATAAAGACTGGAGAGACTGGAAGCAGACAGACCAATTAAAAGGTTCTCACAATTCTCAGATATATCAAGGAAGTAGAATCAGTAAGACTTGGCAACTTATTCGCTAAAAGTGCTAAGTGAGAGGGAAGAATCAAAGATGTTTTCTTCTCATGTTGTGAACATTGGTGATTGCAAGGATATTGGTGCCTTCACCAGAAATTGGGGAGGTAGCAAGAGGAGAGCAAGAAAGAGATGGAAGGAGAAGAAAGGGATCAGAATTTAAATCCAAGTATGTGTAACATTTGGCACTGAATTTTATTCCTTTGGTTCTTGATTTCCTCATTTGTAAAATGAGTGGGTTAGATTAATGACCACCAATATCCTAGAATAGTATAGGCAAATATATAATGAGTATACAACTGAGTTAAATTTATAAAAACAAAAGCCATTCTATTATTGATAGTCAAAATCTATAAACAGGCAATTTTCAAAAGAAAAAATCAAAGGTATCTATTCTCATGATTTTTTCCCCCTAAATCATGACTGATTAGAGAAAAGCAAATTAACTGACGTAACAACTTACATCTTTCAGAAATTACAAATGATGGAGGAAAGGAGGGGAAAATAGGTATACTAGTGAATTATTGATAAAGAATTAAACTGGTTCCACCATTCTGAAGAATAATGTGCAACTATGATCAAAATGTTATAGAATTGGGTATACCCTTTGACTTAGCAATACCACTCTCAGTCTGTATCCCATAGGAATCAAAGGAAAATGAAAAGGATCTATATATACAAAAATATTTAGAGCAGATTATTTTTCTGTTGTTAAAGAAATTGGAAATCAAGAAGAAGATTAGGAAGTGGCTGAACAAGTTGTGGTATATGATTTTGATTGTTGTTGGAAATGTGTTGTTGAAAAGGGAAAAGGGGGGTGGTTTCAGAAAAAAAAATAAGGTAAGACCTACATTAACTGATACACAGTGAAGTAAGAAGAACCAAGAGATCATTGTACATAGTAACAGTAATGTAATGATGATCAAGTGTGAGAGGCTTAGCTATTTTGATCAATAAAATGATCTAAAGTGATTGCATATGACTCATGTTGAAAAAACATTATCCACCCCTAGAGAGAGAATTAATGAACTCTGAGTGAAAATTGAAATATAATTTTCTTATGTTATTTTTATTATGGTTTTAGAAATATGCCTAATATGAAAATGCATTTGCATGATTTTACATTTATAATCTATATTGTATTGTATGCCTTCTCAGTGGGTATGGGGGAAGGTGGGAGGGAGGTAGAGAATTTGGAACTTAAATATTAAATAGAAAAGAAGGAAAAAAAGAAATTAAAAAAAGAATGTTGTTTAGTTGTGTCTTACTCTTCATGAACCAATTTGGAGTTTTCTTGGCAAAGGAATTGGAGTGTTTTGCAATTTTCTTCTATGGCTTATTTTATAGATGAGGAAATTGAGGTAAACAGCATTAAGTGACATCCAGAGTCTCACAGCTAGTAAATGCCTGTGGTTAGATTTTAATAAATCTTTCTTTTAATAAAAGAATCTTTTTAATAAATGAATCTTTCTGATTTCATGTCTGGCACTCTATCCACTGTGTTACCCAGCTGCCCACCTACACTCCCCACCCATCCAAGCAAGGAAAGAATATGTTATTACATAAATCAATTAGAACTAGTTATTTTGCTCTAGAGAAGGGAAGACTTATGTGGAACATGATAGATATCACAGCATCTGAATGTTACTTTTTGCCATTTGCCCTGTCATGCTACTATACACTTTGAACCAGATACCATGTTTTGTGGGACTTAAGGAGTTTTGTTTGTTTGTTTGTTTGTTTTTTGTGAGGCAATTGGGGTTAAGTGACTTGCTCAGGGTCACACAGCTAGTGTTAAGAGTCTGAGGTCAGATTTGAAGTCAGGTACTCCTGACTCCAGGGCCGGTGCTCTATCCACTGTGCCACCTAGCTGCCCCAGGGACTTGAGGAGTTTTAAGTCTGATACATTTATATAGTGAGAAGCTGAATTGTTTCAGCATTATAGAAAGTCCCAAACTGAGATGAAATATTCCTGAAATGTGCCTTTGTGCTACATGTACATACATACATACATGTATATATATATATATGCACACACACATATATATGAAAAATAATACATTTATTCGAGATATGGAGGCAAATATACATCATTGGCCTGGGAAATTGGCGGATTTAAACACTAATAAGAATTTATGGGCTATAATCAATTTTAGGCTTGGAATCCAATGTTGATAAATTTATTTTGATGATAAATAAATGAAACTGTATATATGGATATATCTCAATTAGTAAACATTTATTAAGTACTTACTGTGTGTTAAGAACTGCACTAAGTACTGGAAATACAAAAGCAGGCAAAAGATAGTCCCTGCCCTCAAGGATCTTACAATCTAACACATACATATATAGTCACGTCCAACTTTTTATGAGCTGATCTGAAATTTTCTTGGCAAAGATACCATAGTGGCTTGCCATTTCCTTCTCCAAGTCATTTTACATATGAGGAATTGAGGCAAACAGAGTTGTGATGTACCCAGGGTCACACAGCTAGTAACTAGTGAGGCCAAATTTGAACTCACAAAGAAAAGTCTTCCTAACTTCAGGCCAGGGACTCTATCTACTGTACCACCTAACTGCCCCAATTACATAAAATAATTTAATATAAAATATGTTATTTACATATTACAAATTTTGTATATGTATAATTATATAATCACATATACATATATGTGTTTTTTCATGATTATGACTTTTTATATGTACATATATGTCTATAAACCAAACTATACACAAATATATTTATATGTCTTGTGTATATCACTCTGTATTCTGGAAGAAATTGTTCTCCACTCAGTGTACTGTAAGCATAAGAGTATGGTACATATAGACTTAGAGACATTAGAAGTATCTAAAAAGCTACATACTTCAACCTATATTTCAATAGGTATCCCCTCTACAATAGTTCTGATAGGTAATCACCTAATATCTTGAAGATCTCAAATTGGGAACAGGGAGTACTGAGAGAACAGTGAGCCCATATCTTAGGCACTTTTGACATGTCTGGAATAGACTTAATAAACACAGACTGAGATACCGATGTTAATCAAAACCAGTTTAACAGTGATACAGTTGAAAGAGTAAGTCAGATTGGCAATCTTAGTAAAGCCAGTAACCACTAGGAAAAAAAGGGGACCCTCTTTATTGACACACAAAAAAGGAAAGTGCTTTATTAGGTGTGGAGAACAAGTTATAGTTTTCAGGGTCAGGAAAGTAGCATAACATTTGGCTATACTACTAAGAAAAGTGGGCTGGCATTCAGATGAGGCTAATCATGTTCCTGTCTGACAATTAAGGGGAGTTAATTGTTTTGTGAAACCCATATAATTATTGTAATGTTTGCTAGGACATCAAAATTACTAGAGGTGCTGTCTCTTTAGAAGAGATTAAAAACTTCACTAATTGCACAAGGACAAGAAAGGACATATGACCTATAGTTTGGGGATGATACCAAGTTAACTTGTGGGACTTAAAGATAATAAACAGATGTTCTGGAATTATCTCAAAAGTTATAGGTATGAGAAATAACAACTTTTCTTTCAATTATACCTTTAAACCTTCTTATACTGTGGGATCTCCAATATGGGATCATGTAACTGTATGCATCCTTGCTTCTGAACATACACTTTGCACTATGCATGCTGTTAAAGGATCGAGTAAAAATTTCTCTGGTGAAAAGGGGTCAAGAATAGAAAAAGTTTAAGAAGCCCTGCTTTAAACTAGCTCAGAGAACTTAACTGCATTATATAGAATGGTGACTTTAGTCAGAAGCAAACTCAATTATAAAAATAAGCACAGCATAAGATCAATTGCATTTTGGAATCAATACAGTAGAAACCAATACAGGAGAAACTCAAGGTAATATTAATTTGACTTGTTTTTTTTCAAGAAAGAAACACTATAGCCACTCATTCACAGAACAGTTCCTAAGTAACCCATACTTCTATCCCTTAGCCTTACTCTGATTAGAGTGGGAGATTAGAAAAAGAGGGCAAGTAGAGGAAGAGGCTCAACTCCTTTACTCTGAATGTGAGAAAAAAGACAGGTAGTCTTTTCTAAGTAGGTAGTTATTGAACACGTAATACCAATAATACTGGTTCCCATGTAATCTAATAGTCTACATTTTACAAAGAATTGATATTATAACAACTCTGTAAAAAGTATAGTACTACTCTTATTGTCTTCATCTAATAGATGGAGAGATGGACAGTGAGACAGCAAGGCACAAAGAGTTACACAGTTTTTGAATAATAATTTTCAAAGTTGAACCCAAGACTTTAGACTCTGAGCCTGGTGTTGTTCCCACTAAGTCATCATACTTCTTTGTATTCTTTACTCTATACATCTTTGTTAAATGGAAGAAAATATACACAACAATAAAAGAAGCCATTATCCCCAGACTCCTGAGCTGATCAATCAGATGTGAGCCAAGAGTGGCAGGACAATGTATTTCCTCCATTACCTTTACTCTCAGAAGCCTCAAAGCTTTCCTCCATGCATAATCCCTAGAATAGAACTTTCTAGTAGGTGTAGCGCATTCAAATCTCTTCCTCTTTTAAGCTATATTTTAATTTCATTTTTGTTTGTTAATGCCCCATTTTTATATCTGTGATAACTTTATATCCAGACAAGTGGGGTCCATAGTACAAACAAAATTTCAATAGTCTCATTCAGGAACTTAGTTTTGGACCTCTTTGAAATACCACAATACTCTTTAAAGTACCACATTGTGGTAATTGGTCTGCATTTTTTTCTGCTTGATTCACTGAGCTCTCCGGTTCTACCACTGAGCTAAATGGTACTTCATTACTCTCAAATGTTGTCATATTCTTCATTATATTTAAAACTAATAATAATTTTATAAAGCAGGTTTACACAGCAGAATACTAGGGACCAGAGAGGTCAAATGACTTGCAAATAATCAGAAAGTCATACCTAAGGAGAAATATATATGTATATACACACACATATACATATATACATGCATATGTTTATACACATGATATATGTACATATATACATCTATACATACATACATACACACACACATACACACACACACACACACACACACATATATATATATATATATATGAGAAGAGGAGCTGGGATTAGATTTTCCATTTAAAAGGTTCCCTCTCATTTTGTATCCCTGGAAAACTTCCAGGATAATAAAAATGATAATACTCCTGCAAATGCCACCACCACTACCAATAATAATAACAAAGAAATTAATCATTATTATCATCATTATCATTTCAACAACAGTGCTAAACACTTATGTTTATGTAGTATTTTATACAAAGTTCTTTCCCCCCAGATAAATAGTGTTATTTACATAGTTTATAGATGAAGAAACTGAGGGTCATAAAGAATTAAAGTGAAGACATGTTAGAACCATAATTCAAACTTGAATCATTTGAACGTTAATCCAGTGGGTTTGTTTGAATATGTTGCTATTTTTCCATTGATGCACAAATTCGGCTCCCTTTTCTTTGGGTTATATCCAATTTCCAGGATAGAAAACTGAGCTACTAAGTGACTAGAGAGATGCAGATGAGTAGCATTATATCTTTGAGGTAGGAGTTTCTCCTGAAGGCCTCCCTCATTAAATTTCAAGAAGATATTTTAGGAATTTGGGTGATTTTTCAATATTTTATTTGAAATTTCAGCATCACTGCTGCACTAGTCTGCATATGTTATTCTCAAGGTAGCTCCACCATGAAGAACACATAGAATAAAGGTGACTTCTGTGTTTGAGCTTCCTCTCCCCAACATTACTCACTCAACAAGACCATCCCAGTCACCATGACTGCTACCATCAGTGCTATCTGAGTATATTTATATTGTACAACTTAGCCAGATTTACACTTATTTTATATAAACTTTAACTCACAAAAGATGAACCTGGAGTTTGATTAGTACTGCTGTGGTGCTGCTATATCACTCATCCAAATAACTCATTCAGTTGATTTCATCAATTTCCATGGTTACACATTTTTCACTATAAATACTTTAAGGAATCTCTCTCGAATACGTTTGGTTTTAATTCCATAGATGATGGGATTTACCATAGGTGGAATAAGAAGGTAGATATTGGCCACAAAAATATGGACATGGGGAGCAATGTGGTGTCCAAACCTGTGTGTAAGGAAAGAGAAAAAGGCAGGAGTGTAGAAAACCAAAATAACCCACACATGGGAACCACAGGTGCCCAAGGTCTTAAGCCTAGCATCATTAGAGGGCAAGTTAAATACAACACGCAGAATGAGGATATAAGAACACATGATTAATATAAAGTCCATACCACCTGTAAGGAAGGCAACAATTAAGCTATAGGCTCTTCGAATTCTGGTTGGGGCACAAACCAGCTTGATCAGGGCCATGAATTCACAGTATGTGTGTGAGATGATAGTTGTTCTGCAATAGGGAAGCCACTGCAGTAGAAATGGATGAGGACTGAGCAATATAGTTCCACGGAATACAATGGCCAGGCCTAAGCTTCCAATAACTGTGTGAGACAAAATAGTTGAGTGTCTAAGGGGGTTGCAGATAGCCACATAGCGGTCAAAAGCCATGGCCAAGATGAAGCCAGACTCCATGGTGGACAGTGAATGAATAAAATACATCTGGGTAAGACAAGCTTCAAAACTTATCTCCCTATCATTGAACCAGAAGATACTGAGCATCTTGGGTAGGGTGGTGGTGGTGAGAATCAAGTCTGCCACTGAGAGCATGGAGAGGAAGAGATACATGGGCTCATGTAGGCTATGGTCAGATTTGATGATGAAGAGAAGGGCACTGTTTCCCAGAACAGCCATCATGTATACAAGACAGAAAGGGATGGAGATCCAAATGTGGGCAGCTTCTAGACCTGGAATGCCAAGGAGGAAGAAACTGGTGGGATGTACACTAGTCTTATTAGTAGTTGACATTCTGAGTACCTTATATTTTCCTTGCTGATATCTTAGCAGAAGTTAATACTCAGAATATCCAGAACCACTGTGAAATCTTTATTTCTGGGACCTGGAAGAGATGACATCAGCTCAGTGAAAATTATGTCTAGACACTCTAACACACGGAAAGGAATATAATTACACTTAGTCCAGAGTTTCTTATTAGCACAAGATCAAGAAAACCTGAACCTTTCCTAAGTGGAAAAGTCTCAGATTCTGATTAGGATTAGTATTCAGTAAAGGGAAGAATTGGGATAAGGATTTTTTTTTGTATATTTGTTTTTATCAGATCTGGAGTTGGCTTGTAATTTGAAAATTTATATATTCTTCATGTCTCTAAATTCTTAAAATCCAGACTTTTTTTGTATCCATCACAGAGACAAAGAGCTAGCTATGATTATTTTAAGATTTAATTCTTATTCCCATGCCCCACTTATTCTTTTTGTTTTGTTTTGTTTTTATAAGTGAGGCAATTGGGGTTATGTGACTTGCCCAGGGTCACACAGCTAGTAAATGTTAAGTGTCTGAGGCTGGATTTGAACTCAGGTACTCCTGAGTACAGGGCCAGTGCTCTATCCACTGTGCCACCTAGCTACCCCAGTGTTGTTTTTTTTTGTTTTGTTTTTTTTAATATTTTTTTGGGGGGAGATTTTTGTTTTGTTTTGTTTTGTTTTGGCAATGAGGGTTAAGTGACTTGCCCATGGTCACGCAGCTAGTAAGTGTCAAGTGTCTGAGGCCAGATTTGAACTCAGATCCTCCTGACTCCAGGGCCTGTGCTCTGTCCACTGCACCACCTACCTGCCCCCACCCCACTTATTCTTATTCCCAAGCCCTGCAAGGTAGGGCTTCTTGTATCTGTGGCCATAAAAAGGTTGATGGGCTAGTAGGGCAGCATTTATGCCAAGGGTTGAATATCATTACATGTCCTTAAATCTCTGATTCCATTTTGTCCTATGAAGCTTATGGTCAATTCTACTTGAGAGAAAATTTCTTCATGAATATCCTTGATATCCCCTGAAATGATATTTGAACAATGCTTAGCATAGTGACTGACACATAGAAGGTACTTAATAAGAGCGTATGGACTGACTCATTGACTAAGAATAATAACATCCATTCCTAGAGTGATTTATGGTTTCTGAAGCACTTTCCTCACATCTCATTGAAAAGAAGCGTACAAATTTTCCTTGTCCCTTTCACAAATGAGGAAACAGTGGTTCAATGAGAAATTAAGTTTCATTATTAGTTGAGTCAGAATTGAGATTCAAATCTACATCTGCTGAATGCAGAGTAAATGCTTTTCTTTCCCTTATGCCACACTTACCCATCTGCACAGGAATTTTTTTTTTACTAGACAATCTCTAAAGACCCTAAATTTTAGTGATTCTAAAAATATTTGAAAAGGATCACCCCCTCCCCAAGTCCTGTATTTTCCAGTCTTATAACACATCATTTCAGGGTAATAAATTTAGAACTAGAAGAGTTTTTGAAGATCATTTAATGCACTCCCCTCATTTGACTGCTGAGGAAACTGGTATCCATGGAAGTAGTCTAATCACGTAGTAATAAAGGAAGACCCCAGTTTCAAAACCTTGTCCTCTTACTTCAAAAGTGCTGTACTTTCCATTGTATAATGACTTGATGCAGTGACAGAAGTTGCATTTGAATCCTCTCACCTTCCTGACTCTGCATTTGACATTTGGTATAATTTTGCTTTGGAAGGGAAAATCCACTACAGCTGGCTATCCGTAATAAAAGACCCATGAATAATTAGCCTTTATTACAAGTATTGGATTAAGCATATTATCTCCCCCAAAACTGGATGATAGTTCCAGTATTTCTCATCATCATGGCAAAACTCAGGTCCTTTCTTCAGACATAACCATAGCTACCATGAATCAAAGCCACTTACCTTTTCACATTTGGCACCCTAGCTTTGTCTGAGACGGAAGTGAAAGAAGCTATGTTTTTAAAAAAGCTCTTCCCCCTCCATATCCTTGGGGACACACAGACAATAACTCAGATAAAATGGGAAGTGGCTATGTATAAGAGGTTTTTTTTTTTTCTAATCCTTTCACAAGCTCCTTAGTCCCTGAGAGGTCACAAGAAAATTTACTTACTTCTCCTTTTCTTCCACCACGTATACACTTAAACTTTCTCCTTCCCTCTTCTCCATGGCTTTTCTCATACCCAGAAGTGAATGGGTATAGGCTATTGAGGTTCTCTATTTAGGAACAAGAAGCAGACACCTGAGACCAAATAGTTGTTATTTTACAATTTATTTTGTTTGCTTGTTTTTTGCAGGGCAATGAGGTTTAAATGACTTGCCCAGAGTCACACAGCTAGTGTCAAGTGTCTGAGGCTGGATTTGAACTCAGGTCCTCCTGAATCCAGGACTGGTGCTTTATCCACTGTACTACCTAGGTGCTCCCGTTATTTTACTATTTGTACAGTTTCATGAGAACTGGGTCCTGAAGTAGTCTCATACTGTTCTTAGGGAGTATAGAATAAAATAAAAGGTCACATTTTTGAAGCAAGGATGGAAGTAGTAGCAGGCCTTACTAGTGAACATGGGAACAAGAGAAAGGTGTTGTTGTTTTTTTAACATATTAGATAAAAATAAATCACAGGAACATAATTTAGTATCCTTTACCCCATGATCAGTTTCTGTGTATGGGGACTTGATTATATACTGTTTTAATCCAGATGAGAAACTTACATACACTTATTTTGCTTGGCCATAAAGGGAAGAACTAGGAATAATGTTTACAGGAGTTAAAATGCAATTAAATTTAAGTGAATTAACTTACTTAGAAATTGTTGTCCAATGATAACATGATCCGCCCAAGTAGTTTAGCATTTTTTCTAATACACAGAAATATGTAGATAGATAGCCTGATCTGAAAGCACAGAAACTTCCCAACAAATACCCTTACAGAGTATATTTCCTATGGCATACCCTGTCAAATATGGTACATATGTTGATTTGTTTTCATGATTTCTTTTTAACCTATTAAACAAGAAAGTTTAATAGGTAAGAGTATTTTCTGAAATTAATGTCAGGTGAAGTATTTCAACATTTTAATTAATTTATTTTTTCTGAAAATAAAATATATTATTGCTAACTAAAGGATGAATTCATTGACATTATAGGTGTGGTAGTCACATTGCCCCATATATTTGATTTGTTACCTATCCATACTAACTTTTTTTTTTTTAGTGAGGTAATTGAGGTTAAGTGACTTGCCCAGGGTCACACAGCTAGTAAGTATTAAGTGTCTGAGGTCGGATTTGAACTCAGGTACTCCTGAATCCAGAGCTGGTGCTCTATCCACTGTGCCAACTAGTGGCCCCTATCCATACTAATTTTATTGACAATTTTATTTATATATTGTCTATGTTTGTTTCATCTTACAGACTACATTTTCTGCTGAATTTCTTTTCATTATTTCCTAATGAACTGCATTTTCCCATCATCTTCATTTATTATAAATCGTGTAGAAATTGCCTAGTTGTTGGATACACATTTTGTTTCTAGTTGTTTTTTTTTATCACAAATAATGCTGCTGAATATTTTGTGCATACAGTACTATAAGTAGGCATTTTTTTTTCTGTCACCCTCATGGGGTATAATATGAGAAGGGACATCTTTGAGGGAAGAAAACATTTTTTAAAAAAAGTAATGGAAGGGGAAGGGGAGAAATGACATCTGGCAAGTTGTTCAGTTTGTGCCAATGATTCTCTGCCTGTTCACTGTAAAGAGACTACTTTGCTTCAACATCTATTCTTCACTAGTAAGATGTCATTATAATTAATTAGTTTGGAACTTCCTTTAAGTGCTGTTTTCATTTACATTATTTTAGTCATGTGTATTACTACAATCCATGTGTACATTATGTATGTAGGTAATTATGTGTGTCTTGTATGAATATGTAATATATACATGTGAATTTAATATTATGTATATGTATATGTGTGAAATTACTTCAGACTATTTACTGGACAGTTAAATATTAAAACTTAAATACTTTGACTACATAATGAGAAGACAGGATTCATTTGAAAAGACCCTGATATTGGGAAAGACTGAAAACAAAAGGAAAAGGGGATGTCAGAGGATGAGATAGAGGGATAGTGTCATGGAAACAATAAACATAAACTTTAACTTCAAGAGAGAATAGAGGATAGAAGGGCCTGGTGTACCATGATTCATGGGGTCACGTATACGTAAACATGACTGAGTAATTGAACAATACCAACAACAAATGTGCATTTCTGCATATGCATACAAATGCACACGTGTAGATACACACAAATACACATATACACACAGATGTATACATACATATAAATGGACATAAATATAAACACATACATACATATTTGCAGCTGGGTGGCAAAGTGGCTAGAACAGAGGACCTGGATTGAGGAAGGCCTTTGTTTAAATTCAGCCTCAAACACTTAATATCTATTTTATCCTAGGTAAATAAATTACTTAACCTTTCCTGCTTCAATTTTCTCATCTGTAAAAAGAATAAAAATATCACCACCCTTACCAATTTATTGTGAACATCATATTAAAAATTGTTAATGCTTAAACTATTTGACTCTGTTTCTCTCATGATATATATATAATTATGTGTAATTATTTTTATTCATTCTTTTGCATTGACTCCTCTCTGTACCAATTTTTATAAGATTTTAATCATTTCTCTAGATTCTTCATATCTACCATGATGCATGGAGCAAGAACATTTTGCTTCACTCCAAATATAATAATTATTTTACCATTCCTCAGTTCATGGGTACCCTGTTCCTAATCCAAGGTCAACCATTCACTTTCCTCAAGATTACTGGAAATAATTAAGTTCATGAGTCTCTACTTATTGAGGGCTAGGGCAGTCTGATTGAACTGGATGAAGGGATACTCCAAATTTCATTGAGATTTGGGGATGTTTCCTTCTCTTTTATTTAAGATAATATTTTTTGTACCCATTATGAAAATGGGTATCTAGAAAACACCATTTTTCTTCTACTGTATATGAAAATCTTTAAATATAGATATATTTGTGTGTGTGTATATATGTACATATATATATAATTAGTTTTTAAAAATATTTCCTGATTACACATAAAAAACTAACATTCATTAAAAATTTGAATTTCAAATTATTTTCTTTCTTCCTGTTCCTCCCCCAACCTTGAGAGGACAAGCACTTTGATAAATATTATAGGTGTGAAATCATATTTCCTTATCAGCCATGTTCCAAAGTAAACCCAGCTAAAAACAAACAAACAAAACAAGAAAAACAAAGAAGGTTAAACAAAGTATACTTTAATCTGAATTCAGGGTTCATCAATTCTTCTCTAGATATGGACAGCCTTGTCATCTTAAGTCCTTCAGAATTCTATTGTCAGAGTAGCTAAGTCTTTCACAGTTGATTATCCTTACAATTTATAATTTTCTCCTGGTTCTGCTCATTTCACTTTGAATCAGGTAATGTGTTTTCCTAGGTCTTTTTTCTGAAACCTACTCATCATTTCTTATAATAAAATAGTATTTCATCACAACCATATACTACAACTTGTATAGCCATTTTCCACTTGAACATTCCCTCAGTTTCTAATTCTTTGTAACCACAAACAAAACACACACATATTCCTACAAATAGGTCCTTTTCTCTCTTATTTGTTTTTGTGATATAGACTTAGTAGTGGTATTTATTTCATCAAAATGTATGTGGTTTTGAGAGGCTGAGAGCTTTTAGGGGGATGAGTTAAAATTTAGTTTTTGGAATAGATGATATTGATCATCCCAACCCAAATGAGTTTGGTCTTTGTCCCATAAATAATAGGATTGAATATGGGTGGAGCCAAGAAACTGACCTTGAAAAATAGGATGTGAGCACATTGAATTACATTGAAGTTAAACCCATATATAAACAATGTAAAACAAAAAGGCCAAAAGAGCAACCTGGAATTATGCGCAAAGAGTTATTAAATTACCTGTACCCTTTGATCTAGCAATACTACTACTAGGTCTCCTTCCAAAGGGAAGTAGGATTAGGGCAAAATATAAAGAACCTATATGTTCTAAATGTTTATAATAGCTCTCTTTGTGGTGTCAAAAAAACTGGAAATTTCATGGATGCCTATAAATTGGGAAATGGCTGAAAAAGTTGCGGTATATGTTTCTGATGCAATACTATAATAAATGCTATAATAAATGATGAGCTCAATGATCTTAGAAAAAATGGTGAAAGATTTGCATGAAATAATGAAAAATGCAAAGAGAACATTGTACACAGTAATAGCAATATTGTTTTAAGAATGACTTTGAAAGAATGTCAGTTTGTCTATTATAAATACCCCAATTAACTATACAAGACATAAGAAGAAAGACATTGTCTGGTCCAAAGAAAGAGCTGATAAATAGAAACATATATATGTGTGTGTGTGTGTCTGTGTACTTATAACATCTATACCTATATACAAATATGTGTATGTATATAAAGATATATATATATCTGTATATATGTGTATATACATATGTGTATATTAATGATAGCCATCTGTAGGGCAGGGGGAGGGAAGAAAAAGAGAAATTTACATGGTTACTTTATAGGCAAATCATAATCTGAATCAGTAGAATTAGTTCCCATAGCAAGTGTTCCATATTCTGATGAGACAACATGTATTTTTTGTGTTAATATTCATGGATTCTTTATCTGTTTTATATCATGGACCCTTTGCCAGGCTAGTGAAGTTTATGGACCTCTTCTCAGTATAAATATATAAGGGGATAGCAAGTTGTATATAATAAATTTGCAATTTCATGTTCAATCATCTTTTTATTATAGTATGTTATGGAAATTCTTGTTTTATTAAATAAATCTAAAAAATAAAGAACAAAAAAGAAAATTTAGAAAAGAAAAGAGGTTAAGATATAGAAATGGGCCATGCAGCTATTTCATACCTTGAGCTTTGCCTCTTCCTGGAAAAATTTAAAGACATCTAAGAAGATCAGGCTGTAAGACATGAAGAGAAAGATCACATCAAAGTCCAGTAATGATAATGCCACAAAGAATTCATAGGATCTATCATTATATGTGTACTCAGTAGCCACCCTGACTATAGCTATGCTCTCATGGTAGGAAATGGGGATGGTGGCTTTCTTGAATAGTTCAGCCTCAATTTTATGAGGAATGGGCACACAGTGATCAGAGCAGCTCTTATGGTAGCCACTAAAATGATGTTGACAAGCTTTTCTTTCTTTCTTTTTTCTTTTATCTTTTTTTTTTTGACAAGGCAATGAGGATTAAGTGACTTGCTCAGGGTCACACAACTACCAAGTGTCAAGTGTTTGAGACCGGATTTGAACTCAGGTTCTCCTGAATCCAGGGCTAGTGCTTTATCCACTGTGCCACTTAGCTGCCCTCTGACAAGCACTTTCTTGATGAGAATTGTGGTGTATCTCAAAAGGTTGCAGATGATGATGAAATAGTAAATTGCTATGGCCAAGAGAATGCCTGATTCTAGTCAATGGAAAGTATGAGGAATGTATATCTGGAGTAGGAAAGCATCAAGGTGGTTCTTGTGAGCCTGTATTCAGAAAACAACAAAGCTTTTAGGAGTGATGCAGATAGGTGAAGATTTATAGTGGCCAAGTTGGCCAAGAAGATGTACATGACTTCATAGAGGCTAAGTTTAGCATGGATGGGCATTACCAATCACTGCTGAGATAAAGGAAATGAAGAAGATATAAATCCAATGCTGTACTGAATACAGGGCATTCCATTTAGTATAAAGGTGGATGGAACAATAAAGGTTCTGTTGGCAGGAAACATGATAGGTCAAAGTTAGCCTGATGTTCAAAATGTTCTTGAAACCCTGCACAAAGGACATTAAGGTTATGATTGAGGCCTGATATTGGCATGTCCCTCAGTCTAGTTTCCCATATTTAATCATGACTATCTAATGATAGGTACCTGTGAAGCAGAATTTTAAAGATCTCTTGGAGTTAATAAATAAACATATTTTAAAAATAAAGTTGAAATTACATAAATATTCATTAAAAGATTTACCAAGTGATAAGTTTGAGGGAATAGCCTTATGCTAGGCAAATACAGAGAAAGAACTGGGACAAATGGGGAAAATATAAAAGGAAATCAACTTGATCTCAAGAAAAAGAACCACTCTATAAATTACAATTGCTAAAAAAAATAGATTGAGCTGCCTTAGAAGGGAGTAAACTCTTCACCAATTGAGGTGTTAAAGAAGCTGAATGATCAGTGAGTAGCTGGAAATATCTATCAGGGCCTAAAAAATCTAGCTATGATGTCTAAAATCTAATGAGTGGTGACCTTAAATTAGAAGCTTTAGCAAGAATTTAGCCTTTTAAGTGCATTAGAAGTTAGTAAAAAG
Source organism: Dromiciops gliroides (assembly GCF_019393635.1). Lineage (NCBI taxonomy): Eukaryota > Metazoa > Chordata > Mammalia > Microbiotheria > Microbiotheriidae > Dromiciops > Dromiciops gliroides. The sequence continues at coordinate 583,059,518 of NC_057863.1, forward strand.
AGAGAGAGAGATAAAAAGCAAACTTCACCTAACTATCTAAAAGATCCCAGCATCTGTCTTCCCGCCAAGCTGAGGTCTCAAAAACTAAAAGCTGTCTTCTTCCCAGAAGCCTCCTGTGAAACAGGAAACAGGGCCATCCACACACACAGCTCCAAGCTAATTGGTTGGTGGCACCGATTAACAGAAGCCACGTGTGGCAAACATCACTTCCTGACACTGATCTGACCTTCAAAACCCCAGAAAAGGTCACTTTTGGATGCTAACTCGCATGTGGATGCCAAGTCACATGCTTTCTCCTCATGGCAGGGCTTCCCTGAAATCTTTCTCAACAGGTTGGTAGTGCTCTAATTCTCATATAACATAAGGAGATGTATCTTCCATAACCATACAGTTGGAATAGATGATTTCAAAACTCTAATTTAAATCTTAAATTGTCTATATAAATTAATTTTGTATGTCATAGAGATTTGGAACCAAGCATTGATTTACATATATATATTTATGTATATGTATATGAATAATAAAAGACAATAATGGGATTTGCCAATGCCCAAAGGCACCACCTGGAGGAGATTGATTTGGATTGATTGAATTTAGTGAGAGTGATTGACTTTGCTGATTAGCCTACTTAATGTTGACTTGATTAAAGCCACACCTGCCTGGCCCTCAAGAGTATTGTTCTCAGAAGCTGTAGATTCAGACCCCTCCCCACCCCTCAACACACACAAACACACACAAGTACTCCTAACTAACTAAAGGAAGTTAACTAACTTACGAACACCTTCAAGTCATGTAAATCAATGGATTTGAATGCTACCAGCCAATTAGCTAGGAGTGGTGTGTGGAGACTACCTCTCTTCTGGACCTGCAGGGAACTTCTGCTGTCACAGGCATAGGAACTCTCTTTTTGTCTGCTGGGACTCCAAGGTGGTGGCAGGAGATTTGGGAGAAGAACCAGGCCAGGTTGAACTCTTATCTCTCCTTTAGGGTAGATAAGTTTCTTAACTTTCTGAACTTCATGTGTTTTCTTTTCAGTCTTTAATAAATGCTAAATGCCCAAGACTTGGTGCTAAAACTTCTAATTTATAACTAAACCCTAGCTAGTTTTCCCTACACTGGGGACAGGAATAAGGTGACCACACATTTAGTTTTACTTGTCACAGTATGTATATGTACACACGCGCGCGCACACACACACACACACACACACACACATATATATTTGTATACATATGATAGATAGATTGATAGATCAATATATAAGTAATATATAGTTATGTTTCAATATAGTTGGTTTCCTTTGTAATCTTAAATATTTCATTTTATATATTTAATAATTTTATACTGAGAAGGGGTCCACAAACTTCAACAGACTGCCAAAAGGGTCCATGACATAATACAGATAAAGAATCCATTAACATGAACTCAGGAAAGTTATGTTGTCTCACCAGAATAGGGAATACTTGTTATGGGAATTACCTCTTCTGATTCAGATTATGATTTGCCTATTAATTAATTGACCATAGAATCATAGTTCTAGAGTTGGAATAGTCTTTAAAGATTATTTAGTCCAAACCTCTTACCTGAAGCCCAAAGATGAGGAAATTAGCAAAGGTTATAGAGGTTCTAAAGGTTAAAATCCACTCCTCTGCCTCCAAATTCAATGTTCCTTCCACAGCAACATGGTAATTTATAAAATTTTAATCCTTTAAGTATAATTATAACTAACATAACCAAGTGGGAAATAAGGTGCATTAATGTAAACATACTATTAAATTAAACTTATGGAATATTTGATAAAGACAGAAAAAGACAGAAGGCAATGTGGATAAAATGCTGAGCTTGAAATCAGGAAGACAAGTTCAATTCTGATCTTAGATGCTTACTGGCTGTGTGATCCTGAGTAAATCATTTACTCTGTTTGCCTCAGTTATCTCAGCTATAAAATGGGTTAATAATAGCTCTTACTTTCCAAGGTTTTTGTGAAGATCAAAAGAAATAACATTTATTAAGCACTTAACACAATGATTAGGAAATAGTAGGTGCTATATAAATGCTTTCCCCTTTCTGAACAAATGAGCTAATTCTATAGTGACTAATAGATGTGTCTATGTCCTAAGGAATGTGGACAAAGATAACTAGAGTAAGTACAATGTACCATCAACCAATTGTTCAGTTTCCTAGGTAGTAAAATGGGACTAATTATATTTATGCTACCTATTTTAGAACATTATTCTGAGGAAAGTAGTTCATAATGTTTAATAAAACAGAAATGAGTTAATATTTTCCTTATTTGCTACTCTGATGCATTATCATGGAATGGAGGCAGTATCCATAAGTTCTTAAAGTACATATTAATGAGTCCTGTAAAATAGAGGTGTCAACCATGCAGCCTACAAGCTACATTTGGCTCATAGTACTCTCAAATAGACAGAATCAGATTAAAATGTAATTGGGAGGGGCAGTAGGTGGCATAGTGGATAGAGCACAGGCCCTGGAGTCAGGAGTACCTGAGTTCAAATCCGGCCTCATACACTTAACACTTACTAGCTGTATGACCCTGGGCAAGTCACTTAACCCCAATTGCCTCACTAAAAAAATGTAATTGGGAAATATTTAAAATACATAAAACATAGAAAACATTACATTTAAAAACTTTCTTCAGGAATTTTCATATATTTATTAGTGCTTCCCCTTTTACATTTTAGTTTGAAATCATTGCTATAAAGGAGCTCATGTCTGCTGTCTGAACACCAGTCTTTGGAAGTGAATAGACTCATCATCAAATAGTTGATAAACTTCTATGTCTCCTTATTTTTTGAAATCCAAATTAGTGGGAACCATATCCAGAGATAAAAACGCAGATCTTGATTTATTTCTATCTGCAGTAGCCACAGCAATAGTAGTTGTCAAAGTAGTCTATACTATTTGTCCGAACAATAAAGTCCTCATATTGTCTGCCTGTTTTCAGGAGGAAGGTCAAACATATTCCCCATTAGTATTGTCAGTCTCTTTACCTTTCTTGGTCATGAATATATCTCTTGTGCCAGATCTGATCCTGATATTTCATCTGTGACCTCACTGGTTTCTATTAGGAGAGAAAAATAAAAACTAGAATTGTACATAGTGCTTTAATGTTTTCAGAGCACTTTAGTTATAGCATGACACATGTAATCTTTACAATTACTTTGTGAGGTAGGTACTCATTTCACAGGTGAGAAAACTAGGGTTGAGAGATATTATGTAATTTACCCAAGGTCACATGGTAAATTAGGGGCCAGATTTGAATTTACATTTTCCTAAATACAAGTGTTGCTTTCTAAACACTGGTCCACTCAAAGCTGGGTGCCATTTGTGACTGTGATTTCTTTACCTTTCCTGACCATGCCCAAAATGCCATTTTCCCTTGAGTATAACAAGCCATTAAACAATTGAAGAACTCTTAATCAAGACACTCTAGGGAAACAGAAAGAATAAATAGGGACCCAGGGGCATGATTTAGCTGTTGAGACTTGGGATTAAGCCAAAGTGCTCACTGAACTTGGCACTCCAATGATAATTGGCTGAGTTGGCTATAATTTCAGCATACTGTGAGTATGTGCAGGCTTTTCAGACTGTTTTATGTGGTAGATGAACACTGGGCTATCTCCTCAGCTCTAAATTGGGGTGAGTTCATTTGGGCTATAGAAGGAAAGAAAAAAGAAGACTTAGGGAGGAGATACATTAAACCTATGGGAAAGTTTTTTTTCTTCCTTTTGGTAGAACTTTTTAAATCTTTGGAAATATTGGAGAAACTAAACACCAAAGTGACTGAAAGTTAGCTAAACTGAGCTGGAATTAATGCTTTATTCTTTGAAAATCTAGAGATATGAGAGAACTTCCCAGCAGAGACATTTACAGGAATGAATGCCTGAGAAACACTGAAGTGTCTCATTCTCAGGGGTATATCTCAGAAAGGGAAAACATCCCCCATTTCTGTTTATCATTTAGGCAACCTTTATCTGCTGGGCACAGCATAGGGGGACATTTTGGATACTTGGACCAATTCTAGACTGGCTGTTCTCTAGGCAAGAAGAGATAATCATTGTATATATGCTTTTATTTCTTTTTACAAGGATATAGGTGTTTCAGAATATGTTTGTATATGTGTCTGTGTGTTTCATCGTACGTGAAAGCATGCTTGTGTATAAAGTTAAGAATTTGTTTGAAGGCCTGATCCTTTTGGATATAGTATCATAAAATGATTAAATCAGATATTCAGAGCTGGAACAGGTCTTGAAGGCCATTAAATTAATTCCATCTCATTTTACAAATGTGTAAATTGATGCCCGAGAAATTGTGACTTTGCCTGAGTTCACATGGGTAGCAAGTGGAAGAACCAGGATATAAACAGATTCTCTGCTTGATCTGAGATATGGACTTAGTAAATGACCACTGTTTACTCCAACCTCATGGCTCCACAAGCCTTCAAAATATTTGCTTATTAGTGCCATCTTAGATTTTGTATACCAAAATAGTTTATAGAGTTCCTTGTCTGCCTGATCCCTATACCAGTCTCTCAGTTATAAAAAGCCAGAAATCATCTTATCTAAATTCTGTATCTCCCCACAGCCTTGTCTAATAGATTTTTTGCACCTAGTAACTATTTAGTAAGCTTTTTTGAATAAATACAAGAATGGATGTGTGTTCAATTTGTTTATATATTTAAAGATGTATATATATATATATATATATAAGTATGTATATCTATACTTGATGGTATGATCATGTGTGAGTATCATTGCAAGTGCTTATCAGTACATGCATCTGGGTGTCATGGAGCATAAATAATACTCTACTGGATATCAGGACACTATCAATATAGTCTAAGTACTTTCACTAATTGCCACTTATAAAGTAAAAAGGTTGTAGTAGATGAACTTCTAACTGAGATTCTATGAACATATGATTAGAAAAAAAATAATCACAGATATATATGCAAGTTTTATATGTAATTATGTGGTTGATATTTCATTTTACTATGTGTCAGCCCATATGTGAATTTACCATCTTCATGTTTATAAGAGAATCAGAGAGACATTTTCTTTTCACTTTTACTGGTGTTCCTATTACAAATAGGCCTCAAGCAGACAAAAAAGAGTGGGAACAAACCTCAGATTTTATGAAAATCCTAAGTCTGTAGGGACCTGAGAATTCTACTCACTCTTTGGTCAAAGACTTGGACCTGGTTGCAGCTATGTGCCACAGTGGGTAAAGGACTGGCCCTGGATTCAGAAGGACCTGAGTTCAAATCCGGGCACAGACACTTGACACTTACTAGCTGTGTGACCCTGGGCAAGTCACTTAACCCTCATTGCCCCACAAAAAAAAAAAAAAAAGACTTGGGTCTGTTCTCTTCCTACACCTTTCTTCACTGGAGACTTGTAATAAGATCATCTAGAGAAGATAGCATATCTTCAAATATTTTAGCAAAACATTTGCATCCCACTTATGTTTCTTCTAATTGGAATTCCCAGGTAAGTCTATAGAGGGAGGTGGTCACAACTCTGGTTTCCAGTGGTGAAGTCAATCTGGAATTTCAATTCTTGATTATAAAAATCAGTTAATTGAGTAATTTAATTGAATTTCACTAAAGTCCTCTTATTATGTATTCTTATCATGTGACAATAGTTTTTTGTTTTTTTGTTCTCACAGGTCACACCTAGGTATAAAGGTTTCCAATGATCATCATAGATATGTAGCATTTGTTAGAGGATGATCCTGACTAAGATTAGGGAAGGTCATCATCAGGAAATTATTCATTAGATGGTGCAGATTTTTTGGTCACAAAACTGATGAAGTTCACCTACTAAGTTGTGGAGGTATTTTAATCTGCCTTCCTGAAAAGGGAACCCATGCCAAAAAAATAATGGATCCATGAGTCTATTGAAGTAAATTAACAATAAGCCTTATATTCACAAATTTCATAGTAGGGGATTTGATATCAAGGTGTGAACAGCAAAGAATGACTAAGGATATAGGATGATTTAGAAGATTTATTACTCATATATACTTATACCTAGGAAGTTGGAGAATTGTCTATGTAGTTAGGTGAATGAGTCAGTGAGATCTTAAACTGCATTAGGGAAACTGTAGCTTCTAAGAATAAGGTGATAGTGCAATGGAACTAGTCAGTTCAAATATATAGCATTGTGATCAGACTTGAGCATCATACTTTAGAAAGAACTGGGTAAGTTGGAAACCATTCAGAATATTACAAACAGAAAGAAGGGCCTGGATTCTATTACTCTTGTAATTCTTTGGACAGTTTCAAATTAATTAAATGTTTCCACTTAATAAATGTACAAATATGGCAGCATATTATATTAATGAAGAAAATTCATAACCTCACCCATCAAGTTTTGCTTATTTTACCTTCCTTACTGTTCAGATTGCCTTTTGGGCCACTTTCTGTCCATTAATACATGGGTAACATTTTGCTGATGTCATTAAAGACATAAGATGCTATTTCCCCTTCAAAAGGAGGATATAAATATGAATTGGATAGTTAATTCATTGCACCAAAGATTTAAGATATAAAAATAATAGGCAGAGAAAATGTCTCAAATCTAAAGTGATACAATTTAATAAAGATACTTTTCAAGTCTTCCTATTGAGTACATTCTTTCAGTGGGTGTTAAGTGATACCAGTTAGAAATTTAATTTCTAATTGGTTCCTTCAAATTCTGAGTTTCACTGAAATATGATGATTGTTTTCATCCCAGTTTTAATTGAAAGTAAACTTGATCATTAAAAAAATATACATACAGAAGCTTTAATAAAGGCAATAGTTTCACCTATGTTACTGACTTTAGTAATGAATTGCTCTTCATTCCCTGATCTATATGTTGCATATTTTTTAGGATCTGATCACAATGATCTTTCTGGAGCATTTGGCCTTTGGAATTCCAGGTACTGGTGGCCTCACATGACAGCACAATGTCTCCCATGAATGAATCACATTTCTCTGCATCCTCATTCTTTCTGATGGGCATCCCAGGCCTGGAGTACCTACACACTTGGATAGGGATTCCATTCTGTACCATGTATGTGGTTGCTTTGGTGGGGAATATGACAATCTTATCTGTGGTACGGGCAGAAAGAAGCCTACATGAACCCATGTTCTTCTTCTTGTGCATGCTTTCTGTTACTGACCTGGTTCTCTCCACCTCTACTCTGCCCCGAATGCTCTGTCTCTTCTGGCTTGGTTCACATCAAATTGCCTTTGATGCCTGTCTAACTCAGATGTTCTTTATTCATAGCTTCACAGCTATGGAATCTGGTTTCTTCTTGGCTATGGCCTTTGATCGGTATGTGGCCATTTGCAACCCATTGCGCCATACTACCATTCTTACTAATGCTCGAATAGCCAAAATTGGTGGGGCTGTGGTCCTCCGGGGTGTGGCCTTCTTCTTTCCACACCCTATCTTGCTAAAGCAATTGCCCTACTGTCGCACTCGCATCATAGCCCATACCTACTGTGAGTTCATGGCAGTGGTGAAATTGGCATGTGTGGACACAGGTTCCACAAAGCGCTATAGTTTAAGTGTGGCCTCTGTAATTGGGTCCTGTGATGGCTTCTTCATTGCTATCTCATATGTCTTGATACTTCGTGCCGTCTTTCGCCTTCCATCCCGTGAGGCTAGCCTTAAGGCTCTAGGGACATGTGGCTCCCATGTCTGTGTGATCCTTGTCTTCTACTCTACAGCTGTCTTCACATTTCTCACTCACCGCTTTGGCCACAATGTGCCACCTCAGGTCCACATTTTCATTGCTAACATGTACTTGTTGGTTCCTCCCTTCCTTAACCCCATTGTATATGGTGTCAGAACTAGAAAGATTCGGGACTATGTTGTTGGAGCATTGAGGGTCAAGTCTGTGTGATTGTGTGTCAATAGACATGGTGAGAGAAGTAGTTAAAACTTAGAGTTGAAGCTAGACCAAAGAACCCATCTCTCATTTATACATGGTGATCCATTTCTTTCCAGTAATTCTTGCCATTTTTTGGAGGGGGGGGGCAGGGTAATGAGGGTTAAGTGACTTTCCCAAGGTCAGCCAGTTAGTAAGTGTCAAGTATCTGAGGCAGGATTTGAATTTAAGTCCTCCTGAATCTAGGTCCCATGCTGTATCCTCTGTACCACCTGACTGCCCCAATTCTTGCCATTTTAACAGCTACTATAATGACAGAAAAGAAAATAAATGATCTACATTTTAACAAGTTTCATACCATATTTTAGGGAATCTTGAAACATTTCTAAAAAAGAGAAGCATAGATGTGTGAAACACATTCCTCTTCTTTCTGCTATTCTACCTCTAGATGAATTTAGTTTACTATCCTTCCCTAGAGAATGGTTTATATGAGGTGCATAGCAGAGAGGATATTATAAAGCCAGTGGTGCTGGATGATTATCTTTAAACAGAATAAGCTTCAGAATAATCCTTGATGAACCATGAAGAGGTTATATTTTGTGTCTTTAATTCTGTGTTGAGAGCAAGAGAAGTAGCAATGCTATCATTATCCTTTGAGAGTTACAAATGCATGGAACATTATGTGCCAACAGGAACAATCATAGGTAAAAATATAAAATGTAGTATTATAGAAAGAACCCATTAGAAGAAATAATCAATGAAGATTTTTTTTTTCAGTGAAATAGGTCTTTCTTTTAAGGAGCTTATCATCAGAGAAGACATCACACCTGGTAAATATAGAGGTTTATATGTATACACATGTATACACATTATTAAATGTGTACATTATTAAAATTACAAAATGAACACAAAGTACATAATGAGGAAAAACAATAGCATTTGGGCTTACCTTCAGTTTTTGTTTAATTGTACTTTCTTTGTTACAAAGGGAGTTGAGTTGGGAAAGACTATATGGATACTACTCATCAAATTACTGTTACAAAATTGTATTTAAAACAGGGAGTCAAGAGTAAATTATATATACATATATATATGTTTCACTTTTATCAAGTTAGATTCTTACAAGGTATGTAAATATAATTCAAATTTGGTAAGAACTATTTGTACAATTAATATAAACATCAATTATTACGTGGATTCCAAGAGTCAGAGGATCAAACTAGACAGTATCAAAATGGGGAGAGAAATGAAATGCATTATGAAGTGGGAATAGAGTAATTCATGCTACTGAATTTTTATATGTATGAGATTAAGCCTATAGAAATTAGTGCTGGTTATTAGAAGAAAATTCCTACTTCTACTATGATAACTGAACATTTTAATTCACAAGTATCACTGGAAAAGGAATTTCCACTATAGGTCAGAGGAAGAATATATTCATCATATTAGAAAAGTAGCAATGGGGGTATTCAAGAACTGATGGGTATCAACCCAATATGAGCAGGTGTTTTATATTACAGAGAAGTTATTCAAACTTGTCAAATGTGACCATGATTGTACACTCTAACAAATGTGAGTGGTTTGAGAAACGTGATTCGATTAAAGTGCCTTGTAAAACATTTCCAAAGATTATGAAATCCTGGGCAATAAAGCAAACACCATGGAGCTATGTTCTTTTCAACATTGTTTCTATTTGAAAGCAGTTAGTTTAAAAAAAGAAAGCTACAGTTAAAAACAAAGAAGGAATAACTCTACTCCCGGTAGTAGATAAGAATATGATAGTGAATATGGAAAGAAGATACTACTACTTAAAAAAAAATCATTTTGTCTCTACCATAGAGAAAAGAACCAGAACTTTGCCAGGACAAAGCTGTTAAGGAATTGAATTAGAAATTCTTAAGGATGAAAGATTCTCAGCAAAAATTTCAGGCTGGTAAAAAAGCAACAACAAAACTAAACTAAACAAAAATGTAGGGGGCAGCTAGGTGGCACAGTGGATACAACACTGGCCCTGGAGTGCAGGTTTGAACTTGGTCACTCCTGACTCCGGGACCTGTGCTCTCTCCACTGTACTACCTAGCAGCCCTTTCTCTTTCTTTTTTTTTTTTCTTTAGAAATATTTCAGTTTATTTAAATTATTACATACAATATGCCACTGAATCTGTAGATAGTACTGTACCACAGGATGGATAAATGGTTCAGTGTTCAATGAAAACAGCATCTACACAGCAGCTCAACAGACTTTCTAAAAGGGTCTAAGCCATTATATTAAGCCGATAAAAGGTTATGTTTTAAACGAAAATTTTACAAAGCATGATAGTTACTGAATTATCCCTTTTTTGATATTTAAAAACTACAGATTTTTAAAAAGGAACCAAAATCCTGCCTATTTGAAATGCTGATTATAATTATTATGCAAACAAAGAAACTGTCAATACAGTGTTTTATTTCTCACCTTAAGTCACCTGATTAAGTAGTTTTAAATAAGTGAAGATGGCCAAAAACAGCAACCTCCCTACTCCCACAAAACAAACAAACAAAAACACAAAACAACTTTATATTCCAGAGAAAAGGGAAACAAACTATTCAAATGAAATTACTATGCTGACAGTAGGTCAAACCTAGAGTTTGAAGAAGGATTTATACTTCTCTTTCAGTATTATGCATGCATGCCTGCATGCATGCATTGCATTGCATTTACACATATATTGTGAATATGGGCTTAGAAAAGTACATTTTATGGATTCAGGAGGACCTGAGTTCGAATCCAGACTCAGATACTTGACACTTACTAGCTGTGTGACCCTGGGCAAGTCACTTAACCCTCATTACCCTGCACAAAAGAAAGAAAGAAAAGTACACTTTAGTGTGCTACTTGGAAAATCCATGGATTTTCATGGAAGAAATCCTCCCTTGTTTGCAGGAGCTAAGAGGACATTAATTGGCTCTTGATGAAAAGGCAAGACTCATTTCAATGGGAGCTGCTGTCCTAAACTCAACTTCTGCTAGAAATGAATCATGCTATTCAATAATTTCAGTAAAGGAATCTTAGTATGCCTGCATCAGGAGGAACTTAAATTGTGCTATTCTAATAAGCAAAGCAGCAAAACAACTGGAATCATAAGGAAAAATAGGAGCAGGGCTTAAGATGGCAAGAACCTTTATATTTATATGAAGAACTTTTTGCTGTCAATTTCCTAATTCATGTTCATTCAATTTTCTAAGAGGTTTTATAATTAAAAGAGATAACACTAATTACAATTGGTTTTCTGAATCTTAAGGTAAACCATCTTCACAATGGAAAAATGTTTTGGGGAGGTCAAAGCTTAATATGACTAGCAATTTTGGGTGTGTAAGTTGACCCTTGCCTTACTAAAACAAAAACAAAAACAAAAACTTCACAAAACTTTTCTGGGTTACCAACCTACTGGAGGAGTTGCCAAAATAGAGACCATGTAGATTTAGGCTAAATGATACATGGGGGAACTGAATACTTTATCCACATAATTAGAAAACCAAACCCATCAGCCTCCATTGAAACACTATTGCATGCAAGTAACTCTTTCTCAACTGATGCATAGGAGGAGAAAAAGGAGAGGGAGAGGTTAGGGAAATGAAGGAGAGGAAATAAGGAGAGCTGGAAGACAGCAGATAAGGAAAAGATACCAGTGAACTGACGTGCATACATACACACATACGCATAAATATATATGCACACTCCTTTACATAATGTGAGTTCTTAAGGCTCACAGTGAATTATTTTCCATAATATATGTATTCTCGATCTTTGTGCCCTCATTCAGCTATCTTTACATCTCTTCCCCCTCCCCCTGGCCAAAATTCTGGGGAAAAAAAGCCTGCACCATGTGATGGCTATATCTCTACCTTGCCTTTAATCTTTAGTGTACTATTTTAAAATCCCATTTCTTCCATTTACATCCTGTTCAGCCCCAGGCAATCACTTCATCTCTCTGAAATTGAGTTCTTTATTTAAAAAATAAGAAGTTTGGTCTCAATGACCTTAAAAAACTTTTCCAGTTCTAAATACTTGTTTCTTGTTTAGTCATCACCAGCTTCTAATGACCCCATGGAACATACTGTCCAGGTGGTTTTCTTGGAAAAGATATTAGAGTGGTTTGCCATTTGCTTCTCCAATGGATTAAGGTAAACAGAGCATAAGTGATTTGCCAAGGTCACACTGCTAGTTAGTATCTGGGATTGGATTGGAACTCAGGTCTACTTGATCCCAGGGCAAGTCTTTATCTACTGAGCCATCTTGCTTCCTCAGTTCCAAATATAGGGTACTTTGAAACTTGCAATCTGGTTTCAGCAACAACAAAGGGACACATGGTTATTCCCATTTCAGGTGTGTCACAAATGGTGTTCAGTTTAGGTCACGGGAATATGTCCTCTTCATCCCCTCTTCTTAAGGATTTTATAATTTAATATAAGGAAGGACCAGTGAACAAATAACTAGTAATCAAAGGAAAATGAGATTCATATAAAGTAGTCCAGGTAAACTGCCACCTGCCTGTAACTAAACAAGGACTTTTCTTTGAAATTTCTGACAAATGGTACCCAGCTTCTGTTTAAGACCCCAAGCAAGATATGACTGTATGTAGTACATACCACTTTGGAAGAGTTCTATTAGAGAGCTTTTCTTGCCAGTGTGATAAAATGTGGATCTCTACAACTTCTATACATTGTTCCTGCTTCTGCTCTCTGGAGCCAAGTATTATCCTCCACCTACATGGCAATTCTCTAAATCAGGGATTCTCAACCTGGGACCTGTGAAATTCTTTTTTCCCCTTAGTTCAAACTGGTGTAACTATTCTTACAGAAGTTAGACTGTTTCTTTGTTGTTGCTCTTTTTTCCCCCTGAGTGTTCACTCACCCCTTCTTTAATGATCTGTTCTAGCATTTTGGCAGGAATTGGCAAGTCAAGCTCATTGGCTCATTATTTGAAAACTCCATTCTCTTCATTTTTTTTAAGGTAAAGAGAATGTTCTTCTTCAGTCCTATGGTAACTCTCCTTTTTTAAAAATTTATTTATTTATTTATTTATTTTTTAGTGAGGCAATGGGGGTTAAGTGACTTGCCCAGGGTCACATAGCTAGCAAGTGTAAAGTGTCTGAGGCTGGACCTGAACTCAGGTCCCCCTGAATCCAGGGCCAGTGCTCCATCCACTGCACAACCTAGCTGCCCCGGTAACTCTCCTTTACATTATGCAATTTCAGATATCACTGCTAGTGGCTCAGTAATCATATGTACCAGTCCTCTCAATGCCTGTACTTCCAGTTCATCTTGTACACATGACTCAATTTCATGTAGGAAAGTTAGTTGACATTTTACTATGCATTTATTCATCTCAGGAATGAAGTTCTATTGACGATTTTCAATTTTAAATGTCATTTCTCTTGGTAGAGAAAACTGAAGCAACATAAAGATTAAGTTCTGCTTTCCTTCTGTTTCTTTTATCATCATCCCCTATATTACCCGTCCCCAATACCAAACAGGTTTCTATACAGAAGAGTAATTTTAAATTCTTTGGGGAATTGACTTGAATATCTCCTAAATCTCTTTGTTGCTAAATACATTTCCCACGACCTCAGAACCATCTCAAGGAGGCACACAGAACTTTCTGTTGAACTCTTTAGAGTAAGGGGTTATAAGCAGAGCTACACAGATCCTGTCATAACTTTCAAGGTAATAGTAAAGTTTTATGGTAGGATATGGGTAGGACCAAGAGATGAATACACACACATATATACATACACATAAATAAATGTGTATATATATACATTACAGCTTATATAAAAATACACATATGCACATATGTAGATAGATAGATATAGAGATAGACATAGAGAAATAGAGATATTTTCTACTTTTGTATTCCCTTCAATTCACCAGACTACCAAGAGCCGCAATTAAAAAAAAAGAGAGAATAGAAAGGTAAGAGTGCCCTACTCTGGTGCTAACTACAGAGTTACTCACTATTCTTTGAAAATTAACCTATAAAATATATTTTACAATTGTTCCATGGAAACATTCATTTGTGATGCAGCATCATTACTCATTTATCTGTCATTTCAGTTGTGATTGCAAAGGTCCCCAGACTCTGTCCAAGTAAATTTTTATGCATCTTATTTTGAAACCCATTTGTTATTTTTCCTTCCTCCATCCTCTAGAAAGAGCTTTTCAGGGTAACTCTGCTTGGAAGTATTTTCTAAAACTTTAAACATTTTACATCATAGATGTCAAATTCAAACCAAAGCGGGTTGGGAGACTGAACATAAGGATTATTGCAGGATGCAAATTGACTTAGAAAACCACTATTCATTTATTAATTTAATGATCTCATTATTCAATAATTTATTAGTATTAGTAGTAATAGTAGTATTCTATTGTATTTCTTTTATGTTGTTACATATTTCTCAATTGAATTTCTAATCTTTTTTGGACTATTCAGGTCTGTTACAGGTGTAAGTGTTTGATGTATCTGTTTTAAATTATATCTTTTTTTTTTTGGTTTTTAAAATTTAATTTTATTATTGTTCCACATTCTCCCTCCTGTCACCCATTGAGAAGGCAAGAAAAGCAAAGTCCCATTACAAATCTGTATAGTCATCAAAACAAATTGCTACATTATCCATGTCCAAAAAGAAAAAAAAAAGGAATAAAAGAAAATATGCTTCAACCTGTACAATGAGTCCTCTATTTGTGGGTAGAAAGCAAGTTTCATCATGGATCCTTTGGAACTGTGGCTGGGTTATTGATCAGAGTTTCTAAGTATTTCTAATTTGATTATCATTACAATATTGTTGCTAGTGTATAATTTGTTCTCCTGGTTCTGCTCACTTCAGTTTGAATCAGTCTAAATTATCTCTTAAAATAGTCCATTCTCTGGTTAAACAGTTCTCATTGTTAGAGATTGATTGATTGGTTGACTGATTGATTGAATGGATGAATGAATGAGTGGATGAACAACACCTGCATTGTAGCATTGCAGTATAGTGGGAGAAAGCACTGACTCTGTACTCAGAGAATTTGACACTTGACCTTAAGAAAATAATTTAAGCTCTCTGGATGTCAATCTCCTCATCTTGAAAATTATGTTTTCATATTGCCTAGACTTTGAAGCTGATTTCCATCGACAATTCTATGACCTCACTTCTCCCTCCCCAAAATAGTTTTCCTTATTATAGTGGAGAGTTTTAATCCATTTCTACAGTCCACATGAAATGATTATACTGTTGCTTAACTTGCAAAATCTGTACACTAGACTTTATTCAAGCAATTAATTCCTTGAGCAGGAAATTGTGATCAGGCATTTGGAGAGACTTTGCAGCTACAAGAGAGAGAGGTCAAATATCTAACTGGAATCAAAGTTAACTATCTGTTTAGTGTTTAAAATAGTTTGAAAAAACAAAGCCATTTGGAAGACAGAACTTGAGAGAAGGTGTAGAAATGATTACTCACATAATAGCAGACATAAATAAACAACATTGGCTTAAGATTCAAGAGATTCAGAAACAAATACAAGATTCTCTTCTTTACTAGTTTTGTGACCTTACATAAGTAATTTCATTTTTTTTGAGTCTGTTCCTTTTCTTCAAGAGTGGGGGACTAAAAAACTAATTAGATGCTTTCTAAGTTTCTTTGCAATCCTATGATTAAAATTTATTTTCCTTAGTAGATAGTTCATTTATTTATTTCTATTGATCTA
Source organism: Dromiciops gliroides (assembly GCF_019393635.1). Lineage (NCBI taxonomy): Eukaryota > Metazoa > Chordata > Mammalia > Microbiotheria > Microbiotheriidae > Dromiciops > Dromiciops gliroides. The sequence continues at coordinate 583,075,155 of NC_057863.1, forward strand.
TAACTATTGGATTAAAATGGGGAAGAAATTCCTATGGACACATGTATTAAAAGAAGTAAAAAAAATTAATGTACTCCACCCCCCAAATAGGCAAGAAATGGTGGCAGTGCTATAGTGAAAATAAGTGGTACTCAAGCAAATATAGGATATGGACCCTAGGAGAAAGAAAGAAAAAAAAAACATTAAACTGGACAGAATCTAGGCATCAGCTTGGGCTTTAGATAGATTTGTAAGATAAAAGATTGAGACCTGGAAGAGACCTTAGAGATCATCTATTCCACCCTCCTCATTTTATATGGAAGGTTAAAAAAACTGAAGAAAGGAAGGGAAGCATTTATGGGGAAACTGAAGACAGAAAATATTAAGTGACCTCTCTGAGGTCTCATAAGTAGGAAACAGTAGATGGGATTTAAAACCAAATCCTTTGGTTCCAAATACAACTAAGTTTCCTCTACACCACCTCTTCCTCCCATGTGGTGGTTTGTTTTTAAGAGGAAGATAAAAATAGGCATCAATGATTTTATTGTTATAGAGAACCCTTGGATAAGGAAATTACCTCTATAAATGCAGTTCGGGATCTCAAGTGAAGCTTATGGCTCTAGAGAGTTGCTGAGCATACTTATATATTAGATAGTTTGCTTAGTGTTACATAGCCAGTTTCTGTTAAGCAGATATAGGACTTGAATCCATATCTTCCCAATTCTGAGACCAGTTCTCTATTCACTGTGCCATATTGTCTCTACAGCAGGAGAAATATGCAAATCGATTCCCAATAAGTAGTTATTTCCCAAAGGAAATATACATAATAAGCTCAAATGATGTGTTAATAAACATACAGACATCAACATATAAAGTGTACTTATGTACATGAGGAAGGTGATTCATCATTGATGTATTTTTCTTTGTGTCATGTTTTCCTTCCTTTTCTTTTTTTCCAAATAGATTTTAATGAGATAAACTGCAAGGGAAAAATACATATCAACCTTAATACTTCTATTTATTCTGAATTTGTATCCACCTTCTTTTCTGGTGAAAAGATTCCTTCTCCCAAACTCCAGTCCAGTAGCCAAGAGGGACGTCTTCTGGTAACAATTCCATTCCCCAGCCAGAGGTATTTTTATTGGCTGGGATTCCTGGACTGGAGTTTTTATTAAGGCTGGTTCTCCCCGCCCTTTTTCTTAGTCTTCATAATTGCTCTTGTTGGCAACATCACCATCATAATCATCCACATAGAGAAGAGTCTCCATGAGTCCATGTTTATCCTCCTGGTAATGTTGCCATTTGTTAACCTGTCCATAGTGCAACTGTGCATACTTATTAGGCATCTTCTGGCTGGATGTTGAAGAGATTGGCATTAATAGCTGCCTCATCCATATGTTCTTCATTGCATCTTTTTATGTCATGGGGTCTGGCACTATTTTGACTATGGCTTTTGATCACTTTGTAGCTATTTGCAACCCAATGAAGTACACTAACATCTTTTTTTGTTTTGTTTTTTGTGGGGCAATGAGGGTTAAATGACTTGCCCACAATCACAGAGATAGTAAGTGTCGAGTGTCTAAGGCCAAATTTGATCTCAGGTCCTCTTGAATCCAGGGCCAGTGCTTTATCCACTGTGCCACCTAGCTGCCTCCAGTACACTAATATTTTAGCCAGTATTTCACTGGTGAAAATGGGTCTGGTAGTCATAGCAAGGACTATGGTCCAGCTTATTCTGATGCCTATCTCAGCCAAAATATTGACCGGCTTCTGAAGCAACCTTATTCCCTACTCTTATTGTTCATACATTGCTATGCTACAGATTGCTTGTAGGGACATATCCTATTATATTATCTGTGGCATCATGGTCATTGGGACTTACTGGCATGGACTTACTCTTTATAAGCCTCTCTAATGGAATGATTTTCAAGCTTTATTCCAGACCCGTTCTTGGGAAGCATGACATAAGGCCCTAAGTACTTGTGATTTCCATCCTTATCCTTTTTTATTCACCTGTTGTGTTCTCTTTTTTGGCTAAAAAATTTGGATACCAAATTCCCCACCACTTCCTGATAATAGTGGACAATCTCTACTTCTTTGTGCCTCCCATGATCATGCCTTTGGTATATGGGGCCAGAACCAAGCAGATTAGGCAATGTGTCCTCCAAACGCTGCATTACCAACCTAAATAAGTTCTGACACAGGGGTGGTCAGACTTTAAAGGATATTTGTGAATTTGAAAGGTTAGTAAGAATGACTGGTGGAGATAATGCTAGTCATAGGAAAACTATTTTTTGAATAAGGAGCCTTTCCATGAGCATATTATTTTAATTCTTTTTAAAAAAATTTTATGTCACACTCTGGATGTGTTTTGAGATCAAAGTACACTAAAAATTATCACACTTAAAAAAATTCTAGTTCATGGCCAACAAAAATCTATAATATTTTGAAATTAGTTAATTGATTCATTTTTATTCATAATCTGTCCCTCTCAAAACCTGTCTGTCTTTTCATGAGTTTTCTTTTTTTTTTCTTTTTTTTTTTTTTTAGTGAGGCAATTGGGGTTAAGCAACTTGCCCAGGGTCACACAGCTTGTAAGTGTTAAGTGTCTGAGGCCGGATTTGAACTCAGGTACTCCTGAATCCAGGGCTGGTGCTCTATCCACTGCGCCATCTAGCTGGCCCTTTTAATGAGTTTTCAAGGGTCATTTGGATATCAGTCTACTTAAGGTTTATATGGTATTTGAAATCTACTGTGGAGGCAGCTAGGTGGCACAGTGGATAGAGCACAGGCCTTGGATTCAGGAGGACCTGAGTTCAAATCTGGCCTCAGACACTTAACACTTACAAGCTATGTGACCCTGGGCAAGTCACTTAACCCGAATTGCCCCGAAAAAAAAAATCTACTGTGTTTTATGTGTCATAGGGAGCTAGACTTAATGTAATGCATTTTTGTTTTATGTTTTTTAATGTAATAAACATTTTTTATTTATAGTTTGGGGTTCCAATTTTTATCCCTCCTTCCCTCCCTCCCCTGCCCAATCCCTGATTTGACAAGCAATAAGATATGGTTTATACATGTATGATGTAATGTAACTTTTAACAACTATAAAACCCAAAGTGCTCTCTCTCTCTCCTCTATTCTCTCTTATGTTTAAGTGGCATTCTATACATTATAATTTTGAAAATAATAATAAAAATCACTACAATGAGACATTAGGTACACATATAACTGTGTATCTATATTCTCTCTCTCTCTCTCTATATATATATATTATATTCTTAGGGTATATGAGGTATTCAAGGATGACTAGCACCACTTGCATCAAACCTTATTGAGCCCTTTTCAGGGCTGCTTATCCACCTTTGGTGTCCACCTTCATTCAAGTCTCACCTAGAGTTACGAGGATTTGTAGCATGCACAGAGCCTATGCACTGGTTTAAAAAAAAAACAAAAAGAAAAACATTTTGAGAGATGGGTTGAACCATTATTGGAGTAACTGACAGGTCTCAGACCTATTGAGGAGTTAAGAGTATGTGTACCCTAAGCATATGAAGACTTTTCCTAGAAGAATGGACAGATGAGTACAATGCATTTCAATGGCAATGAAGGCAACTGAAACAGGCTCTGTGTAGCCCTTAGAGCTTGGTCAGGCATCAAATATGTTTAAGTCATCTCTTGAATTCTAAGTCACTTCCAGCCATCTTAATTTTTTTTCCCCTGCTACTGGACATTGATGACTCAGGAAGAGAGAGTAAAGCTGATGATTAAGCTCAACTCTGCCTCATTTAAATCCTATTCAAGCACAAGTCAGCATATCAGCCTGTGATGCCATTAATCCTCATTGAAAATGAAGGATAAACCATAATAATTCTTGACATTTATACCCTCATTCAGGTATCTTCTCATGTCTTCCGTCTCTCCTTGGGCAAAAATTGGGGGAAAAAGTTACATGCACCAGATGACAACTATATCTATACCTACTCTTTCTTCATTAGTGCACAAGTTCCAAGTACCAATTCTTCCATTTATTTATGTGCAGCCCTAAACAATAATTTAGTCTGTTTGACCTTTTGTTCTTTCCCTAAAATACTGATAGGTTTGGACTCAGTGACTTAAAAACACCCTTCCAAATCTAAATATAGGCTACTTTGAAACTTATTATCTGGTTTCAGCAACAACAAGGGGATACCCCTGAAATGGGAATGATGACAAACATAAATGTTGCTCAAGACATGTTCTTTTCTTCATACTTTTAAGGATTTTACAATTTAATATAAAGAAGAACAGTGAAAAATAAATTTTAATCAAGGGAGAATATTATTATTGAGAACTAGTCATTGGAAATTCTATCTACCTCTACCTAAGCAAGAACCTCTCTATGAAATTGCTGAGAAATGGTCATCTAGTATCTGTTTAAAGACCTCAAGCAACATTGGAATATGTACCTTCTAAAATAATGCATTCCACTTTGGAACAGCTCTAATTATTAGGAAGTTTTTCTTTCTAGTGTGATAAAATCTGGATCCCTGCAATTTCTACACACTGTTCCCAATTCTGCTCTCTGAAGCCATGTATTATATCCCTCTTATATAACAATTCTCTAAATCAGGACTTCTCAACTTTTCCCCTTATATTTTTCCCTATACTGACAATTGTATTTCACTATGCTTTTCTTTTCTAAACCCTTGTATTTTTCAATACAATTAAAATATGATTATGAGGAAGGATGCTTCAATGTCACCTGTTGAAGTATTTCACAGTCTACCACAGGCACACCAGCATAGATCCAGCCCCATCCCCAGCAAATCAGGAGCAGGCCTCAGGAGCCTCTGAATCAGCAGCAATAGCAACTGCTTCTGGAACTCTTAGCCCACAAACAGTAAGGGGGTCAAACAACTGGCTAGAAGGAAATTACAAGGGTCTCTTTGCTAGCACTAAAGCAGGATTGTGTTGTTTTGCCCATACTCAGACCCAGGCCACAGTCTTGGGTGGCAGTCCCAGGCTTGGCAGGAAGGCAAGCACACTAGAGCTTGAAGCCACATTGGAGCAGGATTATTCATAGTTCCAGGGCACAAATCAGGCCTATGATTGCTATCAAACCAGAGCACAGGCCAAGACAGTAGTAAACATACCTCTCCTTAAATCTTACCACTTTGGGAGAACTAAAAACATAGAAATTCTTAAATGTATCTCAAAACACAGCTGCACAAACCCCCTGAAGCTTGTGCCCTGGAAGCAGTGCCTCACCTTAACAGAGAGTTAAAAATCAAAAAACAGGCTGGGGTATGAGCAAACAAAGAATTCTAACTATAGAAAGTTTCTGTTGTGACAAGGATGATCAAAATACACCCTTAGAAAAAGATAACAAAGTCAGAGCTCCTGCATCTGAAGCTTCCAAGAAAACTATTACTTGGTCTCAGGCCATAGAAACATTCAAAAAGGACTGAAAACAAAGTAAGAGAGATAGAGGAAAAAATGGAAAGAGAAAAAAAAATCATGGGAGAAAAATTCAACAGCTTGGTAAAGGCTACACAAAAACATACTGAAGAAAATAACACCTTAAAAACGAGAGTAGGTCAAGTGCTAAAAGAGTCACAAAAAAAAATGAGGAAAAAAGAATACCTTGAAAAGCCAAATTGGCCAAATGGAAAATTAGGCACAAAAGCTCTCTAAAGAAAATTACTCCATATTAGGGTTGAGCAAATGGGAGCTAGTGACTTTATGAAAAATCAAGAAACAGTAAACCCAAAGAATGAAAACATAGATGACAGCATGAAATATCTCATTGGAAAAAAAAAAACAATTAACCTAGAAAATAGACCCAGGAAAGATAATTTGAAAATTATTGGGCTACATGAAAACCATGAACAAACAAACAAAAAAAGCTTAGTCATTATCTTCCAAGAAATTGTCAGGAAAAATTTCCCTGATATTCTAGAACCAGAAAGCAAAAGAGAAATTGAAAGAATCCACTTATCACTTCCTGAAAGAGATCCCAAAATGAAAATTCCCAGGAATATTATGACCAAATTGTAGACCTCCCATGTCAACAAGAAAATATTTCAGACAGCTAGAAAGAAACAGCAACTTCTATATTGAAGAATCAGAGGGCTTGGAATACGATATTCAGGAGGGCAAAGAGATTGGGATTACAACCAAGAATCACCTACCCAGCAAAACTGACTATAATCCTTCAGGGGAAAAATAGGAATTCAATGAAAGAGAGGACTTACAGGTATTATTGATGAAAAGACCTGAGCTGAATAGAAAATTTAATTTTCAAATACAAGACTATAGAGAAGCATCAAAAGGTAAACAGGAAAAAGAAATCATAAGGGATACTAAAAGGTTAAACTATTTACATTCCTACATGGGGAGATTATACTTGTTACTCATAAGAACTTTCTCATTATTAGGGCAACTGGATGGAGTATATTTAGACAGAGGGCACAGGTTTGAGTTGAATATAAAGGGATAATCTTTTTTTAAAAATAAAATTAAGGGTTAAGAGGGGATGCACTGGGAGAAAGGGAAAGGGAGAGATGGGATGTGGTAATGTATCTCATAAAAGAAGCAAGAAAAAACTTATATAGTGGAGGGGAAGGTGGGGAGGTGCAGGGGTGTGAGTGAATCATACTCTTATTAGAATATGACTCCAAGAGGGGGTAACATGTATACTCAATTAGGTATGTAAATCTATCCTACTTTGCAGGAAAATAAAGCAGGGGTATGATATACGGGAGATCAGATTGGGGGAGGGGGCAGTCAGAAGCAAAAACAGCTTTTCAGAAGGGACACTGTGAAAGGATATGAAGAATAGAGTAAATATTGTTGGGAGGGAATAAGATGGAGGGAAATACAGTTAGCAAAAGTAGCAGAACATACTTTGAAACAGATTTGTCTGATAAAGGCCTCATTTATCAAACATATAGAGAACTGAGTCAAATTTATTAAAATAAGAGACATTTCCCAATTAATAAGTGATCAAAAGGTATGAACAGGTCTCAAATGAAATAATCAATGCTATTTATAGTTGTAAGGGAAAATTCTCTAACTCACTATTGATTAGAAATATGCAAGTCAAAACTATTTTGGGGTGCTACTTATTGGATTAGATAATAGGACAATAGGAGGAAATGACAAATGTTGTAGGGGATATGAAGAAAATGAGACATTAATGCACTGTTGGTGGAGTTGTAAACTGATTCAAACATTCTGTAAAGAAATTTGAAACTATGACCAAAAAGCTATAAAACCAAGCATACTTATTGACCTAGTAATGCAACTACTAGGATATTATCCAAAAAGAGATAAAAAACCCCAAAAGTTAAAAGATCTATATGTACAAACAATATTAATGCATCTATTTTCTGGTACAAAGAATTCGAAATTAAGGGAATACCCATCAATTGGAGAATGGCTGAACAAATTGTGGGATGTAATTATGATGGGACACTATTGTGCTATAACAAATGATGAGCAGGATGCTCTCAGAAAAACCTGGAAAGACTTACATGAGCCAACTCAAAGTGAAATGTACTGTATACAAAGTAACAGTAATATTTTCAGATGATCATATGTGAATGACTACTGTTCTCAGCTGTACATTGATCCCTGACAACTCTGAACAACTTATGATGAAAAATGCACTCCATCTCCAGAAAAAGAACTAATGGTGTCTAAATACAGATTGAAGTGTAATTTTTTGGTTTATTTTTATTGAGTTTTTTTGTGTTTTTCTTTCACAGACTAATATGAAAATGTTTTTTCATAACTACATATGTATAACTTTTATTGAATAACTTTCCTTTTTAAGGGGGGAGGGAGGAAAGAAGAGAATTTGAAGTACAGTGTTTTAAAAATGGATGTTAAAATAGTTTTTCCATGTAATTGGGGAAAATAAAATTCTAAAGAAAAAAAGAAAAAAGAAAATTGCCAGTGGAGGTGTTTGGGAACTGAAATATGTCATATTGATGTGAGGTGGGGTTCTATATTTCAAGGACATGTATTAGGATATTATAGACAGATTCTTCAAATTTGTGAAATATAACAATTATTGCACTCTCTTTAATAGATCTGAGAAGTTTAAGAGACAGGTGGTGCTCTCAAAGAAGCCTGGAAAGCATTTCCAAGCATTAGAAAATACTGGACAATAAAGCAAACAGCTTTAGGGTTATATATTTTCCCCCTAACATTGCTTCTATTTGAAGATAAGCACTTTAAAAAAAAAGAAAGGAAAGATATATTTGGGTAGTGAACAGGTGTTAAAATTGGGATGGATAATAAGTGTTTTTTTTAAAAACAGTGATATTTTTTCATGGTCTATGTATATATCCTTTTTTAATAAGTTGATTTTAAAGATTTCAGAAAATGTTCAGGTCCCTTTGTCTAAAATGTATAGTCATAGCCCTTTTTAAAGAAGGAATTCTTATTGTTCTTCCTTCCTTTTGCCCTTTCTCCTCCTAGTCTCCTCACTTCTATAAGCACCCCACCCTTTTCTTGCCCTTTTCCCCTTTTACTTCCCTAGAGGGTAAGATAAAATTCTATATCCAATTAAGTGTGTATGTTGCTCCCTCTTTGAGCCAAATCAGATGAAGAGTAAGGTCAAAACAATGCTCACCCCTCCCTTCTTTCCCTTATTGTAATAGATCTTTTGCGTCTTGATGTGATTTACCCATTCTTCTTTCTCTTTCCTCTTCTCCAATAAAATCTTTTTTGTTTCCCCTAAGTTTTTTTAAAATAACATCACATCAGAATCCACTTATACCCACACCTTTTGTCTGTGTGTACTCCTCTTATATGCCTTAATAAAGATACAATTCTCAAGAGTTATAAGTATCTTCTTCCCATCTAGGGATACAAATATTTTAAGCTTATTGATTAACATGCCTCCCTTTTACCTTTTCAAGTGTCCCATGAATCTTGTATTTGTTGATTGAATTTTCTATTCAGTTCTGCACTTTTCATTAGGAAAGGTTTAAAGTCTTCTATTTCATTGAATGCCCATCTTTTCTCTTGAAAGATTATGATAATTTTGCTTGGTAGTACATTCTTGGTTTTAATTACAACTACTTTGCCTTCTGGAATATCATATTCCAAGCCCTCTGATCCTTTAAGGTTGAAGCTGCCAGGTCCTGTGTAATTTTGATAGTTGTTCCTTGATATTTAACTTGTTTCTTTCTGGCTACTTACAGTATTTTCTCCTTTACTTGAAAATTTTGGAATTTAGCTATAATATTACTTACAGTTTTCTTTTTGAGGTCTCTTTCAGGAGGTGATTGGTGGAGTTTTTCAATGATTAATTTTTCCTCTGGTTGTAAGACATTGGGGCAGTTCTCCTTGATAATGTCATGAAGTATGCAGTCTAGCCTCTTTTTTTTGATCAGGTAGTCCAAATATACATGGGTTGTCCCTCCTGGATGTATTTTCCAGATCTGTTGTTTTTCTGAAGCTTTTTGATTCTGCTTTACTTCTTCTTGTTGTCTCATCGAGTCATTAGCTTCCATCTGCCAGTTCTGATTCTTAAGGAATTATTTTTATCAGTCAGCTTTTGCACCTCCTTTTCCAATTTTCCAATTTTATTTTTTAAGGCATTATTTTCTTTTTTCAAAGCTATTGACTTTCTCTTGCATAACTTTCATTTCTTTTTCTAATTTTTCTTCTACCTCTCTTATTTGTTTTATGAAATCCTTTTTGAGCTCTTCCAAGAAGGCTTTTTTGTCTCAAGACCAAGTCTTCCTCCCCTTTAAGGCTTTACCTGTAGGGGTTTTATATTGTTGTCTTCCTCTGAGTTTATTTTTTGTTCCTCCCTGTCAGCATAGTAATTGTCAAAGGTGAGGGTTCTTTTTGTTTCTTATTCATATTTTTTATTTTTATTTTAGTCTCTTTTGTGCCTTTGAAGGTTGAGTTCTGCTCCTGGGTTATAGCACACACTGTCTGGAGCTTCATTTGATAGGGACTGGGGGCCAAGTCACCAGCTTTCTGCTCTGAGGCATCAGCAGTGTTAGGGCTGGAGGCCTTCCACCTGGCCTGCTGTACCACTAGCTTTTTGAGCTCAGGAACCTCAGTTGCTCAGATGCTGATCTGTGCTATGACTAAGAGTCTTGTTGGCTTGCCCAGATGCCCTTTATGCTTAACTGTATTCCCCTTTTAACCAGATGAAATAGACCTTTCCAGAAGATCTTCTAGGTTATCTTAAGTCAGAAGATTGTTTTACTCCATTTTTTTTGCAGGTTTTACAGCTCCAGAATCTGTTGAGAGGCTTAATTTAATGTTGTTTCTGAGGGAAATTTGGGAGAGCTCAGCCAGCTTCCTGGTTTCATTTTGCCATCTTGTCCTCCTTCCTTTTGAAAAGGACCAATGACATTACAGGGTATTTTCGATTTATATGAGTCTGAGTTGTTCAAAGTCATTGGCCTCATTTTCTTACAGAGTTATCAAAAGACAGTAGCGAGACAAAAGTCTGGAAATCTGGCAAAATTCTCAATAATGTGAGAGTGCTGATTGATATCAAGACAAATAATATCACACACACACACATACACACACATATATATGTAAAAGTGTGTATATAAACATCTATCTCTGTATATGTGTGTATATATACACACATACCACATATACACATGTGTGTATATATATACATGTATGCAGGCATGTGTGTATATGTATGTATTAATATATAACAGCTAAGAAAGAAGGGATAGTTTTATTCCTTATAGTAGATAGGAACATGATTATTGTTGTTTATCCTTCATTTTAGGAGAGAACCAATGACAACAGGAAGGTGATGATGTCTTGACTTGCAAATGAATTGGATTTAAATGAAACAGAACTATGCAAAGTCATCAGATTCACTCTTTCCCCCAAAGTCATCAGAGTCCAGTGGCAAGATATAGGTCAGGATGACTGGCAGTGACTCCAGAAGCAGTGAGAGACCTTGGTCTTTTTTATCTAATGTCTTTTCCATGACTCAGTTTGTTGGAATCAACACCCATTCAGTAGTTAAAGACTTAGTAAGAATTGAGGAAAAGATGACCTGGTTTGTCTTTACAGAAGATTCATTCTGGGAGGGAAGATTTCTGGCTAGAAGAGAAATAATCTCTATTTACACTAAACTGAGCCATCAAAACCCAAACAATGAGCAAGTGGGGCTTGGGGTAGCATCTATTATTGGCCAATCAGTGAAAGCCAGAGTGATTTGTTTTTAAGGACATAGTCAAGTAACCCTATTTGAATCCCAATGGGCTTTATCAAAGCCTGGTTTTCATGACCTATATTTCAAGAAATGAGGACAATGGAAAGAAAATAGTACTTCTATTTTTTTAAACTTTCTTTTTTTTCTAAACCCCTACCAAAGAGAATAGAATTAAAATTTTTCCAAAACAAAGCTGTTAAGAAGGAACTGAATAAGAAATTCCTGAAGATGAAACAGATTCTCAGCAAATATCTCAGGCAGCTAGAGACTTCCTTCACTCCTGAATCCCTGCCATATGCTACATTTTGGCCTTCAAGCATGCCTAAATCTAGTACATATTTTGGAATTATAAGTGAGTTGAAATGTTGAGTCTAAACCAATATATACTCATTTGTCTTTGCTTGAAGTAGATCATCTGAGTGATCTTCCATTTTTGCTCTCTGGATTAATGATCTCCAAAGAAAGACTGAGACCTTACTCAGGGAGGCACCAGACTGACTAAATCAGTGTGTAAAACTGTTTGGTAGATGGGAAGAAGATCCCACCAAACTCTCACTACCAGAGAAAGATGCTGTGCTTATCTCTAATATAATCACACCTTTCCCTAACATCCAACAATTCCCTGATTCCTCCTCTTCACTGTCAACAATTTCATACCCTTACTTCTGAGATGGGCATCAATCCATCCCTCCTTTTCCCCAGTGCTAGGAGGTTGCCACATGAGCAATAGGCAGGAACCTCATGGTTGATGTGAATACCCCTTGGAGGGTAGGTTCTGCTCTAAGATCCAGTCACCCTTTTTATTTTTCATGAAACAAAGTAAGGACACAGGTACTAATAGATAATAATCTACATCCTAGATATTGTTCTATTATTTTCCCCCCTGAATCTTCCCCTCAGCCAAACTCTCCTTTTACTTTCCAGGGAACCAACATCATTCCAATCCCACAGATTGTCACAACCTCAGGGTCTTCTTCATCTCATCACTTTCTCTCACCTCACATTCTCATACCCAATTATTTGCCAAATCCTGTAAGCTCTATCTTCTTATATCTCATATGCATTCTATTCTGTTTACTCACATGTCTCCCACTCAAGTGCAGACTCTCATAATCTCTCCCAGGGACTATGACAATTACTTCCTGTTTGTTATTCCTACCTCAAGTCTCTTCACTCTCTAACTCATTTTCCACACAATTACTAAAATATTTTCCTAAAATACATGTTAGGCCATGACCTCCAGCATATGTTCAAAAATTTACTGATTAGTTTCATGCTCAGAAGTGTTTGGAGACCACTTCATTAGATTATACTTAACAAGTTTATGTGTGTTCCCAGACCCTGCTACATTTAACTCAATCAATTGGTCAGTCAACAAGCATTTATTCAGTGCCTACTCTGTGCCAGACACCTGGCTAAATTATAAAAATAAATAGATAATACCAATGGTAAACAAAGAATTTGTTCTTATAAAGTTTGTTCTAATGTGAAACACACCTTTTTATTCCCAGTAAACTTCACACATAGTGTTTCCCTCTATTTACAAATCAAGCTTTCCCCCTTTCATCTTAATCCCAATTTTCATTGGCAGATATTTCCTTTCCTCATCTACTCCCAGAAGAGAGCTATGTTCCAAGAAGTGGCCCAGCTGATGAGAACTCTGTTTAATGGATAATCCCCTAGGAGAGAGAGTAGAGAAGAATCAGTAACATAAATATTTCTCCCCAAACAGTCATTCTAATGAAAGATACTCCCAGCTTCTGCCTGCATCATCTGCTCTTCTTCATTCAAATCTCATACAGATGTTCATAGGCTGGGTCACAGTTCCAGCTTAACTGGACTCTTCATCCATAATCCTTGTACTTCCAGGTAATGAAACATTCTCTCCCTTCTTTTTGTCAGAGCATGGGGGGAATCATGGGGAAAGAGCAAAATGAGAGAAGAGAAGGAGATGGGTTAGGATAAAAAAGATAAATATGGAGTCACAATTTGTGAAAACTTTTCATTCCTTAAACAATCAAACCTTACTCTTGAGTCACTTTTCAGGGTCACACAAGTAATGTGTCTGAGGCCAGATTTGAACTCAGATCTTCTTGACTCCAGGCCCAGATCTTTAATCACTGAGATATGTAGCTGCTTCACTTCTACACATAAAGTACTATGAAACTTGCAAAGTGATATCTGCAACAACAATGGAATGCACATAAAATGAAAATGATGGCAAACATAAGTGGCTGGCCAAGGAATTGTTGCTGTATTTAATTGAGGCCATATGGATATATACTAGTCATACTACACTCTTAAGGATGTTACCTTTTAATATAAGGAAGGTTTAGTGAACAAATAATGAGTAATCAAATGAGGATATGTATAAATAAGTAATCTGGGTAAAGTGCTACTCACCTGTACCTAACTAGAATGTCTGTATAAAATCCCTGCTTAGTGGTCATCAAGCATTTCTTAAAGGCTATAAGCAATGTGTCCCACTTTACAATGGCTTTCCTTCCATTGGGATAAAATATGTATCCGTTTTCCTTTATCATTATCCTCTATTTTATCCCTCCCCCTAAGCCATAGTACTATATAATAATAAAAAAAACATTAAATTCTTTGAGGACTTGAATTGAATAGCTTCTAAATATTTCTGTTGCTAAATAACTTCACTGTGATCTAAGCATTATTTCTAGGAGACACACATCTTTGCGTGCTAAATTCTTTGTGGGGCAATTGGGGTTAAGTGACCTGCCCAAGATCACACAGCTAGTAAGTGTCAAGTGTCTCAGAGGGTATTTGAACTCAGATCCTTCTGAATTCAGGGCCAGTGCTTTATCCACTGCTCCACCTAGCTTCCCCCACCTGCTAAACTCTTAAGAGCATGGGTTTATATTCAGATATTCACAGATCTTGTCTGTGCCTTATGTGGGGAAATACACAAACATATAAATACACAGACATAGGTGATATAGATATATACACCCCCCCCCACACACACAATAATGCCTAATTGACATTTTATATTTACTTTACTTCACCAGACTGCCAAGGGGCTCCATTAAAAAGAAAAATAAATGGTGAGTGTCCTGCTCTAGTGGTAGTTGTAGAGTTATATAGTTTTCTCTGGTAGTAACCTATATAAGATCTTCTCTAGTTGCTCTTACAAAACAATATTTTGTGCTTTAATAGCATTACCCTATTATCTGTCATTTTATTTGTAATTTCAAAGATTCACTAGTCCTCTCCAGGTAAATTTATGCAACTTATTTCTAAACCCTATTTCCTCATCTTCTAAAAGGATTTTTCCAGGGGAATGCAGTGCATGCGACTACTTTATAAAACTTTAAAATATTTCACATTGGTGGTATTGAACTAAAATAGAAAAAGGAGTCTCAAAACTGTACATAAGAAGCCTTGCTGGCTGCATATTGACTTAGAAAACCACATATTAACATTATCTGTATTCTACTGTTTTTTAAAATTTATTGTCAAATTTTTTCCAGTTAGATTTAAAATCTGGTTCAGGCCATTCAGATGTGTTGCAGGGGCATGTGTTTGATACCTCTGTTTTATATTATCACTTCAGGCAGTCCATTTTCTTGTGGAACAGTTCTCATTGCTGGAGAATGATTGACTGGACAACCATAGTTTAGTATTGAAGCAGTGGGAGAAAGCACAGACCAGAGAATTGGAGATCAAATTCTATCTCTGACACTTACTTGACCATAAGCAAATCAATTAATCCCTCTGGGTCTTAATCATCTTATCCTGAAAATGAGGTTGTTAGATTGGATAGATTTTAAAGTTGCTTTAATTCCATTATTCTATGACCTAGCCTTTCCCTTTCAGTAATGACTTTCCTTACCAAGGTGGGTAATTTTAGTCCATTACTAAGGTCTACATAAAATGATTAGACTAGACTTTATTTCTGCAATTCTTTGAGGGGAAAATTGTAATCAAGCAGTTGGGGAGAGTTTGTATCTACATGAGCATTGAGGTGAACTACTTAATTGGAACTCAAAGTTGGATATCTATGTAAGTAAATTGTCTGAAAAAAAACCACACATTTGGAAGCCAGAACTTGATAGGAGGTGCAGAAGATAACTCATTTAATATCAGACATAAAAAGAAGAACATTAGTTCAAGACTTGAGAGACTCAGAGATATCACCAGATCCTCTGATTTGTTAGTTGTGTGACATTAGATGTTACATTTCAACTTTTTGTGTCTAAATTTCCTTATTTCAAAATGGGGGAACTAGAAGACTGATTATATGATTTCTTAGATGCCTTGCAACTCTATTATCACACTATGTTTTCCTAAATTGATGTTTGAATTTTTTAAATGATCTGTATCTAATGGATTAAAAAGAGAAGAAAGTGTTATGGCCACATCTCTTCCAAGAAGTCTGGATAATTTCAGGAGCCCCCAAAAGCAGGCAAGAAATGTGGCAGTGTTGCAAATATAGCTTGTAGGCCTTAGAAGAAAGAAAATAAAATCTTAAATAGTACAATGTAGGCATCAGATTGGGCTTGGGATAATATTGTAACATAATAGATTGAGAACTGTAAGGGACTTTAGAGATAATCTATTCCAACTTCCTCATTTTACAGATGGGGAAACTGAAGACAGGAAGTATTAAGTCACTTCTCTGAAGTTTCATAGGTAGGAAACATAGGAGGTGAGATTTGAACTCAAACTCTTTGATTCTGAAAACAACATAGTTTCTCCCATATCACCTTTCCTATTCTGTGTGGTGTCATTAAATGGAAACTAGGACTAGGGGTTGGTACCATGATTTTATTGGTATAGAGAATCCTTGGATAAGGAAATTCCCTATACTAATGTAATTCAGCATCTTCAATGTGAATTATAGTCTTAGAGAGTTGCCTAGCATACTAATACAATAGACAATTTTCCCAGGGTCACACAATGAGTGTATGTCAAAGTTAGTCAGGAGTAGAATAGAGGTCTTCCCAACTCTGAAGACACTTCTTTGTTCACTATGCCAGGTTGTTTTTATAAAAGGAGACCGTATGCAAATTGAACCCTGGATGGCTAATAATTTCCCAGAGGAAATATGCATAATAAACTCTAATCAAGATATAGTTAACAAGAATACAAGTAAGAAATTAGCATATAAAATGATTTAGTTATATATGCAGGAAATGATTGGCCACTGATGCATCTTTCTTTGAGTCATGTTTTCTTTTCTTTTTCCTGACAGATTTTAACCAGATGAACTACAAGAAGAGAATACCTATATCATTTAACCCAAGTGCTTCATGTTTTATGATCTATTTATTCCAAATTTTTCACTGACTTCTTTTCTAGTGAATAAATCTTCACCATCCCCATCCATGAGAGATGTCCTCTTGTAACAACTCCATCCCCCAGCCAGAGGTATTTTTATTGGCTGGGATTCCTGGACTAGAGTCTTATCATGCCTGGTTCTCCCTGCCCTTCTTCTTAGTCTTCATCATTGCTTTCATTGGGAACATCACCATCATCCTCATCATCCATAAAGAGAAGAGTCTCCATCAGCCCATGTTTCTTCTGCTAGTCATGCTATCAGTTGTTGACTTGTCCTTAGTAAGTGCAACTGTGCCCCGCATGTTAGGCATCTTCTGGCTGGATGCTAAAGAGATCAGCATTAATGGGTGCCTTTCCCAGATGTTTTTCATTCCATTTTTCTATGTTATGGAGTCTGGCATTCTTTTGGCCATGGCTTTTGATCGCTTTATAGCCATCTGTAATCCTTTGAGATATACCACTATCCTAGCCAATAATTCACTAGTAAAAATGGACCTGGCAGTCATAGCAAGGACAATGGTTGTGCTTACTCCAGCCCCTATCTTAGCCAAAACATTGACCAGCTTCCAAACCAACATTATTCCTTACTCTTATTGTGCCTACATGGCCATGGTACTGATTGCTTGTGGGGACATCTCTAATTATATTGTCTATGGCCTCATGGTCATTGTGACTTCTATTGGTGTTGACTTACTCTTTATCAGCCTCTCTTATGGGATGATTCTTCGAGCTGTCTTCCACTTCCCCTCTTGGGAAGCACGGCACAAGGCTCTGAGTACATGTGGCTCCCATCTCTGTGTCATTGCTCTTTTTTATTCACCTGTTGTGTTCTCTTTTTTGGCTCAGTCATTTGGATACCAAATGCCTCCCCACTTCCAGATTATTGTAGACAATCTCTATTTCCTTGTTCCCCCCATGATCAACCCTTTGGTCTATGGGGCAAGAACCAAGCAGATTAGGGAACATATTCTTCAGATCCTACGTTACCACCCCAAATAAGTTCTGAGAGAGTCATGATCTGATTTTAAGGGATTCTTTGTGAATTTGGAAGGTTTGTAAGAATGACTGGTGGAAATAATTAGTCATAGGAAAATCATTCTTGGGGTAACAGTTGAATCTTCTTCATAAGCTTCTTTCTTTGGTGGAAATAATTAGTCATAGGAAAATCATTCTTGGGGTAACAGTTGAATCTTCTCCATAAGCTTCTTTATATATATATATATATATATATATATATATATATATATATATATATATACACACACACACACACACACATATATGTGTATATATATGTATATGTATATATATGTATATATGATTTCCATATCACTCTCTTGATTTATTTTGAGATTATAGTCCACTAAGGAGTATTAGATTTATTTTTTAAAGCTTTCTAGGGCATGGTTAGCTAGAACTTAAACATTGTTCCTTTTTGTTGTTGTTTTATTGAGGCAATTGGGGTTAAATGAGTAAATATTTGAGGCCATATCTAAACTCTGGTCCTTCTGACTCCAGGGTCTATAGTCTACCCACTACACAACCTAGCTGCTCCTATAACCTATATTTTAAATTAATAATGAATCATTATATACATATATATACATATGTATACACACATATAAATACACACACATATATCTATATATCTATGAATAATCTGTCCCTCCCATTGCCTCTACCACTTTTCATGAGTTTTTAAGGGTCATTGGGATCTCAGTCTCCTTAGGGTATGTATGCCCTTTGAATGCTATTGTATTGTCTATTCTGTCTGTCTGTCTATCTCCCTTTCTCCCTCCCTCTTGTTTCACTGGCATTCTAAACATTATTTTCTGGAAAATACTCAGAAATACACACACACACACACACACGCACGCACACATATACCTATACATACATATATACATATGCACATACAAAAACACATATATACATATATGCACATACATATCTATATATCTATCTATTTCTTTAATTCCTTTATCTGGAGCCCTCCTCAATTTCAGCCCTATCAATTCATACTAATCAATTCATTTTAAGCATATGATTTAGAAACAAAATCATGAAATATGAGAAAACAATGATACTAAGGAAGCAATGTTTCCAGTAGTAGGATGCAGTAAATTGAAATTAGGGATGCAATTGATCTCTTCTCTATGCCTTCTCCCAGACATTATGAGAATGGAATTAGGTTGAGGTTTAAAACCTTGACAGAAACTTTTCTCAGAACCATTTTTCGGGGAGAAAGGGGAGAAAATGCTATGAATTGGACATTGCTAGATATCACCAATTGTCCCTGTGGGGTGGCATTAATAAGGTATTGAATGCATTCTTGGATTCATTCAGTCTATGCTTTCTTCCATTGTATACAGTCAGCTCGCAGTCTAGTAAGGCCTCCAGGTCTTTTTTTGAAATTTTTCTCCCACTCTCTATTTTACTACATGGAAACTAAAGTATGTAACCAATGCTACTGTTCTAATTACATTCTTAGTTTTTCAACACCATTCTAAATTTTTAGGCAGAAAACTTTTTAAGGCCAAAGGAATCATAAATCCCATGACTCTAGATAGTGTGCTCCTCCTTACATTCCAGATAGTTAAGTCTCTATACTAGTT
Organism: Dromiciops gliroides; assembly: GCF_019393635.1. Lineage (NCBI taxonomy): Eukaryota > Metazoa > Chordata > Mammalia > Microbiotheria > Microbiotheriidae > Dromiciops > Dromiciops gliroides. The sequence goes on from NC_057863.1 coordinate 583,094,256, forward strand.
GATAATCTATAGTTTCTTTTCCCCTCTGTGGAGGTAGAGAAGAGCAGAGTAGAATAGTTAAATATATGGCAATTTTAGGAGAGAAAATGATATAATAATTAGAAACATTAGGAAAAGCTTCCTACAGAATGTGAAAAATGAGATGAGCCTTGAATGAAGCTAGGAGTTGTCATTGTTGTTTATATTTTGTTTTCAAAGAAGGCCAATGTCCTCACAGGTGATATATATTTTTTTCTTTTTTTTTGCGGGCAAATGAGGCTTAAGTGACTTGCCCAGGGCCACACAGCTAGTAAGTGTCTGAGACTGGATTTAAACTCAGGTACTCCTGAATCCAAGGCTGGTGCTTTATCTACTGCGCCACCTAGCCGCCCCCCACAGGTGATATATTGACTTGTGCATGAATTGTATTTAAGGGAGGCAGAGTTACGCAAAGTCATTAGCCTTACTCTTTCTTCCTGAGTGATTAAAGTCCAGTGGCAGGACAAAAGACAAGATGACTTGAGATGACCCAGGATGCAATGGATGACCTTGTCATCTAAGATGCCTGACCAAACTTTAAGCGCTCCAGAGCACCTGCCTCAGCTGCCTTCAAGGACATTGTAAAAATGGTTCTCATCCACCTATTCTGCTGGGGAAAATCTCCATATACTTGGGGTAGACATACCTCTAACTCACTGACAGGCTTGAGACCTATTTGTTACCTTAAACCTGGGTTAGTCCACATACTGAGATGGTTTGCCCAGGTGTGGCTGCTGCACGTACTACAGTATCTTGAAACTATAGATGAGAATTGGGTAAATCAGTTGGACACCAAAGGTGAATGCAACATCCCTGAAAAAGACTCAGAAAGCCCTCACATTAGAGCTGCTAGTCTTCCTGAAAACCACTTAAACCTAGAGACTATAAGAGGCATAGAGGAGAAAACAGTTCTGACATAGGGAAGAAGTTCTTCATAGGCATGAGAATTATCTTCAGTGACAATTCATATTCAAGATAGTTGGCATTAATTATTTTGTTTGTTTGTTTTTTGTTTTTTAGTGAGGCAATTGGGGTTAAGTGACTTGCCCAGGGTCACACAGCTAGTAAGTGTTAAGTGTCTGAGGCCGGATTTGAACTCAGGTACTCCTGAGTCCAGGGCCGGTGCTCTATCTACTCTGCCATCTAGATGCCCCGGCATTAATTCTAACATGAAGTTCTAACAAAACTAAAAGAACTGTCATTCCTTCCTCACTCTAAAATATTCCCAAATAAATATAATATTTTTAGTCAATAGCACTTAACCTGTGGCCCATGAATACATTTCATGTCATCCATGAATTTGGATGAAGAAAATATTGTCTTACTTTCTTTTTTTTTGGGGGGGTCAATGGGGGGTAAGTGACTTTCCCAGGGTCACACAGCTAGTGTCAAGTATCTGAGGCTAGATTGGAACTCAGGTCCTCCTGAATCCAGGGCCAGTGCTTAATCCACTGCACCACTTAGATGCCCCCTATTTTTGGTAATTCTAAATAGTCTATTCTTTTCAATTAAAATATTGTTCTGAGAATGGGTCCATAGGTTTAACCAGACTCTCACAGGGGCCCATTACATACATACAAATAAGTTTAAGAACCCCCACTTTAGAATGAATCAAGGTGGAATAACCTTGGACTCTCATGGAATCTTCACATGTACTTGTTCACTTAAGAATGTTAGTTTAGGGGCAGCTAGGTGGCGCAGTGGATAGAGTATGGGCCCTGAAGTCAGGAGGACCTGACTTCAAATCCGGTCTCAGAAACTTAACACTTACCAGCTGTGTGACCCTGGGCAAGTCATTTAACCCCAATTGCCTCACAAAAAAGAATGTTAGTTTATGCATGGTTTTCATTAGTTATATGTTTGTAGATAGATTTTTTAGGTGGTACTTCCTCCCCTCAGGAAAGTTTTAGGTACTGCCTATATAGGTTACAAGCTTATACATTGTTCCCCCCCCCCTTAATTTGAATGCAGGTTTTAAAAGTAGAACTTCATCCTTATGGAGCTTGGTATATGTGACTGCATCTGAACATGAGTGTGTGTGTATGTTAGTGGACATGTGTTTGTGTGTGTCAGTGATGTTTCCACTTGTTAATTTCCAGAGTTGTGGGTTGTTAAATAATTTTTCAGTCATGAGCCACTCTTTGTGACCACATTTGTGGTTTTCTTGGCAAGAATACTTGAGTGGTTTGCCATTTTCTTCTCCAAATCATTTTACAGATGAGGAAACTGAGGAAAACATCATGAAGTGATTTGCCTAGATTCACACATATAGTAAGTGTCTGAGGTCAGATTTGAACTCAGGAAGAGGAGTCTTCCTAACTTCAGGCCTAGTACTCTATCCACTGTGTCACCTAGCTGCTCAATTCACAGAGTATCGGGACAATTCTTAAATTGTACATAGCACCCAATGTGAGATCAATAAAATGAAGCAGTGATGTGTTTCAAAGATGTTCTCTTCTCTATCTTTGGCCTGGTGCAATGTTTTCTTTTTTTTTTCTTTCCTTCTGTCTGATGCAAATCAGCCATAGACACTTTCCCTGTGAATGAATAGAGTGAATACCTAAGATGCATACTACATACACCGACTTAGAGCCAGGAACTCAATATGGCCTCCACAGAACAACCAGACCTATGGACCAAACACAAGAGGGTCTCAAGGGACCTAGTCATCAATGACCACTTAAGATATTCCACTCAATAGAACTAACATGGATAATGTGTTTTATTTCTCCATTGATTTGTTCTTTCCATTACTATCAACAGTCTTATAATCAACTATGTAACAAATTAGAAATTATTCATAAAATAAGGGGATGTAAGAAGGTCCAAAAATAATCAAGAAGTGCAAATGAACCATGATTTGATCAGTAGTAATGATAATTCCTTTTATTTTCATAGTGCTATAGTTTTCCAAAAGAGTTCAGACACGTGTGTGTGTATAATTTTTTTCAATAAATCATCAACTACAGAGAAAAAAACTACTCTGATGTGCTACTGTGACATAGAGGAAGCTCAGCATTTTTAAACATATGCCCACTCTGTCATGCTCTACCAAACTTTTTGAGCTCTGAGTTTCCTGAAGGTAAGAATGTGTTTCCATCTTTTGAACACTCCACAGGATACACAGAAGTTCAAAAATAACTTTAAAACAGAAACAAAACAGGGTGAGGTTATTGATTTTTTTTTGGTGAGGCAATTGGGGTTAAGTGACCTGCCCAGGGTCACATAGCTAATAAGTGTCAAGTGTCTGAGGCTGGATTTGAACTCAAGTCCTCCTGACTCCAGGGCCAGTGCTCTATCCACGGTGCCATCTAGCTGCCCCAAGGGTGAGGTCATTATCTTTATAAATTTAAGATACACTTAAAATAGACTATGCAACAGGTGTTCATAGTTTCATATATAATCCTTTTCTCATTGTTTTTCGTATACTGAAATGTTGGTTTATTATTAAGATCACAATAAAAATTTAATTAAAGAAATGAAAGCATTCTATGTTAATACATGGCACTCTTAGTAAAGCAAACAATAGATGTATGGTTAAGAGAATTGGATTTCTGCCCCTAAGACCCTGGATAAATCACTTAATATCTGTGGTCTTCAGCTTTCCCATTCATAAAAGAGGAGACTCAATAAATAACATCTAAGATCACTGCCTGCCCTAGTCTATAATTCTCAATTTTCATTTCTGCCATAATAAAAAGAGCCATTATAAATATTTTTGTACATCTAGCTCCTCTTCCTTTTTCCTTGGTGTTTTTTGAGGAAAGATCTAGTAGTGATATTGCTGGATCAAAGGGTGTGCAAAGTTTTATAGTTCTTTGGGCATAGTTTCAAATTACTCTTCAAAATGTTTGGATTAGTTCACAACTGCACCAACAACTAATTAACATACTAATTTTCTGTTAACCCCTCTAGCATATGTAATTTCTGATATGTGTGAAGTGGTACCTCAGAGGTGTTTAAATTTGCATTTTTCTAATCAATAGTGATTTAGAATTTTTTCCCAATATAAATACAGATAGTTTTGATTTATTCTTCTGAAAACTACCTTCTCATATTCTGTGACCATTTATCATTTGGGGAAAAGCTTTAATTGTTATAGATTTTACTCAATTCCTGATATATTTGAGAAATAAACCTTTATGGAAACAAAATAAACTTGCTCCAAAATTTTATTTGAGAGTTAATTTAAAGATTTTTGGAGAGGAATTTGGGGAGAGTTTATCTAGGGGCAGCTAGGTGGTACAGTGAATAGAGTGTTAGGCCTGAAGTCAGGAAGATTCCTCTTCCTGAGTCAAATCCACCCTTAGATACTACCTGTGTGACCCTGAGGAAGTCACTTTACCCTGTTTATCTCAGTTTCTTCATCTGTTAAATGAGCTGGAGGAAGAAATGGCAAATCACTTAGGATCTTTGCCAAGAAAATGCGAAATGGGAAAAAAAGAATCTGACATGAATGAAAAACAACTGAAAAACTTTAGCTGCTTTGCTGCCTATACTTTTTTCATCTGGCCTTTGCCTCCTTTCAAAGGGGACTAAAACTTATGAAGTTTTTGGGGAAACAAAACCTCTAATTCTCTGATCAAAGACTATTGCATGACCGTGGTACTTTGGCAAAGCTGAGTTAGTCCTGGGAGGTTTTGGGTTGATTAATTTAATGATGCATCCTAAAGCCTAGTGTTTACCAGTAAAACTTGTATTATCCCACTCCCTAGGGTATGCCAGGTAGCTACTTGTTGGGGCAAGGAGACTGAGGTCACTATAAGCTCTTTGGCTCAGATATTGTACTCACAGCTGAGCTGCCTCAGTTCATATATCTTTTGCCTGTCACCTAGAGCTCTCATTACTCCTTCTGGATGATTTTACAACTAGAGTTTATGTGCAATAATATATAAAAAGGGTAACAAATAAAAAGTATCTTGAGAAATTGGGAAGCCTGAGTTTTTAGGTCTGCTCTGCGACAGACTAGCTATGTCTCCTTGGGTAAGTCATTTCTCCTCTCTAGGTCTCAAGACTTCATCCATATAAATGAGGGCTTGCAACTCAAAGACTAGCAACCTACCTATTAGTTTTGGCATTCTGTCAGTCTAAGACAGATGTAAAAGGAAGACAAAGGACTGAGTTCATAGGTGGTAGGGTCCACATGTGTATGGCTAAAAATCTTAAGCAATTACGGAATTTGTTTCCTTCCTTTTTCTCAGATCTCAGTAGTGTTGAGGAGAATATTCTGGCTGCCCTGGGACCCATTCTTCTCTGATTGTGACCATCTCCCCCTTCCCTACACACCCTCTACAAACTCCTCACTAATCAAAGAAGTGCTTGTCTCCTGACAAGGAAGGAGGGGATGGAGATTATCCAAGGAAGACAAAAGTTATTAGACATTTCCTTCTTGCAGGCTCTACCTAATCTGGTGTAGACAAAGCCATTTACTATTCTTTCTCTCAGAGATTTCCCAGGCTTTTTCCATTACCCATTTAATAATTAAAAAATCTTAATATACTATTACATTTTTTTCTTTATATCTCATCAAAATCCTGTTGGAGGCAGGGCTAGTTTTTTTTTTCCTGTGTCCATGGTATATAGTGATTCCCAGGTTCCCCTCTCCCCCTGCCTCAATGTTATGAAATAGTTGCCTAAAGAAAAGGGTAGGAGTGGAGGATTTGATCATCTAAATCATATAGATCTTTGTTTTTATTTACAGCATTCAGTTTTAACACTGACCCTGTTTTTGATTTAGTACATTGTGTTCTTAATTTTGAGAAAAATGAAAAGGTTTGAGAAAAACCCATTATACAGAGTCAGAGGTAAAGGGCAGTACAAGTGGAAATGAGTTTGATGAAGTCATTTTCAGTCAAGGCTTGGGGAATTTGAGACCTCATCATCAGCAATGTTACAACCTGAGATCTAGAACTTAGCATAAACCAGAGAAAAGGCACATTTGCAAAGTCATCCGAGTGATGCTAGCTCAAGGATATTAGGAACTTCTGGATGAATCTGATACTACCAGCTTCTTTTTTGGCAAGTATACTAACAGTCACTAGATATACAATTGAAGTTCAGGATAAAGGAAGACTTTAGTCAACAGACAAAATTTATGACTCCTGGTTTCTTTTGCAAGCCTAATATTAAAGTCCTGGTTTATGGATATGTTTTTTAAATCATTGTTATCTGCAAATATTTCAGATATATACATGAAAAATTTTAAAGCTATAGGTCATATATCATATGGTTTTTTTTGGTTTTGTTTTTGTTTTTGGTTTTTTTGTTTGTTTTTGCTGGGCAATGAGGGTTAAATGACTTGCCCAGGGTCACACAGCTAGTAAGTGTCAAGTGTCCGAGGCTGGATTTGAACTCAGGTACTCCTGAATCCAGGGCTAGTGCTTTATCCACTGCGCCACCTAACTGCCCCCTCATATATCATATGTACCATGTCATATGTCCAAGAAACAATTATGTAAGTCAAGCAAATAACATATTATAAGTAACAAAACATGAAGTAGCATGAATAGGTCATTTAAAAATCTGAACAGTATTTCAAAGCATCTATTGAGAATAATTTAAGACATTATAATTGATTACAGGTTTTGCCTGACCCTGTTTTTGAAGGAGGGATGATGTCCCCAATCTTTTGAGGGTGGTTAGGAACAAAGACAAGGCATGAAACTGAAAATAGTCTTTCAAAATATTGGGAGTTTCAGTATTAAAAACAAAACAAAACTGCTCTCCTTAGAGTACAACCTGTAGAGAAAATTAAAGATTAATGGCCCATAATGATTCCAATGGAAATATGGAGGGAGGAAATGCCAATCTCACTGGTATTTAGGGCATATATCAGTCCCATTCTCCACATAATATTTTTTTTTCTCATGCCCTGAACCTAGTTCTCTGCCTGTCTAGTGCTTAGCACAGTGCCTAGAATAAAGTAGGCACTCAATAAATATTTCTTCATTCACTGACTGCCTCTAATAGAAGTTTGGGTAGTTAGAATAAACATGCTGTGGGATAGCTGAGTTATAATTCAGGAAGCCATGGATTCAATTATCCCTTGACTATTTGATCCTGGGTAAATTCTTCTGCCTTTCAGTGACCTGGGTAACTCTCTAAAATTATAATTTAGAAATAACATTCTAGCCTGTATTGATAGAGGTCCTCACCTGATCAGGAAGCTCCCTATACCAATAAAACCATAGTTCCAGTTCCTATCCTATTTAAAGGATCTTCCCCAAGGCTTTAGGACTTCCTACATTCATTTCATTGTGCCATCTCATATATCCTTAGGACTAGACCTAGTTCCATTTTTGACATTGGTTTAAGGAATTTCTAATTTTACAAATTTCTGAAACTCACTAATACCTAATCCTTGTATAAATACTCACTGCTCCATGACCTTCTTGGTCCTGGAGTCTGGTTGATTCCTTGTCCTTCAAAACACTGGAAAAGTGTGCAGGATTTGGATTCCTGAGTTGAAATCTCTGCTCTGTAACTTACTTATTATGTAACCTTAGGAAAGTGACTTTACCTCTCCAGAAATTTAAAAATGGACTATGAGGTCTTTAAAAATGGACTATGAGGTCCCTTACCCCTATAAACCTATGATCATAAGATCCTATTGCCATCAATACTTCTGAACCTATTATCATAACTGGATTCAACTCTCCTTTCAATCTTTCCTTTATTTTCCCTGTTGAACCATACTTCAAAGGTATTTTCAGAGTTTCTTCACAAAGAAATAGAGTTGGATTCATTCTATGCAACTCAGATAAAGTTACTTCTCTTTTCTTACTCAAGCCTATTTCTTTAAGAAACCACTGACTAAAGTTGATGAGCTTAAGTCCCTTCCCATACTAAAGACCACACCACAATATCTAATGTCCCTATAGATATCTGAAGTAGGCTGGTAGCCCTCATTTTATAGAACTACATAGTGTTCCATGAATCTCCCCCACGAACACGCTGGACTGAATGTGTACATCCCATATTCACTCTCAGTAATTGAGGAAAATTGCCTATTGTCACCGTTTGTTGATCCACCTATATTTCTCTGTTCCCATATAAATACTAACCATTTATTTTCCCATCTACAGGAAGAGCTGGAGGCTAGAAACTCTCACCAAAGATAAACTTGTATTGTGCCTTTAACCAAGTAAAATAATTACCTAACACCTATGTCATCTCATGGCACCCAATTCTTTCATTACAACATAATAATATCAATGAAATCCCATGATTCATCTTTTCATGTAATTCATGTGGTTTAATTTTGCTTTATTGGGGAAAAACACTTTTCTAGATGGACATTGCAAAAAAGTAAATTTTAGCCTTGATGTAAGGGAAAAAAATGAAACCACTAGTGCTAACAAGTAGAATAAGCAACCATAGGATGTGGTGTGCTCTCCCTCACTGGAGGCTTTCTTGTAATAGAAAGACATGGGTGGTTTATATATGTCTAGAGTATTTTGTGGATAATAATCTTATTTATTGGTGGGTTAGACTAGATGGTTTCTGAGGTCTCTGTCAACACTGAGATTTCTATGTGTCTTTTCAGGTAGGCATCATCATTTGTGTATCCTTGCCTGAATTTCATCAGTCTGTTTGAATGCCTGTTCCACACTGCTTTCTCTTTCAAAGTTTTCTTTCTCCTTCCTTTTGTTGGAATTAATTTTTTTTAGTATTATGATGTCATGGATAGAATCCATCTTAGAATTACTAGTTAACTATATTACAATAAGTAAGTCACTTAATATATCTAGTCTCAGTTTTTACATGTGTAAAATGTGGATAATAATTCTTCTAGCATGACAATCACAGGGTTATTTTAAAGGTAAAATGAAATAATATATGTGTAGTGCTTTACAAATTTTAAGTTCATATATAAAATAATTAACAATAACAATAACAATAATTATTATTGCTGGTCCTGAATTACAAAAGGATGAGTAATGAGTATATACTGAAAAGGAAAAAAGATATATAAATGAATAACAACTTACTAAGAAATAGAGTTATCTACAAATGGAATGATCTTCCACTAGAGGCAGTAAAATCCCTTTCAGTCGAGATCTTTAAGTAATGGATGATGACTTACTGAAGACGCTGTAGAAAGGATTCCTGTTTAGGTGTGGACTAGATTATATGGTTTTTAAGATCTCTTCCAACTTTAAGACCATGAAAATCAGAGGAAAAAAGAGAAAATCTGAAATTCCAGTCTTTGTGTTTATTTACACATTCGGCTCTACCTCCTCCCAATTAAGTATCCCCTAATAAAATCATATCCTTTCTTATTTTCTTCAGAATATGGTTCAGAGAAGTGGATTTGTGGAGTTCTATCATGTTTTTCCTGTTCAGCCACTGCAGCCACTGATACTTTGGTCATGGGAGTAACAGTAGAGGGGTCAGACAAGATTGACATCTCCAATATCTGAGAGACTCTCTGAAAGTGAGCTAATGATAAAACAATCAGATTGTCCTTCTTCTATCCCAGATGTCACCCAGAGGACATTGCTAATCCTCTGGAACATTTCCCTATCTAGTAAGACCAGAAATTACACCAAGTACTTGTTGCCAGTCATCATGGGAATTCCTAATAACTCAATTTTGGACCCAGCAACAGTGACCTTGGTTGGAATTCCTGGACTAGAGCACCTACACTTCTGGATTGGATTCCCTTTTTGCATAGTTTGCATAGTAGCCCTTCTGGGGAATGTTCTCCTATTGACCATCATCCCAATAGAGCGCAACCTCCATCAGCCCATGTACATCTTTCTGGCTATGCTAGCTGCAACTGACCTGGGTCTGTGTGCTGCCATAGCCCCAAAGATGCTGGCCATTTTCTGGTTCAGTGCCTGTACCATGGCCTTTAATGCCTGCCTCACACAGCTATTCTTCATCCATGCCCTACAAGGGATGGAATCAGGTATCTTATTGGCCATGGCCTTTGACCGCTATGTGGCAATTTGTGATCCTCTTAGACATTCAGCCATCCTCACACCAACCATACTGAGTCGGATGATATTTGGAGTGGCATTGAGAGCCATTGTATTGGTTGGCTTACTGCCCATCCTGATTAGACGTTTGCACTTTTTTCATTCCACAGTCATAGCCCATTCTTACTGTGAGCACATGGCTGTGGTCAAGTTGTTGGATGGGAATGTCCAGATAAATAAGTCCTTTGGGTTGTTTGTAGCATTTGCCATTCTGGGTTTTGACATGGTTTTTGTTCTTGTTTCCTATACCCTAATCATGTGGACAGTTTTTCACCTTCCACAGAAGGAGGCACGGTTGAAAGCACTCAACACCTGCACAGCTCATATTTTTGTCTTCCTTGAATTCTATGTTCTTGCTTTCTTCTCATTTTTTAGCCATCGTTTTGGCCATGTGGCCCCTTTTGCCCATATTCTTCTGTCTACTCTCTATCTTCTTGTGCCTCCTGCTCTCAACCCCATTGTTTATGGAGTAAAAACCAAGGAAATCCGTGTCAAAGTGCTAAGGATATTCACTCTAAAGGAAAATGCCCTGCAGTGAATTAACAACCGCAACCATTAATGTAAAAATGTCTTTTTAACTTACTATAGTATACTGCATATGCCAAGTACAACTCCTTTCAAAAGAGAAGTATGAAGCATAATTTAGACAGTAAAGGATGGAATATTCAGCTGGGTAAATACATCATTATGATGTTTATTTCTGATGTTTAAAATAGTTCTAAAAACTTGGATTTGGTTCTAAAGCCATTAAAAAAAATAAGTGTTTAGATCAGGGGAGGGACCTAAGCTACAAGTAAGATATGAACATTAGAATCAGAGAAAGGGATTAATGTGTGACAGGGACATTTTAGGCCTGAAGGGGAGCAATTTACCACAGAAATTGGCATGGCAGTAAGAAGATACCAATGAGATAAATAAGGGCATGGTGATGTCTTTATTAAAACCAAAGATGAAAAAAATGGAATGTTTAAAATCTAAAAAAAAAAAAAAAACAACAGAAGACATGTAGGGGAACATAAGAGTTGTCTTCAAATATTTGAAGACCTAATTATTTATTTATTTATTTGAAAAACCTGTTTGGTTTCTAAAGGTATTACTCTGGAAGATATGTAGATATTGTAGAGAGATTTTGACTTGATATATTAATGAATTAAACAATAAGATTTTTTTGGTATTCCCTATGTACTAGGGATTGAAGATAGAAAGAAAAAAAGATGGAGTCCCTGGCCTCAACTAATATAATTACATTTAACATGTAGTGTTGAAAGTTATGTTGACTCAGTGACCTATTGTTTCCAGCCCTTCTTGTCAATCAGTGTTGATGGAGGCTCTGCTTTTTGCATTACCTTTTTGTCACATACCCCGACTTGTGATGTTTGTACCCCTACTTGCAAACTGGCATATTCTTACTACCTTGGAGAGGAACTGAGATGAAATTTCTTCTGTTGACATTGACCTATCTGCATTGTCTTTATCTCATTCCAAGATTTAACAATAAAAGTTGTTCCCACCTTGAAGTCATTACACATCTTCAGCACATCAACACATTACTACTGATTCATCAAGGAAACACTCCATGTTCCTCGAAGAAACAAAGGGGGGAATGTGGCAGACTGATTGGGATGGGCCACACCTGGCCTGTCCTCCGTGACATATGCTTCTGTTGTCAACAGGAGAAACCACTCTCCACAGGCAGTTTGATTTTATTAATTTCACCTTTGCAGCTTCTTTTTTATTGGCCTGGGAGAAATATCTAAAAAAGCAGTTCAGAGGGGAGGGAGCTTTGGACCAAGAGGTCCCTCATTATTTCTGAGACCCCAATATTATGGTGAGTCACTCAATTAACTCTCCCTACATTAAATTTGCCCCCCACACTACCTTAACAAATTTATAATAACTCCTTTTAATTCTTTTGTCCTGAGTTTTGCCTCTAATCAGGGTAAAAGCCCAAATGAAGAATTTTCCTTTCAACCATAGAAACCACATTAGTATATACAAAATATACAGAAAAGTAGGGCAAACTTTTTTGGTGAGGAGAGAAGGGCAGTGCATTCAGAAACAAGTGGGGGATCAGGAGAGGCTTTATTTAGAAGGTAGTTCTTGAGCTGAATCTTAGGGGGAATAAAAGAGATTATGTAATCTAGGTTGGACAGCTCCTTGACCTGGAGTCAAGAAGACCTGAGTTCAAATCCTGTCACAAATGCTTACTGTGTGACGATGGGTGAGTCAATTTTTTTTTTATTGCCTAAATTTTCACATCTATAGGATTAGAATAATAATAATAGTACTTGCTTCCAAGGGTTTATGTGAAGATAAAATAATACTTGTAAGACACTTTGCAAATCTTGATGCACTATAAATTGTTAGCTATATGGCAAAGACTTAGTAGTGAGGAGAAAGTAAAATTCAGGAATGCAGCCAAGTTCAAAGGCACATTCATAGCAAATGAAGTGATGTGTGAGTAACAGAAAAAAATACAGTTTAAATGTAATGAAAAACTACCTAAATACTGATGCCATCCCCTTTCCTAGATATTAATCTCTCCCTGGGTTTTGGAGGACAGTGGTATTTTCTGGTGTTTATTCTGCCTATCTGCCAGTTCCTCAGTCTCTTTTTCTGGATCATCATTCCCATCACATTCCTATAAAAATGGTTTACCTCAAGGTTGTGTTCCTAATCTTTTTTCCCTTTTCTCTTTTCACCTTTTCTCTTGGTATTCTCAACTAATCCTATGACTTTAGCTCTTATTTCTATGCACATAACTGCCATGTAAAGTGCTTTGCAAATCCTCAAGTGTTATATAAATGTTAACTATTATTTTTATTATTTTTGTTTTTACACAATGCAAATCTCTTTCCTCAGCTCCCATATCGCAACTCCTCATTGGACATTTCCAAATTGATATCCTGTTTATATCTTAATTTCAAGACATCCAGAATAGAACACAATATCTTTTTTTTCCCCCAAACATGCCCTGTTATGAATTTCCACGTGCTTCTTGTCTTCACATTCATGATTTCAGTTGTCACTGACTCCTCTCTCTCCCTCATTGTCTATATCAAATCAGTTGCCAACTCCTTTTGATCCTACCTCCACAACATCTTTAACATTCTTCTTCTTTCTATGCATATCATAACCATTGTAGTTTGGGATCTGATCATCTCTCACTAGAACTACTATAATACTCTTTTTTTGAGAGGCAAGGGGGATTAAGTGACTTCCCCAGAGTCATACAGCTAGTAAGTGTTAAGTGTCTGAAGCCAGCTTTGAACTCGGGTCCTCCTGAATCCAGGGCCGGTGCTTTCCCCACTGCGCCACCTAGCTGCCCCCTTATAATACTCTTTTAATAGATCTTTTTGCTTCTAGGTTCTCTTCCCCAATCCTTTATTTACATAATTCCCAAATTAATCCTCCTAAAGCATGGTGTTGACCATGTCATTCACCTATTCTAGAAATTCTAGTGGCTGCCACGTGCTTATAGTATAAAACAGAAATTCTTCTGATGAACATTTAAAGCCCCCTTTACTCTTGTTCTAGACTTCCTTTCCATACTTACTAAAAACAATTCTTATTATTGTACTCTATAATTCTACAATACTGTCCTATTTCCTATTCTCTTTGTAAAACATTCCATATACCAATTCCAAACTTTTAATAGAAATAACCTTGACTAAAATCTGTTCTTATCTTTAACTTATAAATTCTGGTGCTTACTTCAAGGCTAAGTTTAAGTGCCACATTTTATATGATGACTGTCCTTATGTCTCTTCGTGAAGGTGTCCTTTCTTCCCTTGATTTTGCCTTGATGGTAGCCTCTCTCCCTTTAAATTTACTTTGAATTTGCTTTGTATATATTCCATCTTGACTGATCTATGTTCATGTTGCATTTTCCTAATAGAATGCAATCCCTTTTAAGGGTAGATATTGTTTTTGCTACTTGATTTATATTACCAATACTTAGCACAGTAAATTTATAATAAATGCTTATTAAATTGAATTGAATAATACTAAACATTATTGAAAATGGAATGGAATATCTTGGGGAGGAAGACTTCCCAATTACTGAGGATCTTTTAGCAATGACTTGAGGACTGTTTATCAGAAATTTTATGGCAAGGATATATGCTACCAGCAGACTGATCTGAATAAATTCTGAGGCATACTGTAATACTGAACAGTACCAAATAAATAAATGACTTTAATTTTCTTGATGCCTTAAACCAAGGTTTATGGATCTTGGAATGATGAGAGAGTAAAACAGGACTTTCTCATTAAGGGATATAGAAACCAAAGAAAGGATTTCCTTTCTAGGCCTATGGCACAAGGGTAAAGGAGAATTTATTTGTACATACTATAGGGGAAAAAAGATCCAAATAAAAACCCAAGACTGTTGAAGAGTTGTGGTACTGAATTCTAGAAAGACTGAAACACTACAGGTTTTTCAACTAAATTAATAGAATAGAACATAACAACCAGCATTTATATTGCCCTATAAAGTTTGCTAAGCACTTTAAAGTATTATCTCATTTTACCCTCTAACAATCCTGGGAGATAGGTACTATAATTATCTCTCTTTTACAGATAGGTAAACTGATACAGATATAGATTATGTGGCTTGCCCATCATTAGACTGTGACTGGCCTTGAATTCAAATCTTCCTCATTCCAGGTCTAGTTCACTATCCACTGAACCACCTTGCTAATGAATGATCTAGAGGATATAGAATTAGTGCAGGTGATACCTAACACAAGATCAAAAAGGACATGATAAGTGAGATGAGGGAGAGGATATTGATACTGAAGTTGGTTGTGTTTTTTTTTTGTAAATACCTTATAATACAGTTGTGAAAAATATAATTTTTCCACTTTAGGGTATTTTTTTTATTCCTAGCAACATTTTTGCATATTATCCTAACTGATTTGTAATAAAGTCCAAAGAATCTTTCAAAGAATGACTGTAGTTACACTGAAGCCAAAGAAGGAAAGCCGGTTCCTTTTTCTTATGATAAAGCTGGGTATTGAAGAAAACTGTTTTCCAATGAAGAGGCAATGGAACCTAAAAGAATAATAGCAATTAAAAACTAGTTGGTACCATTAGCAAAACGTTCCAGGGCTGATATGTGGAAGAAAATATAAGAGGTGTGGTGGACCCAAGTAGCCTTGACTGAAAGATTTCGTGCAGACAAACATAAAGTTATAAAAAGTCACACACATATCACTTTCTACCCATTTCCTGTGACCTACCCTGAACTGTCATCTCCTTTACCTCTTTTTCTGACTCCTCAGCTTTCTTTTGACCATGGTCTTCTCTTTCTGATTCCTTCCCTCAATACTATTTCTCTCTCCCTCAGTCTCTCCCACTTACTGCTTCCGTTGTCACCATACTATACTCAATATACCAAAGAATGAGAGTGTACTGAGAACATAGTATTTCTAATTAAATGGCATCACATTTGTGTACAGAGGTTAAAATTTAAGGATATCTTTTGCACCTTACAGCTTTATAGAGAAGGGAGAGGAAAATTACAAGTATAAGGAACAGCACCAAAGACAGTGTAAGGTAAAGAAATAAGGCTTAAAATAGAAAACTAAAAAATCCATAATTAATCAAACAACTATCTTAAATGTTTAGTAGGGTTTTATATGAGGGGGAGAATGCTCATCCTTCTTTCTGCTGAGGTCTACACCAAAAGTGGAAACAATGGAATAGGAGGTATTTGATAGAAAGAGAGAGAGAGAGGGGGGGGGGGGAGGGAGAGCAAGCTTTTGAGCAGTGGGGTCATGAGACACTAGCTCTAACATAGGGGGTTTACATCATTAGACAATACACTTATTTAACTTTCTGGGTACTGTAGAAAGAGACAAGATGAGCAATCTCACACCACAAACCACCCTCCTGAAAAACAAGATGTTACTTCCTAGTGTGTTTGTCTCACCTATTCCCATCTGTAAAAGTGTAAAATGTAAACACACACACACACACACACACACACTCACATACACAGGCAGAGACACAGAGATTTCTGGTGAGCTTCAACTCTATTTACCCTTTCAAAAATGATTAAGATGTCTGATGCTTGGGGAGAAACTTCCACCCCATAATCAGTGAGACTTGTCTAACCCTGCAGGGGTCCTAGGACCAAGCCTCTGGAAGTCTTGAGACTAGTACAATACCAAGGTAAAAATACTGGAAGCATTTAGATGATTAATGATATGTCCTGTGGCCCAGCCCCTAGAAATTACTGCAGCAACACACCACTCTGCAGAAAGCCCTACATATCTTCTGTTGGGGAGCATTAAAACTGAGTCACTATAAACTGTCTGCTTCAGGAATTGTGATTGCAGTTGAACTGCCATAGTCCATGCAGTCTTTCCCTGTGACCTGGAGCTCTGGTCAGAATTCAAGCTCCCACTGAGATGGAAGAAATAAAGGGAAAAATATATTAAAATTATTCAAGAGAATCATAAAAAAGGGTGAACAGTCTGAAAAAAAGAAAACAACTCCTCAAAAAGCAGAATTGGGCAAATGGAAAAGGAGGTACAGAAGCTAACTGAAGAAAATAATTCCTTAAAAATTAGAATTGGGCAAGTGAAAAGTAATGATTCTATGAGACATCGAGACAATCAAAGTGGGGACAGCTAGATGGTACAATGGATAAAGTATTAGCCCTGGATTCAGGAGTACCTGAGTTTGAATCTGGCCACAAACACTTGCCACTTACTAGCTGTGTGACCCTGGGCAAGTCACTTAACCCTCACTGCCCCCCCCAATAGAAACAAAGAAAACCAAAAGAAAAAAATTATAAAATGCAAAATGCCTTATTGGAAACAACTGACCTACAAAAGAGATCCAGGAGAGATCATTTAAAAATTATTGGACTGTCTGACAGCCATGATTAAAAACAACAACAACAAAACAAAAAAGAGCTTGGACACCATATTTCAAGAAATTATCAAGGAAAACTTCCCAGATATTTTAGAACCAGAGAATAAAATAGGGATTGTTTTTTTTTGGGGGGGGGGCAGGGCAATGAGGGTTAAGTGACTTGTCCAGGGTCACACAGCTAGTGTCAAGTGTCTGAGGCTAGACTTGAACTCATGTCCTCCTGAATCCAGGGCTGGTGCTCTATCAATTGTGCCACCTAGCTGCCCCCAAAATAAGAATTTCTTAATTAATGACCTTCCTTTCTCCCTCTTTTTCTCTCTCTCCTTACTTCCCTCCCTTCTTTTCTTCTTTCCCTCCTCCTTTCCTTCTTTCTGCAATGATTAAAGTTATGAGAATAATAGTTTCTTGGTATTTTAATATTTTATTAATAATGCCAGGAAGTTATTAATAAAAGGAAGTCTACTGGCTATGTCTTTTAGACCAAATATTCTTCATGGTGGCAGGATCAGCATTCATATACTCTTCCAACTGTAGGAGGTCCATCACATAGCAAACAAATCTAATTGATTGACATCATTCATATCTAATTGGTTGACATGAGTGAAGGTGGGTTATATTAAAATTGTCTGAGGGCACATGACTCAGGTCACTCAACTTTTGGGGAATATGACATCACAGAAAGTATGTAAGACATCTTTCCCAAAATCCTTTCCATCTAAATGAGGTTGCACAGGCCAAAGTCCTTCAGTTAATCTAGGTAAAAGAATCTGTCTCTACCCAACACTCCTTTTGTAAGCTTGTTTTGGGCTTGAACCAGATGAAGAGATTTGATGAAATCTCTCAAGGAGAGATTGTCTTTGAGTGTGTGTGGGGGTAGGGAGAAAGAACTAAGGAGGAAGGGTAAATCACTGGGTTGGCCAAGGTATTGATTTTTAATAATTATTTCTCACAGTCCTCCTTTTGATTCTAATTGACAAATGAAATTTCCTCAATAAATCACTAACTGATATTACAAATACTTTACCAAGTATTTTTAACTATGGGACTTATGATGGGTAACAATGTGAAGGGAAAATGAGAAGAAATTGAGCAAGATCTTGACAAAACC
This sequence comes from Dromiciops gliroides, assembly GCF_019393635.1. NCBI lineage: Eukaryota > Metazoa > Chordata > Mammalia > Microbiotheria > Microbiotheriidae > Dromiciops > Dromiciops gliroides. The sequence continues at coordinate 583,112,250 of NC_057863.1, forward strand.
AAAGGGGGCAGTCCCCTTTAGTAAGTAGACCTTACAGATAATATACAGAATGGGAAAAAGAAAACAATGAAAAAATGTCTATTTAAATCTCCCAGATTCTCCTCTTATACAGATGCCTCATTCTCTGGGCATCATCTTGCTGCAGCCGTCTGTTCCAGGTGTGATGTATGAGACGTTCTTCCCAGCTGACAATCCTCTTTAGATTTTCTTCCTCAGTTAAAAATTTCCTACAGAATTAATCTTAACAAATTTTATATTTCCTTGCTAATTACCAGGGCAGATAAAGAAATTTAGTTCAAACCTCATGTCTCTATCATACATAAAACTCTATCATTAGAGACTTCAATTTGGAACCTTTTGGACTAGAGGCTTTACAATTTTTTCCAGTTGTTACATATGAAATTCAGGTACAAAGAGACTATTAGAATCCATTTTTTTTAACTTACCATCTTTCAATCTCCCATTAATAGGAAGAGATTGCATTAAGGAATCTCAGAATCCTTTTTATAAGATGGACTACAATACAAAAATGAATTCCTATAAAAGTTGCCAGACTAACTTCAATTGTAATAAAAGGTTTAGGGATGATATACAAAAACCACAATGAGTGATTAATTTTATGCCAGTTCATATCAAGTAAATCATGCACAGTAATATAGTTTCAACTTTTAGCTCTGTTCAAATGAATAAGCCCTTATAAAAATGAATGTCTCTTTAAGGCATTTGGAAAAATAGACCACACAAAGTTATGCTGATATGTTTTCCTTAACACATAAATGAGAAAATTGTGATATTAACTAAAATAAAAATCTTCTTGACTTTAAAAATATTTGAAGGGGGTGGCTAGGTGGCACAGTGGATAAAGCACTGGCCCTGGAGTCAGGAGTACCTGAGTTCAAATCCAGCCTCTTACACTTAACACTTACTAGCTGTGTGACCCTGGGCAAGTCACTTAACCCCGATTGCCTCACTAAAAAAATATTTGCACCAGTTGTTTCCAATACCATATTCCAATTTCAATACTGTAATGAGAAATTAAAGGACCTTGTCTTATACAGAAACATATAGCTAATAAGATATATCAAAATTCAATACCTAATTGCTAATTGTTTGGAATATGGAAAGGATTAAACTTTCACGTAAAATTACTCAAATCTTATACCTGCATCTCACCATGTTAACATAGATACGGCCCAGCATGAACCTAGGAGATAAGGATCCAATATTGTGTTCATCACATAACAACTGACAGTAGTATAGGAAGTTAACATAAAAGAAATGGGAAATAATTATAGAGTAAGGGAATAAATTTTTCCCTAACTTCATGACAATTCCAGGTCAAAGTTATCTAGACAGACAATTTCATTGAGCCATGCCCCAAATCAGCTATGTTGCATATGTTTCTACTACATGTGTCGTATTGGGGAAATGAAATCAGGAGAATCCTACTGCAACCCTTGCCAAAAGTCAGCCTTTCCCATGACAACTTCACCTGCAGTTTGTACATGTAAAACCCCATAGGGTTGCTGGCATTATGGATTATTGTCTTGATAGAATTCCTTAATGATAATACTTGGAGTCAGACTCAGAACAATGCCATTTAACAGCACCATAATGTCTTAAACATTAAGTTCCAATAATCGGTGTTTTAGGTAAAATCACTTCTCAAGGATCTGAAGTAAGTATTGACGATAGTCTCACATTGGAAGCAGTAAGAAATTCAATATGGAAAATCACATTTTATCTTGATATAGCTTATACTTATGTTAAGTGGATGCTTTTCATCCCTAAATTCAATATGAAATAAATGATTTTCCTTAAATTGATTAATAATAGACAATGAAAGACTTGGGACTTAACCCCCATTGCTCCGCAAAAAAAAAATGATATATTTGTTTATTTTTAATTTTTATTTATTTATTTATTTTGTGAGGTACTTGGGGTTAAGTGACTTTCCCAGGGTCACACAACTAGTAAGTGTCAAGTGTCAAAGGCTGGATTTGAACTCAGGCCCTCCAGATTTCGGGCCAGTGCTTTATCCACTGCACCACTTAGCTGCCCCCAGAATTTCTTTAAACAATGGAAATATCTTTAGGGTGACTCAACGTAGTTTGCATATATTTTCACACATGTTCCAATTCCAAATTAAATCACAAACATAGGTAAAAATCAGATTTCCCATTAGGGTCACATAAGATAGCTCATAAATTATATTTTTCACTAACATAACTGACTGTACAGAAATCCCATTCCTTAAAACAAAAACCAAAAGAGATTCCTGACTTTAATCCCATAATTTAACAAATTCACCTCTTTGATTCATCAGGTTTTGTCTAATTATGTCATTTTGAAAAAATGAGATCCTTCAGGAATTTTATTTTACAATTTGACAAATTACAAGCACCAATTTCACTATTTCTTAGACCATAGAATGATAACAGACTCAGATAAAATAGCAATATCTTTCCTGCTTATAGATTACAGTAACTCAGATGTTTTAGTATTAATTCAATAATTAATAGATTCAGTATAAAATGGCAAGCTTTTACTTTGTGTACCTTGATAATAGATGGAATAATTTTCTATTATGGGAATGTCCACCCTTTCCCAAGGTACTTCCCAGCCTTATTCATGGAGACAGATATGTCACATATTTGCTAGTCTTAGATCTCAAATATTACTTCCTTTGATTGTGGGTGATAATGATTCTCTAAGAACACCCATATAAGGATGGCCAAAGGACACCACAAAGCTAAGAATCAAACTCAAAAAAATAATGTTCAGGGTTCCATAAAAACTTTCCCCTCTAACAATAAAGCCCAATTACAGTAGATTTGGAAACCAGTGTTATCAATATTAAATAATGGTAATACATTAACTTACAAATAAAATTTAATATGCTTTTAAAATATCACATAACAGATCTTTTAGTTACAAAATAATTTTTAAGCATTAATACTTCTTCTTAAAATTATGTTCCCTTCTTAAAAACAGCTTAAAATCTACCCTGATGGTAAAAGAAATAACCAATAAACTTTAATGAAGTGAATTATTTGGAAATTAGAATGATAGATATATATTATTCAAACTCAAAGCAAAAAAATGAATCTATAAAACTGGAATTTGTCAAGATTAAGTTGGTGTAAAATGTCTTTAACCTATATAAAATATAAAAGTATTATAACAAAGTAAATTCTTAGTCACCATCCCCCTTTCATCAAAAGGTGTTTGCAGTGGGCAGGTGTTCCATTTATTCTAACTCAAAAAGGGCAATATCCAATTAAACTAGCCTCATGAACATAACAAAGCTTAGCAGGTCTTTAAAATTGGCTCAATATCGTTTCCTTTCCTTTGTTTTCAATTATATCATTAGAAATAAAGAAAACTAATTATACTTCTGAATCCCACTTATATAATGAATATGTGACAATTTATTAAGACCCCTAGAAATGATTAAAATACATTTATCCCTCTTTAAAGGAATACACATTCTTTCCTTAAAGCAAAATTAACCTTTTAAGAGGGGTAGACTTTGCTGAGATGCTTCAAGATGCATATAACCTCCACAAATGATAAATAATAACCTTAAATTCACTCTACCTTATAAGTAGGCTTGAGATTTGTACTCCGTTTTCACCATACAGACACGGTTGTACCGGGTTGATAAGAATTTATGACTATATGGTCCTAAGAACACTTATAGATTTACAAAGGAGATTTGACAAGTTATTTTCTTTTTATAATTACCAGTTATCCCTTTTAAAATATCTATATAAATACTTGATTAAAACAATAATTCCAAATATTTTATTTTAGAATAACAGTTCTTAATTTATAGTACTTCAGAACATGTGGTCAGCAGAGATAATAGAATGATAGCTTCCTAACAACATCTAGATTATAAGAAAAATTGTTTTTCTGCTATTGCTGATACAATTGCTTACTGAATTGCACATCATAAGAAAATTTAGAAATCTAATACCTTAAATATATTACATATTCTTAAAACAAACTAAAACTAATCAATTAACCAGGTGACTTTAATTTAGTTGGAATGTGTTCTTGCTCTGTACCAGGCATTGCAGTTAAATACTTTACAATTCTGTGATCCCAAAACAACTGTGAGGGGTAGTTTCTATTATTATGCCCTTACAGGGCAGTAAATAGAAATCTCTTGGGCCACAGAACTAGCACATTTCTTAATTTCCAAATAACGAATATCTTTTTTTTTATGTTAGTTCCTAATTTAGTATAATAATCCTGGAACAAGAACACACGCTCAGACTATTATTTTCTGTAGGCAAATTTTGGCTTTAATCAAATCAAATCAAATCAAATAGGTATTCACAATCACTAATGGTGACATTTTAATTTCTGAGTCCTAATATTATTTGCACTTTAAAAGGAAAAGGTTATTATGCATAAATTCATGTGAACCATTTGTTAAAGACACCTGGTGACAATTTCCCAGCTATGTATAAAATTGTTTCTTACTTTCTCAATGAGCTAAAACCTCTGCCCCTACCTTTGATTTGCCAGAAAACAAGCTGAGGTTACTGGGACCTGAAACTCTTTGGCTTTGGCCTCAATCATTACATAAAGAGCATATGAATGGCCAAGCAGCCAGGAAATCTTAATTATATGCATATGCCCAGGAGGGAAATTTATCCTTCCCATGGCCTTGGAAGGGAAAGTTAATTCACTTAATAGAGCAATATTTTGGGATAAATATTCTTACCACCCTGACTCGAATCTCCTTAGTTTTCACACCATAGACAATGGGATTCAGTGCTGGAGGCACAAGGAGATAAATGGTAGACAAAAGGATGTGCACATATGGAGGTACATGACCAAATCGGTGGCTAAAGAAAGAAAAGAAGGCAAGAACATAGAACTCAAGGAAAACAAAAATATGAGCTGTACAAGTATTGAATGCTTTGATCCTTGCCTCTCTCTGAGGAAGGTGGAAAATGGCCTGCAGAATCAGAGTATAAGAGACAAGGACAAATATCATATCAAAACCTAAGATAGAAAAAGCCACAAACAGACCAAAGGCCTTATTAATTCGAGTATCTACAGCAGCTAGCTTGACCACAGCCATGTGCTCACAGTATGAATGTGCTACCATAGTGGAACGAAAGAAGTGCAAGCGTTTGAGCAGGATAGGCCCCAAACTCACCAAAATTATAGCCCTGGCTGCCACCACCCCAACCAGCTGACCCAGAACAGATGGTGTGAGGATAGCTGAGTGACGAAGGGGATTACAGATGGCCACATAGCGGTCAAAGGCCATTGCTAACAGGATACCTGATTCCATGCCCTGGAGGGCATGAATAAAGAAAAGTTGTGTAAGACAAGCATCAAAAGTCATGGTACAAGCATTGAACCAGAAAATGGCAAGCATCTTGGGAGCTATGGAAGCACAGAGACCCAGGTCATTGGCAGCTAGCACAGCCAAGAAGACATACATAGGCTGATGGAGGCTGCGCTCTGAGGGGATAATTATTAAAAGGAGGACATTCCCCAGCAAAGCCACCATGCACAAGGCACAAAAGGGGAACCCAATCCAGAACTGCACATGTTCCAAACCAGACAAACCTATCAGAGTTACCATTGAAGGGTCCAGGTATGAGGTATTGGGTATCACCATGATGATTAATAGTTTCTGTCTTCACCAAGTCTTCTCAGCTTTGTCCAGAGAGAGGAGACTGCTGGTATGATAAATGGTTTTGGAATGACTACGCTTATTGCTCTCACCATCCAACAAGAAGCTCAGTGTTGTAGATTGTAACTTGGGCTGATGCAGAGAACACTGACTGTGACCAGAAGGCCAAGGTCAACAATAGAATTAGAAACAGCAGGAGGACAATAAGATATGGTTCTCCAGTGACTCTCCCCTGAATCATCTAAATGTAAGAAAGAGAGGGATTGGTAAAAGAATGCTCAATATGCCAATGTATGCTCATTGAGGGGCTGGCAATTGTAGTTAATGTGTAAATACACATGATGACTCAAGGAAGCCTAGTTTTTGTGTGTGTGCCCTATGGTTTTAATATTGGGATTTCTGGTAATTTCTGAAGGATATCCTTTGCCACTCATGAAACTTCTTTTTGGATCATTTTGGTGGCTTAAAGGCTGCATTTTTTTCATTTCCAGCAGCTGAGTACATGCTCCCAGCTGTAAAGAGTTGGTTGTCGATTGGGTTTCAATAGTGAATTTTCTTTAAGGTGTTATTTAGAGGTGATTTTAAAAAAATGACACCTCTTATCCTTAGTGGTGGTAATTTTCCTCCATCATTGCAAATCTCATTCATCAGCATCAGCATCATTACTTATGTATTTAAAGTATTTCTCCTGTTAATTTGAAGAAATTCTGAAAGCCCCAGAGGAATACGTCAACAAAGATAATTTGAGAATAATTCTCAAAATTTCCTAACAGTATAAACCACAAAAGAAATGGACAAGGATTGAAAGAACAATGTGCACATCACTTCTGCTTTGTAAAAAAAAAAAAGATTAGAACTGGTTTCATCACTCAAAAAGTGAAAGGCCCAGCATAAATGAGGAAAAGAAAAAAGTCAGTCTGTTCCTGGCTACTAAAGGAATTTAGTATAATACCTCTATTTTATTTTTCCAAGCCTAGATTGTACTCCCTTTTCACTTCCTTCTCTTAGAGTCTTTAAAAACTTAATTTAGTTTGAAAATTTAATTGTTTCAAAGGTTTAATGAGGTTCCATTTAATACATGAGATATTTTTTGGTCTCATCTCCCTACAAAGTTGTAATAATTTTCCACATTTTGATATCACTTATTTCTAATATTTATGTGTTTTGAATTTACATGACTTTGTAAATGTTACCCTGGATTTTTTCAGGAATCAACTCAAGTTGTATCTTGTGTAAAATCCATTTCCATGACCTATGCTGTCTATCAGTGACTGCATGTTACTGATAATGACATGAGGTTATAGAGCTAGTCTGTAATTACAAATCATAGAGCTGAGTTTCATAAAAGCAGAGACAGTTTCCATTTAGGAAAATTATCCAGACCGAAAGGATAAAAAAATAAAGGGAGTATCTGAATTTGAGGGATAAGAGTAATAGAGACTTTCAGGAATAATGAAGGAGATATAGTTAGGTCAGTCCAGGATGGACTGAAATGTAAAGGAGAAAACTACTGAATCAGAAAGAGAAATGGTTTGGTTTCACAGTAAAAAGTGAGATAGGCCAAGAATCAGGAAGACCTACATTAAAATCCGTCCTTAGACCCCCTATTATCTTTGTATACCATGGGAAGTCACTTACCTTCTTTCTGCCTGAGTTTCCTCAACTGTAAATATGGATAATATAGCACTTAACCCAAAAAGTGGATTTGAGGATGAAATGATTTATTTTATAATTCGTAGCTTAGTTTCTGAAACATAGTAGTCATCTAATAAGTGATGTTTTTCCTCCCTTTCCTAGGATCCAACATGTAAGATCACACGGAAGAACAGAAATTGAAACTAGCTAATCTGTTCGGATGTGAAGCTCAGCTTTAGTCACATTGAAATTACTACAAAATAAAGAAAAATTCTGGGGTCTGCAATTATACACACCTATACACAAAACATACAGATATGTATATGTATATACATACACATATATACATATATGTATGTATATAGAGTATACCATTATATGTATGTATGTATACAATGTATATACATGTGTATATGTGTGTGTTTATACATACACATACATACATACACACAATACACACATAATTAATCCCCCCCAAAAATTCCAACTGTGTTCTATCTGAACTAATGGAACAAGAGTGTCTTTCATTAGGTCAAGCACTATGAAAGATGAAAGGGTCAGAGTGACTCTACATTTCCTTCATTCTAGAATTAATATCCACTTAATTTCCAGGACAAAGGAGTCTAAATTTTCAGGAATAAAAGGTGACATTTTAAGGAAGAGAGAGCACTGGAAATCTATGAGTGCTTATTGCTTTCCATATAGAGTCCTCCCTTATGGAAGAGCTAAGGAAAATTGATAAGAACAGGTCAGGACAAAGGTTATCTAAAGAAGCCTTTATTAATGGGGAAAAACTCTCTAAAATAAACAAGGTGATGACAGGCATAATTTGTTCAGAACCATTAAGATAATTAGACTAATTTAAAAGGGACTCACTTATAGACATTGGAGGTAGAGGACAAATTAGACGTCGATTTGACATTGTTTTTTCATGTAGGACACAGTTCTAAAGACAATAACTTCATTCCCTCTAATCACCTTTTCCATTGTCCTACTGGTGGTATGATTTTGTCCTACCAATTGGGGTGCATTCCCAAAGTTTGGATTTATAACTTGATTAATAAACCCCTATTCCCTAAATTCCATTCTTCTCACTGGTAGACTTTTATTACAAAATTTGTGTTTAATTGTTATCATTATATTTTCAATTTAATCAATAAAAGTTTATGGATTTTATTTCATCTATTGTTATTTAAGTTTCTACATATTTTTCTAGATTTTGCTGTTGGTCCACAAAGCCTTAAATATTTACCCTTTACAGTAAATGTTTGCCCATCTCTGGAATAGAAGAAAGACTTTCCAAGAATTCTCAGTTTATTTCATGATAAAATCTAGAACATGTCTGTAAGCAATAGTGAACTCTGAGTTCCCAGATTAAAGTAGTTACATCCTAGGAGAAAGTAGGACAGTGGATGTCGGTCACTCAACAATCCATCATAAATCATTTAATATGTGCCTAATATGTGAAGAGGTACCCATCCAGGTGTTGATGAATACTGGCTTCTTGTGAAAATCTGTCTTGGTCAACAGGGGTCACTCAAAGTGGTTGAGACATGAGTGCTGAGAGACAAGTAGCAAATACCTAGCAGTGGAAGTTGGTATGTCAGAAATTGTTCACTCACATTGTTGAGTTTTGGGGTGTGTGTGGGGGGGTAAAGGAAATTTGCTGAAAACAACACAAGCCAACTATACTAGCATTTTCTCTCTTAAGATCACATAGACCCTATTTCCAAAGAGAATCAAACCTGGTAGTGAACTTAGAGATCATTGAATTCAACTCCTCATTTTATACATTAGGAAACCAAAATCTGTGCTAGGAGTGGAGTGAGGGAGAAATGGAAATAAGATTTGCTTAAAAGCACAAAGATATTATGTGGCAAAATCAGATCTTGAAAGTCAGGTTTGCTAGAATATTTTTTGTTCCACTAAATCATTGATTCATAGTTCCAACCACCCCACCCAGTATTCACCATTCTCCTATAAACATAGGCACTCACCAGGATGAAATTGAAATCTTAGTTGAAAATAAATAGTGACTGTCAGGGAGAGGTTCAAAGAGCTAAGTAAACCTTGCTGACGGCATCGCACTTAGCCATACTGGTTATACTGGCTCAGGCTTACTGCTTTCACCTTGGGAGGGCTAGAACTTGATCCAAAGTAAGCTACTTCCAAGATAATTGCTAAACACTGGACCATGGGGTTTCTTATTAAAACTGTAACATCAAACCCTCTGGGACTTATTGAGAAACTGCTTTGAGGCCCAGAGTAACAGAATAGATGATACTAATACCATCCCTGGAAGTAAGATGTGAAGAATTTCAAAACATCACAGATGTTAGTATCTTTTTAAATGGTCAGGGACTTTACTCTCTCTAATGACTATGGGACTGAATGGTGCCAGAAACCAAGTCCTTTTTGTCTGTGTGGTCTTGGAGCAGTTAAGTTGCCCATGTCTATATCTCTTGAAGAAATTATAATTATATCGATCACACATATGCATGGGGCTTAGTGGGATTTCTAAATACCTCTAGTAAAAGGAATCCTATGGTTAAATGTCTTCCATTCTGGTTTTGAATAACTCATATTGTTTGAAAGTTTGTATTTTTATTGTTATCAGTCTTGTCAGTTTTGTTCAACACTTCTTGATACAACTTGGGATTTTCTTGGCAAAGATGCTGGAATAGTTTGCCATTTACTTTTCCACCTCATTTTACAGTTTAGGAACTAGGAAGAACATGGTTAAGTGACATGCCCAGTCACACAGCTAGTTAGTGTCTGAGACCCTGAGACCAGATTTGAACTCATGAAGATGTGTTTTCCTGACTCCTGGCCCAACATTATATCCACTGTACCATCTAGCTACCCATGTGCATATCTATGTCTAATCTAAGTTATTCTTATTTCAGTGCCTTCTCTTCCTTTTATCAAGGTCTTATTAGAGATAAGAAAGATTGATTTGTGATTTTTATTTTTTAAAGAATGTTCTTATTTTATTTTTTCTCAATGATCAATAAATCAATTTTTAACATTCATTTTTATAACTTTTGAGTTCCAAATTCCCTCCCTCCCCAACATATGTTGATAAGTGCTGTCATGCAAAACATATTTCCATATTAGCTATATTGCAGAAAAGAAAACAGACAAAAATAAAACAAAACAAGCAAAAAAAGCAATAAAAATAATGAAAGCAAAAGAGTTAATTCCAATCTACATTCAGACTCCATAAGTTATTTTCTCAGGAGGTAGATAGCGTTTTCATCATAAATCCCTTAGAATTTGCTTGTATCTTTGTATTGCAGAGAATAGCTAAGTCATTCACATATGATCATTGTACAATATTGCTTCTACTCTCTATAATGATATATTGCATTGCTCATTTTATTTTTTATCAGTTCATTTAAATTTTCCCAGGATTTTTTCTGAAGCTTCTCTCCTCATCACCTCTTTTAGCAAAATTGTATGCCATCGGGGTGGCTAGGTGGCACAATGGATAAAGCACCGGCCCTGGATTCAGGAGTACCTGAGTTCAAATCCGGCCTCAGACACTTGACACTTACTAGCTGTGTGACCCTTCGGCAAGTCACTTAACCCCCATTGCCCCGCAAAAAAACAAACAAAAAAAATTGTATGCCATCACAATTATAGTTCAGTCAATCCCTAATTAATGGTCTTTCCTTCCATTTCTAAATACTTTGGCACCAGCAAAAGAGGTTCTATAAATATGTTTCTATTTGAAAAACCTTTTCTTTTTTCTTTGCTCTCCTAGGGATACAAACCTAGTAGTGATATTACCATATATAACCCTTTCGACAAAGTTCCAAATTGTCCTCCAGACTTCTTGGATCAGTTCACAACTCAACCAAAAGTGTGTTATTGTCCCCCAATTTTTCCATATCTCCTCCAATATTTGTCATTTTCCTTTTCTGTCATATTAGCCAATGTGACAGGTGTGAGGCAGAACCCCAGAGATGTTTTCATTTGCATTTACCTAATCAATAGTAACTTAGACAAATTTTTCATATCACTATGTGTAGCTTTGATTTTTCTTTTTATTTATTTTGAACCTAAATACAAAAAGATAAAAGAGAACATTTCCATGTAAACAGAACAAGATGAAGAGATTCACTATAAAATTAAGAACTGCTATTTCACATTGTTTTTTTTGAAAAAAATATAATGAGTACTATACTCTAAAATTCTATACAATAAGTACACTTTCAAAGCTACTCTATTTTCTATGCTTCCATCTGAATTTTACCTTATTCTGTTATGGATTTTTAATACTTCTCCCCTTCCCTCCAGTCCTAGAGATGACTATCATTAGACACACATACATACATGTGTTATGGGGAAATAGGGTAGGGATTTGGGTTTGGGGTTCAGGTTGTGGTTCTTAGGAATTCTTCTTTAAAGTATTACACCCTCTTGCACACAAATCCAATAGAATATGATAATAGTTTATTTAAGGGCTGGGGAAGGGAAACCAAGAGAGAAATCCTTTGACTTCTTCTCATGGGGAAAAAGGCATGGCACAGAGTGTGATTCTGAGATACCAATTTCCTTGAGCAGGAGACAGGCAGATACTTTTATAGAGGTTTGATGGTGGTTCAATGAAGTGATTGTCTGATTATGGAAAGTTGCCTTATTGAGGAAGGACTATCCCCCATTGGTGGTGGCTGAAGGAGTTGGGTGAAGGGTGGCTGCAGATCTCTCAAGCCATCTCTCTCCTCCTCAGGCCACAAAGGCAGCAGCCACACCTAATCTTATCTCCCCAGGGGTGAGGGAGACTAGAATGAAGGGTTCTGGTCCCAAAGCTAGCTCCATTGCGATCTGGTTCCACTTACCTCTTTAGGTGTGTCTATCCTTTGATTTAGTTTCTCAAGGAGAAGGTTCTTTGATGTACCCCTGAGAACTTCTGGAGTGCTCTGGGCCCATAACACATAAATACATACATACATATATATATATATATATGCACACAATATACACCTACATGTTTGCATACATGTATGTATGAATATATGTATGTGTGCACATATATGTAAAAACATTTAATACAAACTATTATTTTTAATTTCTTTCTCTGGATGCAGACAGCATCTTGCTTCTGTATTTTATAAAATATTGTTTTTAGACTATTTCTGGCTAAATTGTTTGGAAACTAGGCTGGCATTTCTGAGATATTGCTACTTTTAAATTAATGGCTGTTGTACCCATTTAGGTAGTAAGCATTTATTAAAATATATTAAATATTAGGAAAGCATTGAGCACATTTAACACAAGCTGAAAAAAAAAATACCCAGCACCATATTGCCTCTAAGAGAGAGCACATGGCCCCAAGCAGAGTTCAGAAGCCCTACATTACCTAAAGATGATAATTCTTACCAACCAGACAGCCTTCCCAGTCTAGTGTGCAAGCCCAGAATGGCGTTCACATTTTGATCTGTCTTTTTCCTCTTTATGAGTTTGAAGTATTATCTTCCCATGTAGGAATATAAATAGTTTGATCTTTTAATATAAGTCTTTTTCTTGTTTATCTTTTTATGCTTCTCCAGGGTCTTGTATTTGAAAGTCAAATTTTCTATTCAGTTCAGGTCTTTTCATAACAAATGCCTGAAACACTTCTTTCTCCTTGAAATTCCATGTTTGCCTCTGAAAGATAATGCTTAGTTTTGCTGGGTACATGATTTTTGGCTGTAGTCCCAGTTCCTTTGCCCTCTGGAATATCATATTCCATGCCCTCTGGTCCTTTAATGTAGAAGCTGCTAGATCTTGCTTTATCCTTATTGGAGCTCCACAGTATTTAAATTCCTTTTTTCTAGCTGCTTGCAATATTTTCTCCTTGACCTGGGAATTCTGGAATTTGGCTATAATATTCCTGGAGGTTTTCCTTTTGGGATCTCTTTCAGGAGGTGATCAGTGGATTCTTTCAATTTCTATTTTAGCTTCTGCTTCTAGAATATCAGGGCAATTTTCCCTCACAATCTCTTGGAGGATGGTGTCTAAGCTCTTGTTTTGGTCATGGTTTTCAGGTAGTCCAGTGATTTTCAAATGATCTCTCCTAGATTTATTTTCTAGGTCAGCTGTTTTTCCAAGGAGATATTTCACATTGCCCTCTATTTTTTCATTCAATTGGATTTGCTTTACTGTGTCTTGGTTTCTCATAAGGTCACTAGCTTCCATTTGTTCAATCCTAATTCTTAGGCAATTATTTTCAGCAGACAGTTTTTTAATCTCCTTTTCCATTTGGCTTTTCAAACTGTTGACTTTTTTCTCATGACTCTCCTGCATTGCTCTCATTTCTCTTTCTGTCTCCACATCTACATTCTATTTCTCTTACTTTCTCTTCAAAGTCCCTTTTGAGAGCTTCCATGGCCTGAGACCAGTTCATATTTTTCTTGGAAGCTTTGGATGTTGGAGCTTTGACCCTATTATTATCTTCTTCTTCTGAGGATGTATTGTGGTCTACCTTTCCCCCAAAGAAGTTTTCAATGGTCTTCTGCTTTCTCTTACTCATCCTGGCTTACTATTTCTTGGCTTTTTACTCCTTAAAGTGTAGCGCTGCTTCTAAGACACACTGTTCGTACTACAGCGTGGCCCAGGGGGTGATTGGGCTTCTTCTCAGTCTGCCTGGCTTGTGAGTAATCACAGCCACTTTCTCTTTGACCCGGAAACAGAAGTCTGATTGAACTCTGATTCTCTATGGTCGGAAGCTTGGTGTGCTTTTACCCCTCCCCACCTGGGCCACCACCACTCGATTCAGCCCACTGGTTCAGACCCAGGGTACTTTGCCCCAACTCCAATAGATACTGCCTCCACTTCACCCAGGCCTACCGCCGAACCTTCTCACCAGTCCATAATCAGAGCCTCAGAAGCTGCTGGTGCTGAAGACTCTGACATACGCTGGAAGCAGTGTCCCTGGCTGGGTCGGGATCGAGTGCTGAGCTGTCCAGCCTGATCAGTAGGTGATCAGAATTGCCCTCTTTTTCGGAGAAATAGTCTCACTCTGTTCTTATGTGCATTAGGCTGTTCTGGGTTTTGATTTTTACCGCATTATTTGGGCATGAATGGATGGGTTTATCTGGAGCTTGTGGGAGTCACAGCCTCTCCTCTGCCATCTTGGCTCTGCCCCTTTTTCCTCTTTAGATAAAGGTGGCTCCTACACACTGATCAAAGCTAATTGGCTAGCATCATTCAGTTCCATTAGTTAACATTACCTGAAGATGGTCCATATTAAAATGAGCTCTACAGTGATGACATCAGGGTCTAATGCAAAGACAGATCCCCTAAGGGCAAAGGCACATTCAAATAAGTGTGGTTGTATTCAATTTGCTTTACTGAGCTGGTCAGTCTCATCTCTATTGTACTTTTGTGCTGGTTCTGAAAGAGTGCAGCTAAATTTCCTGAGCTAAACTTTTGAGGGCGGGGTCTCTGGGTCCCCCCCAAACCCATTATTAATAATTATTTTCTCACATTTCATAATTTCGTTATAGTTGTTTCGAGTATTTATAATATTCAAAGTGACAGCCACTCAAAGTTGTTCTTAAAACAATATTGCTATTATTGTATACACCATGCTCTTGGTTTTCCTGATTTTGCTCTTCCTTATTTCATGCAAGTGTTTCCATGTTGTTGTTTTTTTCCCTAAAAATCAACAAGTTCATCATTTCCTATGGCACAGTAGTATTCCATCACAATCATATGCCACAACTTCCTTGACAATTTCCCCAATTGCTGGACATATTTGCAGTTCCCACTTCTTTACCACTGCAATGAGAGCTGCTATAAATATTTTAACATATATAGGTATATTCCTTATTTTTTTCCTTAATCATCTTGGGAAACAAACCTACTAGTCGTATTGGTGGGTCAAAGGGTATAGGCAATTTAATAACTCTTTGGCCATAATTCCAGATTGCTCTCAAAAATGTTTGGGTTAGAAACCAAGCCAGAATGTTGGAGAAAAAAAAAGTTGCCTGAACTGTCCCCAATTTGACATCAAAACAACTTAAAATACATTTCAAAACAAATTCTGGAGTGATAAAATCCACAAAATGATGGGGAAAATCAATTTTCTGGCCCAAGATTACTTAGATGGACTACAGGAAAAGGTCTGTCTCACTTGGATAAAAGGGTAGCATAGCCCAGCACAGGTGGAATCTGGGTAAAATTTAACAGGAGGCCCCTAACCCAACTACAAATCAGCAACCCAGCCTTTATGGCTCTTGCTCAATAGGGCAGTGGCAAGCAGGTCAGATGTGTAGTCTCCAACCCCATTTCAACAGGCTAGTTGTAAGGCCTAGGAGGCCTTGGCACAGCTTGCTAGACTAGACAAGGTAACACCAAAACAGCAGGCAAGCTGCAATCCCTAGAGCCCCCTGCTCAGAAAGTTCATGATCAGCTCCCTTGAACTCTGGGTAAGAAGCTTGGGATAGTGCCCCCTGTACACCATGAGCACAGTTTTACTTCTGACTGCCCCTCCCCTAATCTGCCCTTCTTTCTGTCACCCCTCCCTCATCCCCTTCAACTCATACTTTCCTGCAGGGTAAGATAGATCACCGTACCCAATTGACTATAAATGTTATTCCCTCTTTGAGCCAATTCTGATGAGATTAAGGTTTACTTGCTCCCTGGCACCTCTCCTATCTTCCCCTCCACTGTATAAGCTTTTTTCTTGCTTCTTTTATATGAGATACTTTACCCCACCTCTCTCTCTTTCAATGCATTTCTCCCTCACCCTTTAATTTTTTTTAAAGATAGCATCCCTTAATATTCAACTCACACCTGTTGCCTCTGTCTAAATATACTCCATCCACCTGCCCTAATAATGAGAACATTCATATGAGTTACAAGTATCATCTGCCCATGTAGGAAAGTAAACAGTTTAACTTTTTAATATTCCTTATGATTTCTTTTTCCTGTTTACCTTTTTATGCTTCTCTAGATTCTTGCATTTGAAAGTCAAATTTTCTATTCAGCTCAGGTATTTTCATCAAGAATGCCTGAAAAACCTTTCATTGAATTCCCATTTTTCCCCTGAGGGACTAAACTCAGTTTTGCTGGGTAGGTGATTCTTGGTTGTAATCCCAGGTCCTTTGCCCTCCTGAATATCCTACTCTAAGCCCTCCAATTCTTTAATGTAGAAGCTGCTAAATCTTGGGTTATCCTGAGTGTGGCTCCACAATACTTGAATTGTTTCTTTTTTGGATGATTGCAATATTTTCTTCTTGACCTGGGAGCTCTGGAATTTGGCTATAATATTCCTAGGAGTTTTCATTTTAGGATATCTTTCAAGAGGTAATAAATGGATTTCAATTTCAATTTCAATTTCAATTTTAGAAATCTTCCCTAACAATTTCTTGAAAGATTATGTCTATGTTATTTTTTTGATCATGGCTTTCATGTAGTCTAATAATTTTCAAATTATATCTCCTGGATCTATTTTCCAAGTCAGGTTTTTTTCTTAATAATATATTTCACATTGCCTTCAATTTTTTTCCATTCTTTTGATTTTGCTTTATTATTTCTTGATTTCTCATTAAGTCATTAGCAAACATTTGCTCAATCTTAATTTTTAAGGAATTACTTTCTTCAGAGAGCTTTTGTACCTCCTTTTCCATTTGATCATTTTGGCTTTTAAAGGTATTATTTTCCTCATTGGATTTTTTGTATTTCTTTTTTGCCTTTTGGCCTAATCTGTTTTTTAAGGTGTTATTTTTTTCAGTATTTTTTTTGAGTGTGTTTGTCTCTTTTACCAAGCTTTTTTCCCCCACAATTTTCTTGCATCACTCTCATTTCTCTTTCCATTTTCCCCCTCTATCTCTCTTACTTTATTTTCAAAGTCCTTTTTGAGTGCTTCTGTGGCCTGAGACCAATTCATGTTTTTCTTGGAAGCTTTGGATATAGAAGATTTGAGTATATCTTCTTCTGAGGGTGTATTTTGATCTTCCTTGTCACTATAAAAACTTTCCAGGGTCAGAATTCTTTTTCTGTTTGCTCATTTTCCCAGTCTATTTCTTGAATTTTGGGTCTTTGTTAAAGTGGAACAGTGCTTCTATGGTGGAGGGCACACTATCACAAGCTTCAGGGGGTTTGTGCACCTGTTTCCAAAGATACTTTTAGGAATTTGTAAGCTTTTAGTTTTTCCAAGGTGGTATGATTTAAGGAGAAGTATGTTTACTACTCTTATGGCAAGTTCTCTGGTATGTAAGCAACCACAAGCCTTTTTTTCTGCCCTGTAACTATGAAAACAATTCACTCCACTATGGCTGCAAGTTCTGGTGTGCTTGTGCTCCTACCCTGTCTGGGGCCACCACCCAAGACTGTGACCTGGATCCAAGTATGGGCAAAACAAGAGTACTGCCTCAGTGTTAGCAAAGAGACCTCTGTAATCTCCCTCTGGCCAATTGTTCTACCCCCTTACCATCTGTGGATTGAGTTCCAGAAGTAGTTGCTGCTGCTGCTGATTAACAGACTCCCAAGGCTTTGCTATGGCTGGTGTCACCTGTGCTGCGGTGTGCTCCACTCTCACCCCAGTACAACAGACCTTTCTTGCTGAACCTCTCAGTTGTCTTTGGCTGGAAAATTATTTCACCCTATCTTTTTTATGGATCCTGTTGCTCCAGGAATTGTCTTATGGCATTATTTGAATATATTTGGATGGGTTTGAGGGAGAGCTCAGGCAAGTCCCTGCCTTTCCTTAGCCATCTTGGCTCTGTCCTCAATATACTTTTTGTTTTCTTAGTAGTACATGGCACCTAACCAAAAATTGACTATGTATGATGGCATGAAAACCTCACAATCAAATGCAGAAAGGGAGAAATGTTTTTTGTTTGTTTTATTTATTTTTTTTTAAGTGAGGCAATTGGGGTTAAGTGACTTGCCAAGGATCACACAGCTAGTAAGTGTTAAGTGTCTGAGGCCAGATTTGAACTCAGGTACTCCTGACTCCAGGGCCGGTGCTCTATCCACCATGCCATCTAGCTGCCCCCAGGGAGAAATGTTAAATGACTCTCTTTCAGATCATAATGCCATAAAATCATATATATATGTATATGTAGATAGATAGATTAAAAATTAAATGGAAACTAAATAACCAAATTCTAAAGAAGTTCTGGGTCAAAGAAGAAATGATAGAAACAGTCAATAATTTCATCAAAGTAAATTATAATAATGAAACAACATAGTAAAATATATGGGCTGCAGTCAAAGTAGTAATTACAGGGAAATGTATATCTCTAAATGTACACATCATTAAAACAAAGAGCAATTCAATGAATGGGGCATGCAACTGAAAAAATAAAACCTTAAAGAACAAATTAAAAATCCCCTATTAAAGACCAAATTGTAAATCCTGAAAAACGTGGAGATTAATAAAATTAAAAGTAAGAAAACTGTCGAAGTAATAAATAAAACTAAAATCTAGTTTTATGAAAAAAACTAATAAAATAGGTAAACTATTGGTTATTTTGAGTTAAAAAGAAATATGAAAACCAAATTACCAGTATGAAAAATGGAAAGGTTTGGGGGGCAGCTAGGTGGCATAGTGGATAAAGCACTGGCCCTGGATTCAGTAAGACCTGAGTTCAAATCCGACCTCAGACACTTGACACTTATTAGCTGTGTGACCCTGGGCAAGTCACTTAACCCCATTGCCTTAAAAAAAATGAAAGGGGTGAATTCACCACCAATGAGGAAGAAATTAAAGCTATAGTTCAGAATTATTTTGCCCAATTATATGCTAATATAACTGATAAGCTACGTGAAATTGATATAGGTTTACTAAACTATAAATTGCCCAGATTAAGAGGAATGGCTATCAATGAACTCCCTAAGAAAAGATTTCCAAGGCCAGATGAATTTACTCATGAATTCTAAAATTTAAGATTCTAAAACTCTAAGTGAATTAAAAAATGTAAAGACCATTTACTTCCAATATTATATAAACTATTTGGGAAAATAGGTAAAGAAGGGGTCCTACCAAATTCCTTTTATGATGGAAATATGGTGTTGATACCTTAAGCAGGAAGTGTCAGAGAAAGAAAACTATGGGCCAGTTTCCATATTGAATATAGATGCAAAATAAGTAAATACATATACAAAATACTAGCAAGGAGATGACAGCAATATATCACTTCATATGGTATCATCAAGTGGGATTTATAGCAGGAATATAGAGTTAGCTCAATATTAGGAAAACTATCAGCATAATTGACCATATCAATAACAAAACTAATAGAAATCATCTGATTATCTCAATAGATTATTTTGACAAAACAAAACTCTTTCCTATTAAAAAACACTGGAAAACATAAAGATAAATGGAACTTTCCTTAAAATGATAAGTATATTCTAACTAATAATATCAACAATCAGTATCTGTAACGGATAAATTAGGGGCCTTACCAAAAAGATCAGGGGTAAAATAAGAATGTCCATTAACACAATTATTATTCAATATTGTACTAGAAATATTAGGATAAGCAATAAAAGAAGAAAAATTAATTGCAAAAATTAGAATATAAAATGAGGAAACAAAATTATTACTTTTTGTAGATAATATGGTATACTTGGAGAATCAACCAAAAACTTCTCCAAATAATTAACAACTTTAGCAAAGTTGCAAGATATGAAATAAACCATCAGCATTTCTATATGTTATCAGCAAAGCTAAGCAGCCAGATAGAATCCAGCAAGAGATAGAGAAATTCCACTTAAATAAACTAGAGTCTACCTGCCAAGACAAACTTAATTACTATATGAACACATCTACAAAATACTTTTTACACAAATAATATGAGTTCCAAACAATTGGAAAAAATAAATTGCCCATGGATAGGCTGACCTAATATAATAAAAATTACAATTCTAATTAAATTAATTTTATTATTCAGTGTCTTACCAATCAAACTACAAAAATTGTTTCCTAAAGCTAGAGAAAAATAACAAGAAAATTCAGCTGGAACAACAGAAGGACAAAAATATCAAGGGAATTAATGAAAAAATGCATAAGAAGGTGGCTTTCCTGCAGCAGATCTGAAACTATATTATAAAGTGTCTATCATAAAAACTATCTGGTACTGGTTAAGAAATGGAGTGGTTGTTCAGTGGAATAAATTAGGTACACAATATAAAGCAGTATCTGACCATAGTTATCTAGAGTTTAATAAACCCAAAGATCAAAATTTTGGGGACAAGAAAGCACTATTTCACAAAAATTACTGGAAAAACTAGAAAATTTTGGCAAAAGGTAGTTATAAACCAATATCTTACAATGTATACGAGGACAAGGTCAAACTAGGCATATGATTTGATAAAAAGGGTGATATAAGAAAATCAGCAAAACACGGAAAATTTTACCTGTTAGATCTTTAGATAAGGGAAGAATCTATAACAAAAAGAGATAGAGACAGTTGTAGAATATAAAGAATGCTAGAATAGAGGTAGCAACCCAGCTGAACCCTCCAAACACCCCACATAAGGACTTTAAAATATGACTTCAAATCAAATTCTGGGGTGGTGCCATCAATAAAAGATTAGGGTGAATTTTTTTTCTTTCAAGCTCAAGATAGTTTAGGATATTGAAAGGAGAAATCTGAGACACTTGGGTAGGGGCCAGCCTGAAGCGCAAATGGCAGCAACACTAGCAGTGGACCTTGGAGGTAACTATGACAGATGCAGCAATAGCTTCTGGAATTCTCTGCCTAGTTCAAAGACTGAGAGGATCTCTACTGCTTGTATTTGGAGGGAACAGGTGCTTGGTCACGTCAAGTGCTAAAAGGAGTAATAGTACTTGTTGTTACAGGGGAATTACTGAGTAAAAACCACAGCATAGACCAAGAGAGCAATGACTACACTTTTCTATAGATCGAAACACCTTGGAAACGCTGAAAACTTACAAACTCCCAGAAGCACCATTGGAAACAGTGGGAAAAAATGTGTGAAGCTTCAGAAATTGACCACCTTTTCCCCCAACTAAGCAAAGCCTGACTCTAATGTAAAGTTCAATGTCAATGAATAGGTTGAGAAAAGAGACAAGAGCAAAAAAGAACCAGATCATAGATCAAGAAACAAACTCAGAAGAAGACAATATGAAAAGAGCTAAAAGCTACACATCAAAGGGGGGGGATGAAAGTTGGATAGAAGCCTCCAAATAATTTCTGGAACACATAAATTAAGTGATGAAATTGGTGGAGGAAAAATTGGAGGTGAGGTTGAAGAAGAATGATGCAGAAAAAAATAGGAAGATATTTAACAGCATGGTTAAAGAAGTACAAAAAATCTTGAAGAAAAAGAATCCTAAGAAGCAAAATTGATAAGTGGAAAAATAGGTACAAATGTTTACTGAAGAAATCAGGCAACTGGAAGCAAATGACAGATATCAAGAAGCAACAGGTAAGAAGAAAACATTAAGAAACAACAAAAATCAAAAGAATGAAAAAGAAGAGAAGAAAATATGACATATCTCATTGGATAAAGAACTGACCTGGAAAATAGATTAAGGAGAGTTGATTTAAAAATTATTGTACTACCTATAAGCTATGATTAAAAAAGAGAGCTTAAGCATTATATTTACAGGTACTATAAATTAACACTTGATTGATAACTTAGAACAAGAGGGTAAAATAGAAATTGAAAGAATACACCAATCACCTGTTAAAAGAGATCTACAAGGGGCATCTAGGTGGCACAATGGATAAAGCACTGGCCTTGAATTAAGGAGGACTTGAGTTCAAATGAAGCCTCAGACACTTGACACTTACTAGCTGTGTGATCCTGGGGAAGTCACTTAGCCCTCATTGCCCTGCCAAAAAAATGAAAAAAAAATAAAAGAGATCTACAAAATGAAAATTCCAAGTAATTTTATAGGCAAAGGAGAAAATATCAAAAGCAGCC
This sequence comes from Dromiciops gliroides, assembly GCF_019393635.1. Lineage (NCBI taxonomy): Eukaryota > Metazoa > Chordata > Mammalia > Microbiotheria > Microbiotheriidae > Dromiciops > Dromiciops gliroides. Next base: position 583,134,445 of record NC_057863.1, read on the forward strand.
AAAAAGAAACAATTCAATATCATGGACCCACAATTAATATCACACTTGATTTAACAGCTTATAAATAGTACACAAATTAGTAGAAGTGATCAACTCTGAAATACTTAGCTACTATGTTCAATATAATGATCCAAGAAAGTTCTGAAGTATTCAAGATGAAAAATGTTATCTGCCAGCAGAAAGAGAATTGATTAACTCTGAGCACAAAATGAAGTGTAACTTTTTACTTTATTTTTCTTTTCTTTTTCCAGCATAGCTAATATGGAAATAAGTTTTGCATGATTTCATATCTATAATTAATATAGTGTTTATCTTCTCCATGGGTGGGGAAAGTGTTGGAGAAAGGGAGAAAATTAGGGAATCAAAATTTTAAAAAGAATGTTAAAATAAGTAATATTTAATTGAGGGAATACGATGCAAAAAGGTAGCAAAAATGGGGGATGGTGCAACCAGGGAGTACCCATCATGGAGGCTTCTTGTTCTATAGAGTGGAAACCAAAAAAAACATCAGATACAGAGTGGAACAAGGCAATGTCTAGTTTCTTTTCTTCATAAAAGTCGGCATTGGAAGGAGTTTGGTATTCCACTCCTTGTGACCTTTCAAACAAAGGGGCAAAAATATAATGAAATAATCTATCATCAGAAAATAATAAATGTGAGTGACAGGAAATTTCCCTGATTATTTTTTCTGGCACATTTTTCTGCTTTTTCTTAGAACATAATTCCATATTAACTTGTACATATTTATGCTCATGTCTAATGGAAACTGTCGCTGCTGTCTTCATGGAATTTTAAAATACACATTCAATTTTTAGACAGTTTTAAAGCTCTTCCTGACTCTCTTCTCTGTTGATAAGACTTCAGGTAGGTCAATTCATATCTTGTCTGTTCACTGTCTCATCACTATATCTTAAAGGGAATTTCCCCCTGTCTTTATGTCTTCATGAAGATATGTAGGAAGTTCTGAGGGTTTCTATCTCATCAAATTGAGATAGAAAGGTGACCTTAACTTCATTTTCCTCATCTATTTTGTCCACTCCTCCTCTTCATCTGCATAAAAATGCTTCAATTATGAAGACAAATGAAAGCATATATATAAAATGACTTACAAATCTTCAACAGGCATATATTTATGATATTGACGACGACGACGATGATGATGATGGTGATATATTAAGTTAAACATTATATAGGACCTAACAGATTCATTCTATGGTTTCAGGCATATGCTACAATTACCTAGGTATTTGGATGGAAAGGTCATACAAGAAGCATGAGTTACAGAAATAATAAGGAAATATAGTCATTACACATGGATGCTTCAATTTAATTAAATTGGCCTTAAAAGCTTATGAATTCTATTAGTAGGAATGATTAATTAATTCCCAAAAAAATTTAATAAAATATAAATTAGGGAGAAAGTAAACAGATGAGTGAGAGATCACCTCTCATCTTTGAATACACTCTGTTAATAAACATCACTGACAGAATGGTCACAACAAACATTAATAACACCATCTACCAGACATCAATAACATCATCTTCTTCATCATATCGTCATAATTTATAATTGACACAAATACCATAATTTCATCACCATCATTTCCATAACTTCCATTATCAGCAATATCACCATTAACACTACCATCATAATAATCATAATCCATCCTTCCTTCATCATTATCAGCAAACAATTCTTTAGTATTTACAGAATAATTAACCCTGGGCAGGGGGAATAGAGAAACTTGCATTCAAGAGAAAAAACATGCCCAACCAATTATGTGGGTGTTTTTTATGTATGTTTGTATGTATGTGCTTTAGTCATTCACAAATCCTTCATAACAATTTAAAAGACTCTATATTCTTGTGTCTCTTCTTACCTACTTGGTATGTGTCTTGTAAAACTTGATCATGGAGGGCAACAACTCCACTTCTGTCCTTACTTGAAATAGCCATGGTGTCAAATTCAGATGGTTGACCTTCTTTCTGATCACCCAGTATGGGATCTCCAGCAGCTGATTATCAGTAAAGAGATTGGGGCAGCACCTTCAGCTTCATTTTTTTCTCTCTATTATTCCCTGATTATCAGATGTGCTTTGTAAAGAGGGAAATGGAAGGAGCAGGAAGACAGAGAAATATCTCACCTACACTGCATTATATAAGAAAAGCTAATCCAAGTTTTCCTTAGGAAAGATTTAAAATATAAAAATAGTGAATACATATTATACAGTATAGCTCCCTTTCTTACCTTATATGGGTTATAATGAAATAGCAGGAGTACCTGCAAATAAAGGTTCACTATGAGTGAGAAGAACATGGGTTATTTTCTTTATTTCAGCTCTTGGGTTAAAATGTTTCTGTTGTTATCTGTGATGATACAGCAATCATATTCAGACAACCTTTATCCTCAGTGCTTCTAGAACATGATCCCTGATCTTTTTAGTCCTGACTCCATAGACAATGGTATTAAGGAAGGAGGCACTAGCAAATACATATTAGCGATAAAAATGTGAACATGAGGGGGTACATTGAAACCAAAGCGATGAGTCAGGAATGTGAAACCAGCTGTGGAGTAGAAGACAAGAATGACACAAACATGGGGGCCACATGTGCCCAATGCTTTAAGTCTGGCCTCACAGGATGGGAGATGGAAAACAGCACATAGAATAAGGATATAGGATATGGTTATAAAGGAGGTATCACAACAGTCAAAGATACCAGCCATACTGATGCTATAGCCCTTGGCAGCACCTGCATCTGCACATGCAAGTTTGACCAAGGCCATGAACTCACAGTAGGTGTGTGCAATTATTTGAGTCCGACAGTGGGGTAGCTGCTTAAGCAGGGTAGGGTGTGGGGAGAAAAAGACCACACCTCTAAGTACCATGGCAACACCTATCTTGGCTATGCGGATATGGGTAAGGACAGTTGTATGGTGCAATGGGTTGCAAATGGCCACATAGCCGTCAAAGGCCATTGCTAAGAAGCCAGATTCCATGGCTGTGAAACTATGGATAAAGAAAATTTGAGTTAGGCATGCATCAAAAGCAATTTCATGGGAACCAAACCAGAAGAGACAGAGCATACGAGGCACAGTGGAGGTTGACAGTACCAGATAAATGACAGAAAGCATGCATAGGAAGAGAAACATGGGCTCATGTAGGCTTTGCTCTGTTCGAACCACAGCCAAGATAGTCACATTTCCAACTACAGCCACTACATACATGGAACAGAAGGGAATCCCTATCCAAGTGTGAAGGTGCTCCAAGCCAGGGATGCCCATAAGGAAGAATGTGGATGGTGAGAATTGGGAGGCATTGGCCAGGGACATAATCATGCTACTTTGTCTTCTCAGGGAATGACTTTTGTGCTTTTAAGGCTCAAAGACTCCACCAAGACCTTAGAAACCTGAATCTGTAACATATCCAAAACAGAAGTTAAGAAAAACCATGGACGAATCCCATTAGAGATAACACCACAATATATATGGTTGCTTGTTATTAAATGCTCTGTTTGCTTTATTATGAACACTTCATAAAATGACTAGGATAAAAATGGCTATAATATTTCATAATAATGAGAAAAGCATTAAAATTCACCAATTTCCACATCCTATACTCAATGTCCCTCTCCTAATTTGTAAGACTACATTTTTTCTCTGTTCAATTGTATGTTATTATATTTAACAATTTGTCTAGGCTTTTGAATTTTGATTAATGTTATCTAATAAATAGATACTTCCACTCAACTTTATGTACCACATATATTTGAGAAACCATCATGCATATTTTTCTTCAAGTCACTAATGAAAATATTGAATAGTACAATGCTGAGGATTTCTTGTATGATACAACATACATCATATTGTTGGTCCTAATATCCTATTACTTAATAATGTACATGTGTTATTGTCTTCTTCATTTTCTTTCCTATTGTCTTTGATGTGAATGAATCAAGTTCACTGGATGTATGAGAAAAGAAAAAGAAATAAGAAAAGAAGAAAGAAAGGAAGGAAGTGAGAGAGGGAGAGAGGAAAGGAGGTGAGGTGGGAGTAAGGGAAAAAGGAAGGAAGGAAGAAAAACAATAACAAAAATACTCATTAGCAATATATATAAAATAGTATCTCTACTATGGCAAAGTTTCATGTACTGTGATTTGTGCATTGAACAGGCATGAAAAATTTTTGTAATATTTGTTAAGAAGAGGGGCAGCTAGGTGCTTCAGTGGATAAAGCCCCATCCCTGGTGTCAGGAGGACCTGATTTCAAATCTGGCCTTAGACCTTTACTAGCTTTGTGACTCTAAACATTTCATTTAATCAAAATTGCCTCCCCAAAAAAGAAAGAAAGAAAGAAAGAAAAAGTTTAAAAAAAGAAAAAAGAAAAAAAAACACTAGAAATGACTGCCAGAATGTTTATCCCTGGAGACTTTTGAGGGAAGAGATAAATTCTGGCAAAATTTCTGGGCAGAATTCATCTGATTCCACCAAGTTAGTGCTCAGATGTGTATATGGGAAAAATGTGAATTAATAATTTGAAATTGATGGCTTATGGGGGGGGCTTATGTGACTCTAGGCTGGATTAATGGAATATTTTTTCAGTTTATGTTTTTTTATCAAGAAGATTATAATAGACAACACTGTTAAAACCACATTATCACAGAATGTATGATGCAGTTCATTTGGGCCTCATTAGTTGAATTTAAAGGTGGTCTTTTACTTATGTTTGTATTTATATTAAGTAGAAAGTTCTTTCTAGAAATTTTTGTTTTATCCTGTGTACTCTGAATAGTATTATCTTTGGGGAAGAAAAAAAACACCAAAGAATACTTGAGCATTTTTGTATTCTCTGTAATTCATTAGTAAATCATTCTTAAATATTGACTCCAGGGAAATTATTCTCAAATTTACACATCTATCCCTAATCTCTTTTCTCAACACCAGTATAATACCACTAACTCCCTATAAGGATTTTTAAACTGGATATTCCATTACCATTTTAACCTCAGGGTGTCCAAACCCACCCTCTTCCAAAATTCACTCTTATGGTCAAGAGACTGTCTTCCTTCTAATAATAGAGGTTTAAACCTTGGAGTAATCCTCATATCTTCATTTTTCTTCATCTCATGTCTAATCACTTGCCAATTTACCTTCAAAGCATTTCTCACATTTGTCCTATTGTCTATAAACATCATGCCTCTGTGCCAGTTCAGAGCCTAATTACCTCTTCTTTGTATAATTGCAATAGCTTCATAATTACTATTTTCCTCAAGTGTTACCCCTTTACAACTCATTGTTTCCACATCTTCAAAAATGTTTTTCCTAAAACACTTTTCTGTTGTCACTTCCCTATTCAATCTCTCTAATATCTCCTTATTTATCTATAGGATAAAATATGTTTTTATTATTATTATTATTATTTTTTGCGGGGCAATGGGGGTTAAGTGGCTTGCCCAGGGTCACACAGCTAGTACATGTCAAGTGTCTGAGGCCGGATTTGAACTCAGGTACTACTGAATACAGGGCCGCTGCTTTATCCACTGTGCCACCTAGCTGCCCCTAAAATACATTTTTAAAAGAAATTGGCATTTACAGCTCTTCACACTCTGTGTCCAACCTAAATTCTAGTCTTATAATCTCCTTTCTACAATTCTATTAGATCTTGTTCTTCACATACAACATTCTTAGTTCCCATCTCCATGGCTTTGCATAAGCTATACAACTTGTTTGCAATTCACTCCCTTCTTAAATCAAACAAGACTTCCTCCAGAAGACCTTACCTGATCTTCCTAGCTGTTACTGCCTTGCCTCAAAAAATTATGTGGCACTGAATTTGTAATATACTTGTATATGTTCATGTTGTTTCTTTCTACATAATTTTGATATCTTGTGGTCAGGAACCATTATATTTTTAACTCTTTATCCATGATTTTTATCACAGTGCTTGGAACATAAAAGGTGCTTTATAGATGTTGATTGATTTATTGCTTCTTATCATTCTATCTCAATTAGCAGCAACTATCTCTTCTTTGATCTTCCTCTTTTCCTTAATGTAGCTAAAGAAGTAATAACTTCTATTTATTAAGAGCAGTCATTGATAACTTAAGCTCAATCTGTTATTTAGTACTCTTCACAATATTCCAATGTCTTTCTCACCCTTCTATATTTATTCTCTTTCTTTTTGTTTTTAAATCTGAGTTACTTGGTGAGTTCCCTTTATGTCTACATTGGTCCCCTTACTTACCTCTTCCCAAGATACATAGTTTCAATTAGACTGTCAAAAATATCTGTGACACAGACATAGATTGTTCAAGAAGCCATAATCTATGCCAAGCTTGTCACGTGCTTGGAAAATTCATCAATATTCTCTTTCTGTCAAAGATTCCATAGATGTCTGATGAAAGATTTACTCTGGACTATGCCTCCATTTATTTTCACCATTTATTTTATGATATATCCTGCATCTTTATCCTGTAGAAACTTAGAATGTTATCCCATCAATTTATACACTATTTTGGAAAATATATTTTCTTAGAACCATATTCCTTTTATGTCTCTGAACAAAACATTCTCCATCATCTATGAGATAAATGTTTCCTCTTTGTGTTTGTGTACCAAATTTATTATGTATATTAAAAAATACCTTGTGATTGAGGGGCAGATAGCAGTTTGTAAAATGGGAACAGATGAAAAATTCTTGAAAGATCTACAGTCATGAGGGTGGTGGTATTTCCCTAGAAAAATATCAGTCCTTTAATCAAGTAGAGTTCCTTCATACCAGGGCCATAGTCAAACTAGTTTCATACATGATTCTAGAAATCCTGGCATTTCCTTTGAAGTTTCTGTACACTGTCACCAAAGGAACTTGAACAAAATATAGTGTAATTAATGGTGGGCTGACTAAAAAATGGGGCATCTAGCATTAAATCCTTAAGTACCATTTCTTGCAGATGATCAGTATGCCATTGTGCCAGATGAACTCACAAGACCTCCTCGCTGTAATGTGGTACTGATCCAATTCAACATTAAAAGAACTTCAAGTGAGGACATTTTCTTTTCTTTATCATTGTTCCACACACCCTGGGGGAGAATAATATTTAAATTAAAGTGTTGTCCTCCTTGGATTTCAACTGTCCTAATACTTTTTATATAAATTATTTTTTTCATACTGGGCACATATGTTCTCTGAAGAAACAAAAATATGAAAATAACAGTGCATGTTGTGCATGATGATATATAAGATTGAGGTCTCCTTAAAGTAAACTATGTACTTATGGGTCATTAAAACTGATAGGATGCTTTTGTCCTTCTAGAAGTTGCTGCCAGGTCTATGACACTATGTTATTTTGGAAGCCTCAATGCACAGATGTCCCTTCCTCAATATATGAGCATTATCAGGTGAGTATTTCACAAGCCTGTGAAATACCTTCTTAACTCTGCCAGGGTTGGGGGCAAGGGATGATAATGCCATTTAAGGAAACTTCACAGAAAACTCAACAACAAGACTTAAGTATGTATACTATCATAGGAATTTTTTTTCTTTTTTTAGTGAGGCAATTGGGGTTAAGTGACTTGCCCAGGGTAATACAGCTAGTAAGTGTTAAGTGTCTGAGGCCGAATTTGAACTCAGGTACTCCTGACTCCAGGGCCGGTGCTCTATCCACTGCGCCACCTAGCTGCTCCTATCATAGGAATTTAATAGTTGTGTAACTGGACAAATCATTGAAATTCTCTTAGACTCAATTTCCTTATATGTAAACTGGGAAAATTTCACTTACCTCCCAGGATAGCAGTGAAGATCATATGTGATAATGTATGTAAATCATTTCACAAAGTTTCAAGTGCAAAACAAATATCACCCATTCCATGAGACAATTGCAATGCAGACAACACTCTTTGCTAGCTGTTGACTGAAGACCTCTATCAACTGCTTTTTTTTTTTAATTAAAAAAACCTTTTAGATTTATTGATGTGTTTTTTATATCATTCTTATTTTGGAAGAGGTCTCTTATAAGAAAGTAAAACAATTAAGCAAAACTAATAAAACTGACCTCATCTGAAAGTGCATAAAGCATTTCACATTTATAGCCCTTCTAACCCTATCCCCTCTCACCTATTTCAGTAGGAATCTCCTTAATTGTTGGTGCACTTTTGGTCCACCCCAATGTTTCCATATAAATACTTAACGCTGGGGACAGCTTGGTGGCATGGTGGATAATGTACTGTCCCTGTATTCAGGAGGACCTGAGTTCAAATCTGGTCTCAGACACTTGACACTCACTGGCTATGTGACCCTGGGCAAGTCAGTTAACCCTCATTGCCCCACCAGAAAAAAAATACTCAACACAAGCTTGAACTGCATGTCCCACCAGGTTACATTGCCTAACCTAAGATGAATAAAACTTGCTGGCACAGACAATGTATTCAATATAGAGACATCAATGAACTCTAGAGTCACCTTTCTTTAACATCTCCTGGCAAAAGTCACCATAACATGCTTCTCGTTGATCTTTCTGCCTCAGCGTCCCCTTAATTTCATTTCACTCTATGCTTGAGGCTGCTTTGAATGTGATTCATTTATATTTATATTATTCATAATTATTCTGTATATATTTATATTTGTCCTCATCTCCCTCATTAATACATAAGTTACCTGCAGCACCTGGCATACAATAGATAATCAACAAACTCACTGAATATGGTCTTAGTTAAGTTACTAAAAATATTGCTGGGATCAGTTAATGAAGCCATATCATATCCCTGTTGAGATGAAGGAAGGGTCGCTAAATCAGCTGTGAGCCAGATGGGGACCCAAAATAAATGGTGAGAGGGAGAAAGATGATTATCATGAGTATATCTTCCTTTTATTCTTCTCTTTTAAAAAATTATTATTTTTTTTACATCTTCCTTTTCTGCACCAGACCCTATTAAGTGCTATCAATGTCATAGTGCATTGCTGAGGTAGAGAGTGAGGCTGAATAGTATGCAGCTGCCTTCCTTGTAAAACTGAAATCCAGATCTCTTGAAGTGGATTAAGATGAAGAAGGAAATTAGAATTTTGTAACTCATTATTAGAGACTAGGTCTACTGGGATTCTTAATGTGTACATCCAAGTATAAGAAGAGCCAGAGAACTTTCAGGCTAGACATCAGTGTTTGTGACTGAGGTGAGGGGACATGAAGGTCTATCCTTTAAGGTTAAAGTTTAAGACCACAGGATGAGACAAATGGAGAACATTCATTTTAGATGGAGGTATTTGTTATCCATTGGTTCTAGGGTATGTCTATCATGTCATTTCTTCCAATGAGGAGAATAGCTAGGGGGTAAACTCACTAGGTAGCACATAAGAATAAGAGGAAATTTTTGATTGGAAATAAAGTGCATGCAGGGAGAAGTGTGGATATGGAAGATTAAAGAAACCTAATTTGGACTAGCAATCAGTTCCTCGTCCTGCAATGGTAATAGGAAAGCATTCAGGGAAGAGTGAAGGCACAGGAGAGATTGCAATGAACAAAAAAGGCTGAATATAAAGTAAGATTGGAGAAGTGAAAAAATAAGGCCATAATTTGGAGGGTTCTGAAATCTGGGGTGGCATTATTAGGGTTTAGCTTAATTTCCATTCCCAAATAGTCCCACTAAAATTCTATTCCTGGTGGGTAATGCTTCCTAGGGAGGTCTTTTGAGGAGAGCTCCTATAGAAAAATTGCCCAGTGAAGTGGGTGTCCCATAAAAAAAATAACATACTTGTTTTCCTTATTCTGATATAGATGTGACAAAGATATAAGATGCTAACAGTGTCATCTACCATGTAAATTAATGTACATCCCACCACCTTCTTTATCCTTTCCACCCTGGGTCTGGTAGCCATCCAGATCTGGTTCTCCATACCCTTCTACTTGATATGTATGTTGTTCCTCTGGGGCACTGCAAGAGGTCCATTAATAACAATTGCCCCCATGTACCTGAACCTCTTCATGTAGCTCTTCTCTGAGATCTCTGTGGTTGACTCAATTATCACTACTATTACAGTGCCCAAGACATTAATTTTCACCTCATTTAAAGAGAAGGAAGGGGAAGCTAGGTGGAACAGTGGATAAAGCACCAGCCCTGGATTCAGGAGGACTGGAGTTCAAATCTGGACTCAGATACTTGACACTTACTAGTTGTGTGACCCTGGGCAAGTCACTTAACCCTCAATGTCCCCCCCCCCTCAAAAGGAAACACAGTTTGAAGCCTACATTCTTAAGGTATTTATCATTTTCTCTTTGGCCAGCCTTGGATTTGAGACCATCTTGGCTATCTCAGGCACTCAAACCTCCTGACCTATGTAGGAAACTAGAAATTAGAGATGAAATGTTTCTTCCCCTCAGAGACTTGCTTTTTTCATGTTGATTTTTTTATTCTTTGCTACTTACCCTAATAGAAGACCAGCATCATTCCTAAACTTACTTCCAATTCATTTTAATGATTAATCTGCTTCTACACCCAGATCAGGATCCACAGAACTTGTGGCCCATTTGCACTTTGATGTCCTTCATTATTTAAATCTAATCTATCTTTCTGCATTATTTTCACATTATTATTCTATCCCCAAAATACACACACATATCTATGTGTACAAGCTAAACCGGCATAGTTGGTATTTCAAGGAGAAGACATATCATGTCCTATCTATTGAATTTGTACAAGAATCCCTTATGCCTGGACTGTTCTTTTGCTTTATTTCATCTTCTTATAACCCTTATTTACATTCTTTTTCTTTTTCTTTTTTTTTTTTTGCAGGGTAATGACGGTTAAGTGACTTGCCTAGGTTCACACAGCTAGTAAGTGTCATATATCTGAGGCCGGATTTGAACTCATATCCTCCTGAATCCAGTGCTGGTGATTTATCCACTGTGCCACCTAGCTGCCCCAACCCTTATTTACTTTCAAGGCTAAGATGAGCTAGAACTATCTAGAAGACTTCAAATTCTTCCCAGTTAATACTCTTTTTTTGTTTGTTTTTTGTTTTTTTGTTTTTTTGTTTTTTGTGAGGCAACTGGGGCTAAGTGACTTGCCCAGGGTCACACAGCTAGTAAGTGTTAAGTGTCTGAGGCCGGATTGGAACTCAGGTCCTTCTGAATCCAGGGCCGGTGCTCTATCCACTGCGCCACCTAGCTGCCCCCCCCAGTTAATACTCTTACTTCTCCCTAAATACCCTTGTATTTATACTAAAGATAATTTTACTTTATTATCTCATGAATTTTGTATTTCTAGAGTAAAAATTTAACATAACATTTGTGAGAATTGGAATGGCACCCATGCTGGAGAGATACTGTAGGGAAGCTCTGCCATGAGGAGAAAACATGTGATTTAGAGACCATGTGACTTTAGCGTACAGAAGTTACATCTATAGAACCACCTATGGGACTTATCAATCAGAGCTACCAGCCAATTAGCTTGGAGCTGTGGGTATGTGGACAACCCTGTTTCCTGTTGGAGAGGAGGTTTCTGGGAGGAGGAAGGAACAAGCTCTCTCTTTTCATCTGGGAAACAAACATGGCTGCAGATGGAGAACGGGGGGGGGGGGGCCCTCTTAGTCATTCGGACACCAGCATGGTGGTGAGAGATTTCACGTGGGTTGCCAGGAAAGGAAATTGCTTTCTTTCTCTCTGGCTATACTGAATTAGATCTAAGATAGGATTTCCATGCTATAAGGAATCTGTTCTCAATCTCTCTCTCTTCACCAACTTATATCTTTTAATAAATCTTCAAAAGCCTAAACTCTTGTTGAATTTATCAGCAATTTTAGCCAGCTTCCCCCCAAGACTGGGAGAGGGGCAGATTAGAACCCACATCTAGAGTTTAAACAACACACATTTCTGAAGGCAGAGACTATTTCATTTTTCTACTTTTTGTGAGTATACCTGTTGCAGTGCCTTGGTCATAGAAATTATTTAATAAAAGTTTTTACAATTAAATTTAAATATTTTTAAAGATGAAAGGTTAGTTATATTCATACTTAATGAAATCTTAATTAAAATAACTTTCCTAGAATTATTCTCTCTAAGTTGATACCTGGTCAAGGTTCCTAAACTTCGTAGTATTTTCTTAATTTGTTTCAGAAAGGAGAGTGCTGACAATTCTAATACTCATCTCAAAAACATAAGGTTCTCTTCTCATTTTAAGTCAAAAGAAGTGATATAGCAAACAACTGTTGAATTGCAAGATAAATGAGAGATCAACTGGACTAACCAATGAACGGCAATCCCTTTTTTCATCTTTACCAAATGATCATATTGCTATTGCTTGAAGAACTCTAGTGTAGGAAAAGTCATGATTTCATTTAACAGTTAATTTCACATTTTACATTTCTAATGGTTACTAACTGTTACATTACATTAAAATAAAATTTTCTCCAAATTCTACCCATTCTTCTCAATCCTGATCTCTTGGGTAAGAGAGAACAAATCGAATCCTTCTTCTACATCAAAGTTTATCAGATGTTTCAAATCTCTTTCCCTAGTCTCTTTTTCAGGTTAAACAGATGAATCCTTCTACAAGTATATTAAACAGTCTCAAACATCTTCACCACCACCACCACCCCTCATTTGGCTATATCTAGCTGGTAAACATTCTTTTCTAAAATTCAGAACTAAATATAAGTATTCCAGGTGTTCCCTGACAAGGACAAAATAGAAAATAAGAAATTCCCATGTTTTAGTTATATAGTATAGCTATGTTCCCTTTCCATGCCCCTACTCCCCTACAAATAAAGGCACTTACATGACAGGATTCGAAATGCTGGATGAAGCTGGGGGTCAATAACATAGGGAAGATCCAGGAGTTGAGACAGTTTTGCCAGCAGCATCATCCCTGATTGGGCAAGTTATAGTGTCTAAGCCTCCCTGCCTTTTCTTTGGAATTCCTGAGCCTCCTGGAAGAACAAGCTGCCCCCAGGGCAATCGTTAGAGACTAGACCCTGGGTTGTATCATTAAAATTTTGACATCCAATCCTCATAGGACTGATTAAGGCAAAGCCTTAAGGTTCTGCATCAGAGAATAATCTCATCTCTACTAGAGTGATATTTTCCTCAAAACAGAGAATTTCAAAATATCACAGATTTCATGAAGTCCCTTTCAAAGTAATCAGGGACTTTAAGCTCATTATTGAGTATGGGATGGCATGATTTTAGAAACTGGGTCAAATCTGCTTGAGTAGTCTAGGAACAATCATCTTGCCCATGAGCATGCCTCTTTTAGAAAATATAACAAAGCAGGGGGATTTTTGTTCTGTTCTCTTTTCTTAATTCTAATAAAAGTCATTCCATGTTCTCTCTTGTGTTCCATGTTGTTCTTGTTGTTTTAATGACTCACGCTGTTTGAAAAGTTATCTTTGTGTCTAACGTTAATTATTTCCATTTCATTGTCTCTTCTTTGGTCCAGACTTCAGTAGAAATGAAGATGACTGATTATTCATGTATATTTAACATAGTTGGAGATTCTCTCATGAGTGATCCCAGATTCTTAATCACACATGACAAGAAACACTTCTACAGGTTTTAACATCTATGAATATTCCTCTGTGCTTTCTCCCTGCTCTTTATTTCCATCTTAATCTTGCCAATATAGACCAAATACATGCCTATTTTTAAACAAACCAGTATGATGAATTTTCTTTTTTACTTCTGTATTAGTTGATCAGCAAATATTCATTAAGATAGCCATGATGATGAGTGCAAAAATAAACAAACAAATAAATACAAAAATGCACAAATAAACAAAAAAAATAAATGAGTGAGTGAATGAATAAGCAAACAAACAGAGTAGTCCCTGCCCTTAAAGAGGCCATATTCTAATGGGGTGTGTGTACCATATACATATAGTAGAAGATATACATTCAAAAGTATGTTTTGTACATGTTCATGTACATGAAGTAGAATTTCCCATCACATTAATACAGAACTGAGAGAAGATTGTGTTATATAGAATAATAGAAAGAATATTGGATTAGGAGTCAGAAGAACTTAATTATACTCTTAGCTCTGAAATTTACTAACTATATGAAATAGTGAATAAAACCCTTAATTTTTTGATTCCATTTTTTTTCCTTTGTAAATGAAATAAGAATCCCTTTCTTCATGGTTCAATTGTGTGTATATATCTATATCAACATCAATGTCAACATTGACATCTCTTCATATCTATCTATTTATAAATGTTTTAATGATCTAATATTGACATATATTCCATAAATTCCTATGGTTCATTCCTCTTTTGGTTTAATTATATATAATATCCATAAGAAAAAGTTAAGACCTTGCTTTGGCAAAACTTTGTTTTGTTTTGTTTTTGCTCAATAACAAACACAGTGCTCTACCAAGACCAGAATATCAATACTTAATTATTATAGGTATTAAAAAATAAATAAATGGTCTTTCTTGGTTGATATAACTCAAAAATATCATTATGTATAACCACATTGTGTGTCATGTCCTATAATTTCAGATTCCAAAGGAATGTACAATGCCTCTTTCTGATCATCAAGGTGGTTGGTATGTGTCAAAAATGGGGTTTATTCATAATTCAAAGGAATAATAAGAGTTTAGGCATGTCATGAATCTGGTTTATTTTTGGTTATTTTTCTTGGGCTGCTTTATTCCTATCATTTCCATTTTTTGGGAAGGGTAATGAGGGTTAAGTGACTTGCCCATGGTCACACAGCTAGTAAGTGTCAAGTGTATGAATCTGGATTTGAACTCAGGTCCTCCTAAATCCAGGACCCATGCTTTATCTACTGCACCACCTAACTGCCCCCAATTTCCATTTTAAGTCATTAGTATAGCTATAATATAGAAGTTCAAATATGTAAATAAGAGAGAACTAAAAACTAAAAACAATTGGAAAACAATTTTATGTAAAGTACTCCCAGGAATTGGAGACATACAGAAAGGCATGTTTTCATAAGGGATTCCTAGTCTAAATGGGAAAAGTAAGTCATAGATGTTAAATAACAAAACAATATGAGGCAACAAAAGATAAGTACAAATAAGCCTAAATCAAAGTGTAGAGTAATTCCTAAACACAAGGGAACTGGGGATTTTCATGGAGTAAGTATAATAATTTGCAGGAAATAGATATGATATTAAATGGAATTTATATAATTAGTTAAAAATCAATGATTTGATGAAATGAATTGAATCTTAAAAAGAGAACAGAAACAACATACCATAATTTATGGAATACAGCCAATGTAATACTTAGGGGGAAAATTATATCTCCAAACTCTTTCATTTATAAAATAGAAAAAGGGCAGATCAATGAATTAAGCATGTGATTTTTAAAAAATCTACAGAAAAAGAAATTCAAAACCCCCAATTAAAAACCAAATTGGAAAAGAGAGATTAATACAATTGAAAATAAGAAACCCATCAAACTAACAGTACACCTGACTCATTTTATAGAAAGATATATTATTTAGAGAAACATGTTTGAAACCTGTCACATGTGAGTGTTATCCCTTGAATGAAGTATAATGACAAATACAGAGACAGAAGTAAACAGAAATGATAACTGTTATTAAGGCTATAAAACTGTTGAATATATTAAAAAGCTTTATATATAATGATTCCATCTAGGTCTTTATGAGTGATAAACTTTGAAGAATAAAGTGTAAATGAAATCATAGAAGCTCAAGATATGGTCAGTCAACAAGCATCATTAAATGCTTACCCTGTGCTAGTATCTGTGCTAAACATTGAAGATACAAAAAAAAATTCTCTTCCCTCAAGGAGTTCTCATTCTTTTCCTCTCCTCTCCTCTCCTCTCCTCTCCTCTCCTCTCCTCTCCTCTCCTCTCCTCTCCTCTCCTCTCCTCTCCTCTCCTCTCCTCTCCTCTCCTCTCCTCTCCTCTCCTCTCCTCTCCTCTCCTCTCCTCTCCTCTCCTCTCCTCTCCTCTCCTCTCCTCTCCTCTCCTCTCCTCTCCTCTCCTCTCCTCTCCTCTCCTCTCCTCTCCTCTCCTCTCCTCTCCTCTCCTCTTCTTTTCTTTTCTTTTCTTTTCTTTTCTTTTCTTTTCTTTTCTTTTCTTTCTTCTGTTTGTCAAGTCTTTATTGGGTAATTGGGGAAAGGCAGGCAGGGTCCAGTTTAGTACTCGGCAGCTAGGACATTGCTAAGCTCCTCTCTCTTCCTCTTGGCTCAGATGTGAGTTCCCACCCTTTTTTTTTTGATGAACTTTAGTGTTTGCTTATCCTTAGTGAACTTTAACCATTCCATGGCCCACCTCTCATAAGGGGCAAACCCACACACCTCACGGATTATAACTCTTACAGACTTGGTGTGTTTGGTCTGGCATCCACAGAGGAGGCAGTGTCATAGCTTCAAAGTGCTCTTGGTAACTTTGCGACCCTTGTTGAGGCCCATGGCCATGGAGTAGCAGATGGCCATGGCTGTGGCATGATTGTAGCCTCAACGGCAGCCCCAACAGAAGGCAGGAGTTCTCATTCTAATAAGAGGGACAATATGTAAATAGTTATGTACAACAATATAAGCATACAGTAGTTGAAAAGTAATCTCAGTGGCAGCTAGATGGCACAGTGGATAAAGCACTGGTCCTGGATTCAGGAGCATCTGAGTTCAAATCCAGCCTCAGACACTTACCACTAGCTGTGTGACCCTGGGCAAGTCACTTAACCCTCAGTGCCCCGCAAAAAAAAAAAAGAAAAATGCTACATGAAAAGTAATCTCAGAGGGGAAGGCAGTAGCAACTTGAAAGGCTGGGCAAAACCCTTTGTACAGAGTATTCTCTTAATTCAATTTTTTTTTCTTAATTCAATTTTAAAAGAAGCTAGGAATGCTAAGAGGTGTCTTAAGAGAACATTGCCAAAAAAAAAAAAAATAGGGGCAGCTAGGTGGCGCAGTGGATAGAGCACCGGCCCTGGATTCAGGAGTACCTGAGTTCAAATCCGGCCTCAGACACTTAACACTTACTAGCTGTGTGACCCTGGGCAAGTCACTTAACCCCAATTGCCTCACTAAAAACAAAACAAAACAAAACAAAAAAAGAGAACATTGCAGGCAGGAAGGAGAGCCAGTACAGAGGCATGGAAATATTCATTTGGGGTGTGAGGAACAATGTTTAAACAAGTATTTCAGTGTACCTGAATGATGCATGCTATAAGGGTAAGAAAATGGTAAATATCTGAAGGGGCCAGGTAATGGAGAGTTTTATTTGTGAAAGGAGGACTTTATATCTGATTTTGGAAGTAATAGGGTGTCATGGAGTATATTCAGAAAGGAAGTGATGTGGGTGGACATACATTAGGAAAAGCACTTTTCTTTTCTTTTGGTAGTATTTTATTTTTCAATTACATGAAAAGATTGTTTCAACATTCATTTTTGTAAGATTTTGAGTTCCAAAATTTTCTCCCCATTTCCTTAACTCTCCCTTCCCCAAGATGACAATCACACACACACATATGCACAATCAAGTCATACATATTTCCATGTTAGTAATGTTTTAAAAGGAGAATCAGAACAAAAGGGAAAAATCACAAGAAAGAACAACAACAAGTAAAGAGAAAAATAGTATACTATGACTGCATTAAGACTCTATAGTTGTGGCTGTTTTTTTTCTGGATGTGGAGGACGTTTTCCATCATAAGTCTTTTGGAATTACCTTGGATCATTGTATTGCTGAGAAGAGCTAGGTCTTTCACAGTTGATCATTATTACAATATTGTTTTTACTGTTTATGATGTTCTCCTGGTTCTACTCACTTCCCTCAGCATCAGTTCATGTAAGTCTTTCCAGGGTTTTCTGAAATCTGCCTGATCATCATTTCTAATAGGACAATAGTGTTCCATCACATTCATGTACCACAACTTATTCAGTAATTCCCAAGTGATGGGCATCCCCTCAATTTCCAACTCTTTGCCACCACAAAAAGATCTGCTATATTTTTGTATGGGTGGATTCTTTTCCCATTTTTATGATCTCTTTGGTATAAAAACCTAGTGGTAGTATTGCTGGGTCAAAAGTATGCAGTTTTATAGCCTTTTGGGCATAGTGCCATGTTATTCTCTAGAATGGTAGTATCAGTTCACAGTTGTACCAACAGTATATTTAGTGTTCCAATTTCTCCACATCTTCTACAACATTCATCATTTTCTTTTTCTGTCATATTAGCCAATTGGATGCATGTAAGGTGGCACCTCAGAGTAGTTTTAATTTGTATTTTTCAAATCAGTAGTGATTGAGAATGTTTTTTTTTCATAAGATTGTAGATTCTTTAATTTCTCCATCTGAAAACTGCCTGTTCACATCCTTTGACCATTTATAAATTGGAGAATGCCTTGTAATCTTAGAAATTTCATTCAGTTCTCCATATATTTGAGAAATAAAGTTTTCTGTTTTCCTTCTAATCTTGGTCATGTTAATTTTGTTTTTAGAAAACCTTTTTAATTCAATGTAATCAAAATAATCAATTTTGCATTTCATAATGTTTTCTATCTATTGTTTCACCATAAATTCTTCTCTTCTCCATAGATCTGCCAGGTAAACTATTCCATTCTTTTCTAAGCTGCCTATGGCATCACCCTTTATGTCTAAATCATATACCCATTTTAACCTTATTTTGGTATATGGTATAGGGTGTTGGTCTGTAGCTAGTTTCTCCCATACTATTTTCCAGTTTTCCCAGCAGTTTTTGCCAAATAGTGAATTATTATCTTAGAAGCTAGTCTTTGGGTTTATCAAATACTAAATCACTGTAATCATTTACTACTGAGTCTTGTGTATGTAACCTATTCCATTGATCCACTACTCTATTTCTTAGCCAGTACCAAGTTGTTTTGAATATTTCTGCTTTATGCTATAATTTTAGATTTGGTTAACCTATATGAGATTTGCATTTTTTCATAAATTCCCTTATTATTTTTGACCTTTTGTTCTTTTAGATGAATTTTGTTATTACTTTTTCTAGCTCTATGAAATATTTTTGGTAATTTGATTGGTATGTCACTGGATAAGTAAATTAAGTTAGGTAGATTTGTCATTTTATTATATTAGCATGGCCTACCCATAAACAATTGATATTTTTCCAATTGTTTAGATCAAATTTTATTTGTGTGAAGTGTTTTGTAATTGTGTTAATAGAGTTCCTTGGCTTGTCTTGGCAAGTAGACTACCAATTATTTTATATTGTCTACAGTTATTTTAAATAGAATTTCTCTTGCTATCTCTTGCTGCTGGGCTTTGTTGGCCATACATAGGAATGATGATGATTTATGTGGATTTATTATATATCCTGCAACTTTGTTAAAGTTATTAATTGTCTCAAGAATTTTAATTGATTCTCTAAGTATACTATCATATCATCTGCAAAGAGTGATGGCTTTGTTTCCTCCTTACCTTTTTTAATCCCTTCAATTTCTTTTTCTTCTCCTATTACTAAAAAGCTAGCACGTCTATTATAATATTGAATAATAATAGGGAAAATGTTCATCCTTGTTTCACCTCTGATCTTACTGTGAATGCTTCTAATTTATCCCCATTACATATAATGCTTGCTGATGGTTTTAGATAGATACTGTTTATTACTTTATGGAAATCTCCATTTATTCCTATTCTCTTGAGTGTTCTTAATAGGCATCAGTACTGTCTTTTTGTCAAAAGGTTTCTTTGTGTCTATTGAGATAATCATATCATTCTGCTTAGTTTTGTTATAGATGTGGTCATTTATGTTAATAACTTTTATAATATTGAACCAGCCCTGAATTCCTGGCATAAATTTGACCTGGTCAGATTATATTATCCTGGTGATAAATTGCTGTAATCTCTGCTCAATTTCTATTTAGAATTTTTGCATAAATATCCATTAGGGAAACTGATCTATAATTTTCTTTCTCTGCTTTGGCTCTTCCTGGTTTAGGTAGCAGCATCATATTTGTCTCATAAAAGAAATTTGGTAAGACTCTTTCTTCGCCTATTTTTCCAAAAAGTTTATATAGTATTTGAATTAATTGATCTTTAAATGTTTGGTAAAATTCACTTACAAATCCATCTTGCTCTAGAGATGTTTATCTTAGGGAGTTCATTGATGGCTTGTTCAATTTCTTTTCTCTAAAATGGCTTAAGGATTTTATTTCCTCTTCTGTTAATTTGGGCAATTAATATTTTTATAAATATGCATCCATTTTACTTACATTGTCACATTTATTGGTCTCAAATTGGGCAAAATAACTCCTAATTATTTCTTTAGTTTCCTATTCATTGGTGGTGAATTCACCCTTTTAATTTTTGATACTGGTGATTTGGTTTTCTTCTTTTTTGAAAAAATAAATTAACCAAAGGTTTATCTATTTTATTATGTTTTTCCAAAAATAAATGAGCTCTTTGTTTTATTTATTAATTCAAAGTTTTCTTGCTTTCAATTTTATTTATCTCTCCTTTTATTTTCAGAATTCCTAATTTCATGTTTAATTTGGGATTTTTTATTTGTTCTCTTTCTAATTTTTGTAAGTTGCCTGCCCAATTCATTGATCTCCTCTTTCTCTGTTTTATTCATGTAGGCATTTAGAGATATAAAACTTCCCCTAAGAACTGCTTTGGTTGCATCCCATAAATATTGTTATGCTGTCTGATTATTTTCATTCTCTTGAATGAAATTATTGATTGCTTCTTTGATTTGTTGTTTGACCTACTCATTATTTAAGATGAGGTTATTTAATTTCCAATTAATTTTTGGTCTATCTTTCCATGGCCCTTTACTTCATGTAGTTTTTGTTGCATCATGATCTGAAAAGGATGCATTTATTATTTCTGTCTTTCTGCATTTGACTGTGAGGTTTATATACCCTAATATATGTCAATTTTTACATACTTGTCATGTACCACTGAAAAAAAAAGGTATGTTCCTTTCTATCCCTATTCAGTTTTCTCCAGATGTTTATCATATATAATTTTTCTAAAGTTCCATTCACATCCTTAACTTCTTTCTTGTTTATTTAGTGGTTAGATTTATCTAGTTCTGATAGGGGGAGGTTGAGGTCCCCATGAGTATAGTTTTGCTCTGTCTTCCTAAAGTCACTTAACATCTCCTTCAAGAATTTAGTTGCAATGTACTCTCTGACTTAGTAATACCACTACTGGGTTGGTATCCAAAAAGAGATTTTAAAAACAAAAGAAAGAAAAAGGTGAATTCGAAATTGAGGAGATGCCCATTAGTTGGGGGAATGGCTGAAAATTTGTGGAATGAGATTATGATGTTACATTATTGTGCTATAAGAAATGATGAGCAGGATGCCATCAGAAAAACCTGGAAAGACTTACTTGAACTGATGCAAAGTGAAATGTATTGTATACAAAATGGCAACAATATTGTAAGATGACCTGCTGTGAATGACTCAGCTATTTTCAGCAATGATGATCCAAGAAAACTCTGAAGCACTTATGAAAAAAGCAATCCACCTCCAGAGAAAGAACTGATTGTGTCTGAATACAGATTGAAGCATAATTTTTTTAGTTTCTTTTTCTAAAACTTTTTTGTCTGTTTTCTTTCACAACCTGACTAATGTGGAAATGTTTTGCACAACTACACATGTATAACTTGTATTGAATTGCTTAAATCCTTAAAGAGGGGGTGGCAAGGGAGGGAGGAAGAGAATTTGGAACACAAAGTTTTAAAAATTGATGTTAAAATTTGTTTTTACATGTAATTTGGGAAAATTAAAATTCTAAATTAAAAAAAAATTAGAATTTAGATGCAATGCACATGGTGCTTATATTTTTATTATTGATAAGACTTCATCGTTTCTGGTAACTTTTAGCAAGATGTAGTTTCCTTCATTACCTCTTTTAATTAGATTTATTTTTACTTTTTGGTTTTCTGAAATGAGGATTGCTACCCCTTCTTTTTTAAAATTTTGCCTGAAGCATAATATATTTTGTTCCACCCTTTTCTCTTTACTCTGTTTGTGTCTCTGCTTCAAAATTGTTTCTTGTAAACAACATAGTGTAGGCTTCTGTTTTTTGATCTACTCTGCTAACTCCTTCCTCATTGGTGGAGATTTCATCCAATTTACATTCACATTTATGATTATTAAGTCTGTATTTCCCTCCATCCTATTTTCCCCTTGTTTATACTTTTCTCTCACTTTTCACCATCTCCCTCCTCACCAGTGTTTTTCTTCTGACCTCTCCCTCCTACAATCTGACCTCCCTTTTTTCAGCTCCTCTCCTTTTCTTTCCTCTTTCCCCTCCTAATTCCCTATAAAGTAAACTTCTATACCCAACTGAATGTGTACATTATTTTTTTCTTTGGGCCAAATCTGATGAGATTAAGTTTCAAACAATGCTCATCCCCTCTTTTCTTTCTCTTTAATTCTTTTTCCTATGATGCAATTTACCCCATTCTGCTCCCTCTTTCCTCTTCTCCCAGTGCAGTCGTTTTTCACCCCTTTTGTTGTTTTTTAATAGTATCACATCAAAATCAACTTATATCCACACCTTTTGTCTATGTATACTCCTTCTATCTTCCCTAGTAGAGACACCATTCTCAAGAGTTAAAAGTATCATCTTCCCATGTACAGACATAAACAATTTAAGCTTAGTGAATAACATGTTTTTTCCTCTGTTTTACATTTTTATGCTTCTCTTGCATCTTATATTTGGAGATAGAATTTTCTGTTCAACTTTGGTCTTTTCATCAGGAAAATTTAAATGTCCCCTATTTCATTGAATATCCATCTTTTCTCCTGAAAGATGAAGCTAAATTTTTCTGGGTAGTTCATTCTTGGTTGCAATCCAAGTTTCTTTGCCCTCTGATTCTTTAACATTGAAGCTGTCAGGCCCTGTGTGATCCTGTCTGTGACTTTGTGATATTTAACTTGTTTTTTTCTGCATGTATGCAGTATTTTATCCTTCACCAGGTAATTCTTGAATTTGGTTATAATATTCCTTGGAATTTACATTTTGAGGTCTTTTTCAGAAGATGCTTGATGAATTCTTTCAATGGCTAATTTACCCTCTGGTTCTAGGATATTGGGGCAATTCTCTTTGATATTTTCCTGAAATATGTTGACCAGGCTCTTTTTTCAATCATAACTTTCAGGTAGTCTAATAATTCTTCAATTTTCTCACCTGGATCTATTTTCCAGGTCAATTTTTTTGTGATGAGGTAGTTTACATTTTCTTATGTTTTTTTACATTCTTTTGATTCTATTTGAATGATTCCTGATACCTCAAAAAGTCATTAGCTTCCATTTACCCAACTCTAATTTTAAGGAGTAATTTTCTTCAGTGGATTTTTTCCCATTTGCATAAATGTATTCTTTAAGTAATTGTTTTACTAAGCCAATTTTTTTCTCAAGCTATTAGATCTTTCTTGCATACCACTCATTTATTTTCCTGTTTTTCCTACTTCTCTTGTTTGATTTTAAAAATCCTTTTTGAGCTCTTACAAGAAGACTTTTTGGTCTTCACACA
Organism: Dromiciops gliroides; assembly: GCF_019393635.1. Classification (NCBI taxonomy): domain Eukaryota; kingdom Metazoa; phylum Chordata; class Mammalia; order Microbiotheria; family Microbiotheriidae; genus Dromiciops; species Dromiciops gliroides. The sequence goes on from NC_057863.1 coordinate 583,157,901, forward strand.
AATTCATTTTCCCCATTGAGGCTTCACGTGTAGGCATTTTTCCAGTGTTGTCTTATTCTCCATTTGTGTTTTGAACTTCCCTGTCACCATAGCAATCTCCTATGGTAAGGGTTCTTTTTAGTTTCTTCTTCATATTTTAGCCTATTTTATGACTTTTAAATTTGACCTCTGGTCCTTAGGCAGAGAAGCCACTGTCCCAAGATTCTTATGCTGGAGGTCAAGGGTCTGATCAATGGCTTCCTCTTCTGAGTTCTCAGCACCTTGTAGTGCCTTGTTCACTGCAGTGTGGTGGCCCAGCCTAAAAGTGTCTTTTGTGTATAGCATATCCCATATGGCAGATTGTCTTCTGTGAAGAGGTGGGAGGGCAGGCTCAAAACTGGCATGCTGTGCCACTAGCCTTCTGAGCCTGGCCCAAGGGTCCTCACCTGTTGATCTGTTCTATGGCTAAGAGCCTTCCACTGCCTTTCCCAAACATCCTCTGCACTACTGTGTGCTCCCTTTTAACCCAGGTGAGACAGGCCTCTTCTGAAATCCTTCTAACTTATCTTAAGCTAGAAGATTGTTTAACTCCATATTTTTGTAGATTCTGTCACTCCAAAATTCATTTACAGGCTTGATTTAATGTTTCTGAGGGGAGTTTGGGAGAGCTCAGCAACTTTCTGGCTTCTATTCACCATTTTTTACTCTACCCCGAGGAAAACTACTTTGGCAATAGTATAGATGATACATTGGAGTGGGGAGAGACAATTCTGGTGCACCAATTAGAAGGTAGTATACCAGTTATTACAGCAGTCCCAGAGAGAGGTAATGAGGAACTAAATCAAAGTTGCTGCTGCATGAGTGGATAGAGGGGGGAGGTACATATGAGAGATGTGCAAAAATAGAAATTATAAGAGGTGTTGATACATTGGAAATGTGGGCTGAGAGAGAATAAGGATTCAAGGAAGACACTGAGGTTGAAACCAGGTGACAGGGAGGATCATGGTATCCTAAATAATAATGGGGAAATTGTAAAGAGGAAATGGCTTTGGGAGAAAGTTAATTGTTAAAGTTCTGTTTTTGGCATGTTGATTTTGAAATGCCTTCAGGTTATCAGTTTGAAATGTTCAAAGGTCTGTTGGTAATGGTGGACTAGAGCTAAGTATAGAAACTAGAGCTGGATATGAGAATTATCTGTATAAAGATAACTGGACTTCTGAGAGGAGATGAAACCAGCAGAAGAGATAATATATAAGGAAAATAAAAGAAGGCACCCAAAATAATATTGTAAGCCATATGCAGTTATTTAAACTGTTGGAATGAAAGGCTAAAACAATACTGTGAAAGCCTAGAAAGGCATGAAAGTGATCAACAGTGTTAAATGTTACCAACACATTCAGAAAGATGGAAATTGAGAAAAGCCATTAAATTTGGCAATTAAATGATGATTGATCACTTTGCAGAGAGAAGCTTCTATTTATTTTGGGGATTTTTTGTTTGTTTTTTGCAAGGCATTGAGGGTTAAGTGACTTGCCCAGGGTCACACAGCCAATAAGTGTCAAGTATCTGAGGCCAGGTTTGAACTCAGGTCCTCCTGAATCCAGGGCTGGTGTTTTATTCACTGAGCCACCTGGCTGCCCCTAAGAAGTTTCTATTTAAATATAAAGTTGGATGCCAGACTTTGTGCTGGAAATCAAGAGCCTAAGAAACCCAAAGAACCTAACCCTAACCCTAAGGAATCCTCTAAACTTTTTACACTGAAACCAAAGATTCCAGAAATTAAAATCCCTGTTTCCCACCTTGAGAATGTGATGCTGTGAGGACACATAAACAAGGGGTCATGCAGACCCTTAAATATTTAGAGACATTTCCATCTATGACATAAATACTGATAAGCATATCAAGGTTTACAAAGATGACATGCAAGTTCCATACATATGGATTCCTTATTTTCAGTAGGTTGTATGACTGATAGCTCATCATTTGACCCCCGAACATCCCCTCCTAGTTAAATGATTTGTACAGGGTCACACAGTTAGTGTCAAGTGTCTGAGGCTGGATTTGAACTCAGGTCCTCCTGAATCCAGGGCTTGTGCTTTATCCATTGTGCCACCTAGCTGACCCCCCAAATTTTTTTTGATATGATATCTTTTAACAAAATGTAGTTTATCAGACTGTCAGTGGTTATCCATATGACAGGAACAAAGAAAGTTCTTGATTTATTTTTTTGATCAATTGGTTGTCACAAAGGATTTCTGAAAGGTACTCATCAGGTAATGCAGCCCAGCATCCAGAATTACACTCATTCATCCAGCATCACTTTCATATCACATTGTCGAACTGCTACTGTGATTTCTTTCCATCAGTCTTTCTAGAACATATCTTAAGCTTATTCCATTCTGGAAAGCAGCTGTGAAGTTGATGTTGTGATTGACAATACACACACACACACACATATACATATATGTATATAAAAGTGTTATAAAATACAAATAAAAACAAAAAGGGAGACAATACACAAATATATAGAAAGCAAGCTATATAAAGAAAGAAAGCTATGGAATTTCTGCTGCGCTGTTCTCCAGTTATTTTTTTTTTTTGCTTTTTGTTTTTCTTTTTCAGGGAAATATCAAAGGTCTTTATTTACATTCTCATGAGAATGGGCCAGCATGCTCTCCAGTTTTACCAGAATATTGTGCCATCCAGAAATTTGTTTCCTAAGTAATTTAACTTTGGCTAACACTATTTATTGTTTCATTGTTTCTGATTTTTCCCTTGTCTGGTAAGTTGCATAAATCTAAGCCTCTTATTTTAAAAACATTTTAGATGGTTTTAGTGACTTCTGCTTAATAATATAGTTGGAGTTCTGTGCTATTCCCTCCTTACCTATACCTCTTTTCATAATTTCCCTTGATTTCTAGATCTTTTTTAAATGAATTATATTTATTTACAAAAAGAATATCGTATTCTAAACTACTTCCTGAGATAGGAATGATGAAAATATTCATAATACCTCAATTTTCTCAAAGAGAAATGGGGGCATCTTTAAATAATAGCAACAAATACATTATTGAAGGCTTGTTTCAGGGTTTTTAAAAACTGCTTATACAGAAGAATGACTAAAGAAAAAAATACATACTGGATAAGAAGGCCATCAATCTCCAGGAATCCAAAGATATAGCATTCCTTTTTCTACCTGAAAAAAAAATGACTCCACAAAGAAAAATGAGGAAATTTGCATGGAAAGGACTATTATGTGTAGGTAGACACAGAATTACATCCTAGGGCCAAGTATTGTAATAATCTTCTCTGCACATTCTTACAACCAAAAGTGAGTGCTTGGATTTGCATTATTTCTTTTTTTTTAATTTTTTTTTATTTTACATATAAGGTATTTTATTTTTTCCGTTACATGTAAAGATAGTTCTCAACTTTTGTTTATACAAGCTTTACAATTTCAGATTTTTCTCCCTCCCTCCCCTCCCTCCCCCCTCCCGTAGACAGCAGGTAATCTGATATACGTTATGTCTATATATCTATATACATATAGGTATAGATACATCTATACACACACACACACACACATATATATATATATATATATATATATATATATATATATATATATACACACACATAATAACATTAATCCTATTTCTGGTTTTTGACCAAACAAGAGATAGAGTATATTATAAAATGCAAAATGGATGATTCTGATTATATTAAATTAAAAAATTTTTGTACAAACAGAAGCAATGCATCCAAAATTGGAAGGGAGGCAGAAAGCTGGGAAACAATTTTTGAGGCCAGTGCTTCTGATAAAGGCCTCATCTCTAAAATATATAGGGAATTAAATCAAATTTATAAGAATCCAAGTCATTCCCCAATTGAGAAATGGTCAAAGGGTATGAACAGGCAGTTTTCTGATGAAGAAACCAAAGCTATCTATTCCCATATGAAAAAATGCTCTAAATCTCTAATGATTAGAGAGATGCAAATTAAAACAACTCTGAGGTACCACCTGACACCTATCAGATTGGCTAAAATGACAAAAAAGGAAGATAATAAATGTTGGAGAGGCTGTGGGAAAATTGGAACACTAATGCATTGTTGGTGGAGCTGTGAACTGATCCAACCATTCTGGAGAGGAATTTGGAATTATGCCCAAAGGGCGATAAAGCTGTGCATACCCTTTGACCCAGCAATCCCACTTTTAGGTCTTTTGCCCAAAGAAATCATGGAAGGGGGAAAGGGACCCACATGTACAAAAATATTTATAGCTGCTCTTTACGTGGTAGCAAGGAATTGGAAGTTGAGGGGGTGCCCATCAATTGGGGAATGGCTGGACAAGTTGTGGTAAATGAATACAATGGAATACTATTGTGCTGTAAGAAATGATGAGCAGGAGGAGTTCAGAGAAACCTGGAGGGTCTTACGTGAGCTGATGATGAGTGAGATGAGCAGAACCAGAAGAACATTGTACACAGTATCATCAACATTGAGTGTTGACCTACTGTGATGGACTATATTCTTCTCACCAATGCAATGGTACAGAAGAGTTCCAGGGAACTCATGATAGAAGAGGATCTCCAAATCCAAGAAAAAAAAAAGAAAGAAAGAACTGTGGAGTATAGATGCTGATTGAACCATATTATTTCTTTTGTTTTGGGTGCTGTTGGTTTTTTTTTTCTATTTTGAGGTTTTGTATCACTGCTCTGATTCTTTCTCTTGTAACAGGATTAATGCAGAAATAGGATTAATGTTATTGTGTGTATATATATATATATGTTTATGTATAGAGATATATAGATATAACCTATATCAGATTACCTGCTGTCTAGGGGAGGGGGGAGGGAGGGGAGGGAGGGAGAAAAATCTGAAATTGTAAAGCATGTATAAACAAAAGTTGAGAACTATCTTTACATGTAATGGAAAAAATAAAATACCTCATACATTAAAAAAAAGAATGAATGAATAAAGCATTTATTATGTGCTTACTAAAAACAAATTCCTATTTCTGCATTAGTCCTGTTATAAGAGAAAAAATCAGAGCAATGATGAAAAACCTCAAAATAGAAGAAAAAACAACAGCTCCAAAAACAAAAGAAATAGTATGGTTCATTCAGCATCTATACTCCACAGTTCTTTTTTGTTTGTTTGTTTTTTTCCTTGGATTTGGAGATCCTCTTCTATCATGAGTTCCCTGGAACTCTTCTGTACCATTGCATTGGTGAGAAGAATATAGTCCATCACAGTAGATCAACACTCAATATTGATGATACTGTGTACAATGTTCTTCTGGTTCTGCTCATCTCACTCATCATCAGCTCACATAAGACCCTCCAGGTTTCTCTGAACTCCTCCTGCTCATCATTTCTTACAGCACAATAGTATTCCATTGTATTCATATACAACAACTTGTCCAGCCATTCCCCAATTGATGGGCACCCCCTCAACTTCCAATTCCTTGCTACCACGTAAAGAGCAGCTATAAATATTTTTGTACATGTGGGTCCCTTTCCCCTTTCCATGATTTCTTTGGGAAAAAGACCTAAAAGTGATATTGCTGGGTCTAAGGGTATGCACAGCTTTATCGCCCTTTGGGCATAATTCCAAATTCCTCTCCAGAATGGTTGGATCAGTTCACAGCTCCACCAACAATGCATTAGTGTTCCAATTTTCCCACAGCCTCTCCAACATTTATTATCTTCCTTTTTTGTCATTTTAGCCAATCTGATAGGTGTCAGGTGGTACCTCAGAGTTGTTTTAATTTGCATCTCTCTAATCATTAGAGATTTAGAGCATTTTTTCATATGGGAATAGATAGCTTTGGTTTCTTCATCAGAAAACTGCCTGTTCATATCCTTTGACCATTTCTCAATTGGGGAATGACTTGGATTCTTATAAATTTGATGTAGTTCCCTATATATTTTAGAGATGAGGCCTTTATCAGAAGTACTGGCCTCAAAAATAGTTTCCCAGTTTTCTGCCTCCCTTCTAATTTTGGATGCATTCCTTCTGTTTGTACAAAAAATTTTTAAATTTAATATAATCAGAATCATCCATTTTGCATTTTATAATATACTCTATCTCTTGTTTGGTCAAAAACTGTTTTCCTTTCCAAAAATCTGATAGTTAGACTATTCCTTTCTCTCCTAATTTACCTATTGTATCACCTCTTATGTCTAAATCGTGTATCCACTTTGACCTTATTTTAGTATAAGGTGTAAGATGTTGGTCTATGCCTAATTTCTGCCATACTATCTTCCAGTTTTCCCAGCAGTTTTTGTCAAATACTGAGTTCCTATCCCAGAAGCTGCAGTCTTTGGGTTTATCAAACACTACATTACCAGTGTCATTTACTACTGCATTTCCTGAGCCTAGCCTATTCCATTGATCTACCACTCTATTTTTTAGCCAGTACCAGATAGTTTTGATGACTGCCACTTTATAGTAAAGCTCCAGGTTTGGTACCGCTAACCCACCTTCCTGTGATTTTTTTTTTCATTATTTCCCTGGATATTCTTGATTTTTTGTCTTTCCAGATGAATTTTGTTATTATTTTTTCTAGCTGTATAAAATAATTTTTAGGTAGTCTGATTGGTATGGCACTGAATAAGTAAATTAATTTAGGCAGTATTGTCATTTTTACTATATTAGCTCTGCCTATCCATGAGCAATTGATATCTTTCCAATTATTTAGATCTGATTTGATTTGTGTCAAGAGTGTTTGGTAGTTATATTCATAGAGTTCCTGGGTTTGTCTTGGCAAGTAGACTCCCAAGTATTTTATATCATCTACCATTACTTTAAATGGAATTTCTCTTTCTATCTCTTGCTGCTGGACTTTGTTGGTCCTGTATAGAAATGCTGATGATTTATGTGGATTTCTTTTATATCCTGCAATTTTGCTAAAGTTGTTAATTGTTTCAAGTAATTTTTGAGTTGATTCTCTAGGATTCTATAAGTATACCATCATATCATCTGCAAAGAGTGATAGTTTTGTTTCCTCCTTGCCTATTCTAATTCCTTTAATTCCTTTCTCTTCTCTGATTGCTAAAGCTAACATTTCTAGGACAATATTAAATAATAGGGGTGATAATGGACATCCTTGTTTCACCCCTGATCTTATTGGGAAGGCCTCTAATTTATCTCCATTGCATATAATACTTGCTGATGGCTTTAGGTAGATACTGTTTATTATTCTAAGAAAAGCTCCACCTATTCCTATACTCTCTAGTGTTTTTATTAGGAATGGGTGTTGTACTTTGTCAAAAGCTTTCTCTGCATCTATTGAGATAATCATATGATTTTGGTTGGTTTTCTTATTGATGTGGTTGATTATGTTAATAGTTTTTCTAATGTTGAACCAGCCCTGTATTCCTGGTATAAATCCCACCTGGTCATAGTGTATTATCCTGGTGATCACTTGCTGTAATCTCCTTGCTAATATCTTATTTAAGATTTTAGCATCAATATTCATTAGGGAAATTGGTCTATAATTTTCTTTCTCTGTTTTTGCTTTGCCTGGTTTTGGTATCACCACCATATTTGTGTCATAAAACAAATTTGGTAGAACTTCTTCACCTATTTTTCCAAATAATTTGTATAATATTGGAATTAATTGTTCTTTAAATGTTTGGTAAAATTCACCCATAAACCCATCTGGCCCTGGGGATTTTTTCTTAGGGAGTTCATTAATGGCTTGTTCAATTTCTTTTTCTAATATGGGTTTATTTAAGGATTTTATTTCTTCAGTTAACCTGGGCAGTTTGTATTTTTGTAAATATTCATCCATTTCATTTAGATTGTCAAATTTATTGGCATACAGTTGGGCAAAATATTTCCTAATTACTGATTTAATTTCCACTTCATTGGTGGTAACATCATCTTTTTCATTTTTGATACTGGTAATTTGGTTTTCTTCTTTTTTTTTTAAATATAATTAACCAATATTTTATCTATTTTATTGGTTTTTTCATAAAACCAGCTCTTAGTTTTATTGATTAATTCTATAGTTTTTTGCTTTCAATCTTATTAATTTCTCCTTTAATTTTCAGGATCTCTAATTTACTGTCTAATTGGGATTTCTAATTTGTTCTTTTTCTAGCTTTTTAAGTTGCATGCCCAATTCATTAATCTCTTCTTTCTCTTTTTTATTCATGTAAGCATTTATAGCTATAAATTTTCCCCTAAGCACTGCTTTGGCTGCATCCCATAGAGTTTGGTACGTTGTCTCATTATTGTCATTCTCTTGGATATAGTTATTGATTGTTTCTATGATTTCTTGTTTGGCCCATTCATTCTTTAGAATGAAATTATTTAATTTCCCAGTGATTTTCATTCTACTTTTCCCTGGGTCGTTCTTACATGTAATTTTTATTGCATCATGATCTGAGAAGGATGCATTTACTATTTCTGCCTTTCTACATTTGACTATGATGTTTTTGTGCCCTAATACATGGTCAATTTTTGAAAATGTGCCATGTACTGCTGAGAAAAAGGTATATTCCTTTCTATCCCCATTCAATTTTCTCCAGACATCTATCATGTCTAACTTTTCTGGTAATCTATTCACCTCTTTCACTTCTTTCTTATTTATTTTTCGGCTATATTTATCTAATTCTGAGAGGGGGAGATTCAGATCCCCCACTAGTATAGTATTACTGTCTAATTCCTCTTGTAACTCATTTAGCTTCTCTAAGAACTTGGATGCTATACCGCTTGGCGCATACGTATTTAATATTGATATTACTTCATTATCTATGGTACCTTTAAGTAAGATGTAATTTCCTTCCTTATCTCTTTTAATGAGATCTATTTTTGCCTGTACTTTGTCTGAGATAACGATTGCTACCCCTGCTTTTTTTTACTTTAGCTGAGGCATAATATATTCTGCTCCAGCCTTTTACCTTTACTCTGTGTGTATCTCTCTGCTTCAGATGTGTTTCTTGTAAACAGCATATTGTAGGATTCTGGTTTTTAATCCACTCTGCAATTTGCTTCCATTTTATAGCAGAGTTCATCCCATTCACATTCACAGTTATTGTTACTGACTGTCTATTCCCCTCCATTCTATTTACCCCCTTTGTACTTTTCCCCCCTTCTTTCACCCTATTCCTCCTCACTGATGGTTTACTTCTTACTCCTGCCTCCCCCAATCTGCCCTCCCTTTTTATCACCCCCCTCTCTTTTCTTTACCCTTTTTTCCCTTGCTTTTGTCCTCCCTTCTATCAGTCCCCCCCTTTCCCTTCCCTTTTTGGTTCCCTAAAGAATGAGTTAAGTTTCTTTATCCCAATGAACGTATATGTTATTCCCTCTTTGAATCAAATCTAATGAGAATAGGGTTGAAACAATGCTTCCCCCTCCTTTCTTTCCCTCTATTGTAATAGGGTTTTTTTTTTACCTCTTCATATGATATAATTCATCCCATTCCACCTCCCCTTTCCTCTCCTCCCCATAGACTCCCTTTTTAACCCCTTAATTCTTTTTTTTATCATCACATCAAAGACAATTTATATTTATACCCTCTATGTAAAGTCCTTCTCTCTGCCCAAATACATTTACAGTTCTTAAGAGTTATGAGTATTATCTTCCCATGTAGGGATATAAACAGTTTAACCTAATAGGGTAATCTTTTTTTTTCCCCCTCTGTTTACCTTTTTAAACTTCTCTTGAATCTTGTATGTTGAGATCGAATTTTCCATTCAGTTTTGGTCTATTCACCATGAAAGATAGAAAGTCCCCAATGTCATTAAATGTCCATCTTTTCCCCTGAAAGAAAATGCACATTTTTGCTTGGTAATAGATTCTTGGCTGCAATCCAAGCTCCTTTGCCTTCCGGAATATCGTATTCCAAGCCTTGCAGTCCTTTAATGTTGAAGCTGCCAGGTCCTGAGCAATCCTGACTGTGGCTCCATGATATTTAAATTGCTTCCTTCTGGCTGCTTGGAGTATTTTCTCCTTTATCTGATAATTCTGGAATTTGGCTACAATATTCCTTGGAGTTTTCCTTTTGGGGTCTCTTTCAGGAGGTGATTGGTGGATTCTTTTAATGATGATTTTATCCTCTGATTCTATGATATCAGGGCAGTTCTCCTTAATAATTTCCTGGAATATGGTGTCTAGATTCTTTTTCTGGTCATGGCTTTCAGACAGTCCAATGATTCTCAAATTGTCTCTCCTCGATCTGTTTTCCAGATCAGTTGTCTTTCCAATGAGGTATTTCACATTTTCTTCTTTTTTTTCATTTTTTTGATTCTGCTTGACTGATTCCCGGTGTCTCATGGATTCCTTATCTTCCAACTGTCCCATTTTAATTTTTAAGGCATTGTTTTCTTCAGTGAGATTATGCACCTTTTTTTTCCATTTGGCCAGATGAATTTTTTAAGGTATTGTTTTCTTCAGTATGATTATGCACCTTTTTTTCCATTTGGCCAAGTGAAATTTTTAAGGCAGTCTTTTCTTCAATGAGATTATGCACCTTTTTTTTTTTCCATTTGGCCAAATGAATTTTTTAAGGCTTTGTTTTCTTCAGTGAAATTATGTGCTTCCTTTTCCAAGCTGCTGATTCTTTTTTCATAGTTTTTTTGTTTTGCTTTCATTTCTCTCCCCATTTTTTTCTCCTACCTCTCTCAATTGATTTTTAAAATCCTTTTTGAATTCTTCCAGGAAGGCTTTTTATTCTTGAGACCAATTCACCTTCTCTTGTGAGGCTTCAGATGTAGGCAATTTGAGGCTATTGTCCTCATCTGAGTTTGTGTTGCCTTCTTCCCTATTGATACAGAAGCTCTCAATGGAGAGGGCTCTTTTTTGCTTCTTACTCATTATTGCAGCTTATTTATTTATTTTTTAAGTTGAGGTCTGCTCTGGGGGCACCAGGGTCCCTGTTTTGGGCTTCTTGTGCAGGGGTATAGGTGCTGTGTGACCGGCTTTTTACTCTGAGGCCTTTATGGTGTGTGGAGATCCCCTGCCCTGTACTTCCTGTCTGATTGTGCTCCACCAGCCAGGCGCCCGATCTCGGCATCTGATCCCACCTGACCCGTTCGTGGCCCTCTCGGCCCGTGCAGGTAGGTTTTTCCACTGTCCTTCTTGGCCACCAGACTTTTGAACCAGGTTCCAGGGGCCTCAGTTGTTCAGCTGTGGCCCGCAGCTCCTGCTGACTTGCCCCAACCCCCTCGGCGCTGGGTTACTGCCCTGCGCTGGGCCTCCCTTTTGCCCAAGTCAGACCGACCTTTTCCTGAAGTCTTCTAAATTATATCTGTTTGGAGGACTGTGTCTCTCTGTCTCTTTGCAGGTTCTGTAGTTTCAGAATCTGTCTAGAGGCTTGATTTAATGTTCTTTTTTAGGGAACAGAAGGAGAGCTCAGGCAGCTTGCTGCGTCCTCTCTGCCATCTTGTCTCCGCCCCTCGATTTGCGTTATTTCTAAGAATTCTAACAATACTATAAACAAAATGTCAATAACCAATTGCCAAGGGTGTTATAGAAGAGATACTTTGTAGTCTTAGGTTGAACTGGATGATTGCTGAATATCCTGCCAAATCTGAAATTCTAAATTCAACAATTCTTTTTTTTTTTTTTTTTTAGTGAGGCAATTGGGGTTAAGTGACTTGCCCAGGGTCACACAGCTAGTAAGTGTCAAGTGTCCGAGGCTGGACTTGAACTCAGGTACTCCTGACTCCAGGGCCAGTGTTCTATCCACTGCGCCATCCAGCTGCCCCTAAATTCAACAATTCTTAACAGCAACCCAGGTTTAACCTTGAAAGAGACCTTAACCAAAATACAAAATCCCCTTAAAAATTCCAAAACTCTAGCCTTTTCTCCTCATTCTAACAAGATCATTTTTACCATTATTCTATATGAAGCCATGTTGACCAGTTTTCTGATGTCAAAAACTCATCAGAATGAATGTATTTTCAGATTATAAGACATTAAAACATTTAAGGATCCTCTTGTGGAAAATATGACAACGATTCAAGATACTCATAATGTCAGCTATCAATGGGATCAGTGTACATTTTCCTAGCTTCTTCCTTCTTGGCATTTCAGGGTTAAAGATTGCCTTCTTCTTGATACCCATCCCTTTCTGCCTCATCTATTTGTTTATTGCACTGGTAATCTGTTCACTTATTTATCAAAAATGACCCCAATCTGCATGAAGCCATGTTTCTCTTCCTTTCCATACTCTCTGTGGCAGACCTGATGCTTACCTTTACTGCTATGACCAAGATTCTGAACATTTTCTGGTTCAGTGATACAGAGATATACTTTGAACACTATCTCATTCAGGTATTTCTTATGCATGCTCTATCTAAGATGAGGTCTGGAATCATTGTGGCCATGGCGTTGAATTGTTATGTGACCATCTTCAACCCACTTAGACAGTTGACTCTACTTTGTGGACTGGTCCTAACCCTTTCATGTTCTGTTGGCTTTCCTTACTGGAGGACTAATATCACCTATTGTAAGTTAATGGCACCGATCAAGTTGGCTTGTGCCCCAAATGAGATCCACAAAGCTTACAGTCTATCTCTTGCCTTTATAACAGCAGGGCTTGACTTCATAATAATTATCCATTCTTATGTTCTCATTCTCCATACTGTATTTTGTGTACTGTCCAGTCCTGACAGACTCAAGACACTGGGCACCTGTGGCTCCCATGTGTGGCTCATATTAATTTCTTATACTCCTGCCTTGTCCTTTCTCACAGTTTTGTACACTATGTTGTTCCTCATTTATCTCTTTATGGATAATATATATGTTCTTGTTTTACCTATGGTGATCCCTATTATTTATGGAGTTAAGACTAAATAGAACCTGGAAAGATTCCTCAGAATCTTTATAGATAAAAACACTTGAACTGGAAAATGATTTAGTAGCAGTAGGTTAATTTCTTTACCAGCTATATGATCAATATTTTGAGAAAGAATTTGTAGAAATTGGGGATCTGACCTCATCACCATCCCCTATCTCTAAGACATCAGCTGTCAGGATGCTGAGTTGCTGCACTTGTTAATGTCAGATGTTATGAACATCCTTTAAGAAAGAAGGAATGGGGCAGCTAGGTGGCACAGTGGATAGAGCACCAGCCCTGGAATCAGTAGTACCTGAGTTCAAATCTGGCCTTAGACCCTTAACACTTACTTGCTGTGTGACCCTGGGCAAGTCACTTAACCCCAATTACCTCACTAAAAATTTTTTTAAAAAAAAGAAAGAAGGAATGATAAAGAATGGGTATGGAATAAAATGCAGAAGGTTGGCCTAAATGAAGAATTTTTATGCCAATTAATGAATAGTTTCTTAAAAACAACAAAAAACACCTTAGAACAACCAGGAGGCAGAAAATGAAAATAAAGCAGCTTCAGAATGTAAAGCAGTGCTAGTCACTGGAGACGAGGAGTATCCTCTCCTCCCCTCCCCCCAACCCACAAACCATGACATTCCAAAGGAAGAGGTGCAAAAATCCAGTCAGTCAGAGTTTGATAGTTGGGATAACAAAGTCCTGCCTTGAGATGAATGAGGTAATTCTTTCCTCTGGCTCACCTTGAGCAAGGAGATTCCACACTTCATTAGTCTCTCAACTGGCAGAAATAAATGTTCTCATAATGTTTGACTTGTCTCTTCTCCTAAAAGAAAAAAAAAGAAAAGAAAACAAAAAGAAAACAGGGATAAACCTCAAAATTATGATATTAAGCCAACAAGCATATTTTCAAGTCAACCAGTATTTAAGTACCTGTTATGTACTAGCCACTGTACTAAGCTTTGTGGGATAGAAAGTGACAAACTCAGTTTACTAAGAAAGACTGAATCCATATAGTTTCATACCTAGATCAATAAATTGACTGGGACTGACCAGACTTTGTCAATTCCAGACTCTGATAATTTTGTAGATCTCCCAAACTCTCCCCTCCAGGAATCATTGAGTTTGATTTATATACATTTGTTTGGTATGTAAAACATCTTATTTTAAGAATTTATGGGATACTTAACCCTGACAAAGGTAATCCCATCACTCTGTCAGCTTGTTATGTAAAATAACTTAGATGGTGAAATTATGAGGTAATTAACCCCAAAGCCAGTCTCTTGACTTGCTCTATTGATGTGAGGGATAGATTTAATTAATCAAATTGATTGTGAGGCATCGCAAAGTATTACAACACTCAGTGACTCAATTTCCCAAGTTTTATTGAAGTATTGTGATGACCAAGGAGATGTGTCTCAATTTTGGAGATGGAAATGGCTATATTTATAGTGAGAAAAAGTAGGTTATCTCCTCATTATCTTAATCTCCTCCTTAAGAATGTACATGGGAAGTAATATCCTAATTTGGACTTCATCCGGTCCTAAGACAACCTTTAAGGCAGGTACCTTTTTCCTTGGAGGTGTGTTTTTGGGGTTCATACTTCATAAAGTGAACCTATGGACACATCTGGCACTTTCTGTGCATGTTCCTAAAGGAATGCTCAAACTTGTCAGACCCAGAGGGTCTCTGTGTTTATGATATTTCTTTACTTAAGACCTGGTTTCTGGGTGTCCTGTCATCTATGAATATTAATAGCTATTAATGGTTAATGGTCCCTAGTTACAATCTCTGTTGATGGTGATGGTGGATAGGGACTCAAACTCTCATGGTTACAGTAAGAATACAAACCTTAGTTTCCCTGTTGACCCTTTTAGGTACTATTAATGAAAACTTAGGTTATCTGTTAACTCTTTTTAGAGCTTGAGTCTTAGTTAGAGCCCAGATCTTAGGTTATCTGTTGATTCTTTTTAGCCTCCTTCATAACTATGTCTTTATACCCTATATAAACTCTGTTCCCAACCCCACTCTTTGCATACTCCATCACTTCCTATGGTGGTATCTTGAGTTGAAACTCATCTGCCCTTAATTTTGCTATATTGATTGTTTTCATTAAATTTCAGGTTGACAAAAGAAAGGCTAAAACAGTCCTTACTCTAAATGAGCTTACAATCCAATGCAGGAGACAACATGCCAGCAACTGTATATAAACAAAATATATACAGGATTAATTGGAAATAATCTTAGTGGGGAGGTACTCTCAATGAGGGACAAGATGGCACTTTGAGCACAAAGTGTATCCAAATAACAACAATGTTGTTGCTAATGATGACTGCTAGGATCCTAGGAGAGTTGTATTTGAAAAAAAAGAACATTTAAAGAAATTCATAATCTTTAGTCTGTGTTGCCTTTATGGAGGTATTATTCCAGAAGTACCATTTACAGACTACTCCTACATTATTAGAGAATGAAGAGATATTTCAGAAGAGATGAATACTGTGCCACTAATCAGATAATCTCCCAGCCCTTCAAGATGTCTTCTTATTCTAATCTGGTGGAGGGGGTTACACAAAATCTTAGTTCCCTAGCTAGGGAAACAAATATTAATGAAAAGATAAATATGAAAGGAAAAATATACTTTTCAAGTGACAAATGAGTTCATAGTAAACACATCAGGAATCAAAGAGCAGAAAAGTTAGTGTGATAAAATAATGGAATTTGGTGGATGCCCAGGGGTCCCACCTGATTGATTTATTATTGTTTGAATTGGGTGAGAATGAGAAACTGACTCAGTACCTACTTGGGAATGATTGGAGGCCACACCTGGCTGGCCCTGAGTGACATATACTACTGATGTCAGCGGGGGGCACCACTCTAAACCAACCAACTTGAAGGACCTCCCTTTTGGGGAAGGGAGAGAAAAAGTAGAAAAGGGAATGCTCACTCAGAGGAGCTCTCTCTCTTGCCCTTTGGTGAGCTTCTGGAGCATTTCAGAGAGGGACTGCACAGTTGACTCCCATTGAAACTACAGACCCCAAGTGGTGAGTGGAATTGAGGCCAGCTCTTTGAGGTAACTTAGCAGGAAGCAAGTTTGGGGTTTGAGTAAGTCTTTGATAAAGCCAGGGAGCTTATTCATTTTCTCTTCTCTTATTCCCCTGTCCCTGGCTTTATTAACTTCACCTTTGTTGTAAATTTTGTTCCCATTAATAAAACCGGGTTTGTTTGTAGAAAAGAGGCTGTTAATCTCCTTTCTTATTAGCCTGGGAGAAGTAACTAAAAAGGCAATTTGGAAGGGAGGAAACTTTGGACCTAGAGGTCTCTCATTATTTTCTGAACCCCAGTATTACAGTGAGCCACCCAATTAACTCTCCCCATAATAAATTTGGTTCCTACATTAGGGTGGTAAAGGAAGTCTCAGATAATGGTCATGAGATAGTCATTGGAGGTTTACATAAGTGGGCGCATTAGGAAAGGAGATAAAAAAGCAAAAGAAAAGAGGATAAATCTCATGTGCATTGGGGGACACTTCCACCAGAGATAGTTCCAGAAGTAATGAGTAGAATAACTTAAAATGACTTTCTAAATCAATTCCATTCTCATTCTGCTTTTGCATATATACTACTGACTACATGTAAGGAGACTCCTTACATCAATGTCCTTAGGTTCCAGTCTCCTCAAAACAATGTTGTTCCTCTTCAACCATGGCAATTCAAGGAAAGAGAGGACTTTCAGGCATTTGTGATTAAAAGACCTGACCTGAATAGAAAATTTGACTTTCAAATACAAGACGCTAGAGAAGCATAAAAAGATAAACAGGCCAAAGACACCATGAGGTATATTAAAAGGTTAAACTGTTTACATCCCTGCATGAAAATATAATACTTCTAACTCACAGGTGTGAGTTGAATATGAGGGGATGATATCTTTAAAGTTTATTATTATTATTATTATTTTGTATGTGGGGTGGTCAAGGTTAGGTGGCTTGCTGAGGGTAGCACAGCTGGTGAGTATCGGCTTTCTGAGGACAGATTTGAGCTCAGATCCTCCTGAGTCCAGGGCTGGTGGTTTGTCTACTGTACCACCTAACTGCTCCATGATTACATTTTTTTTTAATCTTTTTTTTTTTTGGTGAGGCAATTGGGGTTAAGTGACTTGCCCAGGGTCACACACCATGATTATATTTTTTAAAAAAAATAAAATTAAGGAGTGAGAGGAATGCACTGGGAGAAATGAAAACGGAAAGGTGGAATGGGGTAAAGTATTGCACATAAAATAAAAAGGAGGGGAAGATGGGGGAGGTGCAGGGGAGTAAGTGAGCTTTACTCTCATCAGAATTGGTTCAAAGAGGGAATAACATAGGCACTCAAGTGCATATAGTAATATACCTTGCCCTGTGGGAATGTGGGAGGGGAAGAGAATAAAGGGATAGGGGTGAAGGAAGGGAGGGCAGATCGGGGAAGGGGACGGTCAGAAGCAAAACACTTTTGAGGAGGGATAGGGTGAAAGAAGATAGAAAATAGAGTAAATATCAAGGGGAGGGAATAGGATGATGGGAAATACAGTTAGTAATAGTACCTGTAAAGAAAATGAAGCAGAGATTAGGATGGAACCCTATTGTGCTGTACGAAAAGAAGAGCAGGATGCTATCAGAAGGACTTATGAAAAATGCAATCCATCTACAGAAAAAGAACTGATGGTATCAGAATACAGATTGAAGTATTTTTTCTAGTTTCTCTTTCTGAAGTTTTTTTGTCTGTTGTGTTTTGCATGACTGCACATGTTGAGTTCTTAAGGGGCAGTGGAGGAGGGAGGGAGGAAGAGAATTTGGAACACAAAGCTTTAAAACATGACATGAGGGCAGCTAGGTGGTACAGTGCATAGAGCACCAGCCCTAGATTCAGGAGGACCTGAGTTCAAATCCAGCCTCAGACACTTAACACTGAATAGATATGTGACCCTGGGCAAATCACTTAACCCTCATTGCTCTGAACAATAAAAATAAATAAATAAATACATGAAAAATTGACATGAAAATTTGTTTTTACATGTAATTTGGGGGAAAATCTTAAATAAATAAACAGACAAACAAATAAAGAGTAAAATTAAAACCAAGAACAACAAAAACAAGTAGTCCATAGCAACCTGTATTCCCTGCATTCATCTGTGGACATATTTCTGACTGGGAACCTTATTCTTGAGTTATTCATTAAGGCTGATACTAAACTGCATGAACCTGTGTGCTTCATTAATATTGCTCTTTAGTGATTTGATGCTCATCATGTCTCTCATTATTAAAAGTATGCAACAAGAATTAAGGACAAAGAACAATAACAGTCCTTAGCATTTTTGTCCAATACCCAGCATTTTAGCTTTTACCCTCATCTCAGAAAAGCAAATAAACAAACAAACAAAATAAAAAGCCTCTAGCATACTATATTGCCAATGAAATACTGTTTCATATTGACTGTGGCCTATTGTGAGATTAAAAATTGGATATTAGATCATAAATCTCCCCTACTTAACCTTTCCCTTAATTTATCTCCCAGACTAGTAAATGGAAGAAGCTTTTGGTTTTCTAGATAGACCTTTTATTGTTATGGTAGTCACAAGGTGATGTTGATTAGAAGGATAGGAAAGTAGAAACACAATACAAATCGTCTTAAATCTAAGCTTAGTCTATATTCCTTATAAAAACTCACCCAAACCTAAAGGCCACCTTTGGAGAGAGTGAGACCGTCCGTGCCGCGCAGTTAGGAGCCCCGCCGAGCCGCTAAAAAAGCCCCACTCCCGTTCTCTCCACCCTGGAAGTCGAGTGCATAGCAGGCAGTCTAACATGCACAGCAGGCGGACTGTTGGTCTCCTCCCCAAAAGGGTGGTCCTTCAAAAACTGGTGTCTTTCGGTTATTCTAACCGACTGTTAAAAAAACTTTCATATTTTTTTTTTACCACATTTCCCCCCTTTGCTTCCTCAAGAAACAGAATGTTTCCTTGATGGAACAGTAAAAAGAATATAATAACTATTGCTAACTAATAATATGTGAACAACTACACTATAAATACCAGATGTTCATCTGCAAACCCTTCAGAGACTCAGACCACAAAGTGACCCAAATAGTTATCAGGCATTTTGAGCTGGCTATTGAGATTATGCTCTTCATTTCTACCATTTCTTGCTAATGTAAAATTGAATATTGGTTTTCATTCTATTTTCAAGGCTTAATGAAGCCAGATTTAATATTCCTTTTCCTGTTTCTTTCCCTTTGTAAACTTTATCCAATACCCATATCCATGAGAAATGTGCTTAAAGATCAAGCTTTTATCCTGTAATTATATCAAACTTCATAATTCCATCCATTACCCACTTTCTAGAGAAACTTGGTTAATCCAAAGGTAAAATGTTATCAATTTAAACTATTATAGCTACTTCCATTGCCTGGCAACCTTTGTCTTGTGATAGCAATTGCATGTCTTGGTTGTGGTTAAAGGGATTTCAGAAGGGGGAGTTCAAATTCTGTAATCTTAGTTCATATTATGTCATTGATAGTCAATCAACAGAAGACATACCTATGTTGCTCAAGATTTTGTTCTGTCATCTTGCTAATTGTTACAGAAAACCCTGTCAACCCTCACTCAAAGCCTTTGGTCATTGACAGAGGCCACTGACTCAATTATTGGTGGCTGCTTACCTAACTAATAAATTCATCATGCTCAGGACCTTGTTTCTCTGTTAATCTTGTTTTTGTTTTTGTTTTTTTTTTTAATATAAGTGGGGGCAGCTAGGTGGCGCAGTGGATAAAGCACCAGCCCTGGATTCAGGAGGACCTGAATTCAAATTTGACCTCAGGCACTTAACATTAGCTGTGTGACCCTGGGCAAGTCACTTAACCCCAATTGCCTCACCAAAAACAAACAAATAAACAAACAAAAAATATAAGTAAAGTGGATTTCCTCCTGCAAGACTCTTCTCATCATGTTCCAAAATACTATAGAGCTAGCATTCACCTTTCACCAAAACTCGTCTCATATTACTAATTGCCTGCTGAATGCCTCCACCTAGATGATCTTTTGTCATATGCAACTAAACATCTCTGAAATGTATCATCACCTTTCCTTTTAAATCTCCCCTCCTCCAAATATTCTTAATTCTGTTGAGGACACCAATAATCTTTTTATTAACTACATTCATATCCTCAGAGTCATCCTACACTCTTCTTTCTCTCTTTCACCTTTTCCAGAAAATTATCAAGTACTATTAATTCTACCTTTGCAACAAATTCTCTTCTTTTTACTCACATGGATTCTAGGTCTTTCCTTATCATCTCTTACCTGGAGTACTACATTAGCCTCCTAATATGTCTAGAATTTCTTGAGGAGATGCTCACATTCATAAGTGGAGGGAGTTTCCACATTAGGAATTCCTTAGATAATTGAAATCATTTATTTGTTAAGGAAAAAAACCCTACCAAAATAAATTTATAGAAAAATTCAAGGTACAATGTTTTTCCCTAGGGATACAAAAGCAAAAAGGAATGCAACATTGTTGCTTTCAAATTACGTATTTGTGGAAGGGAGTTACAGCATATAGGTGAAAGGGATGGGGGAGGGGGGGAGGAACAAACATTTGTTAAGTGCCTATTATGTACCAGGCACTGAGCTAAGCACTTTACCAATATTACCTCTTTTGATTCTCATAGCAACTCTGCAAAGTAGGTGCAATTATGATCCAGACTTTGAAGTTTAAGAAACCGAGGCATAGATCAGTTAAATGACTTGCCAATGTCATATAGTGTTTGTGGTCAGATCTGAACTCAGGTTTTCCTGACTCCAGTTCTATTTCTCTATCCACTGCATCACCTATATGATTTGTCCTCAGAAGTGCAGGACATGGACTGATAATCCAATGTTTTGTTTTGTTTTTCTTTCCTTGTAGTGTTGCTAGTAGTGATTTCTAAAAGATTCTTCTTGCAATCATCTCATCACCAGTGGCTCATAGGGGACAGACTCAGTGGCAAACCCTTGTAGAAAAAAAAGTTTTCAGTTATTATACTGTCCTTGTGTCCCTCTGATCACATCTTTTTTTCCCATTTATCCCCATTTATATGGTCCCACCATCATTATTCTGATAAAGATTTTCATGACCCTTCTTCCAGAATGTTACACTAGCCTTGTATTTGGTATCTCTGTATCAAAGTGTTCCTTTTTATATTTTTCTACACACACCAGCCAAGCTATATTCTATAAAATTATATCTAACTATGACACTTCTTAAGAAGATTGAAAGGTTTACTGCCTTCCCATTGCTTTTAGGATGTGGTAAACTCCTTTGTTCATCATTTTAGGCCTTTACAATCTAGCTTAAGTGTATATTTCCAGATTGACTAAGCATTACTCCAATAGACCCACTTTAGGCTCTAATTGGACTGGTCCACTTGATGTTCTCTATGTATGATATTCCATCTGCTATATCCATGATTTTGTACAAACTATTTTCCATACCTTGAATATTCTTACTCTTCACCTACCTATTGTTTGACCCCGGGTTCTCTTCTTGAAGGAACATCTCCTTCAAGATACCTTTCCTCATTCCCCAAACTGTTATTGCCCTATTAAAATAATAGTGCATTTATTTCATTCATACCCTCTTTTTATTTATCTACATCCTTCATTAGAAAGTAACTTCCTTGAGTTTAAGGGGTGTCTCTTTTGTATACGCATGTATGTATGCATGTATACATGCATGTATTGTATTATATATATAGTGTGCATGTATATATGTCTACACATATTTAGTTATCCAGTCATGTCCGACTCTTTGTGAACCCATTTATAGTTTCCTTGGCAGAAATACTGGAGTAGTTTTTCATTTCCTTCTCTAGCTCATTTTGCAAAAGAGTAAACTGAAGCAAACAGGATTAAGTGATTTTCCCGGAGTCACACAGCTAGAAAGTGTCTGAGGCTGAATTTGAACTCATGAAGATGAGTCTTCCTGACCCAGCACCCTATCCACTGCACCACTTAGGTGCATACACAAACACATACACATTTTTTACTTAATTATATGTGTAGCTGTGTGTATGTATATATGTATGTCTGTGTGTTTTGTATGTATGTCTAGTGCCTAGCATATGACACTGAACAATGATTTGATAAATGATAGCTGGATGGTTAATGATCAAAACCACACACACACACACACACACAAATGTGGGTTTTATGGGAAGAGAAGTGGTCTACCTCAGAAATATTGGAATCGTTTCCCATTTTTAATTTCACAGACAGGAAAACTTTGAAATAACTAATGATATTTACTAGTCAATCAGGATGGTACAGAGATGAAAAATTTTCAGCATTTTACAGAAAAGAATGCAGTTGCTAGAAAGCAAAACAGCTACAATTTATAGTGTGGTTTCATATTTAATAAATTTTACAAGTATCTTTGACTTAATTATAAATATATTTGATTTCATATAACTATATCTCATCTTCACAACAATGAAATATATTTGTTATTATTATCCTTATTTTACATGACAAAACTGAAGCAGATAGAGGTTGTTACTTCTTCAGGGTTATGTATATAGCTAATGTTTGAGGCTAGATTTTCATTTCAGTCTACTAGTATTTAGTTCCAGGACTTTATCTATTCTACTACCTAAATGTAAAAGAAAGAAACAGTCTGCAAAAGAGGCAGCCTGTCTTCAAAGTTTCTAGACCCCCACAAATCACAGAGGGTTTTTGGACTAACACATTTGATTTTTTCCAATAATTTTGAAGTAGGAAATTGTCATGATGACAATATCAAATATAATGACACAAAAGTAGAGATTATTTATAATATCTCAAGTATAATTTCCAGCAACTACCTTGGAGGTTATAAATCACGAGGTCATTAACTCTCACTTACATTCATAGTATACATTTACCTCTTACCATCTGTTCTACTATGTCGTGATTCAGAGGAAAAAATTCTATCCTTATTCTGGTGTTCAAAGGCAATGAAAGATCATTATGCCAGTTACATGATCTTAATGATCAAGTAAATGAAATGTCAATGCTTTTTCTAACCTTAAAATTGTATATATATAATTCAATATTGTACTATAATTTAATTTTTCTTATTTTTAATTTGATTGAATTTCTGATAGAAACATCCAGAGAAAATTGCTATGCATATATTAATTTTCAGCGTTCATAAAATATCATATGCAGATGTATATAGTATTTGATTATTTTGTAAATGAAATATTGGGATAAATTTTCAACTTGTATAGATTTGCTTAAAGAATATTTAGTTATCATTATTATGATGATCTTGGTCATAATTCATTGGAATATACTTTAGAATCTCAGCTGAGTTATTCTCAGAGTTTTCTGATATATATATTTTTTGTTAAATAGAATCTCAAGTACCTCACCTTGCCTGGGGTATGGGAGGAAACTCCAGTGCTACAGAGACATCCCAGAGGCCCAGAAGAACATGAATAAAAGAATCTAAATGGTTTTTCCCATTGCTGATACTGGCATTCCCTGGAGATAATTTCTCCAAGGAAAAAAGGCTTCTTTTCTTTAGTATTATTCATAGCAAGATGACCTGCTATGATCTAAGATAGGGATGGATTTTGCAGGAAAAAAAAGCTAGAAATACCACCTTTTTTTAACGTGGTATGAAAAATGCTGCTGCCAAAAGCAAGATAGGGCTATCCAATCACTTCTAAACCTCAACAATTTGTTTTGGAGATCTGAGAAGGGTGACTAAGACATTGAGATCTCCTCATTTTATTTACTGAGTACACATGGTAATTATTAAAGAGAAAATTTAATTGCATCTTTTTTCCTTGCGTATTATAATCATAGATAGTAGGAATGATAAAGTGAGAGTATTCTGTCCTTTCCCATTCCTCTCAAACCAAATATTTCCTTTTTTATTTTATCCTTCCTGAGGTAATATTGAGTCAAAGTCACTGATTTGGGCTCCCAATCCAGTTAACTAGCCTCATCCAGAGGGATTTTAGGAGTAACTCAGAATATCTTCCAAGCCAGTCTCACTTGTTATTTCTATTTCTTTGTCTTTGGTGGGCAGCAGTGATTTGAGACTCCTCCTGTCAATTTCCTCAATATCTTTTTTACCATCACAATGTAAATTGAGCTCATTTGCACATCTGAAAGTCTATTGCAAATCCTCAGTTTTTCCTAATTAAGTCATCCTCAATAACTGTGATATACCTTAGAGGCATGCAGCCATATACCAATCCATCTCTTACTCCATGAAATTTCTATTGTTCCCAATATGAAACAAATTTACTTAACAAGTATTGAATAAATCCATCATGCCTAATAACATAATAGGTAATGTGGACAAAAGGAGAAGATGCAGTCACTGCTTCTATTTGCAATCACACTATGAAAATGCTATCAACAGGTGAAAGAATCAGCAAACAATTGCATCTACATATCAGTTTGCCAATCTATAAAGATTGGGAATTAAGGTAGGTGAATAAAAATTCTTATCAACTCTCACTCTGGATTTTTCAATCAATGATTCTATAAAATAGAGTTAATAAGTGTAGCTGAACTCATCATGTTTTTGAAAGATAAATGAAGTTTGAATCAAAAGACATAGGTTTGAAGGTAGGCTATATGAATCTTTATTTCTGTGACCTTGAACAACTCATCACACCTATCTGGTTCCATTTTTCTCATTTTAATAAAGAGAAGGTTGTTAAAGCCCTTCCCAAATCTCTGATGCTAAGATCTATTAACTGAAAAATATTAGTAGTAGGGCAGTAAATAGTTGTCATGTAATAATTGGCATGGAATTCACATGAAACAAGGAGAAAAATTTCTGGAAGAGGAAAAAGTGATCCTCCAAGAAGGAATACATAATACATAGCTGGAGAATATTGGGAAGATTATTACAACAGCAATAATTAACATGAATAATACCATTTATGTGTTATTATTTTAAGGGGAGAGAGAATAAATATATTGAAACATACTATATTATACTTATTTTATAAGTTGTAATAAGAACAAAACATCTACTCAGTGAAATTCACCATGGAAGACTCAGGGCCCTAACCATGATCTATGCCTCAACAGAAATCATAGAAGATGCTGGAAGAAATTGTTCTTTGGCTCTGTCATGTTAATTCAATTCTTACAAAAAATGAATAATGAGGATCATGAGTGTGGAGCAAATGCACATGGTGTTAGACTTGGTTGTGGTTTGGGTTAGTGCTGATTTTTTCTCCCTTTTCCATTATTTATTTATTTTTAAATTCTTTATTGTTAAAATAGATAGCAAAATAGGAAGGGTATGTTCAGAAATGGATGATAAATATCCAGACACATACATAGTGATATAGATATATACATATCTCTCTATATGGCACAAGCTTTAAAGCAGAGAAAAAGTAAAATGAGTAATGTGTGTATTCTGGATCAGAAAGGTCTGAGGTTGGTCACTAACTAAGGTAAGCATAAGTCAATCCATGGGTAGAAAGGAGATTTTGCAACCCAGAGGTTTTATTTTCCTCCCAGAAGATGCCATGTATATTATCTGGACACCAGTTTTTAAGAGAAAAAATATCATGTTCCAAAGAACATGAATGTCCAATGGATGAGTAAGGTATTCCAAGGCCTGTAACCTTACAAAGAAAAAAACAAAAAACAAAATATGAAAGTTATTTCCTTAAGTGGGGTTGGTACAGTGGAAAGAGGAGGGAAGTTTTCAGGTGTCTGAGCAGACATTTCAAGATGAGGAAGAGAAAGGTACCTAAACAACTAATATTTAGACCCTATATTTAAAATGGACTATACAATTCTGCAAGCAAATAACCTAAGAATCTGCATGGCCAAATTCTAGTCATGAAGAAAATAATTGAGCTATTATTAATGCAAATATTATTTAGAAATTTTAGAAGGTGAGAATCCCCCCAAAAATCCTTTGTGTTTTTTAAGCCAAGCATGAAACATTAATGACCTTGTAGATAAAGAATCTTCTATTCTCACTTCACCAATACCATGTATTTATGCATTATAATATGGTAAGATACTCAAGTGCTTTACATCTATTGAACATGTACACTGGTGATTTCATCAGTGATGGAAGCTCCTGGACCAAAATGCATACAATGCCCAACTGCAACTATTTTATAATTTTCAGTCATGGAGTATTGTAGAAAATTTCTTAGGGTAATGAACTATCCTTGCCCAAACAACTGATATGAGTCAGAGACATGGCTTGAGCCTAGATCTTCTTGACATTAAGATTATAATCCTCTGTTCTCTACTGCATCTCCTATGTCATTAAAAAAAAACTATTATGTGATTTTCTTTTTATCAAGAATTCCCAATAAGGAACTGTTCCATACCAATGAAATGTCACATACTCTGTAACTTATTCTCTTAGAGGATTGCCTGGGAAAACATAAAGGCTAAGTTTCTTGCTCAGAGTTTAACAGCCAGTAAAGGTAAGAGGCAAAACTTGAAAGCAGGTCTTCTTGGTTTCAAGGGTAGCTGTCTGTCCCCTAGGGCACAATGCCTCCCTACATGTAATTTCATTTAATTATTACAACTATTCTTTGAGGTAATTAAGTGGTGCAGTGAAAATAAAGAACTAACTTGGTATCAAGAAGACCTGATCTAAATCTTACCTCTGTCATTTAATTTCTGCCTGTGCCTGTGCAAGTCACTTCTCTCTCAACCTCACTTATCTCATTTGTAAAATGAGGGAGTTTGGCTCTAGAACTTCAAATAATACTTATAACTCTGAATCGATAAAAAATACCCTCTCTTTTTCAGAGGAAGGAAACAGAGAAAAGAGAAGTTGTGTAATTTTACCTGCCATAACTTTTATATGCTTCATCTGCATTGTAGATGTAGTGACTGGCAGGTATTGAATTCTTAATAAATGTTATCTACTTATTTAGAACAGTATAAAAAGGTAGCATATATTTTATCCTGGATGGCAAAAGGAGAAAGGGGAGTAAGAAATCTTTCCAGACTACATGATTCTTTGAGGTCTTTGGCAGTAGAGAACCCAGACAAGCTAGGAGATATCTTGGCAGTAGATAACATCAGCCAAGTCCCAACTTGAATGATGAAGAGAAAAGAAGTTCCTCACAAGACAGTATGAATAAGTATGAATGAGATATAGAGGGAGAGGGGGAAGAATTAAATAGTAAGACTGAGTCATGGAAAACTATTTCAAGTAATTGATAGGGAACAATCTGTGTTAGAGTGCCAAATGTCCTTGAATAACTGAATCATTAAAACTGTACCTTTCCTTCTATCATTTCACAGGAACTATTAGTTGAAGTCTTTTCTATTTAGAGTATTTATGAGTTCTGCTGAGATAGACGTGAGGAGGATCCAAGATCCTCACAATGATAGCTATCAACAGAACCAATTTTCATCCAACCAGCTTTTTTCTCCTTGGCATCCCAGGACTAGAGGCTGCGCACATCTGGATATCTATTCCTTTCTGCCTGGTGTATATATTGGCTCTAGTGGGGAACTGTACCCTTCTTTTCATTATTAAAACTGATCCCAGCTTGCATGAACCCATGTTCCTATTTCTCTCCATGCTCTCTGTGGCAGACTTGATGCTTACCACCACCACCATGCCAAAGATGCTCAGCCTCTTCTGGTTTAATGATGGAGAAATTCGCTTTGAAGCCTGCCTTACCCAAGTATTTCTCATACATGCTTTGTCCAATATGGAATCTGGAATCATATTGGCCATGGCTTTTGACCGTTATGTGGCCATCTGCAACCCACTTAGACATTCAACCATTTTGACCATGACTGTTATTCAGGGCCTAGGATTGGCTATCCTCCTCCGTGGAATTGTACTGCTTGGACCTCATCCATTCATGCTTAGGTGGCTTCCCTACTGTAGGACTAATATCATCCCTCATACTTACTGTGAGTTCATGGGATTGATCAAGCTAGCCTGTGCTCCAACCAAGATACCCAGAGCTTACAGCCTATTTGTTGCTTTCATTACAGGTGGGCTAGACTTCATACTAATTATCTGTTCCTATGTCTTCATTCTTCATACTGTGTTTCGCCTCCCCTCCAGGGAAGCCAGAATTAAGACACTAGGCACCTGTGGATCTCATGTGTGGGTTATATTGATTTCTTATACCCCTGCCTATTTTTCCTTTCT
This sequence comes from Dromiciops gliroides, assembly GCF_019393635.1. Lineage (NCBI taxonomy): Eukaryota > Metazoa > Chordata > Mammalia > Microbiotheria > Microbiotheriidae > Dromiciops > Dromiciops gliroides. Next base: position 583,185,851 of record NC_057863.1, read on the forward strand.
CACTCACAGGTTTGGACACCATATTGCTCCATCTATCCATATTTTTGTGGCTAATATCTATGTTCTTGTTCCACCTATGGTGAACCCCATCATCTATGGGGTAAAAACTAAACAGATACGGGAGAGGTTCATAAAATTTTTCACAGATTAAAAAACAAAAATAAAATTAATTTGGATTTGACCAACAAACTAAGTAGATAAATGATACTACAGATGTAATGTCATTTTGTCATGATGTAAGTTTAGGAATAACTTTTTGTAAAGTATTTTTTTGAGGATCTGCATCAGGGTAAAGAATTCAAGTTTGCTAGCATAATTCAAGGAATGTAATTATGCTGACAATGGACTGTGGGTTTCTCAGTGTGCTTTGTATAAGAGAATGGGTTAAAATATAACTGTCACCCTTACAGTTTCATACCCTCATTGAGGAAATCTCTTGAGGATCCAGATGAAAAGTTCTCTCATTGATCTTTAAAACACATTGGAATTCAAGAGAAAAGGTCAGATTATTTCATAGATCTCAAAAATATTTTGGGGTGAAAAATTGGTGTGCTGTCAAGAATTATATAGTTTATGAGCACCATTCTCAGCACATGATAGAGTCTGTGAGGCAAAAAAAGCAGGTGTACAATTACCAATGGTTATAGACCATTTATATATCCATCCCCGGGCATACTCTTTGTTGTAGCAGTAAAAGCATTTGGCTTAATATAAGAGGAGCTAAGTTATAATCCTTACATTACCATTCACGCCAAATGGGAACAATAGTTCTCTTTATTTTTGACTGCATTATAATTAACAAATAATTTTGTAAAAGGAAAATATTATATAAATGTGAAAAGGTGATGATGATGATGATGACAATGTTGACAATGATAGCTTTTCTGGTACAAAATGAAGGGTTTCGTGAATCCCAATATATGTAACCCAAACTCATGTTACCATGTTTTTCATCCCCTTAGCACTGCATATGTTATAAATTCCACCTGTACCAAAGTTCATGAATAGAAGGGTGTACATGGAGAATTTCAGTTGATGTAAAAAGAAATGTTATCAATAAAATTTAATTTTAAAAATAGGAGAAAGAATAGCATCTTTCCATTTCTCTGTTCAAAGTGAAAAGATCATGTTGGTTCACATTGTTGTTTTTTTTTAACTTAGGCAAAAATATATCCTACCTGGACATGATGCAGAGATCTAGAATTAGCTAAAATGATCAAGCAATGTAGCTATAATGATATCCATTGACACTCAAGTTAAAACCCTACTTTACTTACTTACTAGCTATGTGACCCTTAGGCAAATTTCTTAAGTGCTGGTAGCCTCAGTTTCCTTAAATATAAAATGGGTATAATAAAACCATCTTTCTCTATGTCTCAAGGTTTTGGTGAGGATGGAATGAGATGATATTTATAAAGTATTTTGAAAAGTTTATATTGATTCTTCATTGTTGTTGTCATCATCATCATTGAAATTAACACAATGTTCAAATAGAAAGAACAGGGATCCCAAGAAATGGAGTCCACTCCTACCCCTGCTACTTCCTAGCTTTGTAATAATTTTAAGTCACTTGTTTTCTCTATTACTCAGTCTTTTACTATGCCATCTTGCCTCAGAAGGTATTGAGAACTTAAAACAAAATGAATGAGATAGGTACTTTTTGGTGAAGGAAATACTAAATGTTAGGAGATTGGCAGAACCAAAAATTTCATCAACCACATCCAAAAGAATCAAAGAGCAAATATTCATACAGAATACTGGTTAGTGCCATATGTTTTACAAAGAGATGTGAAGAGTTAGGAAAGGACCCAGAGCCCACAATATGTGGCAACAGCAAAAGCAATAGTGGTCACTGCAGCAACTTCAGGAGTTTTGAACTCAGAGATGGTGAGTGGGTTAGACAACTATTCAGAAGGTAACTACAGAGAACCTATGGCAGGCACTGGGTATAGTTGGCATTGTTAGGCAACTCAAATGCCCATTAATAGTTCTGGGTCACAATTCCAGAAAGGAGTTCTGAGGGTTGGTCACAAGGGAGCAGGGGCATAGGTTACTGTACCAAGGCAGAGAATAGTGCTAGTGCCTGCAGCTGCAAGGGAACAGGCCCCTTTATTGGTAAACACCAGAGCACAGACCAGGAGAGCAGTTACAATAACTTTCCCAGAATCACACTATTTGGGAAACAGAAAACTTGGATACCCACAGAACTAACTTTGGAAACAGTACCAAGAAAAAATCTGAAGTTTGAGATAGTGCTTCTCAATCCCCAAGTGAGCAGAATTCAACTTGAATATGAAGGTCAAAGTCAAGATATAACCTAGAGAAATGAGCAAACAACAACAAAATAATTTAGCCATAAAAAAGTTACTATAGTGACAGGGAAACAATACTGTGAAACTTACTTCAGTGAAAGCCTTAAAGAAAAATTCTAATTGGACCAAAACCCGACAAGAATTCTTGGAAGATTTAAAGTAAGACATGAGTGATAGAGGAAAAATTGGTAAAAGAAATGAGAGTGATTCAAGTAAATTATGAATAATTCCACTGAATTTAGAAAAAATCTGAGTAATTGGGAGAATGATTTTCAACTATTAATGAAAAGAAAATTAAATAATATGAGAGTATTCTGCAATAATCCAAAATAACAGGATGAAATGCAATAATGTGACTCCAAAACCAGGGAGTTCAGTATTCAAATCAAGGTGTATTCTCAAAACCTAAGCCTAACCACAAATGAAAACCAGTAGACATTCAATAATACTGCATTTAAAGAATTTCTTTTTTTTTTAAAGTAGTCCTGAACAAAGTATTTTTTCACAAACATCCTGGATAAGAGAAATACAAAAAAGATAAAGACATACAGTAACCAAGGACAACAACAAAATTACAACAGGGGAACTATTGAGAGTTATCATTGAGTTTTTTTTTTAATTACACAATGAGACAAGGGTAAAAGCAGAAGTTAAAAAGAAGTTATGGTGGCAAAAACCATGAACTAAAAACACAACTACAGGTGTTTCTTTAAAAAATAGGACTATGCTACAGAGAATGGGAAGTTGCAAAAAGTGGAGAGGGGAGGAAGCATACCTAGGGTAGTCTGTGATATATATTGTAATCAAGTCAGAGCTTAACAATATAGGGAAATTACTATAGTCTGTCAGAGAGAAGAGAACTTACTGTGGATGTGTGAAGAGGAAAAAAGAGGAACTAAAATAATATAGAGAAAATGGAAAGATCTTGTTTCAGTGGTGGGAAAAAGTTTCACTGATGAATGATCATATGGGGTAGAGAGATAATCTATATGGAGAGATGAAGATTTTGCGATGGACCTGATCTTTAGAGATTTGGTTGAAAGACTACTCATCTTGTTCCCAAAAGAAGGTGAATCAGAGGTCCTGTGGTCAACTGATAGAAGACTGGGAGGGCATGGGACAGAGAAGAAATTCCTTTGCAAGAGGGAAATAACAATGAGAAGGTTGAAGTTCAACAACATGCTACAAAATAAAGAATGTGATAAAATTCCTACCATTGGGACATATCCTCTCTGTTACCTGTAGGAACTGATAGTTCTTTGAGTAAGGCATAATGGAAAAAAGTGGGTGAGGAAGCAAGACCTATAACACAATTACAAGGAAACCATTTCATCAGAGGGAACATAATATCAGAACCTTAAAATGTAATTACAAGATAAATACAGAGAAAAAGAAGGATGACATAACTAAAAAGACAATGAATCAAAAAACAAAAAACTAGACTGGAAAGAAAAAATAGATAAATAATAATTTTGTTATGAGAAAGAATCATTTTTTATCAAAAGGCAAATAAAATATTTAAAATAATGAACAAAACAAATCAAAGAGAAGTAGTAGAAAGGGAATGTGACTTGAATCCTTGACAGGAGGAAAAGAGGGAATGAGTTAAAGCATAAGGTAAGAAGAAGAAAGAAAAAATGAACTAATAAGTTAAGTAAACTCAATAAACCATTGAAGGAGAAAATAAACAAGAAGGAGAGATGTTTGAGGGTGAGAGAAAGTGAACCAAATGAGAATAGAATTATCTTGGAGTAGATTAAATTAAAATGCATAAAAGTAAACTTAATTTAAAAATATCTAGATCAAAAAACCATTTAGGCTATTTATTCTAACCTCGTCATTTTATACATGAAGAAACAGACCCTGGGAAGAGACTAGGAAGGTGTTTGAACCATGCTTTGAATAATGCATATGCTTATATGTATACATATATGCATACATATTTGTATATGCATATATGAATATAATGAATCTAAGAGGCAGAAAGAGAGAGGAAGACATTCTAGGTATGAACGGGAGGAGAAAGAAGTTGCTCTATTACCCTAGAAGTAATAGACATCCATTAGTTTAATTTGGGTAGTGATATGGTCAGACCAGTGCTTTAGGAAGACTTCGGCAGCTGCACTGATTGAAGTGAAGAGATAGTTGCGGCAGGTAAATCAAGCAGGAGACCGTTCAAATAGCCCTGATGAGAGAAAGAGGTACAGGTGATGGGGGCTCTACTCAAGGCTGTACTCATGGCCAAGATGGTTTGCTTTGCCATGTGGTGTAATGGTCAGAAGAGGGAAAGTATTCCAATTGAAGGTGATGTGGTTAGGACATTAAGAAGGCTTTGCAATTTATAACAATTCATTTATGTATCCAGGTGAGGGAACTGGGGATAGGAAAAGCAGGAAGGCCTTCCAGGGCATACTTTCAACTATACAACATTGCTCTTCAAACATTTTTTTTTCTGATAATGCACTAAAATATTGAAAATTTTGAAGATACATACTAATTAAAATTATATGCAGATATTACTGAATTACTATACTATATAAAATGTATACTATATAATGTATGTAAAATCTAAAAAATACCTGATTGGATGAAATAATGTTTTAAAATAATTTGGATTTCATTAACATTTCATAAAAGCTTTTCTGAATATGATTAAATACCCTTCATTATTTTTTGAAATCTTTGTTTTTGACATTTTGTGATGAAGTGATTCAATAGTCAAGTTCTAACCAGTTTATTTCAATATTTAGTTTTAATGGCTATCATAGCTGGAAAAGATACCTCCCAATTCAAATGGAAGAAGTACCAAGGTGACTGAATTTACCAAATCAGGGCAACCATTTTTCCAATCCCACTTATCAAACCTATAAAGGTTAGGTCTTTTTTCTTTAAAAGAATCAGAAAATCTGAAACTTGATTTTAAAAATTCTACTTTTATTGATACAGGAAGATGATGATCTGTGGAGTTCCAGCCCCAAGTCAAAAGAGGGATTATTCCAGAGGAGGCACTGACAAGGCAGATGTGAAGATGTCAAAGTTATCATTAAATCACCAAATATTTATGAATTTATATGTGTAGACCTGTGCTAGAAATTTGAGGTATAAAATCCAAGGGACAACATCATTTATTCACAAGGAGCTTACACTATACAAGGGGAGACAAATAGACACACATACATGTTATACACATTTTATATACATTAGTACATGCATGCACATACACATACATACATCAACAAAAAAATCTACCAAATGGTAGGGGGAAATAGCAGCTGGGTAAGTGGTAAAAGTTTCCTGGAAGGATTCTTGATTACTATTATTATTATTATTAAATTATTTGTCATGGAGTACTTTGGCAGTCTGGTGTAGCTTATTGAACCCTTCTAAAAACAATATGTTAAAATATATAAAATAAAATACAAAGCCTTTTTTGAGCCATTTAGCCAGTAAGCATTTATTTTATTTATTTTTTTATGGAACAATTTATTTTCCACCTAATAGTATTTTCCGAATTACATGTAAAAAATTTTTGACATTCATTTTATAAGATTTTGAGTTCCAAATTTTCTCCCTCCTTCCCTTCCCTCCCATATCTCCAAGCAATCTGGTATAGGCTATACATGTACAATTATATTAAATATATTTCCACATTAGTAATATTGTGAAAGAAGAATCAGAATAAATGGGGAAAACCATGAGAAAGGAAAAACAAACAAAAAAATGAAAATAGAATGCCTCAATCTGCATTCAGACTATAGTTTTTCTCTGGATCTGGATAGCATTTTCCCATCATAAGCCTTTAGGAATTGTCTTGATTCTTTGCATTGCTGAGAAGAGCTAAAGCTGTCATAGTTGATCATTTCTAGAAAATCACTCTTACTGTATATAATATTCTGGTCCTGCTCACTTCACTTAGTATTAGTTCATGTAAGTCCAGGATTTTCTGAAATCTGCCTCCTCTTTAACCCAGTTGCAATGTAAGGTTCTAGTACTACCTCCTACCCCCAAACAGGCTTTGTCTGAATTAATTTTTCCTTTCACAGCTAATTTCTGAGATAATTGGTCATTTTTGTCTCTCAGTACCCACTTGTTTTTTGTTGTTGTTGTTGTTTATTTGTTTTGTTTGTTGTTTTTTGTTTTTCGGAATTAACCTATCATACTTAGTTCAGCCCAAGCCTTTCTTTCAAACTGTCCAAGTAATGATCAGGTTTAAGGTACTCACCTTATTGATTCCCTTATAGCTGGTCTTTAATGTTTACCTTATGCCTCTTCTGGATCTCACATGTCAAATTTTCTGTTGATTGTGGTCTTTGTCACAAATACTTGAAAGTCTTTCAATTCATTAATCATCCATATTTTTTTTGGTCTCCATGATGACATTTATTTTTTTCCATAAAAGTATTTTATTATTTTTCCAGTTACATGTAGAGATAGTTTTCAACATTTGTTTTTATAGGCTTCTAAGGGAGATTATCACTTTGCTGATCTAACTCACCTTAATTTCCAAACTCTTCTTTTATGTTGACTCATTCCATGTTGTCTTAAACTAGACCCAGATCTACCTTGTTCTTCAAAAATAACCCTCACGTATCACTCCCATTGCCTCAAGCTACTTTCCTATTTTTCTTCTTCATTTTGTAGCTGAATTCCTAGGAAAAACTGAACACATTTTGTAGCCTTTACTTTCTCACATTCCCCTGATTTTTCAACTTCTTAACATCTTGCTTCTATTCCCAGTCTTTAAGGTTGCCAATTATTTCTTTATTATTAAACTTTCTTTTTCTCTATCCATGTCCTTCTTGACCTTAGAAATATCTAAAATTGTTAATCACCACATATATTTTTTCATACTTTCTGCTCTGTGGTTTTTCACAACACTGTTCTTTCTTGGTTCTCTTTGTACTGGTCAAAATGATTCCTTGCCATTCCTTTTAAGGTTCATAATTCACTACCCCATGGGTGTACTCCATGTCTCTGTAATGTTCACCTTGCATTTTTCTCACACTCTGTCTTAATTATATTATCAACTCCTATGGATTCAACTATCATATCTTTGCAGTTAACTCATATGTATTTATTTAACTCTCAACTTTTTTCTGAGCTATAGTCCTGCATTTCTTACTACCTGCTTGAAATCTCTAGATGTTGAATATCCCTCTCATACTAAACATGCCCCAAGCCAAAGTAATCATCTTTCGCCTTAAACCCACCCCTCATCCTAACTTTTCTATTTCTTCCATGGGAATCATCATTCTTCCACTCACCCAGGGTGGTAAACTAGGAATCATCTTAGACTCTTCCCTCTCTTTCACTAACCCCTCCCCATTCAATTACATCCTAACTTTTGTCAATTTTACCTTTTCAACATCTTTTACATTCAAGATCTCTCTATGCACACTACAATCATCCCAGGACGGGCTCTTATCTGATCTCACCTGAACTATTGCAAAAAATCTCCTTCTTCCACACATCTACCAGTCAATTTGTTATTTCTAAATCACTGGCATGACCAGATGAACCTTCTGCTCAAGAAGCTTCAGTGATCCCATTTGCCTTTAAGATGAAGTAGAACTCTTCTATTTGACATTTAAATACTTCACCATCTAGCTCAAGCCTGGCTAATTTCATCTTTCATATTTTCAATATTGAGTCAACTTGGGATGTGTGTAATTTAAATTGCTAAATGTGGGTTTTAATCTGTCCCCCCAGTGTTTTGGGGAAACTGACTAAAATCACTGATAAATGAGTTTAGGTTTTTTAAGGGTTTACTGAAAGATAGTAAAAGAAAGGAAGATTGAGAACAGAATTCCTACAACCTGGCAATCCTATCTTTCCTCAACTCCTTTGTGAAATCGTCTGTCACCACCGTGATGTCAGGAACCAAAAGAAAGCCAGCTCCCTCTGCAGGCTCAGCTTCCCCCTTCCTGTCCCCTCCCAGCAATGGGAGGTTCTTCAAGCTGATTGGTTTACTGGGCTGGAAGGTGGTCAAAGTTCAAAATTGTTTGCTTCTGAGAACCATGCTTTCTTAAGTACTCTCAAGTACCAGCCAGATGTGCTTAGAATCTAGTTAACCAGAAGTCAGCCATTAATCCAGTCAACAGTCAAGTCCAATTAAATCAGTTTAAATCAATCTCCAAGTGGGCTCCTGAGTATCTGCTAAATCCATTACCTTAACACAGATAGATGCTAAGCCCTTTGTATGAAACCTATCCATCACATCTGTACGTTTCTATTGATTCTGCCTGCCCCATACCTGGAATATTTTCCCTTTAGACCATTATCTCTTAGAACCCCTCACCCCTTTTAAAGCTCAGTTCAAGTACCACCTCATTAATAGGGATTTTCTCAATTCAATCAGCCATTAGTACTCTTTCAATCACTGAGTATTTATTTTGTATATACTCTTCATTTACTTATCTGCAACTATGTTGCATCCTACTAGTAGAATATAAAATCATGAGTTAGAGATTTTTATCTGTTTTTGTTTTTGAACTTTCATCTTTAATATTTAACATAGTGTTTGCCAGAGGAAAAGCCTATTAAACAGTCATTGATTGCTCGATTGATCCAAGAAAAGAACATGTGATCCTTCTTCCACAGAATAATGTCCAAAAATCTAGGGTATCTTCCATTAGCTCTCTTTTCTCTAGGATAAAAATACTTATTCCTTAGCTGCTTCTGATGTGGCTTGTTCTCCAGCCCTCTCAATGGCAGTGAGTATGCTCCAGCTCATCAGTATCCTTCCTAAAGTCTACCACACCAAATTCCACAAATTTCCCCAATGACGGATGACCTTGCTAGTGAAAAGAAGAGAAATTATTGGTCTTCTTGAGGTCACCATAATGCTTCTCTTAACTGACTTAATTTCTTTTGAAGGAAGGGCCTGCCTTTTCCTGAACCATTCTAAAATAATTCCTTTGCCAAAATGATGTTTTTGGAAACTAGTCTGCTTGTTATTATCCTTCCTTATTAATACATTATCTAATTTGAAAATCACAAAAGTCCAGAATTGGACATAAGTCAGTTCATACCAGTTTGAGAGAGTAGAATAGCAAATTTCCAATGTGACCTTTTAGGAAGTGTGATAAATAAGAACTTGATTTGTTTTCGATTTCATAGCATTAAGAAAGTGATGGAAAATGTTAATAATATAAATTAAATTTAAAAGTGTTTCATATGTTTTCAGTCAGTTATTAAAAATATTTACTAGTATATTACTGCAATATCCCTATGAATCAAAAAGTATAGTTATTTGTTATCCTTTTTAAGATGAGGATATCAAGGGATGGAGATATCAATTAATTTGTCCATTGCAGCATAGTGTAAGAAATATAATTTGAATGACTTTCTTCCTTGCTTCTCCTGTGAAGGAATAGAAGGATGAGGATAATGTAATGATAATACTGAGAATGATCATGAGGAGAATAATCAGGTAGCTGCTTACCTTTCCAAACATATACTATGTAACATACTCTATGTTATAGGAAAATTGAAATACTCTACATTCCTGTTTCCTATCTTGCCTTTTTTCTTAAGCCTGGAATGAACTTCCCAATTCAATTTCCTTCTGTATATGTCATTTCCTTCAAGGCCCAATACACATTTAACCTACTCAATCCTTCATTAATAACCCCAGGTGAAATTGTGGAATTTTTATATCATTTTACATGAACCTTTCAAAAGATCTTATATTACAGTTACTCTTTTATAACTATTTGCGTTTGTATTTTTTCACATTTATGTAGTAAACTCCTGTGTGAAGTTTCTACATTGCACTTACCCATCCATCTGTCCATCTATCCATCCATCCATCCATCCATCCATCTTTCTATAATCTATCTATCTATCTATCTATAATAGTAGGTACATAATTTATATGTGGCTTGAATAGAAATGAATTGGCAATCATTAAATTGAATGTCCTCTGTTTCCCAGTCTAATAAACAATCACTCATTAAGTATCCACAATATTTTAGGTTATATGTCTGGTCTTACTATTATAATTCATGATAGTCCTTCCCACTTTATGGAAATGTTACTTTTATATATTTTTCTTTCAGTCTACCTCTTTTTCTGTCTTTTTCAGCACATGGCTCTATGCATGACAGACAACTAATGCAACTCTTTGGCTCATAGAATGAACTATTTAGTGAATTTTTTTTAAAGCTCTAATCTATTACTGTCTCTGAAGGACCACCAAGTGAAGTAGTGTCCTACTGGGTTTCCACAAAGCAAGTGAGCACCCTGTGATCAGCGTGAGCACAGTCATATCCAAGCAGGATGTCCACATCCAATTATATGCAGTTCCACCCTTCCTACCTGCTGCTAGGCCTCTTGACCACACCATGGACATGTCCCTGATTTCATCCTTCTTCTCTCTTATGGATCAGCTCTCCTGATACCACCTTGAATATATACAATATGAATTTTTTTTTTAATTTTAGACCCCCTTGTTAATGTGGAAATGACAGTATGGTAATAGTGGCATGCAATTGATAAGGGAGATGAGCAAGTTTTATGTGTGTTTGTGTGTGTGTGAGTGTGTGTGTGTGTGAATATATAGACATTGTTTTGTATACACACTGGTAAATTTGGAGTTAAATGACTTGGGTTAAAATCATGGCTTTTTTATTACCCATGTGATTTGGAAAAGTGACCTTAAGTCAATTACTTTCTTTAAGTCTCAATTTCCTCCTTTGTATAAAGAGTGTTGTATTAGATAGTTGATCTAAGGTTCCTTCCAGCTATGTATTTATGGTCCTATTGGAGGGAGTCAAAAGGAGGAAATGGAGTAGCTATTTGCAACAGGGGAGCAATTATCTAAGAGTGAAAAAGAGGGTCAGAACACTTGATTCAAAAGAAAGCTAATGGCACTGATTCCTGTCCTTTTCATTGCCTCTAAGAACATTATCACTCATCAAAATCATAGAATGTAATTTCTAGTTTATACCCCCTAAATTACTTTGTCCAAACACTTTATTGGAAGGGGGGAAAACTGAGACCCAGGTAGAGGAAGGAATTAATTCAAGTTCTTAATAATAGGTTAGAGGCACTACAGAGACTAGTTCTTAGGCCTTTTTTAGGCCATAGTGTAGCTGGGTTTTATCAGAAAACAACAGACTGCATCTATTCACACACTCTAATAATTACTCTCTTTGGGTTGAAAACAAAAGAGAAAAAAACACTCCAATCAACCTCTTTCCTGCAAATGATAATGGTAACTCCCATTTCTAGTGTCTTTTAAAGTTTAGAGAGTTATATTGAGAAAGCAGACAGGGAGTTGGCCTCAAAGCTGGGAAAACCTGAGTTTAAGCCATACCTCTGACTCATAATGAGCTTGGCCAACTTATTTAATTATTTAATGAGTCTGGGCAACTTATTTAACCCTACTATTTTCTAGGATACTCTCTCATAGTCTAAGTTGCAGTGAAGGTGCTGAAGTGAATTTATAGTTTTTATTTCAGGGAGGGTCACTAGCAATGGACTTACAGGTCCAGGCCTCATTGCCATCTGTTTATGGTTTACTAATCACTTTTTTCACTGATTACTAATATTATCCTTATTTTAGAGGTGAGGAAATGGAGTTGAATGGAAGTATACTGACTTCTTCAGGGTCACACAACTAAAAAGTGGCTAAAATGAAATTTAGATCCAGGTCAAACAGATGATTTTAAATCTAGGGCTCAGCCTAGTACCAAACCACTCATGGGCCAAAAGCTATAGAACCCTTCTGACATTTATTATCCATTTTACTCTCTCCCTTTCACTAGAGATTCATGCTGGAAAAGGAATACTAAATTTGTCATGAAAATATAATATAGAAATAAAGAAGAAAAGATGAGATAAGGACAAGTACTAACAAGAAATTAGATCAGTCAGATTCTTTATGGGTTTCTTTAACTATCATTTAATAATCTCTTTTCTCATTTTTTTTACTTAACTGCCTCTGGAGTCTCTGGAACCATGATTCGATGGTCTTTTTCTGACTCCTGGGAAGCCAGGAGGCACATTGTCTAGCCACTCAGGTTGTCCCTGGTTGTTTCAGGCCATCCTTCCTTTGATGTCTCTAGAAAAGCAACCAGTTCAAACATGAGACAGGGACCAAGACTGAAGTAAAGAAGGGGAATGAATATGCCTAATACTGGATTAGTTGGGACTATGGAAGGGAAACAGAGAAGAATCCTCAGCTATAATCATATGATCATAGGTCCTAGATTTAGTTCTGGATCCAGAGGTCATCAAGTCCAGCCCACTCATTTTACTGATGAGGAAATTGAAGGTAAAAGGTATGATTTACTCACATTCACAAAGATGAGAATACAAAATTAAGATGCAGATCAGTATGGAGGGCTTCATGAAAAGAAGAAAAGAGGATAGGAGTATAGAACTATCAGCCTGGGGCTTCAACAGTCTCTCTCACAAGTGTCTCTAGGAGCCCCAGTCAGAAACAAGTTTATGAAGAACCTAAAAATTTGGACAATGAGATTAATGTAGGAAGACTTCCACCTTCTTTTTTTACCTTCTCTCTTGGAGCACCATAGATAGCACAAAGTAGATCCCAGTTGACCCCACATTATGAACACCAAAAGAAGTTATGCAGGAATTCTAAAGAAGTATGTTTTCTGGTATAACACATAAAATATTGACAAGGAGAAGGCCGGTAAAACAGTAATCTGGGACATATACTTCAACGAGTTAATAAGGATCCTCCATCAAGCTGAGAAACAGGGGCCTAACAACTCCCATGGAAACTCTTATTTTTTTCCTAACGTCAATAGAAATATATTTACAGAACACCTGTGTGCCCAACCAGAGGTAGTTGCTGTTAAGATTTCAAAAGACGAAAGGCAGATATTTGGATTTATGGGACTTATAGCCTTATTGGAAAAATGAAATGTATGCAGGTTGACCAGTTAAATGAGGAAAATTAATTCAATCAGTATAGTGTTAAAAGGTCAATGGAGTACTTTGTTCACAATAGCTATTTGAAGTAAAAAAAAAATCAGCATTAGTATTTCCATAAAGGGAGAGTAAGAGGTATGAGGTGATTCACAGGATCAGAGATTAAGAGTTGGAAGGGATGTCAGAATCCAGGTAGTTCAATCCCTTCATTTTATAGATGAGTCCCTTTAGGAGAGTGAAATCAAATTTCTCAGGGTCACTTTGTTGGAAAGAATAAGATAGAGCATGTGACTCCAAGTTCAATACTCTATCTATTATGCCATGGTACCTTTATTAAGTTCAATTGAATAAAGATTTGTGGGAGGGGAAGACCAGAAGTAGATTGATCAAGTTAACATAGTTAAAGAATCTGGCTTTGAAGTTATTTCCCTAAGAAAACTGTGGGCATCTCCATTGTCAACATGATTAGAAAATGAGGCTTTGAAGTTATTTCCCTAAGGAAAGCTTGGGCATCCTCATTTTCATCATGTTTGGGACTTTTATCACATAAACTTGGAGTGTGAAAAGTACCCATCTTTGGATGCTCATTGAGGACAGCTATTGAATTGGGGGATTTCTGAGTAATTTATTTGAAAAACAAGTGGCAGGTTGAATTTGGTCTATAAAAGATAAAAGATCAGAAGGAAATAATGAATTCAATTAAACTTGAACAGAGACTCGAGCTGATAGAGTGTACTTGAAACCTGGAGGCTAATATTTACATATCTACACAGTTCCTCAGGACTATGCTCCAAAAATGGTGGTCATGTAGACATAACTTAAAAAATGGTAAAGAAGATCTTGGAAGGGACACATTAGTGCTGTTTTTGTTCTATGTACAGTCAAAGAGACTGTACATAGAGTACAAAGAGACTGTACATTGAGAAGAGCTGATCAGTCATTAATCTGTTCTTATCAGAGTTCATCATTTATTTCATATTATTTGGCAGTCAATTCATATTTAACTGGTTGGTTTTGTGTAGTATTGATAATAGAAAATGAAAGAGAAGCCATGTACAAAATTTATGTGTCCAAAGGAAATTTATTGAAGGATATTATTTATAGTGGAGCAGGTCACAGGAGTTAGCAATGGGAGACACTGATAGTCTTTAGGTCTCTGACTCAAGGGAGACATTCAGATCAATTATCTCCACTACCCATTATGTCAGCCCACCATTTGGGGTTAACATTAACTAAGCTTACCTTCAAGCTTCTCTTACTTATGCACATACTATATTTGAGCCATTAAATCAACTCTACAGGAGAAGACTCACATGCACATTGTCTCCTCAATTAGAGTGTGAGGCTCTTGAGAATTGGGACTTGTTTATTCATTTTTTCTTCATTGTACCCCTGTAACTTGGCACATAGTAAATACTAAATAAATGCTTTTTCATTCACTCCTTATCCATTTATTCATCTCTGATGTGTGTCAGTGATATTTCTTCACTTTTTCCTTATGCCCAATGGATTCTAAATTAGTAATTGATAGGGAAGCAAATCTCCCTCCCTCTCACTTCCAATTATTGGTTTTATTTCTACCCTCTGAGTAAAACAAATCAAGTTTTCTGTAACTGTTTTAATACAGTTTTTCAAAAAATTTGAAGATGGATATCGTGTTTTTATATTATCTTCTATAGGCTAACCATTCCAGTCTTCATCAACTGTTTTTTATATAATGTAGTTTCCAGTCTTCTTGCTCTATGCTGATCACTTTATTTTTGGATGCCCATGAATCTCACATTTAAAAAGTCCATAAGTATATGGAGTACTGAAGGTATTTTGAGACCAGGGCAGAGGACAATGAAACCATCATTTCAAATGATGAAGCTTGGGGCCAGCTAGGTGGTACTATGGATAAAGCACCAGCCCTGGATTCAGGAAGACCTGACTTCAAACCCAGCCTCAGACACTTGACACTTACTAGCCGTGTGACCTTGGGCAAGTCACTTAACCCTCATTGCCCCACAAAACCAAAACAAAACACACAAACAAACAAAAAACAAATGATGAGGCTTTATGGATGCATTTGTAGAGTGGATTTTGGTTAGCTACCATTCAAAATGAAGGGCATAGTACAAATAGTACAAGGCAAATTCAGAGAAATAAGTCCCAATAGGTGATGATACATTTTGATGACATGAAGATTAAGCATGGGAAACAAATTTGTAGAGAGGCCCAGGGCTGGTGAATGTGATATGATTAATAATGAGGAAATAAACAAGGAAACAATGAATCTTGAGCCATGAATCCATCAGAGAAAGAAGTTCGGGGCATTTTGAAAATTAATACATGTATGAACTGATAATGATATTATATGGGGTGATAGCAGTTCAAGGTTTACAAAGTAATTTAAATATCCTGTTTAATTTCTACAATGACCCCAAGAAGTAATAATAACCATGATTAATAGTGAACATTGCTACAACACTTAAAAGTTGGCCACCTCTTTTCAATACATTCTCATATTTGAGACTGGCAACAACCCTATGAGGTAGGTACAATTATCTCCCTCAAATACATATGGAAATGTAAGCACAGAGAATTTAAATGATTTTCTTCAGGATTCTATTGCTAGTGTCTGAGGCAGAATTCAAACCTCCGTCTCCTTGACTATAAGAAGTCTAGTACTCTACCTTCCATTCATAGTTTATAATTCCTTTAAAAGGGAACTAATTTAATTCACAGCTCTCATTTTACAGAAAAAAGCTGCCCCCCACCCAAAGACTGTGTTTTCAAATATAACATAGGTAGTAGATAGATAGTAGAGCTGGTATTTGGGCCTGTTTTCTCTGATGCCAAATCCAGCACTTTTTCCACTGAATTATGCTGCTTTTCCTAGTGTAATTCAGGGTTTTCTTGCAGGAAATGAAAAGCCAGTGAGAGGTTTCATGGTAGACTGGTTGGAGGGGGCAGAGATTTCTTTACTATCATGTCCTACCTGCTACTCACATTCCTTTGGGTAAAAGCATATTGATGGTAATGAAATCACTAATTCTGCCCTGAATCTTAAAGGCTGCCACCTGGACAAGACAATTAGCTGGTGTTTTTATTTTAAAAAATGTTAAAAATCATCAAGCCCTTCCTCTGCTTTCCATTCAACATTCCCAATGGGGAAGGGATCATTGCAACAAATATATGTTGTCAAGCAAAATACATTCTCACAACAACAAATCCACAAATATATACTGCTAGTGTCCAGAGATTAGTAACCATTTTAATATATATTGTGTTACTTATGGACAGTTTGGATAAGATCATATGTAGTACATAAGTATATGCAATTGTATATTTCATAAATGTAGTGATATGCTTATAATAGCATGTTATTGGTAGAATGCATATATGTATATGTATATACGCACATATATGTGTGTATATACATGTGCATTTAGGTGGATTTTAGGTGGAGAAAGAGCTATTGGTAGATTTGATTTCTTCCCTTGGGAATTCCCCAGGCATATCTCTTGACCATTTTTCTATTAGATAATGACTCTTTTATTTTATTAAGATATCACTGCTCTATACACTCTATCTTGGATATCAGGGAAATTTGCTGGAAAGATTTTCCCCTTCCATCATCCCACCTTGCCCTTGGGCATCTAGGTGGCTCACTGGATAGAGCACTGGCCCTGGAAACATGGGAACCTGAATTCAAATCTGGCCTCAGACATTTGACACTTACTAACTATGGAAACATAGGCAAGTCACTTAAACCCATTTGCCTAAAACCTCTGGGCCACCTCCAGGTCATCCTGATATTTATCTTGCCACTGGACCCAGATGACTCTGGAAGAGAGAATGAGGTTTGTGACTTTGTATAGCCCTCCTTCACGTAAATTCACTTCATTGCAAGTCATGGCATCACCCAGATGTCATGGTCCTCTTCGAGAACAAATGACAAACAACTTTTTCCCTTAAAGGAATGCATTTTGTTTAGGAAAAAAATTCAAAAATTTATTTCATCCAAATATCCATTTTATTCCTTTTTTCTGAATATTACCCTTGTCTATTAGGTTGGCTATTATACAACCCCATTCAGACTAGGTAGCTAAAGTAGAGGATCTCTAGTAAATCATTTTGAAAATGCCCACACACTGTGATTTTCAACTAGAAATTTGAATCAACTGGAATTTTCTGTAATCTAGACCAAGGGTGTCTTCCTGAACTAATAGTTTCCATAGTAAGGAAATTCTTTTACCAGGGACTCTTGGGATGGACACCCTCCCTGTGGACTATAAATATATTCTCTGAATCATTGAGGATGGAAAGATTCTGCTAGTTTCCTGGCCATCCTACATTGCAGCCCAGAACAGCTCAGTTAGAGGAAAACTCTTTCTCTGCTATGTATCAGAGCCCTTAAATGGTGAGTGATAAAGCACAGCAAAGGTAGAACAACTGTTAAGGATGGGGGCTTGGCCTGCATATCTCAGAATTGTTCTGAAGAACATGAATTCTTTGCTGACTTTTAAGAATGTTCTTATGTGGGTAGAGGAGTTCAGGTTCTAGGGGGATTTAGAAAATTAGGTTTAATCCAAAGCAGTATTTCTTGACCTCAGAACTGTGGCACATAGGTAAGGCATTAAGTAAGCCTGGAGTCAGGAAGACCTTAGTTCTCAAACACATACTAGCTGTGTGACCTTGGGCAAGATCACTCTCTGCCTCAGTTTCCTCAACTGTAAAATGGAGATAATAATAAATTACTATCCACCCTTCTCCCATGTAACATTACATTTCAAAGAGACATTTAATATCATCTGGTCCAGGTTTTCTTAAACTGGAATTTATGAACCCTAAGAGAGAGAGAGAGAGAAATACATACACATAGATAACCATTTTAATATAATTATATTCCTTTGTAATACTATGCATTTTATTTTATGCAATTAAAATGTGATTCTAAGAAGGCATCCATAAACCTCATCAGACCACAAAGGACTTCATGGCACACACAAAAACATAAGAATCTCTGATCTAGTCCAGCTCCCTCATTTCATAGATGAGCAACCTGAAACCTAGACATGGGAAGGGACTTACCCCCCTTTCATATTAGAAGGTTACTAGAAGGGTCAGGATTAAATTTTAGTCTTAATTTGAGTTCAGTGCTCTGCAGGTACAGAGGGGGACAATGAAGGCCATTTGAGTGAGAGGCAGAAGGAAAGAGGTAAAATTTGCAATCCAAAGTATAATCCTTAAAGTTTCCTTTTTATGAGAAAAGCAAAAGCATCTTAGAATTTTGAGGGTTTTAGCAAGAGGGTAGAAAAATCATAATAGCACATGCAAGCACACACACACACACACACACACACACACACACATATATATATATATATATATATATATATATATATATAAAATCCCATGGCCAATTTTTTTTATCAAGACCTGTGAATTCTCTGTTCACAATGTTTCTCAACCCTATTTCTCTGTAGTCACATAGCTACCACCTTTGTTGGTGTAGGCATTCTTGCTCTTCTTCACACAATATATTTTTCTCTTATCTCTGTAACTTTGAACTAGCTGTTCCTCATGCCTACAATACACTCTTTTTTCCTTCTGTCTCTTAGATCTCATTTCCTTCAAAGCTCAGCTTTAATAGTATCTCCTTCCTTTGCATGAGACCTTTTCTGATCCCATCAGCTGCTAATATTCCTCTCACTTCTACCTCCAAATCATTATAAACATATTTGGAATATGTTTATGTGTGAACTTGTAGTCTAGGTAAAAAGAATGTAAATTCCTTGCAGAAATATAAATATATATGTATATGTGTTTATATATATATATGTTTATGTTTCCAGCCCTAGAGCCTAGCATGGTGCATAGCATTTGGTATAAGAATTTAGTAAGTGCTTATTGTAGAATTGATCTATAAAGCAATTTGAAGTCAATAAATTACCTGTCTCACAAAAGCTCAGTGTGGTATAATGATTATTACATGCATGTTACAGGTGAAGAAGCTGTTACTCAGATGATAGTTTAGGTGACAACCAATGTAGCAAATATTACAGCTGAGACTTTTATGCAGATCATCTATTTCCAAGGCCAATATACCATGTATTACATCAAGTTGCCTTAGGATGACCTGTGGCCAATAAGGTAACAGTAAGACAAGTGTAAGAGGAACATGTACTCCTCCCTGTTCTCTTCTTATTGCAACTAAGTGCCTTCCAGGAAGAGGAAGGAAGAAGGATATGGAGAAGTAGGATCAGTAAGAGAAGGGGGAAGAAAAAGAAGGTGGAGAATATTATGGAAGAGGGAAAGAAAAAAGAAACAACAAATAGCTGATAAATAAAGGAAGAGGAGAAAGAAGAAGCAAATTAAGAAGGAGAAGGGGAAAGGAAGAGATAAATAGGACAATATTAGGAGAAAGACATATGCAATTGTTAAGTGATGATTAATAGTCACTGAAAGACTTCAGATAACCAGATAGGTAGAAGGGGATTGGAGAACACATTTTGAGGGAAGAAAAAGGAGAGGAAGATGATATATTTGTAAGTTGATTTCAATTGATACAAATTTGAACATTTGCAAATCATAGGTAAAGAGATGACCTTCATTACCAGTAAAATTATGAGGCTTATTGTTACAAGGGATGATTACTGAATATCCACTGGCTTTGGAAGTAGAGGACTTGTGTTCAGTCCTCTTAGGCATTGAGCTGTATGACCTTGGGAAATTCCTGTGGCCAAAAGGAAGCAGTGATTATAATGAATCAGAATGGCTTCATCCACAAAAGGTAAGGTCAGTTTAACTTCATTTTCTTTATCCGAATGTTACTAGACTAGGTGATAGTCAATTGCTACAATGATAACTATGTTTTATTACATCCATGTTACAGATGGCCATATTTTATTATTATTATTACTTTTTTTTTGCAGGGCAATGAGGGTTAAGTGACTTGCCCAGGGTCACACAGCTAGTAAGTGTCAAATGTCTGAAGTCGGATTTGAACTCAGGAACTCCTGAATCCAGGGCCAGTGGTCTATCCACTGTGCCACCTAGCTGCCCCTCTGAGATGGCCATATTTTAATGAATAATTTGATCATTTCTCACACAATTCATGTACAAAAAAGAGGTAAACTAGATTATAATGTAATAATAATAACATTAATAAAAATAGTACTAGCTTAAAGGTATTTAGTGCTATGTGCCAGTATTGTGCTAAGCACTTTACAATTGTTATCTTGTTTAATTCAGGGTGGTTGGTGTAATAATTATTTGCATCTTACAAATGAAAAAAAAAACTGAGTCAAATAGAAGTTAAGTGACTTGCCCAGAGTCACAGAGGTGGTAAGTGTTTGAGGCTGGATTTGAACAGACTCAGGTCTTCCTGACTCCAGTCCTGGCCTGGCTACCTACCTGCCAATGAAGAAAATTTGGAGATGGTCAACTGGGGGGATCAATAGAGTAACCATTAAGGGTTTCTCTCTACTTGGAATGAAGTACCTGATGTATTTCTCTGGGGATCAAAGCTTGGACATGGGCTGTTGAACTCTATCTGTGTTTTTCAATCTTATCAAATTTACAAATGCACCAAAGCTTAGGGACATAGATTCAGGGCACAAAATATGAGTATCAGGTTGGGGTATTTGGTCAGATGGAGTAAGATGAAACATAATAGAGTTTAATGTAAATTATTCCACACATTTTTAAAAAAATAACTTCAGAAATATAAGATAGAGGAGGCATGATTAGATAGTTTACCTGACAAATATCTTGGGATTAAAGTGAACTTCAAACTTAATGTGATTTTAGGCTACAATAATTAACAGAGGAAGCTAGGTGGTATAGTGGGTAGAGTGCCGGGCCTGGAGTCAGGAACTATAATCCTGGAAAAGTCACCTGTTTGCTTCAGTTTCTTCATCTATAAACTGAGCTAGAGAAGGAAATGTCCAATCATACCAGTATCTTTGCCAAGAAAATCCCAAATGGAGTTAGGAGTCAGATACAACTCAAAATAACTAAACAACAACATTACTAAGGATTGGAGAAGTACTGTTCCTGCTGACCTTTGGCTTCCCTGCACAAACTATACTAGTGTTATCACGTCTAGCTCTCGGCATGGCCTTTTAGTAAGATTGCAGACACACTGGAGAGGATTCAGAGTAAGAGAATGGGAATTGTGAATGGCTTTGAGATCATGCTATATACAATACCAGTTGAAGAACACTTGGAATATTTAGATTGGAGAAGAGAAAAGGTGAAGGGTGGAGCATAGTAGCTGTTTTGGAAGTGTATTGAAAGGGTTATCATTTAAGATAGACAATGATTCCATGTGTCACATAGTAAGTGCTCAATATGCACTTGAGAAATGATAGAGACATTTAAGGCTTATCTGGTCCCATCAAACTGAGGAATTAATTCATTAATCACTGAAGAATCACTGAAAGATTCTGAATTCATAAAGGGAGTGATTTGATTCAGGCAGTGGCCTAGAATGATTTATATAGCAGTCCTTACAAGATTAAAGGGGTATGGGGGCAGCTAGATGGTGCAGTGGATAGAGGACTGGCCTTGGATTCAGGAGGAACTGAGTTCAAATCTGGCCTCAGACACTTAACACTTACTAGCTGTATGACCCTGGGCAAGTCACTTAACCCCAATTGCCTCACCCCCAAAAAGATTAAAGGGGTATCAAAAGTATTAAATACTTTACTGAAATAATATGGGTGACAGGTAATGAGTGGGAAAACTAGGGTTCGAAAAAAGATAAAAGAAGAGAGATAGGGTGGGCACAAAATTTTAATCCTCCTAGTGTTTTTTAAGAGTCCAAAAACAATTAGAAGTTGCATATAAATGTTGTTATTAATCATATAGGAATATAAAAATATTAGCCTTTTATGAATGAATAATACACATAAGAGGATTTGATAACTAATTTGCTATATATGAGGGAAGAAAAACAATAATCCATCTTTTAATATGTAGTTATGTCTTATCAAATTTAAAGGGCTAATACATCCAGGCAAAGGTCTCCATTTCTTTGAAAATGAGAGAGAAAGAGAGAGAGGGGGGGGGCAGAGAGAGAGAGAGAGAGAGAGAGAGAGAGAGAGAGAGAGAGAGAGAGAGAGAGAGACTCAGTTCTTTCTCATCATTTTAGCAAATCCATCCTAAGTTCTGCTGCCAAAATAATTTTATTTATGGGCTGATCTGGCCAATATCCTCCTCAGTCAACACTAGTGGTTTCCTATTTCTTCAAAGATTAAATAGAAACTTTTCTATTTGGTATCGAATATTCTTTATAAGCTGTTCTCAAGCTATCTTTTCAAGTCCACTGAACATGACTGCCCTTTGATTCAGCCAACATAGACTCTGACACACAGAACACTATGCCTCCCTTCTCTGTACCTTAGGATTGGTCAACCCACATGTCTGGAATGCACTCCTTCCAGAATCCCTCTCTTCCTTTAAAATGCAGCTCAAGCACTATCTTCTGCAAACCTCCTTCCCAAACTATCTTATATTTAATTACTCTGCATATATTCTAGGCAGTTAATTAGCTCAAAGGATAGAACAGTGGAGCTAGTATCTAGGAGATCTGAGTTCAAATCCTATTTCAAATACTTTTTTTCAACTTCAAATACTTTTGGAAGGTACTCACTCTATTACCTTCTCATGAAAAAAAAAGATTTGAGCTCAAATCTGATCTAAGACACTTACTAAATGTATGGCCCTGGGTGAGGTAATCTTTTTCAGCCTCAGTTTCCTCATCTGTAAAATGGAGATAATAATACCTGTCCTAGAGGTTTATTGTGAGGATAAAATAAATTAATACATGTAAAATGCTTTATGAACCATAAAGTACATATTTAGGTGCAAGCTATTTTTATCATTATGTAGTTGTACATATTCTCTTTATATTTATCTGTATAGTTTTATAAATCCATTTGTCTCCCCCATTTAAATGTAATTTATATGGCAGTGGGAATATTTTTACTCTTTGTCCTTGTATCCTTGCTACCTAGCACAATACCTGGCACATAATAGATGCTTAAAAAATGCTCACTGGTTGACTAATTGACTGAATGTGACCTTTGAACTCAAGAGAAGTCAGAGATAGAAAAAATAAAGAATTGTCAGTCTTCCACATGGTAAGTACAGTTTGAAAAATAGAAGTGGGTGAGTTTGTCAAGGGAAAGAGGCCAGAAAATAAAGAGATGGGTGGTAAGGACAGAACATTGGAAGACTATCTACATTTAGGAGACAGAAGTTGGAAGAATATTTATTTATTTATTCATTCATTCATTCATTTATTTATTTATCTATCTATTTATTTATTTATTCATTTATTTGTTTATTAATTAATTAATTAATTAATTAATTTATTTTTAGTGAGGCAATTGGGGTTAAGTGACTTGCCCAGGGTCACACAGCTAGTAAGTGTTAAGTGTCTGAGGCCGGATTTGAACTCAGGTACTCCTGACTCCAGGGCCAGTGCTCTATCCTCTGCGCCACTTAGCTGCCCTGGAAGAATATTTGTTGAGGAGAATAGATCAGAACTTGCCAGAAAAGGTAAGAGTACTGAATGTTTTGGTCTTACAGAAGCTCAAGAATATATAACAGCATTGATTTTTAAAGATCTAGAATCTGTTTTGCCTCTATAGAAGAGAAGGGAGGAAATGTATAATTCTATGATATGAATATCCTTCCAGTCCATGAGGGGTGTACAGGGGACTGGGTTACTTTTACTATGGTCCTTCAACTCACATTGCAGGTAGCTGCTCAACTTGAGCCTATATAAAGTTAGTTTTGAGTTTAAGAGTAAACATAAAGTAATGATTAACATTCACAGCAAAGTAAATGTTGCACTGCAAAGGGAGGATAATTAGTGAACATAATGAAATGTATTTCTATTTTATTTTCCATTCTTCAGTATAGTTAATTATTTTAAAAATAATATATACATATATTATAGAAGATAAAATATTCTATGATAATATTATGTACCCGCAGTCCATCAGAGAAGTATGATATACTGGAGTGGAACCCCTCATAGAATGAGGTTGAATCTTTGAGCATTGAAGTTATACATAGACTCCAGAAGGATGTCCAATGTGAATAATACCCAGTTCCATCCCACCTCATTCCTCCTGCTTGGAATCCCAGGACTAGAAGACATACATGTCTGGATTGGCTTCCCCTTCTGTCTTGTGTATCTGACTGCCCTTTTAGGGAATCTCACCATCCTGACTGTAATTCGGAGTGATCAGAATCTCCACCACCCCATGTTCTATTTCCTGGCCATTCTGTCCTCTATTGACCTGGGCCTATCCACATCCACCATCCCCAAGATGTTGGGTATCTTCTGGTGCAACCTGACAGAGATTAGCTTCCTTGGCTGTGTCACTCAGATGTTCTTCATCCACCTGTTTACTGGTATGGAGTCAGCTGTACTCCTGGCCATGGCCTATGACCGTTATGTGGCAATTTGCAATCCTCTCCGCTATACACTAGTGCTCACCAATAAAGTGGTGTCCATTATTGCAATGGCCATAGCCTTGAGACCATTTTCTATGGTTATCCCATTTGTTCTACTGATTCTGAGATTGCCCTTCTGTGGACACCACATCATCCCTCATACATACTGTGAGCACATGGGCATTGCCCGCCTGGCCTGTGCCAGCATCAAAGTCAACATTATTTATGGTCTGGTTGCTATATCCGTCCTTGTCTTTGACATTGTGGCAATTGTGGTCTCCTATGTCCAAATCCTGAGGGCTGTTTTCCACCTTCCTTCTAGAGATGCCCGACTCAAGGCCCTCAGTACCTGCAGTTCTCATGTTTGTGTCATGTTGGCCTTCTACACACCTGCATTTTTCTCTTTCATGACCCATCGTTTTGGTCGCAATGTACCCCGCTACATTCATATCCTTTTGGCCAATCTGTATGTGGTTGTTCCACCTGCCCTCAATCCTGTTATCTATGGGGTTAGGACCAAACAAATCAGAGAGTGGGTGTTGAAGAAATTCTCCCCCAAATAAACAATGGGTCCTGTATTGCAGAAGACCTAATTCTTTGGGCTTAAAGGGAAAAGTTAAATCAAGTCAATATTTATAAGTCCTCTTGGAATACACAGGGCAATGAAATAAAAACTGTATTCAGCAAATTGGTGGGAAAGTTACAAGTAGCTCTTGCCACTGAGTAAGTGGATAACATCTGGTGCCACTATTTGTACCAGCATTGCTGCCATGGTGTTTAAGGGTCATTTATTCTAGGAAAGGGTGGAATGCTAATCATTTAGTGAATTCAGAATCTCATCACTATTTACTTCAATGGATTTGGTAGAGTGTTGAGTTATAAGTTTACTGTTAAGTGGACTTTTTAGTGAGATTAAGTAGAAGGTTGCTTGGAAGCTGTCCTGTGATTGTGTCAACCAATGTATTTGCCTTGATTTTCCACACCAGTGTGTTTGGCTGTTCACAGATCTCCTTGTTCTGAGTTCATGACTTGTACCCACACAAAGCTTTTACTAAATAGGGAAGCAGATGAAATAGCTGTGAAATGAAATCTAGCCTAGGTCTGTTGATCCAAAGGTACAAACTAAATTTGCTCTTTGGCCAATCACCAAAGAATGGTACTGAGAGCATAAGCACAGGCATTCATAACATATATCATCACCAATGTCACTCAATCTCTCTGTGTCTGTTTCCTCTGTAAAATCTATAAAATGAGGATAATGTACCTACCCCCAATGTTCTTGTGAATATCAAAGGAGATAATATTTGTATAGCACCTTATAAACCTTAAAGCATTATATAAATGCTAATATTACTGTGACTATTAATATCACCACCACTACCATCACCACTACTAACTTACATTCACTATTTTTTGGGGGGGGCAGGGCAATGGGGGTTAAGTGACTTGCCCAGGGTCACACAGCTAGTAAGTGTCAAGTGTCTGAGGCCGGATTTGAACTCAGGAACTCCTGAATCCAGGGCTGGTACTTTATCCACTGCTCCACCTAGCTGCCCTCTTACATTCACTATTAATGCCCTAGTGAGTTATCACAACAATATTGTTCACGACACATTATAAAAGTCCAGTACTTCTGCTTTCAGCACCATTGTTTGGCAACGGACCTGAAAGAAAATTCACCTTTGGATCAACAGCACAGGCCTAGATTAGATTTCATAGCTATCTCATTTCTGACTTCCCAGATTTGCATGGACTCAGCCAGCTTACATTTTACTAGAAGAGTACCAAATGTCCATGGATAGTATTCTATTCTTCATAGCTTTCTTTATATCTGGATATGGTTACAAAGACTTGTCTACAACTAGAATCAATTGACCAATTGACCATGTACATCTGTGGAATGGCCTGTGTTTAGCATTAATAAAATTTATTAATGACTTTGAAAATTGCTCTCAGCCAGGGTCTCCCTGTCTAGAGAAGTGTTTTTAATTTTCAAAATAATTTTCATTTATGCAATAAAACAAGCATTTCCAGAATATAGTATAATAAAAAGCTGGCTACACATGGGACTGCAAATCTTTTATACATAAATTGCTATTCTTTTTAAATATATAATAAAGTTTTTTGGAAGCATGTTATTTTTTTACCTTTTTTTTCTCCCTACCCACCAACACCAGAGATAGCTAGCATTAGACACATACATGTGTGTGTGTGTGTGTGTGTAATTCTATACATACTTTTATTTATCAGTTCTTTCTCTGGCTGTAGATAGTGTCTTCCTTCATATATTCTTTTTTTTTTCAAGCAGAGACAGATTTATTTCATTCTCATAAGAATGGGCAACCTTATGCAAGTAATGAGGAGCATGCCAATGAGCTCATGAGTTGGGTGTTTATAAAAATTTGAGGGGGTAATCCCTTCTTGCACAGGGTGGGCTCACAACCTAATATCCTATCCTATCCCACAAGGTGCTGGTGTTGAGCTCGTGATCAGGGCATGGATTCATGGTCACCTAGGTGCAAGAGCTGGGGGAAGGAGAGGGAGAAAGGGTGAAACCACTCCACCCATGTAAGGAAGGGGCAGGTGGTTATGAAATCACCTCACCCTTCTGAGGGAAAGGGTGGTACCAGTAGCTACGGGCTTTGGAATGTAAGAAGGGAGGGTGGTACCAGTGTAGGGTTGCTCTGACAGGAGACAACTCTCCTGCTTTGCCACAGAACAAGGGATTTGGAGGGTGTGCTTTAGCAACAGGTTGGAATATAGACAGAATGGTCCAGCAATAACAGGGACTGGAGGCCGGGTACTCTCCAGACCCCAGTCTCAGATTCTGAACCCACTGAAATCCACCATATCCTATCCCTGACACCTCCCTCCTCCCCAAGGGGGTAAGCAATCAGATATGGGCTACAAATGTGCAACCATGCAAAACATTACTACACCAGTCATTTTGTACAAGAAAACTTGAATAAAAGAAAGAAATGAAAGGAAGTAAAAAACAGCATGCTTTAAGGATGATTTAAGAAAGGCCTCAAGAGACTTGTATGAACTGATTTATAGTGAAGTGAGCAGAACCAAGAACAAAATGCACAGAGACAGCAATATTGTTTGATGAAGAACTGTGACTGACTTAACTATTCTCAACAATACAATAATCCAAGACAATCCTAAAGGACTACTGATGAAAAATATTATCCAACTCCTGAGAAAGAATTGGTTTGGATGGAATACTTAAGCATGCTATGTTTCACATTGTTTCATTTTTTCTTTTATTCAAGTTTTATTATACAAAAGGGCCAATATGGTAATGTTCCACATAATTGCACATGCACAACCCATACCCAATTGCTTACCACATCAGGGAAGGGGAAGGGAATACATAAATACAAATACAAATACAAATATAAATACAAATTTTTATTACTTTAAGAAAATAAAAATAAAAGGTTAAACTTTTAAAAAAAGAACTAAAACAATATTGTGTATAGTAGTAGCAATATTGTTTCAGGAACAACTCTGAGCAATTAAGTCATTTTGAGTATTATAAATCCCCAAATTAACTACAAAGGACTCCTTCATGTTCTTAAAAATATTATTGTTACTATATACAGGATTCTATTGGTTCTACTTATTTACTCTTCATTGTTTCATGCAAATCTATCCATGTATTTCTAAGATCATCAAGCTCATCATGTCTTATAAGACATTGGCATTCCATCACAATCATATACCACAACTTGTTCAACCACAATAACATCTTATTGACCTATAATCCATTACATGTGACCAACATAAATTGTCCATCAAGAAGTACCATAGTTGGGGCTAGGTGGCACAGTGTACCAGCCCAGGATTCAGGAGGACCTGAGTTCAAATCCAGCCTCAGACACTTGACACTTACTATCTGTGTGACTCTGGGCAAGTCACTTAACCCCAATTGCCACACACACACACACACACACACACACACACACACAAGTTCCATTGTTGACTTTGTAGTCCTCATGTTTCCAGAAGGATAGACTTGTCTATGATGAGGATTTCTAGCTTTTCTGGTTGTGACACATGGATAGACTTCTATTGGGATGAGGAGGAAACAATATGGAAGTTTTACAGTATAATTTAGGCTAATGCTGTTGATCTGAGACTTGAATGTCATCAAAAGTGACCAAAGTCTTAATAAGCCCATGTTCTCTTTCCTGGCCACTCTGTCTTCTATTGACCTGGGTTTATATACATCCACCATCCCTGAGATCCTCAGTATTTCTCAGTTCACTCTAAGGGAGATTAACCTTGGAGGTTGCCTTATACAGACTTCATTCATTGGCATGGGATAAACAGTTTTTATGGCTATGATGTTTGATCACTATAGGCTATCTGAAATCCTCTCCACTACATTTTGGTTCTTACCAACAAGGTTGTTTTCATCATTGCTCTAGTCATTCTACTGAGTTCTGCCAATCCTGAGTTTTCCCTTCAGTGGACATAAAATTATTCCCCACACTTACTGTGAGCATATGGGTATTGCCCTTCTGTACTGTACTAGTATCAGAGCTGATATCATCTATGTCTTTGTGCCATCTATATTCTCCTCTTTGACACTGTGGCAATTGTGATTTTTTATCCAGATCCTCAGAGCTATTTTCTATCTTCCTTCCTAGGATGCTCAACTCAATGCTCTCAGTATCTGTGATTACTGTGTCTGTGTCACAGTGGACTTCTAGACAATAACTATTTTCTCCTTCATGACCCAATACTTTGTCTACAATATGCTCCATTATATTCACATCTTCCTGGCCAACCTATATGTGGTTGTTCCACACACCCTCAAAACTGTTCTTTATGGAGTCAAGATAAAACAGAGTGAGTGCTTAAGACATTCTTCCAGAAATGGACCATATCCCTGACTCTTTGGACTTGATTAAAGAAATTAGGCCAAATAATTTTCTAAATGATTCTTATCCAACAAGAAGCATGTATAGGAGAAATAGACTGGGGGAGGGGGAGGACGAGAGATGGTCTGGGGAGAGGTTGTTCACATGAAGGAAACAAGAAAAAAGCTTAGGGAGGGGAGGGGAAGAGGAGGAAGGAATTGGGGAGTGAGTGAACCTTAATATCATCAGAATTGATTCAAAGAAGGACAAACATACATACTCAAGTGGGTATAGTAATATATTTTTGCCCTGAGGGAGGAGAGGGGAAGGAGGGAAGGGCAGAGTGGGGGAGAGAACAGTAAAAAGCAAAACACTTTCAAGGAAGGTAAAGATGTTCTGCATAACTGCACAGGTATGACATATTGAATTGCTTGATTTCATAGAGAGGGTTGAGGAGGGAGGGAGGAAGAAAATTTGGAACACAGAATTAGCTCAAAGACCTTTAACTCATCAGAGTGGGCTCATAGAGAGATTTACACCCAGTTGAGAGGAGTAATCTATTTAACCCTACAGGAAAGTATGAGGGGAAGAGGATAAGGAAGGAAGGGTAAAAAAAAAGGGAGTGCAGAGTAGGGGACAGGATAGTCAGAAGTAAAACACTTTTGAGGAAGAATAGGTTAAAAGAAGATAGAAAATAGAGTAAATATCATGGGAAGGGAATAGGATGGAGGGAAATAGTTTTGATGATTGAATATAATGGCAAAATGTATGGTACCTACTTTGCTGGGCTAATATGAAGAAAATTCTTTGTCAAGTTTAAGGTACTTTATTTAAGTTATGATGAACAGGATACTATCAGAAAAACCTGGAAAGACCTACATGAACTGAAGCAGAGTGAAATATGCTGTATAGAAAATCACAGCAATAGTGTAAGATGATCTGCTGGGAAGCATGTGGTTATTTTCAGTAAGGCAATGATCCAATATAACTCTGAAGGATTTATGAAAATGGCAACCCATCTACAGAGAAAGAAGTGATAGTATCTGAAAATAGATGGAAACACATTTTTAAAGATTTTTTTCCTCTTTGACAATTCCTCAATCTGATTTTTTTTTACTGTTTTCTCTCTCAACCTAGCTACTGTGGGCATGTTTTCCATAACTACTCATGTATAACTTATTTTGAAATGCTTGAGTTCTAGTGGGTGGGGGGGTGGGAATGGAGGAGGAAGAGAAGTTGGAACACATTTTTTTTTAAATTGATGTTGAAATTTGTTTTTACATCTATTTTGGAAAATAAAATTCTATTCAATAAAAAATAAGAACAAGAGAATGGTAGGATATGATTTTAATACCATTCTCAAAGCTAGAATTGGATAGGAGATTTAGGTGGCTGGCATATGTACTGAGATGGCAGAAAACTGGTGTAGTAGTCCTGAGTCAAATGTATTAGGTAATACATAAATATTTACAGATTCTGTAATTATTTCTGGTGTATCTATTCTTATACTGATGCAGATCCCAACATCTCTACAATGTGTTAAATCATCTTTGAAACTGGCCATGTTAAAATCAATCAATCAATCGAACAAACAAAAAGATCTCCTTCATCCTTAGGCCAATATGCTGATGGTTTTTACAGTACATTTCCAAGAATGAATTTGAAGTCTTTCCAATTTGGAAGGATTTACCAAAGCTTTTAGGACAATAGAATAGGCTTTGAGATCTCTTAGTTACCTCTACATGAGGAGGTATTAAAGTACAGTCTAAAGAAATTTCTGGGTGAGTCTTACTTAAGACAATGAAACATCTGACAATACAATTTTAGAAAATGTGAAGAATCAAATGATAATGTTATTTGGCACCAGTACTTCCCCATTAAAAAAAAAAAATGTGTCAGTTGGGTATTGGCTACAAAGCTTATATCACTGGTACCATTATTCAAATGACTGACTATTACATATCTAGATGAAGACAAGGAAAGATGTAATGCCAGACTTTTTACATAGAGCATTTGATTAGTGATACAAAACATTTCTATGATAATATGATTGAAACATCAGTAACTCTTTCTGTGTTGTTTAAGTTTCCGTATATTTGTAGGCATTGATGAAAGTCATATGACTAATGTTGTAAGTACCCTGATGTACAATGAAATATTATAGTAGATTTATGACAGAAAAAAATATATAATATTATATATTACATATACATATATGCTTATTATAATTTTTGAAATAATATTTTTTAAAAAATTGCATTCTACTTTTAATGTTCATTTAAAAAAATGAGTTTGAAATTATCTTTCTCATTCCCTTCTCTAATACCTTTCTGAGATTGTAAGCAACTTTATATAGGTTATTCATGTGCAATCAAGCAAACGATATTTCATGTTGGTCATATTGTGAAAGAAAAATGCAATAAAAAAGTGAAAAATAGTATGCTTTGACCTGCATTCTGACTAAATCAGTTCTTCCTCTGGAACTGGAAAAGATTTTTCACCATGAATCCTTTGTAATTGTCTAGATTATTGTATTACTAAAAATAGTTTAGTCATTCACAGTTGATCATCATGAGATATTACTGTTAATATGTACAATATTTGCTTGGTCCTGCTCGGCTCACTTTAAATAAATTCTTATCTTCCCAGATTTTTCTGAAATCTGCATATTATTTCTAATCATATCATAGCATTCCACCAGAATTATATACCACAACTTGTTCAGCCATTCCCCAATTGATAGATATTCCCTTAACTTCCAGTTCAATGTCAAAGAACTGTTAAAATATTTTTGTATATATAGTTACTTTTTCCTTTAAAAAAAAAATCTTTGGAATAAAGACCTAGTAGAGATATATCTAGGTTAAACTGGGCATAGTTCCAAATTGATCTTCAGAATGATTAGATCAGTTCCCAACTCCACCAATTCCACCAACACTAAATATCTAGTGTCCCAATTTTTTCACCTCCCCTCATCATTTATCATTTTCTTTTTCTTTCGTAGTGACCAATCTGATAGGTATTAGGTAGCAGGATTTACTCTGTGTGCATCACTCTAATCAAGAATGACAGAGCATTTTTTTTTAGATGACTATAGATAGCTTTGATTTCTTCATCTGAAAACTAGTTATTCATATTCTTTGACCACTTCAGTTGGGGAATGACTTGTATTATTTTTTTTTAGTGAGGCAATTGGGGTTAAGTGACTTGCTCAGGGTCACACAGCTAGTAAGTGTTAAGTGTCTGAGGCCAGATTTGAACTCAGGTACTCCTGACTCCAGGGCCTGTGCTCCATCCACTACACCACCTAGCTGCCCCATGACTTGTATTATAAATTTGAATTAGTTTTTTATATATTTGAGAAATGAGGCTTTTATCAAAGGTATAATAAATCTCCCCCCCCCCGCCCACACACGCACTAGATTTCTTATTTCCTTCTAATCTTGGTTGCATTAGTTTTGTTTGTGCAAGAATTTTTAATTTAATGTGATAAAAATTATCATTTTATAACTTGTAATGCTATCACTTTTTGGTCACAAATTCTTCTCTTCTTTATAGATTGTATAGGTAAATTATTCCATGTTCCCTTAATTTTCCCATTTTGATTTTATCTTGTTATGCATTGTGAGATATTGGTCTATACCTAGTTTCTGACACTGTTTTTCAGTTTTTCCAGAAGTTTTTTGTCAAAAAGTGAGTTCTTGTCCCCAAAGTTGGGAACTTTGGTTTATCAAATTTATCAAATTAATTTATCTAAATTACTACAGTCATTTCCTATAATGCATTATATATCTAATTTATTTCAGAGATATACCAATCTATTTTTAAAGCCAGGATCATATTGTTATTAAGATTACAATTTTATAATACAGTGTGAGATCTGGTATGGCTAGGCCACCTTCTTTCACATTTTTTCATTAATTATCTTGATATTTTTGACCTTTTGTTTTGCCAGAATAATCTTGTTATGATTTTTTCCTAGCTCTATAAAATAATTTGGTAGTTTGGTTAATATGACACTGAATAAGTAAATTAATTTATGTAGAATTGTCATTTTCACTATATTGGCTTGACCTAGCCATAAGGAATTAATATTATTCCAATTGTTTAGATTTGACTTTATTTGTGTGAAAGGTATTTTGTAATTTTGTTCATATAGTTCCTGAGTTTATCTAGGCAGGTAGACTCCCAAGTAATCTATTGTAGTTACATTTATTTTAAATGGAATTTATTTCTATCTCATTGCTGATTTTTGTTGGTAATATATAGAAATGCTTATGATTGATGTGGTGTTATTTTATATCCTGCAACTTTGCCAAATTTTTTAGTATTTCAATGATTATTTTAGTTGCTTCTCTATGTATGCCATTGTATGATATGTGATAGTTTTGTGTCCTCATTGCCTATTCTAATCCTTTCATTTCTTTCTTTCTATTATTGCAATAGCTAGTGTTGTTAGTACAATATTAAATAATAGTGGTGATAATGGCATCCTTGATTAACCCCCAATCTAATTGGGAGGACTTATAGCTTATCCTCATTAAAGATAATGCCTGGGTAGCTAGGTGGCACAGTGGATAGAGCACCGGCCCTGGAGTCAGGAGTACCTGAGTTCAAATCCGTCCTCAGACACTTAACACTTATTAGCTGTGTGACCCTGGGCAAGTCACTTAACTCCAATTGCCTCACTAAAAAAAAAAAAAAAAAGATAATGCTTACTGGGGCAACTAGATGGTGCAGTGGATAAAGCACGGGCCCTGGATTCAGGAGGACCTGAGTTCAAATCCGGCCTTAGACACCTGACATTTACTAGCTTTGTGACCCTGGGCAAGTCACTTAACCCTCATTGCCCCACCCCCCAAAGATAATACTTACTGATGGTTTTAAATATATATTACTTATTGTTTTAAGGAAAGTTCTACTTATTCCTAAGTTTCCAATATTTTTTAAAAATAGGAATGGGTGCTATGTTTTGTCAAAAGCTTTTTCTGAATCTATTGAAAAATCATATAATTTCTATTGTTTTTATTATTGATATGACTAATTATGCTAATAGTTTTCCTAATATTCAAACAACTCTGCATTCTTGACATATACCTTGACATGACCTCCTAACTTATTGATGTAATCTCTTTTCTAATATTTATTTAAATGTTTTGCATTAATATCCATTAAATCATTCTATAATTTTCTTTCTGTTTTTACTCTTCCTGGTTTAAGTATAAGCACAAAATTTGTGTCATAAAAGGAGTTTGGTAGAAACACTTTTTACCTGTTTTTCTGAGTATTTTACATAGTACTGGAATTTAAAAAATTAAAGTTTTATAAAATTTGATTGTGGATTGATTTAGTCCTGGGGACTTTTTCTTTTTCTTTCTTTCTTTCTTTCTTTTTTTTTGGTGAGGCAATTGGGGGTTAAGTGCCAGGGTTACACAGCTAGTAAGTGTCAAGTGTCTGAGGCCAGGTTTGAACTCAGGTCCTCCTGAATCCAGGGCCAGTGCTCTATCCACGGCACCACCTAACTGCCCCAGGACTTTTTCTTATAAGGTTGATTGATGGGTAGTTCAATTTGCTTTTCTAAGATGCAGTTATTAATTTTTTAATCTTCCATTAATCTGGGCAGTTTACATTTTAAAAAAATATTCATTTTGTTTATATCATCAGACTTATTGGCATACTAGCATGTAATTTGGCAGAAGAAATACTGTTTTAATTTCATTTTGATTGATAGTTATTTCACTCTTTTCATTTCTGATACTGGTAATTTGTTTTTCTTTTTTCCTTTTTTTAAGGTAAAATTAACTGAATATTGTGGAGAGAAGCCAGGAAGTTGCATGGGCTCTCCTGAGTTTCCCTCAGAAACAACATTAAATCAAGCCTCTAAACAGATTCTGGAGCTACAGAACTTACAAAAAGACAGAGCCACAATCTTCCAACTTGAGATACTTAAAGAAGGCTTCAGGAAAGGTCTGTGTCACTTGGGTGAAAGGGGCACAGAGTGGAGCTCAGCATGGCATGGAGCGGGTCTGGACAAGTCAGCAAGACACTCTTGGCCATAGCACAGATAAGCAGCAGAGGGACCTTGGGCCTAGCTCAGCAGGTTGGTGGTGCAGTAAGCTAGTTGTGAGACCTGCCAGCACTAACTGAGAGGGCAAACTCCCAGCTAGAGTAACACCCACAGGAAAGGTATGATTTGGCCAAGCCATTCCAGTGCAGGAAGCAAGCACAGGGCAGTGAGAAATCCACAAGACACAGAGAGCTTGGAGCAGAAAGCCAGTGTTCAGGCCCCTATCTTTCAACAATGAGCACTTGCAAAAGTAGCCCCTGCGCCCCAGGAGCAGACCTCAACTTTAAAAGTAAAAAATAGTCTAAACTATGAGTAATAAATAAAAAGACCCTTACCTTTGAGAATTTCTATGTACTTCTCTGGTATTTGATAGAAGACCAAAGCACAAATTCAGGTAAAGATAATACTGTAAAATCCCTATATGTGAAACCTCAAGGGGGAAGATGAATTGGTTTCAGGGAAAAAAAAGCTTTCTTGGAAGAGTTACAAGAGGATTTTTAAAATCAAAGAAGAAAGGTAGATGAAAAATTGGGAAAATAAATGAGAGTTACACAAGAAAATAATGAAAGAAGAGTAAACAGCTCAGCATAGGAAGCACAAAAAATTGACTGAAGAAGATTCCTTAAAAATACAACTGATCAAATGGGAAAAAAATCCACTGAAGATATTAACTCCTTCAAAAGTAAAATTGGTCAAATTGAAAAGGAGGTCCAAAAGTTTATTGAAGAAAATAATGCCAGAAAACAAAAATTGGACAGATGGAAGCTAATGAGTCCATGAGACACCATGAATCAATCAAATAGAATGAAAAGAATGAAAAAATAGAAGGAAATGTGAAATACTCATCAGAAAGACAACTGACCTGGAAAATAGACCCAGGAGAGATCATTTAAGAATTATTGAACTAATTGAAAGTGATTATCAAAAAAATCTATATACCATATTCCAGCAAATTATAACTGAGATCTCTGATATTGTAGAACCAGAGGATAAAATATTTATTGAAAGAATACACCAATAACCTCCTGAAAGAGTCTCCAGAAGGAAAACTCCAAGGAACATTGTAGCCAAATTCCACAATTATCAGGTGAAGGAGAAAATACTGCAAGCAGCCAGAAAGAAGAAAAATAAATATAATGGAGCCACTGTCAGGATTACTCAGGCTCCAGCAGCTTCAATGTTAAAGAAGCAGAAGACTTGGCATCTGATATTCTGGAAGGCAAAGGAGCTTCAATTGCAAACAAGAATCAACTACCCAGCAAAATTGAACATTATCTTTCAGGGGAAAGGATGGGCATTCAATGAAATAGGGGGCTTTCAAGGTTTCTTGATGAAAAGACCAGAACTGGACAGAAAATTTGATCTTCAAATACAAGACTCAAGAGAAGTATAAAAAGGGAAACAGGAAAAATTATTCAATAAGGTTAAACTGTTTACATCCTTCCATGGGAAGATCATACTAGTAACTCTTGAGAGTTGTGCCTCTATTTGAGCAGATAGGAGTATACATAGAGAGTATAGGTATAAATTGACTTTGATGTAATGATATAAAGAAAATTGGGGGTGGGGTGGAGCCAAGATGGTGGAGGAAAGACAGTGACTTGCCTGAGCCCAAGACCCCTCCAAATACATTCAAATAATGCCATAAGATAATTCCTGGAGCAGCAGAACCCTCAAAAGAAGAGGATGACATAATTTTCCACCTAAAACAACTTAGAAGGTCAGCAGAAAAGGTCCATCATACCAGGGTGAGAGTAGAGCTCAGTCCAGCACAGACCACACCAGGGAACCAAACTTGGGAGCCTCTGAATCAGTTGTATCAGCAGTTGCTTCTGGATCTCAACCCATAGATGGTGAGGTGGTTGAGTGCTTGGCCAGGGGGAGATTGCAGGGGTCTCTTTGCTGGCACTGAGGCAGGACTCTGTTCTTTGCCCATTCTTGGATCTGGACCACAGTCACAGGTGGAGCAGGAGCACAACACACCAAAGGTGGCAGCCACAGTGGAGAAAGGTTCTGTTCCAGGTTCCAGGGCAGAGAAGCAGGCCTGTGGTTGCTTGCAGACCAGAGTACATACTGGGAGAGTGATGAACATACCTTTATTTGGGTCATACCACCTTGGGGGAACTAAGGACTTACAAATTCCTAGAAGTATCTCAGAGAACAGCTGCTCAAACCCCCTGAAACTTGGGACAGTGTAAACTCCTCCCTGCAAGAAGTGCCCCACTTTAACAAAGAGTTAAAAGTCAAGAAATGGGCTGGGAAAATGAGCAGGCAGGAAAAAAAACGTTTAACCTAGAAAATTTCTATGGTGACAAGTAAGATTAA
Source organism: Dromiciops gliroides (assembly GCF_019393635.1). Classification (NCBI taxonomy): domain Eukaryota; kingdom Metazoa; phylum Chordata; class Mammalia; order Microbiotheria; family Microbiotheriidae; genus Dromiciops; species Dromiciops gliroides. The sequence continues at coordinate 583,223,788 of NC_057863.1, forward strand.
AATACACCCTCAGTAGAAGATAATGAAGGCAAAGCTCCTGGATCCAAAACTTCCAAGAATAATATGAGTTGGTCTCAGGCCATAGCAGGGTTCAAAAAGGACTTTGAAAATAAAGTAAGAGAGGCAGAGGAAAAGATGGAAAGAGAAATGAGAGTGATACAAGAAAATCATGAAAAAAAAGTCAACAGCTTGAAAAGCCAAATTGGCCAAATGAAAAAGGAGGTATAAAAGCTCTATGAAGATAATAATTCCTTAATAATTAGGATTGAGCAAATAGAAGGTAATGACTTTAAGAGAAATCAATAAACAACAAAGCAAAACCAAAAGGATGAAAAAATATAAGGCAATGTGTAACATCTCATTGGAAAATCCACTGACCAAGATGGTAGATCCACAGGAGAGATAATTTGAAAATTACTGGACTACCTGAAAGCCATTATTTTCAAAAAGAGCCTTGTAATCATCTTCTAAGAAATTGTCAGGGAAAATTGCCCTGATCTTCTAGAACCAGAAGGTAAAGTAGAAATTGAAAGAATCCATTGATCACCTCCTGAAAATGTCCAGGAATATTATAGCCAAATTCCAGAGTTTCCAGGTAAAGGAGAAAATTTTGTACACAGCCAGAAATAAACAGTTCGACCATTATGGATCCACAGACAGGATAATAAAATATCTAGCAGCTTCCACCCGATAGGCTCAGAGGGCTTGGAATCTGATATTCTGGAGGGCAAAGGAACTGGGATTACAACCATGAATCACCTACCCAGCAAAACTGAGTATAATCCTTCATGGGGAAAATGGGAATTCAATGAGAGAAAGGACTTTTAGGTATTCTTGATGAAAAGAAATGAGCTGAATAAAAATTTGACTTTCAAATACAAGACCATAGAGAAGCATAAAAAGGTAAACAAGAAAAATAAATCAGAAAGGATATTAAAAGGTTAAATTGTTTACATTCCTACATGGGAAGATGATACTTGTAACTAATAAGAACTTTCTCATTAATAGGGCAGCTGAATGAAGTATATTGAGACAGAGGGCACAGGTGTGGGTTAAATATGAAGGGATAATATCTTTTAAAAAATAAAATTAATGGGTGAGACAAATGCACTGGGAGAAAGGGAAAGGGAGATGTGGAATGAGGTAAAGTGTCTCACATAAAAGAAGCAAGAAAAAGTGTATGGAGTGGAGGGAAATATGGGGGAGCTGTGGGGAAATGAGTGAGTCTTATTCTCATCAGCAGTGGCTCAAAGAGGTAATAACATACACACTCATATGGGTATAGTAATCTATCTTACCATGCAGGAAAGTAGTAGAGGAAGAGTAAAAGTGGGGGAGGTGATAGAAGGGGGGGCAGATTGGGGTAAAGAAATGTCAGAAGCAAAACACTTTTCAGGAGGGATAGGGTGAAAAAAGATAGAAAATAGAGTAAATGTCATGAGGACAGAATAGGATGGAGGGAAATACAGTAAGCAATAGTAACTGTGAAAAAAATTGAAGCAAGTTTGTCTGACAGGCCTCAGTTTTCAAACACATAGAGAACTGAATCCCCAAGTAATAGATGATCAAAAGATATGAAGTTTTGTTGTTGCTGTTGTTGTTGTTGTTGTTGTTGTTGTTGTTTTGTTTGTTTTGTTTTGCAGGGCAATGAGGGGTAAGTGACTTGCCCAGGGTCACACAGCTAGTAAGTGTCAAGTGTCTGAGGCCAGATTTGAACTCAGGTCCTCTTGAATCCAGGACTAGTTCTCTATCCATTGCACCACCTAGCTGCCCCTATATGAAGTTTTAATATGAAATAATCAAAGCTTCCAATAGCCACATGAAAGAAAAATTATAACTCACTATTGATTAGCGAGATGCAGGTCAAAACAATTCTGCATTACTACCTCATACTGATTGGATTGGATAATAGGACAGAAGATGGAAATGACAAATGTTGTTTGGGATATGGCAGAAATGAGACATTAATATACTCTTGGTAAAGTCATAAATTGATTCAAACATTGTATAGAGCAATTTGAAACTATGGACAAAGGGTTATAAAACCATGCATACTCTGATCTAGTAATGCCACTGCTAGGCTGATAGATATCTAAAAAGACATAAAAACCAAAAAAGTTGAATTGAAATTTGAGCCGATGCCCATCAATTGGGAAATGGCAGAACAAACTGTGGGACAAAATTGTGATGGAACACTATTGTGCTATAAGAAGTGATGAGCAGGATACTATCAGAAAAACCTGGAAATAATTATATTAGCTGATGCAAAGTGAAATGTAATGTATACAACATAACAGTAATATTTTAAGGTGATTTGCTGTCAATGTCTTTGTTATTTTCAGTAATACAATGATCTGAAACAACTCTGAAGGACTTATGAAAAATCCAATCCTTCACCAGAGAAAGAACTGTTGGTATCTGAATATAGATTGAAGCATACTTTATTATAGTTCCTTTATTTTTAAAGTTTTTTTGTCTGTTTTCTTTCACAACCTGACTAATCTGGAAATGTTTTGCATGAGTACACACGTACAACTTATATTGAATTGCTTGAGTTCTTAAGGGAGGGTAGGGAGGGCAGGAGGGAGAGATTTTGGAGCAAAACATTTTAAAAATTGATGTTATAATTTGTTTTTACATGTAATTTTGAAAAATAAAATTCTAAATATTTAAAAAAAGAAAATTAAGGGATTAAAAAAGAAGTATATGGGGAGGATAGAAAAGGGGAGGTGGAATGGGGTAAATTACATCACATGAAGAGGCACAAAAAAACTATTACAATAGACAGAAAGAGGGAAGGGGTGAATATTGTTTCAACCTTACTCTCATCAGTTATAGCTTAAAAAGGGAATAACATATACAATCATTTGGATAAAGAAATTTAGGTTATCCTTTAGGAAAGTAAAAGGGTAAGGGGAAAAAGAGAAGTCACTGATACAAGGGAGGGTAGAAGCAAGTGAGGAAAAGGGAAACAAAAGGGAAGGAGGCTGATGAAAGGGAGGGCAGAAGCAGGGGAGGAAATGAGAAAGAAAAAGGAGGGGGCTTATAAAAGGGAGGGCAGATTGAGGGAGGCAGTGGTCAAAAGAAAAACACTGGTTAGGAGGAATAACATGAAGGAAGAAAAAAGTATAAAGGGTAAATAGGATAGAGGGCAATACGCAATTAGTAATTATAACTGTGAATGTGAGTGGGATGAACTCTCCCATAAAATGGAAGCAAATAGCAGAGTTGATTAAAAAACAGAATCCTACAATATGTTGTTTATAAGAAACACATTTGAAGCAGATAAATACACACAAAGTAAAGGTAAAAGGATGGAGCAGAATATATTATGTTTCAGCTGAATTTAAAAAAAAGTAAAAGCATCAATCCTTAGACAAAGCAAAAGCAAAACAGATCTAATTAAAAGAGATAAGGAGGGAAAATGCATCTTGCTAAAAGGTACCATAGACCATGAGCTAATATCAGTACAAAACATAATTAAACCAAGTGGTATAGCATCCAAATTGTTAGAGAAGTTAAATGAGTTACAAGAGGAAATAGACAGCAAAACTATACTAATGGGGATCTTAATCTTCCCCTTAGAAGTAGATAAATCTAACCACAAAATAAATAAGAAAGAAGTTAAAGAGGTGAATTTAGAAAAGTTAGATATGATAGAGCTCTTGAGAAAATGAATTGGGGATAGAAAGGAATATAACTTTTTTCAGAAGTACATGGCACATACACAAAAATTGACCGTGTTATTAGGGAATAAAATCTCAGAGTCAAATGTAGAAAGCCAGAAATAGTAAATCTATCCTTTTTGGATCATGATGCAATAAAAATTATACATCATAAAGAGCCATGGAATGATAGATTGAAAATTAATTGGAAACTAAATAATCTTATCTTCAAAAATGAGTGTGACAAATGATAAATAGAAATAATCAATAACTTCATCAAAAAGAATGAGAACAATGGGACAACATACCAAAACATATGGCATGCAGCCAAAGCAGTTCTTAGAAAAAAAATTATATCTTTAAATGCTTACATGAATAAAATAGAGAAAGAGAATATCAATGAATTATTTGGGCATGCAACTAAAAAAGCTAAGGAAAAAAAACAATTAAAAGACCCCCAATTAAATACTAAATTAAAAATTCTGAAAACCAAAGGAGAGATTAGTAAAATTGAAAGTAAGGAAACTATATAATTAATCAACAAAACTAAGAGCTGGTTTCATGAAAAAAATCAATAAAATAGATAATCCATTGGTTAATTTGATTTTAAAAAAAGAAAGAAGAAAACCAAATTACCAGTATCAAAAATGAAATGGTTGAATTCACCACCAATGAAAAAGTAACTAACACAATAATTAGGAGCTGTTTTGTCAACTGTATACCTACACATTTAACAATCTAAATGAAATGGATGAATTTTTTTTTATCTTTGTATTCTCAATATTCAACAGAATGTTTTGCACAGAGAAGGCAACTGATAAACATTTACTGAGTTGTACAGGATGGGGCAAAAGTCATGATGTTTTAATAACTTTTGGAATTTAAAAAATTAGAAATGGATGAATATTTACAAAAAATATAAATTGCCCAGATTAAAGGAAGAGGAAATAATAGACCTGAATAATCATATTTTAGCAAAATAAATTGAACAAGCCACCAATGAACTCCCTAAGAAAAAATATCTATGGTCATATGGGTTTACAAGTGAATTCTCCCAAACATTTAAAAAACAATTAATCCCAATACTATTATTTGAAAAAAATCGGTGAAGGAGTTCTACCAAATTTCTTTACTGACAAAAATATGGTGTTGATAACTAAACCAGGAAGAGTCAAAATAGAGAAAGAAAATTACAGACCAATTTCCCTAATGAATATCAATGCAAAAAATTTAAATAAAATATCATCAAGGAGATTATAGCAATTTATCAACAGAATAATACACAATGTCCAGGTGGTATTTATACCAGGAAAGCAGGCCTGGTTCAACATCACGAACACTATCAACATAATTGGCCACATCAATAACAAAACTAACCAAAATCATGTAATTATCTCAATAGATGCAGAGAAAGTTTTTTGATAAAATACAGCAGTCATTCCTATTAAAAACACTAGGGAGCAAAAGAATAAATGGAGCTTTCCTTAAAATGATAAGCATTATCTACCTAAATCCATCAGCAAACATTATATGTAAGGGGGATGAGTTAGAGGCATTCTCAGTAAGATCAGGCGTGAAACAGGAATTCCCATTATCACCTCTATTATTTAACATGGTACTAGAAATGTTAGCTTTAGAAATAAGAGAAGAAAAAAGAATGAATTAAATTAGAATAGGCAAGGAGGAACCAAAAACTATCAACTTTTGTAGATAATATAATGGTATACTTAGAGAATCTAGAGGATCAACTGAAAAACTACTTGAAACAATTAAGAACTTTAGCAAGTTTGCAGGATATAAAATAAATCCACATAAATCATTAGCATTTCTACACATAAACAACAAAGCTCAGCAGCAAGAGGTCAAAAGAGAAATTCCCTTTAAAATAAATGTAGCGATATAAAATATCTGTGTCTCCCTGCCAAAAGAAACCCAGGAAATCTATGAAGGTAATTATAAAACACTTTACCACAAATAAAACCAGATCTAAATAACTTGAAAAATATTAATTGCTTATGGATAGGATGAGCTAATATAATAAAAGTGACAATTCTACATAAATTAATTTACTTATTCAATGCCATACCAATCAAACTACCTAACAATTATTTTGTCGAGGAAGAAAAAAAAACAAGTTCCAATTCCTGGTCACCACAAAAAAAGCAGCTATAAATATTGTTGTACATGTGGGTTCTTTTCCCTTTTCTATTCTTTGGGAACACTATGAATAGAATCCTGTTCCAGTGTGGCTGCTCTGGTGTGTTTTTGCTCCTCCCTCACCTGGGACCAACACCTAAGACTGTAACTTGGATCCAAGTATGGGCAAAACAACAGAATGCTAGCAAAGAGAGCCCTGTAATCTCTTTCTGACTGATTGTTATACCCTCTTACCATCTGTGGGCTGAATTTCAGAAGCAGTTGCTGCCACCACTGATTTAGAGGCTCCTCAGGCCTGCTCCTGCCTTGCTGGGACTGAACTGAGTCTGTGCTGGTGTGGCAGCCAGGGCTGGTTTTGTACTGGTGCAGCCTGTGCTGTGCTGCACTCTACTTTCACTCTGGTACAACTGACCTTCCTGATGACCTTCTAAGTTGTCTTTGGCTGGAAAATTATTTTACCTTGTCTTTTTTTTGGATTCTTCTGCTTCAAGAATTGACTTATGACATTATTTGAAGGTATTTGTAAGGGTCTTGGAGAGAGCTCAGGCAAGTTACTGCCTTCCCTCCACCATCTTGGCTCTGCTCTCTCTTTGCCATTTTTTATATCACAATAATATTCAATCACCACCATATACCAGTTTGTTTAGCCATTCCCCATTTTTTTAGTTATACATATGTAATCATGCCACACATTTCCATATCAGTCAGGTTGTGAAAGAAAACAGGCAAAAAAAAAACCCACAAGAAAAATAAAGTGAAAAAAAAATCTTTCAATCTGTATTCAGACACCATCAGTTGTTTCTCTGGATATGGATATCATCTTTCATTTCAAGTCCTTCAGAGTTTTCTTAGATCATTGTATTCCTGAGAATAGTTAAGTCACTTACAGCTGATCATCTCACCATATTACTGTATATACAGTATATTTCACTTTGCATTAGCTCATGTAAGTCTTTTCAGGGATTTTTTTTTTGAGAGCACCATACTTCATCATTTCTTTCTTTCTTCCTTTTTTTTTTTGGGTGGGCAATGAGGGTTAAGTGACTTGCCCAAGGTCACACAGCTAGTAAGTGTCAAATATATGAGGCCGGATTTGAACTCAGGTCCTCCTGACTTCTGGGCTGGTGTTCTATCCACTGCACCACCTAGCTGCCCTCTACTCCATCATTTCTTATACCACAATAGTATTCCATCATAATCACATACCACAATTTGTTCAGCCATTCCCCAATTAATGAGCATCTCCTCAATTTTGAATTCTTTTCCATCAGAAAATAGGTGCCATATTTTTTTTTGTACATAAAGGTCCTATAACTTTTTTAGATATTTTTGCATATTGACCTAGTAGTAGTATTTCTAGGTCAAAGAGTGTGCATGGTTTTATAGGCCAATGGCCATAGTTCCAAATTGCGCTACAGAAGGTTGAATCAGTTTAGAACTTCACCAACAGTGCATTAATGTCCCATTTCCTACATATCCCTACAACATTTTTCATTTTCCTCTGCTGTCCTATTATCCAATAAAATAGGTATGAGGTAGTACTCCAGAATTGTTTTGACTTGCATATCATGGCTTTAGATAGCTTTGATTATTTAATTTGTTGACTGTTCACATCTTTTGATCATTTATCAATGGGGGAATCACCATTCTCCAAGTGATAGGGATTCCTTTGATTTTCAATTCTTAGCCACCACAAAAAGAGCTGCTATAAATACTATTTTTGTACAAGTAGGTCTTTTCCCTTTTTAAGATGTCTTTGGGATATAAACCTACCAGTGAAATTGCTGGATCAAAGGGTATCCACAGTTTGATTGTCCATTGGGATATTTCCATTTTGCTTTCCAGAATGGTTGGATTCATTTACAACTCCAGCAACAGTGGACTAGCAAACGTCAGCATTTTCAAAGTTGTGTGGGATCTATAATGATAAAAAAATTGGTCTTGTTTTGGTGATTTGCTTGGAGGAAGGAGAACCCACCTGACTGAAAAGCCAGATGGGTTGTGCTCTATTGCTTTTCAGAAACTTACTAACTAAGGAGACCTGGAAAGCTGCATACTTTGGGCTATCATTTTATTTAATCAACGCAATGCTATTTGTGTTTTTGTTAAAAATGTGCAATACATTCTCAACACCCTGTCAAGAGTGGTTCTGGGTTAGAAGAGCTTTAGTAACACAAAATAGGAGAGAACCCATTTTGCTAAGCAGGTGATCTGTGATTAGAAGAAGGGAAGAAAATAGAAAAAAAAAAGGTTTTCTTTGTTTTTTCCCCAGCAAATAACACATGATAGTGACTGTTCTGAAAGAGATCAAAGCCTATATCCCAGAAATGTGGAGTGTCTTGGGCACATGTGTTTTCCTACTCATTTGTCTTTTTGTTAGGTTTATATAAGTGCATCCCAACTTTCTCCCATGTTATAATATACCTTTGTGGGAGACTATGAAACTGTTTTGTTTGTGTACCATGGCATTTAAATTATCCCTGTTTTTTCTCCTTCTCCTGAGTAAATTTTTTAATTGAAGAATTAATGGGGGATAGCTATGTGGTGCAGTTGATAAAACACCAGCCCTGGATTCTGGAGGACCTGAGTTCAAATCCGGCCTCAGACACTTGGCAGTTGTATGACCTTGGGCAAGTCACTTAACCCTCATTGCCCCCCCCCCCAAAATATGGTATTAGTGTGATTATTTTGTGTAAATGAGAAGCTTGGGAGGTACAGGTTTGAGTAGTAGGAATGTATCTTCTACTTTCAGGATTATCTCCAGAAATTTAATAAAGTTTACTTTTATTCATGTGATCATGTCCACGGTTGGTCCCCAAATAAGGAGATAAAACAAATCCTGCAAATGTTAATACAGGTTGTGTCAGTTAGCCAACTCAGAGAGAGAGAATGGTGGTAAATGTACCATGTTCAATTAGACTTTGCTATCATGGAGGGGGAGTGGTTCATGATCATGACCATGTATGTGATACATTCATATACTGATATTAATTTTTTTTTTTTGCGGGGAAATGTGGGTTAAGTGACTTGCCCAGGGTCACACAGCCAGTAAGTGTCTAAGGCTGGATTTGAACTCAGGAACTCCTGAATCCAGGGCCGGTGCTTTATCCACTGCACCACCTAGCCTCTCCCTTGAAATTAATTTTTAATTCATAGGCTTAAAGAAATATTAATAATTCATTATATAATTGATTAACAATGTTAGTCAAAGCAAACACAAAGTTAATTATAAAGTTTTAATAGTGAAAATGGTCAGAGACACCTCAAACCTTCAGCAGAATGACACATGAACTTCCTTCACTTCTACAAACACATTTTCACCATTCAGTTCACTAAATGTATCAAAGTTTCAAAAATCCTCTTCACATAAGAAAATCATTATATTCAGCCTCCAAGGAAAGTTTATTTTAGCCCTTTTACTTAATTATTTCTTCAACTTTTCTCAAGTGATAATTAGGTAGTCAGGCAATAAACCTTTATTGAGCACCTATTATGTGTCAGTGATAAGTGATGGGGTTATAAATAAGGGGAAAAAAGATAGTCACTGTACTAGAGGAGATTATAAACTACATAGGAAATAGTCAGAGGAAGAGAACTAAAAATAAGAAGAATTCAGAAAGGTGCTGTGTAGGTGAGATTTAAGCTTGGTTTTAATGGAAGACAGGGAAGTCAAGAGGAAGAAATGAGGTGAGAAAACATTCCATATTTGATGGACACTCAGTAAAAAATGCATAGAGCTTTCAGTTTCAAGCAGGAAGAATATCACAAAGGCCACTTGCATTGGATCAAAAGATTATGTGGAAGGGAAGAGTGTAAATTGTAAGACTGTAATGGTAGAAGGAAAAAAGGGCTATGTTATGAAGGGATTTTAATAGTAAATATATGATTTTATATTATTTTTATTTTAACATGAAGGTAATAGGGAGGCACTGGAGTTTATTGAGTAAAGGTGGTGGGTGCTATAGTCAGATCTGAGCTTTAAGAAAATTAATTTGAGAGGGGAAGAGCCAAGATGGCAGAGGAAAGACAGTGACTTGCCTGAGCTCTCCCTAAGACCCTTCCAAATACCTTCAAATAATGCTGCAAGACAATTTCTTGCATATCAGAAGCCATAAAAGGTCACAGAGAAATAATTTTCAAGCCAAAGACAACTTAGAAGGTCAGAAGCAAAGGTCTGTTGTATCAGGGTGAAAGTGGAGTGCAGCCCAGAACATTCCACATTGGTGTAAAACCAGGCCCAGTCCAGACCCAACCCAGTTCCAGGAAAGCAGGAGCTGGCCTGAAGAGTCTCTAAATCAGTGGTGGCAGCAACTGCTTCTGGAACTCAGCCTACATATGGTAAGGGGGTAGAATAATTGGCCAGAAAGAGATTATAGGGATCTCTTTGCTAGCACTCTGTTGTTTTGCTTATACTTGGATCCATGTCGAAGTCTTGGGTGGTGGTCCCAGGCGGGGGAGGAGCACAAACACACCAGAGCTTGCAGCCACAGTGAACAGGATTTTGTTCATAGTTCCAGGGCAGAAAAGCAGGCCTGTGGCAGTTTGCAGACCAGAGTACAGGCCAGCAGAGTAGTAAGCATACCTCTCCTTAAATTATGGCACCTTGGGGAAAATGAGACATTAGTGTACTCTATTTTTTTTGTTTGTTTTGTGGGTCAATGAGGGTTAAGTGACTTGCCCAGGGTCACACAGCTAGTAAATGTCAAGTGTCTGAAGTCAGATTTGAACTCAGGTACTCCTGAATCCAGGGCTGGTGCTTTATCCAGTGCACCACCTAGCTGCCCCCCATTAATGCACTCTTGATGAAGTTGTAAACTGATTCAAATATTCTGTAGAGCAATTTGGAATGATGGCCAAAGGGCCTTAAAATCGTGCATACTCTTCGATCTAGTAATACCACTACTAGTTCAATATTCAAAAAGACATAAAAAAGAAACAGTGGAATTAAAAATTGAGCAGATGCCCATCAATTTGGGAATGGGTGAAGAAATTGTGGGATGAGATTATGATTGAACACTATTGTGCCATAAGAAACAATGAACAGGATGCTCTCAGAAAAACCTGGAAAGACTTACATGAACTGAATGCAAAGTGAAATTTACCATAAACAAAGTAACAATTTTGTAAGATGATCAGCTATGAAAGACAGCTATTTTCTGTGATACAATGATCTAAGACAATTCTGAAGGATTTATGAAGTATATATTCCATATTCAGAGAAAGAACTTTTGGTGTCTGAATACAGATTGAAGTATAATTTATTTTAGTTCCTTTTTTCTTGACTTTTTTCCTGTTTTCTTTAACAACCTGACGTGGAAATATTTTGCATGACTCTACATGCATAACATATATAATTGTTTGCATTCTTAAGGGGGTGTAGAGGGAGGAAGAAAGAGAACTTGGAACACAAAGTTTGAAAAATCTACATTAAAATTGTTTTTACATGTAATTTGGGAAAAAATAAAATTCTAAATAAATGGGGGGAGAACGAAAACTAATTTGGTGGCTGAGTGGAGGGTGGACTGTAGTGAAGAAAGACATGTCAGGCATGTCTATCAACAGGTTATTGCAATACTGTGACCATGAATAGAGGTTATGCATCAAGTTGGTGGCAGTGTCAGAGGTAAAAAGGCAGAGGAGGGGGAACAGAAGTAGTTGAGAGATATTGCAAAGACAAAATGTATATGCCTTGGCAACAGATTGTATATGGGAAGGGTATGAGAGATAATAAGTATTGGAGGATGATATTAGAATTGAATGTCTGGGGTATTGGGAGGATGGTTATGGTCTGAACAGTAACAGATAAGTATGGAAGAGGGAGAGGGTTTGGAAAGAAAAATAGTAAGTTCAATTTTGAATATGTTCACTTTGAGATGTTTAGAGGACATCCAGTTCAAGATGATTACTAGGCAGTTGGAGGTGCCAGACTGGAGATCATAATAGAGGTTAGGCTTGGATATATAGATGTGAGAATTATCCACAAAGTGATTATACTTGAATGCACAGGAATTGATGAGATCACCAAGGGAAGTAGTATAGCAGGACAAAATAGTCCCAGGATAGAGCTCTGTGGGACACTCCCAGATAGTTAGGATGACATAGAGGAAGGCTCAGCAAAGGGCACTGAGAAGGATGAGTCATGAAGGTAAGAAAAGAAGAAATAGCATCCCAAAACTGAGGGAGAAGAGACTATCAAGGAGAATAGAAGAATGATAGCACCAAAGGCATCAGAGAAGTGAAGGCTGAAGACTGAAAAAATAAATGGGGCAGCTAGGTGGAGCAGTGAATAAAGCACTGGCCCTGGATTCAGGAGGACCTGAGTTAAAGTCTGGCCTCAGACACTTGACACTTACTAGCTGTGTGACCCTGGGCAAGTCACTTAACTCTCATTGCCCCGCAAAAAAAAAATTAAATTTCAAAATTTCAAAAATAATTTCAAAAAAGATCATTATTGGGGGCAGCTAAGTGGTGCAGTAGATAAAGCACTGGCCCTGCATTCAGGAGGACCTGAGTCCAAATCCGGCTTCAGATACTTGACATAGTAGTTGTGTGACCCTGGACAAGTCACTTAACCCTATTTGCTCCACGAACAAAAAAATGAATAAAAACAAAAACAAACAAACAAAAATCATTATTTTAAATTGAATGATGTTGTTAGAATTCAGACTCTACAGAGTTAAAAAGAGAGTATAAGGCAGGAAAGTGGAGGTAGCTATTGTTGACAGCCTTTTAAAGGAATATAGCCACAAAAGGGAGGAAAGAAATGGTATGCTAACTAACAGGGATGAATGAATCAAGTGATTTCTTTTTCTTTATTTTTTGAGAATGGGGGAGATGTGGGCCTGTTTTTTGGTAGTAGAAAAACAGTAAATAGATACAGAGAGATTAAAGAGAAGTGAGAGAATAAATGATGAAAGGAGGGATCCGCTGAAGAAGGCAGGATGGAATGGAATCACTTGTGCATGTGGAAGATGACTTTGACAAAAAGAAAGGTCACTCATCCTGACTCAGCTGAGTCAGTCAATAAACATTTATTAAACACCTACTACATTCCAGGAATTGTGCTGTTATTTCTGGGGATACAAAAAATAGGCAAAGACAGTTCCTTGTCCTCAAGAAACTCACTGTGTATTGAAAGTGAAAAAGGAAATAGTGGAACTAGCCATTTGGATGATGTGAGATAAGAAAGGAAGAAGAGCGAACTCTTGGTGAAGGTCCTCATTTTTTCAGTGAAATATTAGGCAAGGGTCTCAGCAGAGATAATTAGTGAAAGGGAGGCATGAGAAGTTTGAGATGGGATGAAAGGTTGGAACAACCACTGTATTTAGCAGGATAGTGAATCAATTAAAGGTTATAAAAGGATTGCCTAGCAGCAGTGAGGACCCAGTTGAGGTACTGTCATGTATATGTGTGTGTGTGTGTGTATATATATATATATATATATATATATATATATATATATATATATATGTATATGTATATGTATATGTATATATATATAAACACACACACTTATATATGTGTATGTGTTTGTATACGTATATAGTCTGTATATGTATATACGTGTGTATATATGTATATGTGCATGTATGTGTATATAAGTATGTATGGATATGTGCATATATGTGTGTATGTGTATATATATGCAGTGTAACAACTCAGCAGTTTCATGAATTTCTTCAGCTTTGATAAGCATGTGTGTAAGAGTTAAGTTAGTGGATCATAGGACTGATACAAAGCTAAGGACTGGAAGGATAAGATCAACAATATGACAAAAAGGACCATGTAGAGTAGAAATGAGTAATCATGACGCAGGATGGAGAAAGGAAGAAAAGGTAGTTACTTCAGACATGATGGCCTATAAGAGAACAGAAAGGTCAAGAAATTGTAGGTCACAATGAAGAAAAGTCACAGTGACTTACAAAAGAAGGTTTGGTATTAGAAGGGAGAGGCAGAATGACAAAATCTGATAAGTGAAGTTCAGAGTTCACAAACATGGACATGGTACATTTGTGATGGATGCAAAGTTAAAAGGCATATTTGTGTGTGTGTGTGTGTGTGTGTGTGTGTGTGTGAATGGTGGAGATAAAAAGGCATATCATTGAGAAACCAGGAGGTTACAATATTTCTGGGAAGAAAAAAAATACACAAGCACATATTATATTGTTCCATAGAAAAAGAGTTGGGGAAGAGAGAAAGATTTTGAACCAATACTGAACTTATTTAGGAAATAAGTGGATTGTTCTAGGGATCTATAGACAGCAGATATTTGGATTTTGATTTGGTGGAAGATATGGATTGAATGAACTTCAAAGGAAGTTCTATTGTTGAGATATGATGTTGAGAACCTAGAAGTGACAGTGGGGAATGTGGAGTAGTCCTACTTCCTCGCTTTGAACAGAGAATTGGGAAACTGAGTGAAAGTCGATCCAATGTGAGAAGGGTGAGACAGGGAGGCTCTCTTAAGGTCTTACTGAAAGTCAGAAGATGGGAGTAGTTGTGAAGGAAAGGTTTTAAGATAGAAGAAAATTTACTGCTTATGGAGCAGGCATTCCAAAGAAGATAGTGGAAGAGAGTAAGTACTTTTCAAGTTGGATCATGTGGTAGATATTTTGAGATGAATAGAAATAAAGAATCCAGCAATGCAGAATGAATAATGAGGTTTAAATAATTATCTTTTTTGAATCAGAATCACAGGGAGACAGATGATATGAGTGGGAAAGTTTGTTAATCATTAAGATAAGTTTTAGAAACATTTCAATGTCAGTAGGGCTATGACCTCAGGTTGGAGTCCTTCTAAAGCCCTTTACAATTAAGGCAAGAGGGCAAGATATTGAATCAGAAGGAATGCTGATATTCTCATTCCCTCAGGGCAGGAGACTAAGTTCAAAATTTGATAAAATGACATTCTCTCCCATCACCTTAAAGATCAGGGAAGTGATGCCCTGGAATGATCCTTTACATTTTCTCAGAGGAGGCTGGAGACAAGGTAAAAGATAAAAGTGGCTACTGTGAGAGAATAATGGCTGGAATGGCAACCTCTCCCTTCACCAAATAGTAGGAGACTAAAAAGGTTCTTCTCTTCAAAAGGAAGCTGGTCACCAGGTAGGATGTGTGAGGGACGGTGGCAATCTCTCCTTTCCCCATGGCTTCTGATAATATTTGTGGTGGAATGGGGAGGAGAGTCATGGAAAGTAGGCAAGAGATAGGGACCTGATGGTATAATGTCCTTCTTTCTTCCTCTCTCAAGAAGCTGGAGACTATGCAGGAGATACAGAACATGAGGTATGGTACAACAATTTACAAAAATATTTATGGCAGAACATTTTGTAGTAGAAAAAATAAATGGAAAGACAGTGAGTACCCATCAATTATGGAATAGCTGAACAAATTGTGGTTTATACAGTTGTACCAGAATAGTATTTATTTGGGGGGGGGGCAATGAGGATTAAGTGACTTGCCCAGGGTCACACAGCTAGTAAGTTTCAAGTGTCTGAGGTCAGATTTGAACTCAGGTCCTCCTGAATCCAGGGCCAGTGCTTTATCCACTGTACCACCAAGATGCCACCATCTGAATAGTATTTCACTTGATCTGATTTTTAAATATATATGTGTGTATGTGTGTGTGTGTGTGTGTGTGTGTGTGTGTGTTATTCTTAACTTAACAAAGACAATATCAAATCTGGCCGCAGACACCTAACATTTACTAGCTATGTGACCATGGCCAAATCACTTAACCCTCATTGCTCAAAAAATAAAAAAGAAGAAAAGAAAAGAAAGGCACTAAGTATTTCCATAACATAGTAGCATAAGGAGCAAAAGATGAATGTGCATCAAATTGCAAATCTCTTATATACAACTTGCTATTCCATTTATATATATATATCTAGATATGTTATCATGTAACTTTCTTTTTTCCCCTTTTTTTCTTTCCTCTGTCCCCCAACTTTAGAGTGGCTACCATTAGACACACGTATGTATGCATGCATGTATGTATAAACACACACATATATATGCATGCACATATGTATGTGTACATGCCTGTATGTGAACACACACACATATACTTACATGCACGCAAGCATAATCACTTATTTTGCAGTTGCCCTGCTTCCTTCCATAATTGGTGCAGTTTGGTTATCTTTTGAGTGTATGTTTACCTCACAGTTTATTATATTTATAATGGTGAAGCCAACTAGGCCATTGTCTCTCCTGATTGCATTGAAAGTTTTGAGTTCCTCATAGAATTCTCTTTGTGAAGTTTCTTCATAAAATTATAAATAACACAGTTATGACAAGAAATGTATTGCTCCTCACATTCTGTCTTTTTTGTATTCTTCAGTTTATATTATAGATCCTCATATATTAAAATTAAACTCCACGATTCTATAGGTAAAATTCAACTGGACCACAATCTGAAAGCCAAAATTATCCTTCTTCCACATTCTATTTGGACCGTAAGGATACTACAGCCTCTGTGGAAAAGCCTCTTGAAATAGTTCTCATATGTCTATGCAAATTTTTTCCAATAAACAAAATTTCTTCCAATATTCTACAAAAAAACCCCAACTATTCCATTAATGAATCACTTCACTTATACTCATTTACACAGTATCAAAAGTTCCTTTTTGTTTTATGGTCTTCTGATTTCAAGGTTTCAGAGCTATTTTCCACATCTCTGAAACCTTGAGCTAAAGAGAATATTGAAAGAAATACTAGAAGAAATGTGTCATTAGGAGTACTCCTGTCAGCTACAGTCCCTCTTTGTTAAGAATCTAAAGAAAATAAAAGAGAAGTATAAAGCAGCTGAACAAGGCTTGGAAATTTGTTACATAACATCATAGATCTAGAACCAAAGGGAACTCAGAGGCTTTCTTAGAAACTCTCCATTCTATAGATGAGGAAATGAGGTCCTCAAATTTTTCATGAGTAGAAAAGAGTCTTACAGGTAATCAGCAACAAAGAGTGAGGTTTGCTAGGCAAAACAATGAAGTCTAACTTTTGATATCCATGTTTATGTGTTGTAGCATGTCCTTGTCAATTTGTTCTTGTAGTCACAAAACTTATACAGTCAATGAATCACAATTTTAGGGGAAATACCAGAAATTATTTATGCCAACCTCTGGCCAGAAAAAGGAGTTCTTTCTAAAATAACCTGGCAGCTGATCTTTTGCTAAAATATATAGATAAACAAATATACAAATAAATGAATGGATGAATGAGTGAATAAGAAATAGATAGATATATAGTTTGATAGACATTCAAAACAAACAAATAAATAAATAAATGAATGAATGAATGAATGAATGAATGAATGAATGAATAAAAAAAATAAATAAATACTGTGTCTGGTCCATTACTGTCAGTGAACCATTCACCTGGAGAAAAGGGTCATCAGTGCTTTAGCCTTTAACTGTTCAATGGTCATGCTGCTGGCTTATATAATATCTTCTAGAGGGGACACAGGGACTAGTCGTCTTGTATTTCAGACTTCTAATCCACGTTCCTATAGCACCTCCGTCCTCTTACTCAATACCCACTATGATATGTGTCATGAAGTAACCATGTCTCCTGGGGAGACAGCAACATTTTATGAAGAATATATGAATGGCCAAAAACCCAGGGAATTTCAGTTATAGACCTATTAACAACATGGAAATTTATCCTCGCCATGGCCAAGGAAGAGAATATTAATTCACTTGATAGAGCAATACTTTGGGACAAATATTCTTACCACCCTGACTTGAATCTCCTTAGTTTTCACACCATAGACAATGGGATTCAGTGCTGGAGGCACAAGTAGGTAAATGGTAGACAAAAGGATGTGCACATATGGAGGTACATGACCAAATCGGTGGCTAAAGAAAGAAAAGAAGGCAAGAACATAGAACTCAAGGAAAACAAAAATATGAGCTGTACAAGTATTAAATGCTTTGATCCTTGCCTCTTTCTGAGGAAGGCGAAAAATGGCCTGCAGAATCAGAGTATAAGAGACAAGGACAAATATCATATCAAAACCTAAGATAGAAAAAGCCACAAACAGACCAAAGGCCTTATTAATTCGAGTATCTACAGCAGCCAGCTTGACCACAGCCATGTGCTCACAGTATGAATGTGCTACCACAGTGGAACGAAAGAAGTGCAAGCGTTTGAGCAGGATAGGCACCAAAGTCACCAAAATTACAGCCCTGGCTGCCACCACCCCAACCAGCTGACCCAGAACAGATGGTGTGAGGATAGCTGAGTGACGAAGGGGATTACAGATGGCCACATAGCGGTCAAAGGCCATTGCTAACAGGATACCTGATTCCATGCCCTGGAGGGCATGAATAAAGAAAAGTTGTGTAAGACAAGCATCAAAAGTCATGGTACAAGCATTGAACCAGAAAATGGCAAGCATCTTGGGAGCTATGGAAGCACAGAGACCCAGGTCATTGGCAGCTAGCACAGCCAAGAAGACATACATAGGCTGATGGAGGCTGCGCTCTGAGGGGATAATTATTAAAAGGAGGACATTCCCTAGGAGGGCCACCACACACAAGGCACAAAAGGGGAACCCAATCCAGAACTGCACATGCTCCAAACCAGGGATCCCAATCAGGGTTACCATTGGAGGGTCCAGAGATGAGGTGTTAGACATCTTCATGGTGACTAATGATTTCTGTCCTCACCAAGTCTTCTCAGCTTTGTCCAGAGAGAGGAGACTGTTGGTATGATAAATGGGTTTGGAATGACTACGCTTATTGCTCTCACCATCCAACAGGAAGCTCAGTGTTGTAGATTGGAACTTAGGCTGATATAGAGAGCACTGGCTGTGACCAGAAGGCCAAGGTCAACAATAGAATTAGAAACAGCAGGGGGACAATAAGATAGGGCTCTCCAATGATTCTCCCCTGATTCATTTCCTAAAAGAAAGAAAGAGAGGGATTGATAAAGGAATGCTCAATAAGCCAATGTATGCTTGTTGAGGGATGGGCTATTGGAGTTAATGTGAAAATAAACGTGGCAACTCAAGGAAATCTAGTTCTTGTGTGTGTGCCCTGTGGTTTTAATATGGGGCTTCTGGCAATTCCTGAAGGATGTCATTTCAAATTCATCAACCGTCTTTTATGGATCACTTTGGTGACTTCAAAGCTGCATTTCTTTTTTCACTTTAAGCAGCTGAATGCACCATCCTAGGTATAAAGTAGTTGGTTGTCAATGAGATTTGAGTAGTGAATTTTCTTTGAGTGGTTATAAATGGGGATTTTTTAAAAAAACAATCACACCATTTATCCTTATGTGTGGTAGTTTTCCTCTATCATTGCAAGTCTCATTCATCAGCATCAGCAACCTCGTTTACATATTTAAGTATTTCTGCTCTTGTTAATTTGTAATGAAGGGATTTTGATAGTCACTTTCTCCTATTGAGGAGTGTAGAGGAATATGTCAACAGATAACTTGAGAATAATTTTTTAAAAATCCTAACAGCCCAAACCACAAAAGACATGGACAATGATTGAAAGAACAATGTGCACATCAATTCTACTCTGTACAAAAGATTAGAACTAGCTTTATCATTCAAAAAGTGAAAGGCCCAATGTAAATGAGGAAGAGAAAGACAATCTATTCCAGGGTGCTAAAGGGATTAGATATAACATCTCTATATTTTTCCAAGCCTAGGTTCTACTCCCTCTTCACCTCCTTCTCTTAGAATATTTCAAAGCTTCATTTAATTTGAAAGTTTAATTTCTTTCAAAGTTTTAATAAGGTGATATTGCATACATAAGATACTTTTTGGCCTCTTCTCCCAACCAAATTGTAATAATTTTCTATATTTTGATATTGCATACTATTAATATTCAAGTGCTTTGAATTTACATGACTTTACAAATGTTACCCTGATTTCTTTCAGGAATCAGCTCAAATCTCATCTTACATAAAATTCCTTTTTTAGACCTATATTTTCTTTCAGTGACTGCATGTGACTGATAATGGCATGCAGTTTTAGGGCTAGTCTATAATTAAAATTCATGGAGCTAATTTTCCTAAAGGGGGAGAAAATTTCCATCTGGTACATAATATTTAGGGAATGTTACCCAGACCAAAAGGATAAGGATAGAGGGAGAATCTACGTTTGAAAGCCTAAAGCCACAAAGGCTTTCAAGAATGATGGAGATATTTCGAGGTCAGAGCAGGATGGACTGAAATCTAAAGGAGAAAACTTCAGTTTCAAAGTGAATAGTGAGATAAGACAGGAATCAGGAAGACCTGAGTAAAATTTGTCCTCAGAACCTTATTATGTTTGTAAACAATAGGAAGTCACTTAATTTTTTTCTGCCTCAGTTTCTTCAACTGTAAAATAGGGATAATATATAGCAGTTAACTTCAGAACTGGTTTTGATGATGAAATGATTTATTGTGTAGTTCATAGCTTAGTGTCTGAAACACAGTAGGCATGTAATAAATGTCTGCTCTCTTTCATAGGATTCAACATGTAAAATCACAGTGAAGAACAGAAATCATAACTAGGAACCCTGTAAACAATGGATGTTAAGTCCAATTTTGACCACATTGGAATTACTACAAAATAAAAAATCTGTGGTCTTCAAACATGTATACAACATATATATACATATATACATATATATACATATATACACACACATATATATACATATACACACACATATATGTGTATGTGTATGTATACCTAGTGTATAATTACCTATTTATATATGTGTATACATACATGTGTGTATAATTATTCTTGGAAAACTCTAATTGTGTCCTATTTGAACTAATGGAATAATTGTATCTTTTATTAGGTAAAGAAATCTTTGAAAAATAAATAAACACACATATACATGCATGCATGTATACACACATGCATGCACACAAATACATACATTATATTGTAGCTCATTTGCATATGAACTTCTATGTGTTTATATACACATACCCACATATATGCATACATATACAAACATACTTACAAATATATACATATATGCATACATATATGTTTACAAATGTACACACATATACATTGTAAATGCATGCATTTATATGTATGTGTATCTGGGTATATGTGATTACTCCTGGGAAATTCCAAGTGTGTCCTATCTGATATAATGGAACAAGTGTTTCTTTTATTAAGTCAAGAAATCTGAAAGATTAGAGCATCTTAGTGACTTTACAGATATTTTATGATGGAAGTAATAGCCACTTAATTCCCTGGACAAATAAGTTTAAATTTTAAGGATTGAAAGGTGGCTTTTTTTTGGGGGGGGGGGAGTGAGGCAATTTGGGTTAAGTGACTTGCCCAAGGACACACATCTAGTTAAGTGTCAAGTGTCTGAGACTGGATCTGAACTCAGGTCCTCCTGAATCCAGGGCCAGGGTTCTATCCACTGTACCACCTAGCTGTCCTGAAAGGTGACTTTTTAAGGAAGAGAGAGCTACATGAATCTGAGACCTTATCCTTTTCCAACTAGAGTCCTACCTTTATAGAGGAGCTAAGCAAATTGATAGGTGAGGACAAAGGAGATCTAAAGAAGCATGTATTAGTGGGAAAGATTTCCCTAAAATAAACAAGATGATTAGAGTTATAATACGTTTGGAACCATTAAGATAATTATGCTTACTTAAAGGGGGATTCAGTTATAGACCCTGGATGTTGTAATGACTGGAATGACACCACCTGCTGGAGAATTACTGTAGAAAATCTCTGTCATGAGGTGAAGGTCTCTGAGGACCAGACCATGCATCTTTTCTTTGGTGTCAGGAAGTGACGTTTGCTTGTGGCAAGAAGAAGGGGGAGCCTGGCGCTCTGACTCTCTCTCTTTCCTGTGGACTCTGGTGGAGAGCAGAGCTAGGAATGCTGTCTCCCTTTAATAGATAGATGAATGTAGGCTTTTCTCTCTCTCTTTACCAAATTCTTATTCTCCTTAATAAATGCTTAAAAGCCTAACTCTTGCTAAAGCTTATAATTTATTGGCGACCACTCATTAGATATTTTAGACAGACTAGCTAGAATTTTGGCCTAAACAATGTAAAGGACAAAGTAGATATCAATCTGACTTTTTTTTTGCATTTAGTACATAGTTCTAATGTGATATTTTATAAGACAGTAGCTTCATTGCCTCTAACAACCTTTTTCCATTTTCCTGTTGGGTGGGAAAAAAAAGTATGACTTTGACCTACCAGTGGGGGTTGGTTACCAAACATTTGGATTTATATTGTGATTGATAAGTGTAATCCAAAGTTCCTGTTTATTTTCCAAATACTTTCATGTTCTGGGTTGACATGCGACATTGAAATTACTTGAAGAAACCACAAGGGAACCAGATGATATGTGGTGGTGAGCTCCAGATTGAGAAGGAAATTAAGCTAGCCAGTGCTAGGGAAGGGCTTCTTTGCAGAGGTAAAATAGATTGAAAAGCTTGGAATCACCCATTTTGGTTTGAGTATGATATACTATAACATTTTAATAAATATTTGTGGAGATAAATATTTTATAATCACATTAACTTACCAACAAACCTATTCTTGATGTTTCATAGACATGAGACCGAATCTTACAAAACATCTAGTCCAAAGAAGACATTAAAAAAAGAATTCCCCAGCACTTCTGTTGATTGTATCCTCTACCTGAAGATCTTAGTGAAAATTTAACTTCTAGTTTCTGTCTTCTCTTATGACTTAAATATTTAATGTATTTGATAAGCTTCCTGTTTATCTTCATCAATCTCTTTAGGCAACTCCCATTCTTCATCCTTATTGGATTGTTCTTTCTTTTTCTCTTCTAAATTTCATTCTTAGGAGCTTCTCACTCCAGAATTTAGGTCTAGAGCAACAATTCTGCCAATGAAAAAGGGTCCATCTGAGGGTTTTGGAGCCAGGCATTGAGAAAAAAAAAAGAGGGTTTGTTTTACTAGGAACGTCTATCTTTTCTTTCTGAGATGCTATCACATAGAATGAAGGTGAGGAAATCCTTTCTTCTCTTTACCCCAAGGGCATAAGAAGAGGAAAAAAATGTAGCCCTGTACCAAATATTTGGATAGATCAAAAAAGGGGTTGACATACTACAGCTCACAGTCCAAACTTTGCCTGCCATGCATTTTCCTACGTTTCCTTCCTACAAGCTAAGAATGGCTTTTACATTTTAAAATAAGATTTTGTTGGAACACATCCACATTCATTTATTTAGCATTCATTATTTAGCATATGTCTGCTTTAACACTATGACAACAGTGTGTAGTGATTGCAACATAGATGGTATATGGTTCTCATCAATTCATGCTGCTGCTTGATACACTACACATTTAATGATGCAGGTATAAATCAGTGGTGTTTTAAGTGCTCTGAATATGGCAATACAGCAATATTTATTCATTACAAGCTCATATCCATCATTCCAAAAAAAGAAAAGCTTTTAAAAAGCATTATTATGGTGTTTTATCTCAGGTTCAAGATTTAAATTTTCTATTTGAGAAGAAACATATTCAAACCACAATTATAGGACACTGAATGTCTTTGGAAATTTGTTTTTGTTACAGATTCAATAATGCTTCTTAATAAATTCAACATATAATTGCAAAGCAAAACAGTTATTGTATAAAATATATACTATGGTCAAATCAATTTTATGACAACTAACATTGTTTTAATTGCAAAATAATATCAAATTGATTTTCACACTTCCCATGTGAATAAAAGTTAAATTAAGATATGAGATTTCTATTCCCATACAAAGTTTTAGGAAATATGTATTCTGAGCTTAAACTACATTTCTAAAACCACTTGTCAGACCTTGATACATTTGCAAAAGACTCTTGATATTTCAAAATCCATTTAACTATGAAATTGAGGAGTTTCTATTTAATCTTTAATTAGAAATAATTATTCTGCAATGTCATCACATGCCAAAAGGCAAATGTCAAGAGAACAAGCTAATATAATTAATCTATGTCTTTCAAGTGATAAATATGCTAATTTAAAACCATATGACCATGGATGAATATCAGCATTTGTATATATATATATATATATATATGCACAAACACATTTTCAAAGATGAAATATGTAATATTCTTTTAATTTCTTGTAGTTCACTCATGCCTGACTTTTCGTGACCCTCTTTGGGGTTTTCTTGGAAAAGATACTGGAGCCTTCTCCTTCTCCAGTTCATTTTACAGATGAGGAAACTGAGGCAAAAGGGTTAAGTGACTTGCCTAGGGTCACATAACTAATAAGTGTCTAAGGCTGGTTTTGAACTGAGGTCTTCCTGACTCTAAGTTTGACACTCAATCCACTGCACTATTTAGTGGACTGTATAAGTCATCATAAACAGATGAATATTGGTAATAGATTTTGATGATAGGGAATATTAACTTTGAAGTTTAATTTAAAAAAACATGTTATTCCCCCAAAATGAATTCCATTCTTCACATTAGCAGACTTGTAGTACAAAAATTGTACTTTATTCCTTTATATTATCAATTTCATCAATAAAAGTTTATGGATTTTGTTTTCTCTCTTGTTATAGAAGTTCATAAATATTTTCTAAATTTTGTTCCTGTCCCACAAAGCCTTAAATATTTATCATCTGGTCCTATTCAGTAAATGTTTGCTCATCTCTGGAATAGAAGAAAGACTTTCCAAGAATCCCAAGATTACTTCTTTTTGGTTGTTGTTCGTTATTTGTTTATTTATTTAGAATTTTTCCCCAACTTATATGTAAAAACGAATTGTAACAAATATTTTTAAAACCTTAATATTATTTCATGATAAAACCTAGACCATCTCTGTGAGTAATAGTGAATTCTGGGTCCCTAGATTAGAGAAGTTATATCCTAGAAGAAGGAAGGACAATAAATTTTGGTCACTCAACAATCTATCATAAAACATTTAATATACGCTTAATATGAGACCAGGAACTGAATTGGATGGTGATGATTCCTGGCTTCTTGTGAAAAACTCTGTCTTGTCCAAAAGGGGTCACTTAAAAGGGTTGAGATATGAGTAATGGGAAAATGAATAGCAAAGGAATACTTAGCAGCCAGAGAGGAAGGTGTACCAATACATCAGAAATTGTTCACTCACAATGTTGTGTGTGAGTTTTTGGTTTCTGAGATCCAGGGTGTGTATGGGGAAAGGAGATTTGGGGAACACCAGGCAACTACAGGGGTCCTCCAGACCCCATTTCCCTGAAAAAAAATATTGCTTTTTTCTCTTCTGAAGAAAATCACAGAATGTCAAAGCTGGCAGGGAACTTAGAGATCATTGAATTCAGCTCCTCATTTTATACATTAGGAAACTGAAAACTGTGATAGGAGTGGAGTAAGGGAGAGAAGGAAATAAGACTTGCTTAGAAACACAAAGATATTATGTGACAAAGTCACATCTTGAAAGTCAGGTTTGTCAAACTATTTTTCTTTACACTAAATCAATGATTCATAGTTCCAACCTTCCCCCACACCACAACTGGGCTACAAATATAGGTACTCACCAGGATGAAATTGAAATCCTAGTTGAAAATAGATAGTGACTGTCATGGAGAAGTTCAAAGAGCTAAGTCAAATTTGCTGAGAGCATCATACTTAACCAGAAAGGTTATACTGGTTCAGCTTCCCTGCTTTCATCTTAAGGGTCCTGGAACTTGCCCCAAAGTGAGTTACTCCCAAGATATTTGCTAAAGACTGGAACATGGGATTTCTCATTAAAATTTTAACATCATACCCTCTGGGACTGATTGAGGAACTTCCTTGAGGCCCAGAGTAACAGAATAGAATTGTAGTAAGAGCTGGACAATTTCAAAATATCGCAGATGTTAATCTCTTTTCAAAGAGGCCAGTGAGTTTAATCTCACTGATGAGTGTGGAACGGAATTATCCCAGAAATCAGATCTCTTTTGTCTGTGTGTTCCTGGAACAGTTAACTTGCCCATGTCCATGTCTCTTGAAGAAATGATAATTGAATCAACTATGCATATACTGAGTGAGGTTTCTAAATACTTCCATTGAAAGGAATCTAACAGTCAATTGTCCTCCATGCTGGTTTTAAATAACTCATATTGTTTGGAAGTTTGTATTTTTATTGTCAGTCTTGTCAGTTGTGTTCATCTCTTCTTCATGCAGTTTGGGGTATTCTTGGCAAAGATCCTGGAGTGCTTTGTCCTTTATTTTTCCACCACATTTTGCAGATTAGGAACTATTATGAAAAGGGTTAAGTGACTTGCCCAGTCACACCACTACTTAGTTCTGAGACCATATTGGAACTCAAGAAGATATGTCTTCCTGACTCCAGGCCCAACCCTGTATCCGTTTTACCATCTAACTGCTCATGTTCATATCTATGTCTAATCTAAGTTATTCTTATTTCAGTGACTTCTCTTCCTCTTATCAAGGCCTTAGTAGAGTTAAAAAAGATTGATTTATGATTTTTATTTTTAAAGAATATTCTTATTTTATTTTTTCAATGATCAACAAAACTAATTTAACATTAATTTTTATAACTTTTGCATTCCGAATTTCCTCCCACCTTAAAATATGTAGAAAATACATGCTCTGTCCTTCAAAACATATTTCCACATTAGCTATGTTGCAAAAAAGAAAACAAACAAAAACAAAAGAAAATTTTAAAAAAGCAATAAAAAACAATGGAATCAAAAAAAGTAAACTTCAATCAACATTCAGACTCCATAAGTTTTTCTTTGAAGGTAGGTAGCATTTTTCATCATCAGTACTTCAAATTTTTCTTGGATCTTTGTATTAAGAAAATAGCTAATTCATTCACAGATAATCATTGTACGATATTTCTTCAGCTCTATACAATGATATAGTGGCTTAGCTTATTTCATTTTTTATCAGTTTGTATAAATATTCCTGGGTGTTTTTTCCTGGAACTTCTCTGCTTATCCCTTCTTTTAGCATAATATTATACTATCACAATCATAGTTCAGTGAATCCCCAATTGATAGTCATCCCTTAAATTTGTAATACCTTGGCACCAGCAAAAGAGCTGTTATAAATATGTGTGTACATAAAAAACCTTTTATTATTTTTTTCTTTCCTTTGGATACAAACCTGGTAGTGATATTTCCAGATCAATGGGTATGCACATTTTTATTGCCCTTTGGGCATAGTTCCAAATTATTCTCCAGAATTGTTGGATCAGTTCACAAATCCACCAAAAGTGCATAATTGTCCCCCAATTTTCCACATCCTTTCCAACATTTGCCATTTGCCATTTTCAATTTCATTCTTTCATATTAGCCAATGTGATAGGTGTCAGGTGTTACCTCAGAGATGTTTTAATTTTCACTTATCTAATCAATAGTGATCTAGAGCAATTTTCATATCACTATGTGTAGCTTTGTTTTTTTAAATTCATTTTGAACTTAAATGTAGAAGGACGAAAAAGAACATTTCCATGTAAATAAGACAAGATGAAAAAAGGATAAAACTAAGAATTGCCATTTAACACTGTTTTTTTAAAACTATAAAATATGTACTACACTATAAAAATTCTATATAGTAAGTACATTTTCAAAGCTACTCTACTTTTTGTTTCCTTCTAAATTTTCTCTTATTCTGTTGTTCATTTTTCATATTTCCTGCTTCCCTCCAGTCCTAGATATGACTACCATTAGACACACACATACATAAATACTAATATACACACATACACATTTATATCCATGCACATATGTATGTGTGTGTAAAGCCATTTTATACATACTTCATTATTTCATGCAAGTCTTTCCATGTTTTTTTCGCTAAAAATCAACAAGTTCATCATTTCTAATGGCACAGTAGTATCCCATCACAAGCACATACCACAATTAGTTTAGCAATTCCTCAATTGCTAGACATACCTACAATTCTCACTTCTTTGCCACCACAATGAGAGCTGCTATAAATATTTTAGCATGTATAGAATGATTCCTTATATTTTTCCTTAATCATCTTGGGAAAGAAACCTACTAGTGGTATTGGTGAGTCAAAGGGTATAGGCAATTTAATAACTCTTTGGACATAATTCCAGATTGCTCTCAAAAATGGTTGAGAGGGCAGCTAGGTGGCACAGTTGATAAAGCACTGGCCCTGGATTCAGGAGGACCTGAGTTCAAATCCAGCATCAGAAACTTGACATTTACTAGCTGTGTGACCCTGTGCAAGTCACTTAACCCTCATTGCCCCACAAAAAAAATGGTTGAGTTAGAGACCAAGTCAAAATGTTAGAGAAAAGACAAGAAGTTGTCTGAACTCTCCCAAATTTTCTATCAAAATAACTTTAAATCACACTTCAAAACAAATTCTGGAGTGATAAAACCCACAAAAGGATGGGGGAAAATAATTTTCCAGACGAAGATTACTTAGAGTGACTGCAGGAAAGGTCTTTCTCACTTTGATAAAAGGTGAGTGCAGCCCAACACAGGTGATATCTGGATAAACTAACAGGAAATCCCTAGCCCACCTAGAGATCAGCAACCCAGGCCCCATGCCCCTTGCTAAATAATTCAGTGGCACAGCAGGCTAAATGTGATATCTCAGCCACAATGCATCAGATTAATGGTCAGGTCTGGAAGTTCTGGAGGCCCTGTTACAGCTTGCTAGACTAGAAAAAGTGACACCAGCACAGCAGGCAAGCAGATAGCCCCAGAGGCCCCTGCACAGAAAGCCCATGATCAGCTCCCTTGCCTCCTAGGCAAGCACCTTGGGACAGTGCTCCCTGTAGCACAGGAGCAGAGTCAACTTTAAAAGTCACACAATAGGGGGCAGCTTGATGGCACAGTTGATAGAGCACCAGCCCTGGATTCAGGAGGACAGGATTTCAAATCCGGCCTCAGACACTTAACACTTACTAGCTGTGTGACTCTGGGCAAATCACTTAACCCTCATTGTCCTGCCATAAAAAAGGCACACAATAGACTGAAAAATACAAAAAAAAAAAAAAGAAAAAAAAAAAAAGAAAAAATTCCTGAACATAGAAAACTACTACAGCAACAGGGCAGATCAAAACCCCAATACAGAAGAGGACAATGATTTCAAAATGCCTACATGTGAAGTCTCAAAAGAAAAGAAAAATGGTCTCAAGCCACAAAAGTCCAAATAGAAGAGCTCAAAAAGGATTTTGAAAGTCAAATATGGGGCAGAGCCAAGATGGCAGAGGAAAGACATTAAATGCACAGAGCTCCTGATACAATTACCCCAAACACAGCAATAAAAGAACCCCTGGAGCAGAAAAACCCACAAAAATATGAGCTGAGATTATTTTCCAGCTATAGATAGATTAAAGGGGACTGAGCTGGGCTGTGAGTAAAGTCCAACCCCATGATTGCTCTGACAGGGAACCCAGGATGCCATACCAGAGGAACTTAACCCCAGAGCCTCCAAATCAGCTGCAGCACCAGCATCTTCTGGAACAGAGCTTGCAGTCAGGTGAGAGGGCTTAATGGCTAGCTGGGGGGGGGGGGGCGGAGTGCAATGGCATCAGTGGGACCTAGGGAGGAATTTGGCTGTCCCACACCAGCAGGGAACCAGGAAGAAATCCTGAGCAGTAGGAGGCCCAAGTGGGGGAGGGGCACAGGCTCCTCAAAGCTAAGAACCACCACAGTGATCTGCTGGCGGGTTAACTAGCAAATTAGCTTGAGGTTATCTTCAGACCAGAGAATAGGACAGGTGAGAGAAAAACCTGCCCTCCCTCAAACCAAAACATCTGGGACCCTCAGAAGCTGGAGACAGTAGTGTAGTCTAGAAACAGCCCCCCCCCCCAGCAGAGAGTTAAAAGTCAAGTAAAAGATGAGCAAGCAAAGAAAGTTCAGAATTGTAGAAAGTTTCTTCAGTGACAAGGAAGATCAAGGTGCACCTTCAGGAGAAGAAAACAACCTCAGGGCACCTACATCCAAAGTTTCCAAGAAAAATATGAACTGGTCTCAGGCCATGGAAGCTCTCAAAAGGGACATTGAAGAGAAAGTAGGAGAGATAGAAAGAAGAATTAAAGAGTGTGAGGAAAGAATGGAAAGAGAAATGAGAGCAATGCAGGAGAGTCATGAGAAGAAAGTCAACAGTTTGAAAAGTGAAATGAAAAGGAGATAATAAAGAAAGTCAAATGAGATATGAAAAAGGAAAAAGGGGGGGATAAGTTGTGCAAGAGAATCATTAAAAAAGAGTGAACATTTTGAGAAAAGAAAAGAACTCCTGTAAAAGCAGAATTGGGCAAAGGGAAAATGAAAAATAACTGAAGAAAATAATTCCTTAAAATTAGAACTGGAAAGTGGAAAGTAATGACTCCATGAGGCACCAAGAGACAAAAAAAATCAAAGAAGTAACATAGGAGAAAAAGTAAAATGTCTCATTGAAAAAAAAAACTTGGAAAAAAAAAAGAAAAAAGGGGGATAAGCATCACCCGACCTAAAAATATATCCAGGAGAGATAATTTAAGAATTATTCATCTATCTGAAAGTCATGAACAAAAAGAAACTGTATGCCATCTTTCAAGAAATTATCAAGGAAGTTTTCCTTGATACTTTAGAACCAGAGGGTAAAATAGTAATTGAATTAATCTACCATTCACCTCCTGAAAGAGATCCCAAAAGGAAAACTCTCAGGAATATTCTGGCCACATTTCAAAACTCTCAGGTCAAGGAGAAAATACTTCAAGCAAACAGAAAGAAACAACTCAAATAGTAAGAAGGCACAGTCAGAATTAAACAGGATATATCAGCTTCTTCATTAAACAATCATTTGGCTTAGAATATAATATTCTGAAATGCAAAAAAGCTTGGATTGTAACCAAAAATAAACTACCCAGCAAAACTGATCATAATCTCTTAGGGACATAAATGGATATTCAATGAAATAGAGGACTTTCAAACATCCCTGAAGAAAAGACCAAAGCTATATGTAAGCTTGGACAATACACACCTTTTGTACCCAGTGACTGGGTTTCATGGAAACAAAATACTCCTAAGTTTGATGAGGATCCCACAGCAGTTATCAGCCAGTTTAGGACAATTTTTAGAGCATTTTGGCCCACTTGGAATGATGTCACTGAGCTTATAGAAACAATATTTTCCCCAGGGGAAAGAGCAGATATAATAGCTGCAGCAAACAGCCTGGAAGCCACAGGAAAGGTTGATATTGGTGGTCTGTCAGGACTCAAACTATTCCAACCTGGACATTGCCTTTTAAAATATTTCCAAATTTCTGGTAAGTTCTGATATACAAAATGAGAGCATATAATACAGATGTCTCTAGGGTCTAATGGGTCTAGTACAGCATATTGCCCGGCATGCTTATACAACCTGTCATAGAATCTATTAGGTCTCTTATCAAGTCCCTGAACTGTATCTATAAATTTTTGCCAGTTATCAGTCTTTTTAGTACAGAATTCCATTGCCTTCAGCAATGTTTCTCTTGCATCTTTCAACATATCAAAATGCCTAGGGTTATTGGGGGCCCAGTCAGGGCCTTGAATAGGCCACCCAATATCAACCTTTCCTATGGTTTCCAGGCTGTTTGCTGCAGCTATTATATCTGCTCTTTCCCCTGGGGACAATATTGTTTCTATAAGCTCAGTGACATCATTCCAAATGGGCTGAAATGCTCTAAAAATTGTCCTAAACTGGCTGATAACTGCTGTGGGATCCTCATCAAACCTAGGAGTATTTTGTTTCCATGAAACCCAGTCACTGGGTACAAAAGGTGTGTATTGTCTGAGCTTACATATAGCACCTTTTTGACCATGGGTGAGGATCCCTTGAAGGGGAATATTTTTTATCTTCTCTGCCTCCTCTATAGGGGAATCATTTATTTCTTTCTTTATTTGTTTGGTTGGCATGGAGGAAATAGCGGGAGAGGGAATAGGAGTTGGGTCATTTGGAATTTCAGTCTGAACAGCCTTGCACTCAATCTCAGGTTTGGATTGAGTTGTATTATTGGGCGTTTCAGTTTGAGAAGTCTTGTTTTTATGCTTGGGCTTGGATTGAGTCAGATCATTTATTATTTTGGTTTGGGAGACAGACTCAGTTTTAAGATGGAGCCTGGATTCTCCTTGTTCTATATTTTCAGTATGATAATCCCTGCTTGCTCTGGCCCAGATTTTCCAATAAAGTGAATGTTCAGGTGGACATTGGCATAGGATTCTTTGCAAATGCCTCAATGTTTGGGGATTAAATGACCCATGTTTGGGCCCTTCTTCCTGTAATGCCTCATGCCACATAAAACACAGTTTGATTAGCTCTCCTCTGGTCATGGTTGTATTTGCTCTAAGTTTTCCCTTATTCCAATGCATGAGTAGCATTCCTAATGTGGAATCCTGGGGAATAATCTTCATTCTAATATCTTCCATAACATGCCAAACTTTCCATACCACATAAAAAAAGCCCAACAAAACCAAGAATAGGAATAAAAAATATTCATTAAATTCAAACTGACCAAGTATCCACGTGATCTTTTCCACTTCTCCGATTAGTGAAGCTAAAGCTAGAAAAGGGGCACTTAGGAAGTTTAAAAAAATCCATTTAACATTTTAAAGTGAAAACAGTCAATATTTAGCAGTACTTTAGAATTTAAAGGGACAGAGGAGGGAAAATATTAACCAAGTGGAATATCAGAAGATGGAGGTTCAGCTTTCCTCTTCATGGTCAGCCAAACTGTGTTCTTTAAAAATTTACATGTGGGTTCTAATCTGTCCCCCGCTAGTTTTGGAGGGAAATTGGCTAAAATCACTGATGAATTCACCAAGAGTTTAGGTTTTTAAGGGTTTATTAAAAGATATAAGATAGTAAAGAGAGAGAAAGATTGAGAACAGATTTCTTATAGCATGGAAATCCTAGCCTTCCTAACCTCCCATGTGAAATCCTGTCACCAAGCCGATATCTCAAACCCAATGTAACGATTGGAATAACGCCACCTGCTGGAGACTTACTGTAGAAGAGTTCCACCCATGAAGTGAAGGTCTTTGAGGGCAAGACCAGGAGTCTTTTCTTTGGCGTCAGGAAGTGACGCGGGCTAGTGGGAGGAGGAAGGAAGAGACTGGAGCTTGGTCTCATGGCTTTTTCCTCTGGACTCTGGTAGAGAGCGGAGCTAGAAATGTGCTCTCCCTTAAATAGATAGGAATCTAGGCCTTTCTCTCTCTTTACCAAATTCTTATTCTCCTTAATAAATGCTTAAAAGCCTAACTCTTGCTAAAGCTTATAATTTATTGGCGACCACTCATTAGATATTTTAGACAGTTTAGCTAGAATTTTAGCCCTTAACACCAAAGAGGAAGAACCCCTCCACCAGTGTCCGCTTCCTACTTTGTGTTCTCCTTCCAGAAATGGGAAGCTTCTCAAGTTGATTGGCTGGTATCTTTGATAGACAGTACCCACGAGCAAACATCACTTCCTGACACCAAGGAACTGACATTCTTATTTATTTTTCAGCTAGATTTATCTAATTCTGAGAGGGGGAGATTCAGATCCCCCACTAGTATAGTATTAATGTCTAATTCCTCTTATAACTCATTTAACTTCTCCTCTAGGAACTTGGATGCTATACCACTTGGCGCATATATATTTAATATTGATATTACTTCATTATCTATAGTACCTTTAAGCAAGATGTAATTTCCTTCCTTATCTCTTTTAATGAGATCTATTTTTGCCTGCACTTTGTCTGAGATAAGGATTGCTACCCCTGCCTTTTTTACTTTAGCTGAGGCATAATATATTCTGCTCCAGCCTTTTACCTATACTCTGTGTGTATCTCTCTGCTTCAAATGTGTTTCTTGTAAACAGCATATTGTATGATTCTGGTTTTTAATCCACTCTGCAATTTGCTTGCATTTTATAGCAGAGTTCATCCCATTCACATTCACAGTTATTATTACTGTCTATTCCCCTCCATTCTATTTAACCCCTTTGTACTCCCCCCCCTTCTTTCACATTATTCCTCCTCACCAATGGTTTACTTCTTACCCCTGCCTCCCCCAATCTGCCCTCCCTTTTTATCACCCCCCTCTCTTTTCTTTACCCTTTTCTCCCTTGCTTTTGTCCTCCCTTCTATCAGTTCCCCCTTTCCCTTCCCCTTTTGCTTCCCTAAAGAATGAGCTAAGTTTCTTTATCCCAATGAACGTATATGTTATTTCCTCTTTGAATCAAATCTAATGAGAATAGGGTTGAAACAATGTTCACCCCTCCTTTCTTTCCCTCTATTGTAATAGTTTTTTTCCCACCTCTTCATATGATATAATTCATCCCCTTCCACCTCCCCTTTCCTCTCCTCCCCATAGACTCCCTTTTTAACCCCTTAATTTTTTTTGTATCATCACCTCAAAGACAATTTATATTTATACCCTCTGTGTAAACTCCTTCTCTCTGCCCAAATACATTTATAGTTCTTAAGAATTATGAGTATTATCTTCCCGTGTAGGGATATAAACAGTTTAACCTAATTGGGTAACCTTTTTTTTCCCCTCTCTTTACCTTTTTAAACTTCTCTTGAGTCTTGTATGTTGAAATCAAATTTTCTATTCAGTTCTGGTCTTTTCATCAGGAAAGATGGAAAGTCCCCAATGGCATTAAATGTCCATCTTTTCCCCTGAAAGAAAATGCACATTTTTGCTGGGTAATAGATTTTTGGCTGCAATCCAAGTACCTTTGCCTTCTGGAATATCATATTCTAAGCCTTGCGGTCCTTTAATGTTGAAGCTGCCAGGTCCTGAGCAATCCTGACTGTGGCTCCATGATATTTAAATTGCTTCTTTCTGGCTGCTTGGAGTATTTTCTCCTTCACCTGATAATTCTGGAATTTGGCTACAATATTCCTTGGAGTTTTCCTTTTGGAGTCTCTTTCATGAGGTGATTGGTGGATTCTTTTAATGATGATTTTATCCTCTGATTCTATGATATCAGGGCAGTTCTTCTTAATAATTTCCTGGAATATGGTGTCTAAATTCTTTTTCTGATCATGGCTTTCAGGCAGTCCAATGATTCTCAAATTGTCTCTCCTCGATCTGTTTTCCAGATCAATTGTCTTTCCAATGAGGTATTTCACATTTTCTTCTATTTTTTCTTTTTTTTTTTTGATTCTGCTTGATTGATTCCTGGTGTCTCATAGATTCCTTATCTTCCAACTGTCCCATTTTAATTTTTAAGGCATTGTTTTCTTCAGTGAGATTATGCATCTTTTTTCCATTTGGCCAAGTGAATTTTTTAAGGCAGTGTTTTCTTCAATGAGATTATGCATGTTTTTTTTTTTTCCATTTGGCCAGATGAATTTTTTAAGGTGTTGTTTTCTTCAATGAGATTATGCAACTTTTTTTTTCCATTTATCCAAATGAATTTTTTAAGGCATTGTTTTCTTCAGTGAAATTATGCACTTTTTTTAACCTCATTTGGCCAGTCAATCTTTGTGCTTCCTTTTCCAAGCTGCTGATTCTTTTTTCATAGTTTTCTTGTTTTGCTTTCATTTCTCTCCCTATTTTTTCTTCTACCTCTCTCAATTGATTTTACAAATCCTTTCTGAGCTCTTCCAGGAAAGCTTTTTGTTCTTGAGACCAATTCACCTTCCTTCATGAGGCTTCACATGTAGGCAATTTGAGGGTATTGTCCTCATCTGAGTTTGTGTTGGCTTCTTCCCTATTGATACAGAAGCTCTCAATGGAGAGGGCTCTTTTTTGCTTCTTACTCATTATTGCACCTTATTTATTTATTTTTTAAGCTGAGGTCTGCTTCAGGAGCACCAGGGTCCCTGTTTTGGGCTTCTTGTGCAGGGGTATAGGTGCTGTGTGACTGGCTTTTTACTCTGAGGCCTTTATAGTGTGTGTAGTTCGCCCCCCTGGACTTTCTGTCTGAGTGCGCTCGGCCAGGCACCCGATCCCGGCATCTGATCCCACCTGCCCCGTTCATGGCCCTCCCGGCTGGTGCAGATAGGTTTTTCCACTGTCCTTCTTGGCCACCAGATTTTTGAGCCAGGTTCCAGGGGCCTCAGTTGTTCGGCTGTGGCCCGCAGCTTCTGCTGACTTGCCCCGACCCCCTTGGCGCTGGGTTGCTGCCTTGCGCTGGACCTCCCTTTTGCCCGAGTCAGACCGACCTTTTCCTGAAGTCTTCTAAATGATCTCTGGTTGGAAGACTGTGTCTCTCTGTCCCTTTGCAGGTTCTGTAGTTTCAGAATCCATCCAGAGGCTTGATTTAATGTTCTTTTTGAGGGAACAGAAGGAGAGCTCAGGCAGCTTGCTGCTTCTTCTCTGCCATCTTGGCTCCGCCCCCCTTTCCTCATTCTCCAGTGTTATTTCCCTCTTAAAATCATAGTACATTTATTTTATTCATACCCTATTTTTATTTATCTGCATTTTCCATTAAAATATACAGTCTCTGAGTTTAGGGGGCTGTCTCTTTTGTATATGCATGTATGTATGCATTATTTATTTATTTATTTATTCTGTTTATATATATATATATATATAAACAGAATCCACATACATTTTGTTATTCAGTCATGTCTCTCTCTTTGTGAAATCAACTGTAGTTTCCTTGGAAGAAATACTGGAATAGTTTGCTATTTCATTCTCTAGCTCATTTTACAAAAGAGGAAACTGAAGTATACAAGCTTAAGTAACTTACCCAGGGTCATCCAGCTATAAAGTGTCTGAGACTGGATTTGACCTCATGAAATTGAGTCTCCCTGACACCAGGCCCAGCACCCTATCCACTGCACTTCTTAGTTGCACACACACACACACACACACACACACACACACACACACACACACACATACACACACATAGTTGACTTGATTATATGTGTATATATGTGTGTTTATGTACATATGTATTTCTGGGTATTGTATATGTATGCCTAGTGCCTAGCATATGGCACTGAATAATTATTGGTAAATGATAGCTGGATGGATAATGATCAAAATCACACATACAAAAATTTGGGATTTGTGGGGAGGAAAGTAGTCTACCTCAGGAATGTTGGAATCATTTCCCATTTTTGATATAACAGACAGGAAAACTTTGTAATAACTAATGATATTTACCATTCAATCATCATGGTACAGAAATGAAAAAATTTCAGCACTTTGCAGAAAAGAATGGGATTATCAGACAGAAAAACAGCTAGAATTTATATTGTGATTTAAGATGTACTAAATTTTACAAGTATCTTTGACTTAATTATAAATATATTTGATTTCATATTCAATTTCAAACTGAAGCAGATAGAGGTTGTTACTTGTTCCAGGTCATATATATATAGTGTTTAGGCTAGATTTGCATTTCAATCTTCCAGTATCTAGTTCCAGGACTTTATCTATTGTACTACCTAAATGTCAACTATAGAGACAGTCTACAAAAAAGGCAGCCTGTCTCCAAAGTTTCTAGACCCCCACAAAACACAGAATGAATTTTGCACCAACACAGTTGATTTTTTCCAATATTTTTGAAGTAGGAAATGATCATTATAACAATCTAATGGCAAAAAGTGGAGATTGTTTATAGTAATATTTATTTATATTACATCAAGTATAATTTCCAGTAACTACCTAGGAGGTTATAACGCACGAGGTCATTAACTAGCACTTGCATTCAGAGGATATCTTCACTTCTTTCCATTTCTTCTGCTACTTCGTGATTCACAGGAAAATATTCTACCCCTTTTGTGGTGTACTTTTCTAAGGTAATGATAGATCATCATGCCAGTTACATGATCTTAATGATCAAGCAAATTAAATAATTTAAATATTTTTCTAATCTTAACATTATATAGGCATACATATAAAATTCACTTTTGAATTATAATTTTATTTATCTAATCTTTATTTTGGTTAAATTTCTGAAAGAAACACCCTGGGGATAATTTATATACATATATTAATTGCCAGTGTTCATTAAAAAAGTACCATGCAGGTGTATATACTAATTGATTATTTTGTAAATGAAGTGTTGGGATGAAGGTTCAACTTGTGTAGATTTGCTTAAAGAATATTTGGTTATTATTATTATGATGATCTAGATCATAATTCACAAAGTTTGGAGTATACATTGGGACCTTAGCTGCTTGACTTTCACAGTTATCTGATTTTTAAAAATTAAATAGAAGCTCCAGTACCTCACCTTGTATGGGGGGAAACTCTAATGTTAGAGAGACATCCCAGAAGAACATGTATAGAAGAAAATTATTTTTCCCATTGCTGCTACTGGCATTCCCTGGAGATGTTTTTTTTTTCCAAAGAAAAAGGCTTCTTTCCTTTAGTGTTATCCATAGCAAGAAGACCTGCTATGATAGTAGTAAACTGTGATCTAAGATAGGGAAAGATATTGCAGGGGGGGGAAAGCCTTGAGCAGAAATGGAAAGAACCAGATTATTAGCACAGATTTGGGGCAGAGAAATAAGCCTAGCCCAGCAATGCCACCTTTTACACCTGGTCTTTATCAGTTCTAAATCTCAACAACTTTCTTTGAAAATCTGAGAAGGGTGACTAAGACATTGAGATCTCCTCCTTTCAGAGTACACAAGGCAATTATTAAAGAGAATATTCAATTGCATCTTTCTTTACCTTTTATATTTTAACCCTAGATACAAGAAATGATAGAGGGATGATAAACTGAGAGTATTTTGCCCTTTCCCATTCTTCTCAAACCAAATATCCCCTTTTCTTTTTCTTTTTTTTTAATCCTTCCTAAGGTAAATATTGAGTCAAAGTCATTGATTTGGGTTCTTAGTCTGGCTAAGTAGTTTTGTCCAGAAGGAATTCATGAGTAACTCTGAATCCAAGCCAGTCTCACTTGTTACTTCTCTTTGTCTTTGGTCAGAAGCAGTGATTTAAGACGCCCTCCTGTCAATTTCCTCAATGTCTTTTTACTGTCAAAGTGTAAATTGAGCTCATTTGCACACCTGGAAGTTTATGTCAGATGTTCAATTTTTCCTAATTAGGTAATGCTCAATGACTGTGTTTTGTCTCATGGTATTATTTTTGGAGGTATATGGAGAGATTTGTCAGGAGTGTGGAGAGTGAAAGCCTTTCTTCTGTCTCTGCTCAATGACTGTGATTTACCTTAAAGGCATGCAGCCATACACCACTTCATCTTTTTTTCAATGGAAATTGTATTGTTCCCAATATAAAACAAATTTACTTAACAAGTATTTAAGAAATCCATCATGCCCAATTGTGTCATAGGTAATGTGGAGAAAAGGAGAAGATGCAATCAATGTTACCATTTGCAGTCAAACTATGAAATGAGACCCAAAGATGAAAAAAATCAGCAAAAAATTACTTCTACAGGTCAATTTGCCAATCTATAAAGGCTGGGAATTAAGGTAAGTGAGTAAAAAAATCTTTATCAACTCTCATTCTGGATTTTTCAATGAATAATTCTGTGATAAAGAAATAATATGTGTAATTGAACTCATCATGTATCTGAAAGAGAGATAAATTTGGAATCAAAAGACATAGGTTTGAATCTAGGCTACATAACTCATTATTTCTGTGATGCTGCACAACTCACCACACCTATCTGGTTCCATTTTTCTCACTTTCATAAAGTGAAGGTTGTTAAAGCACTTCACAAATCTCTGATGCTGAGATCCATTAGCTCAAGAATATGAATAGTGGGGCAGTAAATAGTTGTCATGGTATAATTGGCATGGAATTCACATGGAATAAGGAGAACAATTCCTGGAAGAGGAAAGCCAAAGTGATCCTTCAAGAAGGAATATATAATACATACCTGGGAAATATTGGGGAGATTATTCCAAAGGCAGTAATGAGCATGAGCAATACCATTGGGGTACTTTTACTGTGAATGACTGTTGGAAAGGAGGACAGTAAAATATTTATTGAAACTGACAATGTTATACCCATTTAAAAAAACAGCAAGGACAAAACATATGCTCAGTGGAATTTACTATCAAAGAGTCAGGGGTCTAAGCATGATCTATTGCTTACAAGAAAGCAGAGAAGAGGCTGGAAAAAATAGCCATTGTTCTTTGGTTCTGACATGGTAGTTAGTTCAATTCTTCCAAAAAATGAATAACCAGAATCATGAGTATGGAGCAAATCACGATGCTGTGAGACTTGGTTGAAGTTTTGGTTAGTGCTGATTTTTTTTTGCTTTTCCATTATTTATTTGTTTTTAATTCTTTATTGTTAAAATTGATAAATTGAGAGTAACATGGGGTGTGTTCAAAAATGAATGTTAAAGATCCAGATACATATATATAGATATAAATATACATATTCCTATACATACATACATATATATCCATACACATATATACAAGCACACAAACACAAATACATATATGTTTGTGTGTGTATGTATGTGTGTATATATATATATATATGTATA
The DNA here is from genome assembly GCF_019393635.1 of Dromiciops gliroides. Taxonomy (NCBI): domain Eukaryota; kingdom Metazoa; phylum Chordata; class Mammalia; order Microbiotheria; family Microbiotheriidae; genus Dromiciops; species Dromiciops gliroides. The sequence continues at coordinate 583,263,937 of NC_057863.1, forward strand.
TATGTGTGTATATAGATATAGATAGGTAGATAGATAGATAGCTTTAAAGCAGAGAAAAAGTCCAATGAGTAATGTGTGTATCCAGGGTCAAAAAGGTCTGAGGTTGTTCAGGAACTAGGGTAAGAATAAGTCAATTTATGAATTGAAAGGAGATTTTACCACATTAAGGTTTTTTTTTCCTCCCAGAAGACCCAATGAATATAATCAGGAAACCAGTTAATAAGAGAGAGAATAACTTTCAGAGACCAAATAAGATGAATGTCCTAAGGATGAGTAAGGTGTTCTGAAGCCTAAAATCTTACAAAGAAAAAACAAATTGTGGAAGTTATTCTTTGAGTGTGACTGGGATAATGGAAAGAGGAAGGAGGTCTTCAAGTATCTGGACTGTCATTTCAGGATGAGTAAGAGAGATGGACCTAATCAGCCAACACCTAGACCCTATAGTTAAAATGAACCAGACAATTCTCCAAGCATGTGATCTAAGAAGCTGCATGGCCAAATTCCAATCATGAAGAAAATAAGTGAACTATTATTAATGGAAATATTAGAAATTTTAGGTGAGGATCCCACCCCAAAAATCATTTTTAAGACCAGCATGCCACAGTAAGGACCTCGTAAATAAAGACATTTTTATTCTCTCTTCAAAAATATCATGTATTTATGCATCGTAGTAATATAAGACATCCAAGTGCTTTACATAAATTGAATTTGTACATCTGTGATTTCATCAATTCTATAAGCTCCTGGAAAGAAAAGCTTCCAATGCAAAATTTAAACTCTTCTCTAATTTTCAGTCATGGAGAGTTATAGAGATTTGCTTAGGGTGATGACCTACCCTTGGCCAAACAACTAGTATGAATCAGAGACATGGTCCTCTTGGACCTCTTGATGTTAAGACTAATCCTCTATTCTCTACTGTATTTCTTATGTTATTTTTTTTTTAGTGAGGCAATTGGGGTTAAGTGACTTGCCCAGGGTCACACAGCTAAGTATTAAGTGTCTGAGGCTGGATTTGAACTCAGGTACTCCTGACTCCAGGGCCAGTGCTCTATCCACTGCGCCACCTAGCCGCCCCTCTTATGTTATTTTTTAAAAACCACAAAAACCAACCAAAAAACCCAATTATGTCATTTTCTTGTTATCAAGAATTCCCAATGAGGAAATGTCCTGTACCAATGAAGATGTCACCTACTCTGGAACTTATTCTCTTAGAGGGTTGCCTTGGGACACTGAAAGGTTAAGTCACTTGCCCAGAGTTAAATGGTCAGTAGAGGTTAGATGCAAAACTTGAACACAGGTCTTTTTAGTTTCAAGGGTGGCTGTCTGTCCTCTAGCACACAATGCCTCTTTATATGCAATTTCATTTAATTCTTACAACTATTTTTTTTTTTTGGTGGGGTGATGAGGATTAAGTGACTTGCCCAAAGTCACACAGCTAGTAAGTGTCAATTGTCTGAGACTGGATTTGAACTCAGGTCCTCCTGAATCCAGGGCCAGTGCTTTATGCACTGCACCAAATAGTTGCCCCCCTTACAACTATGCTTTGAGGTCACTAGGTGGTGCAGTGACTATAAAGAGCTGGTTTACAATCAAAAAGAACTGATCTAAATCCTATCTCGGTCACTTAATTTCTGGGTAGGCCTTGGCAAGTCATTTCTTCTTTCTCAACCTAATTTATCTCATTTGTAAAATGAGGGAGTTTGTCTCTAGAACTTCTAAGAGTACTTATAGCTCTGAATCTAGAAAAAATTGCCTTCTATATTTTCACAGATAAAGAAAATAGAGCAAAGAGAAGTTGTGTGACTATCTTTACCTGTCATAACCTTTATATGCTTTGTCTGCATTGTAGATGTAGTGACTGGCAGGTATTGAGTTCTTAATAAATATGTTATCTAATTATTGAAAACAGCATAAAATGGTAGCATATATTTTATCCTTTATGGCAAAATGAGAAAGGGGAGTAAGAAATATTTCCAGACATCCTGATCCTTTAAGGTCTTTGATAGTAGAAAACCTAGACAAGCTAGGAGATATCTTGGCAGTAGATAACATCAGCCAAGTCCCAACTTGGATGATGAAGAGAAAAGAAGTTCCTCACAAGACATTATGAATGAGTCTGAATGAGGTACAGAGGGAGAAGGGGAAGCATTAAGTTGTAAAACTGAGTCATGGCAAGCTATTTCAGGTTATTAATAGGGAACAATCTGTGTTAGAGTGCCACATGTCCTTGAATAACTGAATCATTAAAATTGTACAATTCTTCCTATCATTTCACAGGAATTATTAGCTGAAGTCCTTTCTATTTAGAGCATCTATAAGTTCAGCTGAGATAGAAGTGAGGAGGCTCCAAGATCCTCACAATGATAGCTATCAACAGAACCAATTTTCATCCAACCAACTTTTTTCTCCTTGGCATCCCAGGACTAGAGGCTGCGCACATCTGGATATCTATTCCTTTCTGCCTGGTGTATATATTGGCTCTGGTGGGGAACTGTACCCTTCTTTTCATTATTAAAACTGATCCCAGCTTGCATGAACCCATGTTCTTATTTCTCTCCATGCTCTCTGTGGCAGACTTGATGCTTACCACCACCACCATGCCAAAGATGCTCAGCCTCTTCTGGTTTAATGATGGAGAAATTCGCTTTGAAGCCTGCCTTACCCAAGTATTTCTCATACATGCTTTGTCCAATATAGAATCTGGAATTATATTAGCCATGGCTTTTGACCATTATGTGGCCATCTGCAACCCACTTAGACATTCAACCATTTTGACCATTACTGTTATTCAGGGCCTAGGATTGGCTATCCTCCTCCGTGGAATTGTACTGCTTGGACCTCATCCATTCATGCTTAGGTGGCTTCCCTACTGTAGGACTAATATCATCCCTCATACTTACTGTGAGTTCATGGGATTGATCAAGCTGGCCTGTGCCCCAACCAAGATTCCCAGAGCTTACAGCCTATTTGTTGCTTTCATTACAGCTGGGCTAGACTTCATACTAATTATCTGTTCCTATGTCTTCATTCTTCATACTGTGTTTCGCCTCCCCTCCAGGGAAGCCAGAATTAAGACACTAGGCACCTGTGGATCTCATGTGTGGGTTATATTGATTTCTTATACCCCTGCCTATTTTTCCTTTCTCACTCACAGGCTTGGACACCATATTGCTCCTTCTATCCATATTTTTGTTGCCAATATCTATGTTCTTGTTCCACCTATGGTGAACCCCATCATCTATGGGGTAAAAACTAAACAGATACGGGAGAGGTTCCTAAAATTTTTCACAGATTGAAAAACAAAAATGAAAATAAGTTGGATTTGACCAAAAAGCTAAGTAGATAAAAGATACTACAACATTAATATCATTTTGCCATTATGTAAGCTTAAGATGAACTCTTTCGGAAAAACAAATTGGGGGGGGGGGATCTGCCTCAGGGTAAAGAAATTCAAGTTCGCTGCCACAATTCAACCAGTATAATTATGCTGACGATAGATGGTGGGATTCTCAGTGTGCTTTGAATAAGAGAATGGGTTAAAAATATAACTGTCACCTTTACAGTTTGGTACTCTCATTGAGGAGATCCCCTGAGGATCCACATGAAAGGTACTCTCAATAATCCTTAAAAGAAACTTAAATCCTAGATAAAATGTCAGATTATTTCATAGATCTCAAAAATTCTTTTGGGTGAAAAGTCAGTAAGGTATAAAGAAGTATATGGCTTATGAGCACCACTCTAAGCACATGATGGAATCTGTGAGGCAAAATATTGGGTGTACCATTAGCAATGGTCATAGACTATTTTATATATTCATCCACAGGCATATTGTTTAATGTAGCAGTAACAGAACTTGCCCTAATATATGAAGAGCTAGGTTATAATTCTTACTTTTACATTTATGCCAAATGGGAACAATAGTTCTCTTTATTTTCCACTGCATTATAATAAGCAAATCATTGTGTAAAAGGTAAGTATTATATAAATATGAACAGGTCATGATGATTATTATTATAATGATGATGGCAATGATGATTTTTAGGTACAAAATGAAGGGTTTCTTGAATCCCAAAACATATAGCCCAAGCTCATGTTACCATGTTTTTCCTCACCTTAGCACTGCCTGTGTTATAAATATGACCTGTACTAAAGCTCATAAATGGACTATAAGGAGAAATTTAGTTGATATAAAACAAGAGCTATCAATAAAATTTAATTAAAAATAGAAAGAGAAAGGATGGCACCTTTCCATTTATCTATTTGAAGTGAATAGATCATGTAGGTGCATACTTTTTAAAATTTAGGCAAAAATATACCCTACCTGGATGTGACCCAGAGATCTAGAATTAGCTAAAATGACCAAACAATGCAGCTACAATGGTATTCATTGACACTCAAGTTCAACCATGATTTAGATACTTACTAGCTGTGTGACCCTAGGTAAATTTCTTAAGTGCTGGCTTCCTCAGTTTCCTTAATTATAAAATGGGAATAATAATACCATCTACCTCTATATCTCAGGATTATTTTGAGGGTGAAATTAGATAATATTTATAAAGTATTTTGCAAACCTTATAGTAATATTTATTGTGATTATGGTTATTATTGAAATTAACACAATATTCAAATATAAAGGAGACCAGAGATCTCAATAAATGGACTCCGCTCCCAGACCAGCTGCTTCCTGGCTTTGTGATTATTTTTTAAGTCACTTGTTTTCTCTAATACTCAGTCTTTTACTATGCCATCTTGCCTCAGAGGTATTAAGAAACTAAAACAAAATGAAGGAAATAGGCACTTTTTGATTAATAAAGGACATTATAAATGTTAGGAGACTGGCAGAAGCAGAAATTACATCAACCTCATCTAAAAGAATCGTAGAGCAAATATTCATACAGAATCCTGATTAATGTCATATAGGTTACAATGAGTTGTGAAGAGTTATGAAAAGTCCCAGGGCCCACGATATGTTGCAACAGCAAAAGCAATAGTGGTCACAGCAGCAACTTCAGGAGTTTTCAACACAGAAATGGTAAATGGGTTAGACAATTGCTCAGAAAGCAATTATAGAGAGCCTATGGCTAGCACTGGGTGTAGCTGCCATTGATAGACAACTCAATTGCCTATACACAGTTCTGGGTCACAATTCCAGAAAAAGTTCTGGTGGTTGATCACAAGGGAAGAAGGGCACTGGGCACTGTACCAAAGCAGAAAATAGTGTTAGTGCCTGCAACTGCAAGGGATGAGGGCCCTTCCTTGGTAAAGACCAGAGCACAAAACTGGAGAACAATTACCACAACTCTCTCAGAATCACAATATCTTGTAAACACTGAAAACTTGCAGATCTACAAAACTAACTTTCAAAGCAGTAGCATGAAAAAATCTGAAGTTTGGAACAGTACTTCCCAATCCCCAGATGAGTAGAGCTCAACTTGAACATAAATTTCAAAGTCAATACATAACCTAAAGAAATGAGCAAGCAACAACAAAATAATTTAACCATAAAATGTTACTATAGTGACAGAGAAATAACAACGTGAAAATTGCTTCAATGAAAACCTCAAAGGAAAATTCTAATTGTACCCAAACCCAACAAGAACTGGAAAAAATGGCTATTAATTAGGTGAATCTAAAAGAAGAGTTAAAATAATCCTATCAGAAAAAGTAAAAACATTCACAATAAAAGAAGGAATGACCAACTCCCCCCCAAAACAAAACAAAACAAAACAAAACAAAACAAAACAAAACAAAAAACCAAACCCAGGAGATTATGTTGAAAAGATAGATAACATATCAATATCAAATGAATTTATAAGCTCCAAATTGGGCAGGTAGGTACTGCAATGGAGAGAGTACTTGACTGGCTGTCAGGAAGGCCGATCTTCCTGAGTTAAAATTGAACTCAGACACTTACTAGGTATGTGATCCTGGGCAAGTCACTTAACCTTGTTGGCCTCATTTTCCTCATTTATGTAATGAGCTGGAGAAGGAAATAGCAAACCACTCCAGCATCTTTGCCAAAGAAACCCCAAATGAGATCAAGAAGAGTTGAAAAAAATGAAAAACAAGTAATGAACACTATGTCAGTGATGTTTATACAATTTACATAGGACACTCCATTTCCTGACTCCAGGCATTTCCATTGTCTTTCCCCTGTGCCTGAAATTTTCTCATTCTTCATCACAGTAAAAACCTTCTCTCTTGTGGAAAGCATTGCATGATTTCACTTATTCCTATAACCTTCTGTTGATTATTTCAAATGTATCCTGTATATGTTCCCCCCCTCAAAATCCATAGGTGTTTGAATACTGGTTTTCCCACTAGATTGTGAGTTCCAGGAAAGCAAGCATGATCTTTTGTCTGTCTTTATATGTCCAGTGCTTAGCAAGTACCTGTCATTATGTTCCTAATACATGCTCATTGACTGACTGCAAAATAAAAATCAGTTCAAGGATCATAAACAAAATACACAGTCCCAAACTTAGACTTAACAATTATTTGACCGAAGAAAAATGTAGAAAAAATTGATAATTATGTAAAAGAAAATTATGTAATGATGTAATAACGTGACAAAATTTCTAGGATGCAACTACAACATACCTTAGCAAAATTCAAAAGAAAATTGATAAAATTAATTTATACTTCTAATCCTAAAGTTATATTATAAAGTATCAATCACAAAAATTTATTTGGTACTTGCTTTAAAAAGAAAAAGCCAAGGGGGAAAATAGGTGGTAGAGAGAATGAAGCACTGGCCCTGGTTTCAGGAGGACCTGAGTTCAAATCTGGCCTCAGACACTTGATACTTACTAACTGTGTGACCCTGGGCAAGTCACTTAACCCTCATTGCCCCACAAGAAAGAGAAAGAGAGAGAAAGGCGGACCTATTGAAAAGTCTACATATTGAAGAATCAGAAAGAATGAAATACTCTGATCCACTGTTCCATAAACCAGAGAATATGAATTGATTAGGATAAAATTCCATAATTTATTTTAAAAAACTGCTAGGAAAATTGGAAAGCGGTCTGACAGAAATGAGACTTAGACCAACACCTTTAACTCCATTTTTAATTCATTTCTAAATATATATGTGATACTAATATTAAAGGTCACACTAATTAAAAAGAGAAGAAACACAGATTATAGACTTCTCACAGCTGTGAATAGGAGATGTCTTCTTAACCAACCAAGTAGAATCAATTACAGATGACAAAGTAGAAAACTTGGACTAAAAGAAACTTAAAATCTTCTGCACAAAGAAATCAAATGCACTTAAAATTAAAAGTGGTTAAGTGGAGGGTCAATTATATAAATTTTTTTCAGATAAGGGTTTGGTATAGATTATGTATACATGCACTCCCAGGTGTGTGTGTGTGCGTCTGTAGGTGGATGGTGTGTTTTATGCTTACACATACAAGTATGGATGTATACATGTGTAGGGATACAGATTTAAATATATAATTATAGATAACCCCAAAAGTAATTTTCTTATAGAAAAATGTCCAAAATAACAAATAAATATAAAGTTTCAAAATAATTATAAAAGTCTTAATCTATATGAAAATATTCAAAGCATTAATTTTTGTTTTATTATTTAATATTTTTATTTTCCTCACTTACATGAAAAGACAATTTTAGCATGTTTTTTTTTTAATTTTGAGTTCCAAATTCTCTCCCTCCCTCCCTTACACCCCTCCTATTTAGAAGTCAATCAATTTGATATAGGATATAAATGTGCAATCATGCAAAACATTTCCATGCTGGTCATGTTTTGAAAGAAAACATAGAGCAAAACAAAAACAAACAATTAAGAAAATAAAGAAAAAGTATGATTTGATATTCATTCAGACTCCATCAGTTCTTTCTCTGGAGATAGATAGCATTTTTTTTTTATTATAAATCATTCAGAATCATCTTAGATCATTGTATTACTGAGAATAGTTGCCATTCACAGTTGGTCATCTTACCATATTGCTATTACTTTGTACAATATTCTCCTAGATCTCTTCATTTTACTTTGCATTAGTTCATTTAGGTCTTTTTAGGTGTTTCTGAGAACATTATGCTCATCATATCTTTTAGCACAATAATATCCCAACACTATCATATAACACAACTTGTTCAGCCATTCAAATATTGATGTACAACTCCTCAATTTCCAATTCTTTGCCAGCATTAAAAAAGCTGCCATAAATATTTTTGTACATATAGGCCATTTTTCTTTTTTAAAAATGTCTTTGGAATATAGACATAGCAGTGGTATTCCTTCTTTAAAGGGTATACATGGTTTTATAGGCTTTTGGGTAGAGCTCCAAATTGCTGTACAGAATGGTAGTCTAGAATTCCACAAGAAGTACATCAGTGTCTCAATTTTCCCACATCTACTCCAACCTTTCTCATTTTCCTTTTCTATTATATTAGCCAAATTGATAGGTATGGGGTGGCACCTCAGAGTTGTTTAAATTTTCATTTCTTAAATCAATAGTGATTTAGAGCATTTTTATGTGGTTATGGATAGTTTTGATTACTCTGTCTACAAACTGTTAACATCCTTTATCAGTTGAGGAATGGCTATTATTTTTCTTTATAAATTTGACTTATTTCTCTATATATTTGAGAAATGAGGTCTTTATCAGAGAAACTTGCTATAAATTGTCCCCACATTTATCCTGGTTTGGTGTGTATTTTCCTCTCTCCTATTCTCCCATTCCTCACCTTCCCTTTTTATCCTATTCTCTTTCCTTTCACACTGTCCATCCTCAAAATGTTTTGCTTCTTTTAGCTTATCCAAGCTGGCCTGCCTTCTATCACCTCCCTTTCCTTTTCCTTTATCTCTCCTTATTTCTTGTAGGATAAGATAGATTTCTATATGCTGAGCATGTATGTTATCCCCTTTTAGTGCCAATTCCAATGAGAGTAAGGTTCACTTGTTCCCCTTCCACCTCCCCATTCCTCCCTTCTAAAAGCTCTCTCATGCCTCTTTTATATGAAATAATTTATCCTATTCTACCTCTCTGATCCCTGTTCTCCCAGTGTATTCCTTCTTTTCACCCCTTAATATTACTTTTTAGATAGTCACCCTATCATATAGAACTCATGCCTGTACCCCCTGTCTATGTATACTCCTTCAAAGTACTCTATTAATGAGAAAAAAATGTTAGTAGTTACAAGTATAATTTTCCCATGTAGGAATGTAAACAGCTTAACCTTATTGAAACTCTTATGATTGCTCTTTTATATATAACTTTTTATACTTCTCTTGAGTTTTGTATTTTAAAATCAAATTTTCTAATTACCTCTATTCAAAGGACTACATTAATAGTAATAGTAATTTGGGGCAGCTAGGTGGTGCAGTGGATAGAGCACTGGCCCTGGAGTCAGGAGGACGTGAGTTCAAATCTAGTCTCAGATACTTACTAGCTGTGTGACCCTGGGCAAGTCACTTAACCCCAATTGCCTCAAAAAAACACAAAAGATTGAATAGTAATAGTACTTTAATAGTAATAGCCAGAAGTTGGAAACACAGTAGATGACTGTCAATTAGAGAATGACTAAGCAAAGCATGGCATATATTTTCAATTTTTTAAAGTATTGGTCAGTTAATCATAATTTCTTCTTTTTAGTCATATCTTGATTTAAAGTACTATTTTTTATATAAGATGACTTTATTTTTATTAAAGTATCATATAGGAGTGATAAAAAGTTTAATTCATTTTATTTCCTTTTAGTTCTAAATCCTCCATTTTTATTCAGTTTTACATTTTTCTTTATATTTATGTTTGATTTACTATCTCTGAGAGAAAGAAAATGAACATCTACAATTATTGTTTTGCAATTTTCTTTTGCAATTAATTTAAATTTTTCCCACAAGAATTTAGATGATATGTCATTTGTTGTGTGTAGGAATAATACTATATGCATATGTGTATATACATACATATACATATACATACATTATATATATATATATGTTAACTGCCTATGATTGAAAAATAATGTAGTTTCCCTACTCTTATCTTGTGTTTTCTTTTCTGACAGCAAGATTGTACTACCTACTTTTTTTGTAATCACTTGATGCATAAGGAAATTTTCTTCCAGCTTCTAATTTTCATTATATATATATGTATATATATATATATATATATATATATACACATACATACATACATATGTGTCTGTCTTTATTTTTATATGTTTCTTTTACTGAAAAGATTGGCAGGGGGAACATTTTAAGATTTTTGAGAAGAGCTTATAAGTTGTCTCATATGAGCCTTGAAACAACTCTTTGAACTAAATAGAAATATGATACTAATTTTACAGATGAGGAAATTGGGACTGAGTAGTTCAGTGATTTGCCCCAAATCACATGGCTTATAAGTTTCTGAGGTAGGATTACTGATTACTTGCTCTGTTTCAATACAGGAATTTTGGTGATAATAAAATATCTACTTTTCATCACATGCATTAACTCTGTATTTCATTCAGTCCTCATCCAGTTGTGAAAACATGAAAATTCCAGCTTCTTAGTTGTGAAAGGCTTTTGTTTTTCACATGGATAAAGTATAGTAGATTACCTTCTACTGGGTTCTTAGGGGAATGCTTAGCTATGCTGAGACCTTTTAGGGTCCCAAGAGATGATTTGTTTTTTCATGGCTGCTGTCCACATACCTTAGAGATGATATCTTTGGGGTCCATTCTCCCAAACATTAAGTACCCTATGAGAGGGAGAAACAACATTTTTAACATAAAACCATCTTCACTTAAGTGCCAGGCAAGGCTGTGGTACAAAGGTAAAATATGCAAAGGCAAGATACTTATGTTTAGGTCTGGGATGGTGTGCTGGGGAAGGGTCACTGCATTTCCACAAGAACTGATGGATTATATTGACCTGAAATGAGAAAAGGAGACAAGTAAAAGAGATAATATTTTCTAAGGAAAGCTTTTTGAGCTTTTTGATTCTAAGAATTTGAGTTGATCCTCTCAGATCAGGAGGAAACAATTGGGACTAAGGTTAGGATAAAAAGTGGAAGTTGTTCAAGAGGAACAGATCAAAAAGGCTGGTTCAATAAATGGTCTGGAGATCCCTGGAATCCATTTTGAAGTTAACAATAAGAATGTGAAGGCAGGTGAGTGTGAGATGATTACAAGGGGGTGGTCTCTCTAGACAAGGGATTCTTTACCTACGGTTCATGTATTCCTTAACAAAAAAAAAAACAAAAACAAAAACATGGATTTAGATGTATTTAGATTTTTTCATTGACTTCTAATTGAAATTTATCATTTCATTGATTTATTTGGACACATTATTCTAAGAGTGAATAGGCTTCACAAGACTGCAAAAGAAGTCAATGGCATTACAAAGAAAAAAAGATTAAGACTTTTTTTTCGAAGACTGTGAGTTTCATGACTGCATGTGTTTATTGTCAAATAGAAAATGAAAACATAACACCCACTCTGAATTTGAGTTTCAGGCCACAATATAAGGTATCTTCATATTTAAAAATCTGATCCCTGAAAACCCAAAATAAGAATACTTATTTGGGCATTTACCACTGTCAGATTGCTGAGTTATAGGAGGAGGAAAGCTATTCATTAACTAAAAAATGTCAACATATAGTTACATCTCCTTTCATTGGCTGGCTTCTAGGTAAAAAAAAATGGATCATAATATCATGGAATAATAAATCTAGAGCCAAAGAAACCCCATAGGCTATTTATTCTAATCTCATTTTATACATGAGGAAACAGACACTGGGAAGAGGCTAGAATGGTGTTTGGACCACGTCTTGAAGAATACATATACATATATACATACATATTTGTATATGTACATATAAATATAATGAATCTAAGAGATGGAAAGAAAGAGGAAGACATTCTAGGCATGAATGGGAGGAGCAAGAGGTTTCTCTATTATCTTAGAGGTAATAGGAATCCATTGGAGTTATTTTGGTTAGTGATATGGTCAGACCTATGCTTTAGGAAGGCTTTGGCAGCTGTGTGGATTGAAGTAAAGAGATAGTTGAGGCAGGTAAATCAAGCAGGAGACCATTCAAATAGCCCAGTTGAGAGAAAGAAGCACTGGTGATGGGGGGTCTACTCTAGGCTAGCATGGTCAAGATGGTGTGCTTTTCCATGTGGTGGAATGGTCAGAAGAGGGAAAGTATTCCAACTGAAAGTGAAGTGGTTAGGACATTGAGAAGGCTCTGAAGGTGATAACAATTCAGTTATGTAAGAATGTGAACAGAGTTGGGGGTAGGAAAAGCAGGGAGGCCATGGTGGTTGAATTAGGGATCAATGTAGGCAACTAGGTTATAGTTCTCTTCCTGAGAGTGGAGTGCTATAAGCAGAGAAGAAAGGGTTCCACTTCTGGATGGATTGATATCCAAGGGTACGTTCATCAATCCTCCTCTTCCAGGGGAGGGGAGTAAGACACACTAGAAAGAATTAGCAATACATTTACAACCTCTAAATAAGATAGTTGGACTAGATATATTCAAATTCTTTCTAGGGTATACTTTCAACTTTTTTTGATAATGCACTCAAATATTAAAAATCATATGCATACATTACTGAATTACTATACCACATAAAATGCTTACAATACAATATATGCAAAATGGAAAAGAAACATATAGGATGAAATAATATTTTAAAGTAAATCAGATTTGATTAACATTTCATAAAGGATTTTCTGAATATGATTGAATATCCTTTGCTATTTTTGGAAATCTTAGTTTTGACATTTTGTGAGGAAGTGATTCAATAGTGAGGTTCTAACTTCAGTTTATTTCAATACTCAGTTTTAAGGCCAATAATAGCTGGAAAAGCTACCTCACAAAGCAAATGGAAGAAGCACAAAGGTGGTTGAATTTACCAAATCAAGGCAATATTTTTTTTTCCAATCCCACTCATCAAAAGTGTAAAGATTAGGTTTTCCTTTTCTTTAAAAATATCAGAAAATCTGAAATTTTATTAAAAAATTCCAGCTTCATTGATAGGGGAAGATGATCCATGGAGTTCAGGTCCAATTCAAAAGAGAGGTTATTTTAGGTGGCAAAGAGTAGGCATTGATAAGGCAGATGGCAAAGTAATCATTCAATCACCAAATGCTTATGAATTTATGTGTGAAGACCTATGCTCGAAATGTGAGATACAAAAACAAAGGAAAAACATCACTTATTCATAAGAAGCTTACTTTATAGCAGGGGAGACAAATATACATACATATTATATACATACATACATACCTTCATGCATGCATACATCATCAACAAAAATAAGTCTACCAAATGGTAGGGGGAAACATCAGCTGGGTGAGTGGTAAAAGTTTCATGGAAAGACACTTGATTACTATTATTGTTATTTAATTATTTGTCATGGAGTTCTTTGGCAGCCTGATGAAACCTACTGAATGCTTCTGAGAACAATATTTTAAAATATATAAAATTAAATAAAAGCCTTTTTTGTAGTTCAGCCATCCAGCTTTTATTTTATCTATTTTTATGAAACAATTTATTTTTTATTTTTTCCAGTTAATGCAAAAATAGTTTTTAACATTTATTTTTATAAGAATTTGAGTTCCAATTTTTTCTTCCTCCCTCCCTTCCCTTCAACCTCTCCAAGAATGCAATCTGATATAGGTTATATTTGTACAATCATATTAAATATATTTCCACATTAGTCATGTTATGAAAGAGGAATCAGAATAAAACGGGAAAACTATGAGAAGGGAAAACAAACAAACAAACAAAAACAAAGTGAAACTAGTATGCCTCAATTTTCATTCAAACTGCATAGATTTTTCCTCTGGATCTGGATAGCATTTTCCATCATGAGTCTTTTGGAATTTTTCTGAATTATTGCCATGTTGAGTAGAGCTAAGTCTGTCATAGTTGATCATTGCAGAATATTGCTGTTACTATGTATAATGTTCTCCTTATTCTTCTCACTTCACTCAGCATGAGTTCATGTAAGTCCTTCCAGATTTTTCTGAAATCTGCCTGCTCATATTTAACCCAGTTCCAATATAAGGTTCTAGTATGACCCTCCCTGCCACTGCAATGTGCTTCATTTGCATCAGTTTTTCCTTTCAAAGTTAATTTCTGAGATAATTGCTCATTTTTGCCTTTTTGTACCCAGTTTTTTTTTCAGAATCAACCAATCATATTTAGCTCAACTCAAGCCTTTTTCCCTAAAACTACCCAAGTAATAATCAGTCTTAAGGTACTAATAATATTTTCACATATAAGAAGTAAACAGATTGACCTTATCGATTGCTTTATAACTGGTCTTTTGTGTTTACCTTATGCCTCTTCTGGATCTTATGCCACATTTTCTATTGATTGTGGCCTTTGTCACAAATACTTGAAAATTTTTCAGTTCATTAAACATCCATATTTTAATGTGTATTCAGGATTACACTCAGGTTTGCTTACTAGGTTATTTTTGGTTGCAACCCCAGAACTTTTGCTTTTTAAAATATAGTGTTCCAAGCCCAACAACCTGTATATATTTGTACATGTGGATCCTTTTCCCTTTGTTATGATCTCTTTAGGATATAGACCTAATAGTTGTAGTAGTTGTATTGCTCGGTCAAAGGGAAGACAGTTTTATAGCCTTTGGGCATGGTTCCAAATGGCTCTCCAGAATGGTTGGATCAGTTCACAACTCCACCAATGGTGCATTAGTGTTCCAAGTTCCTCACATCTTCTCCAACATTTATCATTTTATTATTTTTTTTTGTCATATTAGCCAATCTGATAGGTGTGAGGTGCTACCTCAGAGTTCTTTTAATTTGCATTTCTCTAATTAATAATGATTTAGAACATTCTTACAGTCTTTTACTATAAAAGTTGCTAGGTCTTGTGTCATCCTGACTTTACCTCACACACATGTCTTTCTGTATATATGCATGTATGTGTGTGTGTGTGTATATATATATATATATATATACACACACACATACAAAATATATAGTATACATATATGCTGTATATACATATTCCACATATATGCATGTGTATATGTATAGATAATTATCCTGTGTGCACATTCACATATACATGTATGTGTGACAGTTATGGAGATGTTTTTATTCATAATTGTCCCATATATATATATGTATATATATATATATATATACACACATATTATATGTACATGTGTATGTTTTTGTAACTATCCCATATGGAAAACAGTGATAAATTAATAGACCAAAGCAAAGAGCAGTTAACAAAAATGGCACCAGTTTATTTCACCCTTTAGCAAGTGAGCATGTACATGTGGATACTCTTTCCAAAGAAAGAGCCCCAAATTTCTTAGTAAATGAAAGTATTTAAGCCTTCTTTGCTGTACAGACCTTGCTCACCCAAAGTTTTAGCTCTATTTATAAATCAATGAGATCCAGATTCATTAACTTTTAGTTTCCTGCTTGTTAGTACAGGATAGTTTCTCAGTTTCATAAACATGATACAAATAAGTTTGACAATTCAACTTAAAAGCAAACAGTATGATAAGACTATATGATTCTAAAGGGTAGCACAGATAAGGGTACCCAGATGTTTTTGCAAGGTTTGGGGAGAAAGAAAGGATTGCTCGAGCAGACTAAGGTGTTTACTAGAGAGCCATAAAATCTACCAATTATCCTCAGGAAGGAAGACACTGTAGATAGGAGCTTATCTGCTACCTATAACCCAGAAATTTGAGAGGCAAATGGTATACGACTCCCCAATTAAATCTGAAGTTTGATTGACAACCAGTTGTATGTTATTTTGGTTCAATTGGAAGGCATTTTGATCTTTTTAATCCAAGGTTTCATAAAATTATTTTGAATAATAAGGCAGTTCCATTAAATCCAAGTGGGTTTATGTATTCATTAACCATATCATTTGTATTTAGATTATTAAATGCATACACATACACATACACATAATGCATGCATACATATACACATACAAATGCACAATACACATACACATACATACATATACAATATATACACAGACACATATATACAAGTATACAAATACCAACACATACACATATGTATGTATGTGTACATATATGTATGTGTATCTCTCTATCATTTGTGTCTATCTGTCTATTTTTCTATCTTGTTGCTTATAGTATTTTCTCCTTAGGCTGGGAGGTTTGAAACTTGGTTAGGATATCCCTCTAAGTTTTCATGCTGAGATCACTTTCAGGTGGTGATTGGTAGATTTTTTTGTCTATTTCTGCTTTACCCTCTCATTTTAGAACTTCAAGTCAGTTTTGCTTAACAATTTGTTGTCAGACTCTTTTTTAATCATACCTTTCAGGTAGTCAAACAACTCTTAAGTTGTCTCTCCTTCAACTGTTCTCTAGATCAGTTGCTTTTCTAATGAAATGTTTCATGTTTTCTTCTATTTTTTTCATTATTTTGATTTTGTTTATTTTTTTTTGGTGCCTTATATTATCGTTAGCTTCCTCTTTCCCAATTCTAGTTTTCAAGGAGGTATTTCATGTCTTATGTTTTTTTATCTTTATCCAATTGGATGATTTTCTTTTCATAATTTCTTGATTTTCTTGGCTTACTCATATTTTTCTCCTAATCTTTCCTCTATTTCTTTTACTTGATTTTAAAAATTCTTTTAAAGTTCTTTGAAGAACTCTTCTGATATATGTGACAATTTGAAATTTCTCTTTTATTAGGACTATATATATGTATATAAGAATATATATTATTTGAAATTTCTCTTTAAATTAGGACTGTGTGTTTGTGTGTGTGTGTGTGTGTGTGTGTGTGTGTGTGTGTGTACATATCTCAGATCTTCTCTGTTCCTATAATCTATGGGGTCAGGTTCTTTCTCCTTTGGTATTCATTTTAATTTAATTTAATTTTTAGTATCTTATTATCATAGACAACTTTGAGTCCTGAGGTATGGGGAGTGCTGCCCTAGGGCTCAGGTCTTTCTTACTGTTATTTTCTGTGCTCTGTCAGGCCAACCTTGGACACTCTTAGAGAAGAGCCACAGCTCTTCCCCAGCTAGGGCCCCCAGTCACACTGGGCCTGTGCTGGGAATGCTCTTGCTCCCTGCAGTCCTTCCCATGGCTACAAACCTCCACTCACTCCTCTGTTCTGGAAAAGAAACCAAAGACTCTGCTCTCTTGTAAGTTCCCACAGCCAGCAGGGTCTCTATGCCTCTGCTACCACTCTGACCAGGCTTATGCTCACTCCTCCTCCCTCACCTGCAGCTGCAGCCTGGGACATGTCTAATCAGCACAGTTGGGCCTGGCAACCCAACCCCAACTCTACTGATAAAGTGAAAGTTTCCGCTGCTCCTAAATCTGTTGCCTCAACCCAGCTGCTCCCAAGACTTGTTTTTTGATTCAGTCTGTTGATTCAGATGAAGTCTGCCTAGAGGTGTTTGCACTTCAACCTGGCTATGTCTCTACCCCTAAATATTGAGTCTTTTTTGAGGTCCACACAAATTTTCTTTTTTGGGGGGTGGGGGTGGGGCAATGAGGGTTAAGTGACTTGCCCAGGGTCACACAGCTAGTAAGTGTCAAGTATCTGAGGTCAGATTCTAACTCAGGTGCTCCTGAATGCAGGGCCTGTGCTTTATCCACTGTGTCACCTAGCTTCCCCCTCAAGTTTTCTTAGGATAACTACTTTAATCCACTTTTATTTATTTCTACTGCTCTGCATTCACATTGAGGTAATATTCTGTTTTGTGTTTTTTGGGGGGGGGGATTTTGGAAAGTTTGGCATTTTCTGACCTACTTTGCCATCTTCCCAGCATCCTCTTCATCAAAGTAGTTTTTTTTTCTTTTAAATCATGGTAAGGAGAACAGTTTAAGAGCCCTGGAATTAGAAGGTGTTAGTAAAGCAGATTTTTGAAGAAAACAAGAGATTCTGAGTTGGAGGTGAAGCAGGAGTGAATTCCAGGTATGGGAGACAACCAAGTGATAGGAGATTTATGATCACTCACAAAGACCTTTAATTTTCACTTGGTATAATGATGGTTTTCAACTATGTGCTGCATTAATGTTTAAAAAGTGATGAACTTAATGACCATATAAAGAAGGAATTGCAAATTTTATGAGTTCTATCAATTTACTAATCAATAAAATGAGGCAAGGAGAGGATATATGACTTGCTTATTTGGCTAATAAGGAATTGAGCTGGCCAAATCTTTTTGACCCTAAGCCTTGTTTACTGTATTTTCATCTATACCATATTTTCATTGACTTTGTAAGTTGTAAGTTGCCTTTGAGTTTTCCATCTCCTGATCTGGTTTCACAAGAAGACTTACATTTTCATAGTTTGGATTTTTGTTTTTTTAGTGAGAACTCTAGGAATATTTAAACTTGATTTCTTTCAAGGAAAATTAAGAGGAAATGGTCAATGGGACTCTCTATAGTTAATACTGAGACTTTGGAGAAAATATTATAAGAAGCCAAATAGCTTACTAAGTTTGATGAAGGGTGTGTGATCACCATAATAAACATAGTTCCAAAGTAATCTATTTATCTCTAGAGTCTCGAAGTGCAAAAAACACACCTAATTGAGCTTACTTCACTTTAATTCATGAAATGAGTAAGGGATTTTCTGACATATTTGCTTGAGAAATTCACATAGAATAGGGGAGATTGATTATGACATTTTTGAATAAAGATTCATGACAAATAGTGTTTCTTCCCATCTGCTATGTATGCAAAAAGAGTCCATGCGCTTACCATGCTTTAGGAAATTATAAAAGAAATGTAGAATTCCCCAAAATAAGCCAACTCTAAATGTAATACAAAGTGTCACTAAAGTGTTCCTTTATAAAACAAATAAATCTAACCCTACTCTAAAATATAAATTGTACTCTTCACTAGGAGAGGATTCTTGTCTTTACAAATCTTTAGGGTATACATTCAGATCAAGTAATGGTGATTCCTTTTATTTTATTTTTTTTGCAGGAGGTGGGTGGGGGGCAATTAGGGTTAAATGACTTGCCCAGGATCACACAGCTAGTAAGTGTCAAATGTCTGAGGCCAGATTTGAACTTAGGTCCTCCTGAATCTAGAGCCAGTGATTTATCCACTGTGTCACCTAGCTGGCCCCTGCTGATTATTTTTTGTACATGTTTCTATATGTTAGAAGAATTGGATAATTGAGTTAGTATTTTTAATTTTCTATTTATTTACAGAAATAATAATGTTTGGTGTGATATAGGTGATGAAGATAAAAGATTTCTGTGATGTCAGCACTCAACTGGACCAATCTGCATCCCAAAACCTTTCTCCTCCTTGGAATTCCAGGACTAGAAACCATTCAAATCTGGATCTCCATCCCCTTCTGTCTGGTGTATATGTTGGCCCTCCTGGGGAACTGCACCCTTCTAATCATCATCAAAAATGACCCTAGCCTACATGAGCCCATGTACATTTTTCTCTCCATGCTTTCAGTGGCAGACTTGATGATTACCACCACCACATTGCCCAAGATCCTCAGTCTCTTCTGGTTTAATGATAAAGTGATATACCTTGAAGCTTGTCTCACTCAGATATTTCTTATACACTCTCTGACCACCATGGAGTCTGGCTTCTGTTTGGCCATGGCATTTGACCGCTATGTGGCCATCTGTAACCCCCTTAGACACTCAGCTATTTTGACCAATGCAGTTATCAAGAGCCTAGGTTTGGTCATTGTTGTTCGGGGAGTTATTTTGCTGAGTCCTCATCCCTTCATGCTTCGATGGCTTCCCTACTGTAGGACCAACATTATCCCCCATACCTACTGTGAATTCATGGCACTGATCAAACTTTCCTGTGCCCAGACCAAGATCCATAGAGCCTACAGTCTCTCTGTTGCTTTCCTTACTGCAGGACTGGACTTCATCCTGATTATCTGTTCCTATGTCCTCATTCTCCATGCTGTATTTCACCTACCCTCCAAGGAAGCTAGACGGAAGACCCTGGGCACCTGTGGCTCCCATGTGTGGGTCATTTTAACTTTTTATACTCCTGCCTTCTTCTCCTTCCTTACACATAGGTTTGGTCATAATATTGCTCCCCATGTCCACATTTTTATAGCCAACATCTACCTTCTTATCCCACCCATGGTGAATCCTATAATTTATGGTGTTAAAACAAAACGGATTCGGGAGAGGTTCCTTAAAATCTTCATGGACTAAATACCTTGAACTTTAAAAAGAAGTGATTTTGTCAAATGGTTCATCTGTATGAAACATAAAACATTAACTGGGAATTCAGTTTCATCCTTGAGAAAAATGAAGATTAAAGCATTTGTAAGTAATTTCTAAACCCCAAATTATGGGATCCAAAGGTTCTCATACACTGACCATAGTTAATAATAGCTTTTAAGCACAGATTATTTATGATAGTATCTGGTAGAATCCAAGGTGAATTCTATGTGTAAGAAGGACATCAAATATACCTATAGCTTTGATCTATGTTTGCCCCCACAGGCTAGAAATCCCTTGAGTTACATATGCTGAGCTCTATAGAATGATGAAGAGTCACAACTGTAAGGCAAAAGTCTGATGACCCTATAGGTCCTAAGACTACCTAAATAACAAAGGACAATCCCTGCTTAGTAGGCACTTATTTCTGCTCATTTACATCACAAAAGCACTTAAGCAAACAAAAGATAAGTGATTTACCTAGGGTTGTGCAGATGCTTAGTGTCTGAGGTCAAATTTAAACTCAGGCTTTTCTGACTCTAGGCCCAGTACTTTATCCACTGTGCCACCCAGCTGCTCTAAGTAAGATTAGGATTATAGGCCAGAAGGTATGAAAAAACCAAAGATGCAGAAGAGATATGAGTTTACTGTAGGAGTGCCAGACCTATTTAGTCAGTGACAAAGTTTACTCATGATATTTAAGATATAATGGGTTAGAAGATTAGAGGAGTTAATAGATGCCCCTCCATTTTTTTTTTAGTAAATGTAATTTGTATTTATTATATAACTACAATACATGATGTTATGCATTTCTTCTCATTTGCTATATGTTTCTTTGATGTATATGCTAATGCTTTACATATTCATGTAGTGCGAACAGATATGTTTCTGCCTGTGGCATGCACATATGTTGATGTTTTAAATCTGCTTTTTGATGCCATGTGTTATATAATGTAGGACATGTTCTTGATTATATATGAGGTGTTCCCACATGGTATTTCTAATGTAGTATGCATAATTTTTCACTATTACTGCTGGTGATATGAACATTTAATGTTGCTTACTCCTTCATTTAAATTTTAAAATGGAATTTTATCAGCATTGCTTGTCCTTATATCACTTACATTTCCCAATATAGAGCTCCCTCATCTCTTTATCAGAAAGCAATCTTTTACAACAAATAATTAAAAATAAATTCAGTAAAACATTGGAAAAGATTGACCTTATATGCAATGTTCCCTACCCTACAGTTTCCTATCTCTGATACATAGACATATACAGACACATGCATATATGCATATATATAAACACACATACATATATACCTATATATGTACATGTATACAAATATATCCACACATACATACACATCTATACACACATATATTTAAAACACATCTATAACCACACATGTGTTCAAAATACATCTACCAATACACATCTATAATTGCATATACACACCAACACACACATACATGTGTACATGTGTGTATGTATGTGTATTGTACATATACACAGATGTATTTTAAATATATGTATGCATGTATGTAGATGTATTTTAAATACTTGCATATGTATTTAAAATACATCTACACACATACATATATATATACCTATATAGATATATAAATATGTAAATATGCATGTGCACAGGCCTGGTGCTCTATCTACTGCACCACCTAGATGCCATGCTTATAAAAATGTAATATGTTTACACATACATATGCATATATACATATTTATGTTATATGCCTGTAAGGGGGATACATATAATTTTTAAAAGTTTGATATACAACATTTATACAGAACTCATACAAATCTGTCTATATCTATTTCTCTCTCTATGTATCTATCTATTTATCTATGTGTCTATCTATCTACAAAAGCTCTTTTCCAGTATATAAATAAAGGACATAAACTAGTTTTGAAAGAATTACAATCTATAAATGACCATTTGAAGCCATTTTCTAATCACTATTAGAAAGAGAAATGCAAATTAAAACAAATCTGAGATTTCTTTCACCTTACACCATGTAAACTATCAAAGATGTAAAAAAAAAAAATGCAGAACTGTCAATATTGGATGGTCTGTGGGAAAACAGGAACAGGAACATTCTGTGGTCATAGTTATTTATTGTTCTTCATATCCTGGAGGAAACAAAATGAGCTTTCTATATAGGCTCAATAACAAGAGTCATTCCTCTATCTTAGACAATGATTTCCCCCCCCCTTTTTTTTTTGTAGGGCAATGGGGGTTAAGTGATTTGCCCAGGGTCACACAGCTAGTAAGTGTCAAGTGTCTGAGGCCGGATTTGAACTCAGGTACTCCTGAATCCGGGGCTGGTGCTTTACTCACTGCACCACCTAGCTGCCCCCTAGAATGACTTCCCTTTAAGTTAAAATGAGGGAACCCATTTTCATATATTTCTGCTCCTTTAAACCCTCTCCATTTCTGTCCTTGATGCTTGGTTGACATAACAAATATTCCTTATTTTGGTAGATTCATGAAAAAAAGTTGTGCAATATGGCTAAGAGGCCAGATGACCATCCCTCTGTGGGGATCAATTTTTAATTGGCAGTGTTAGCTAAGTGGCTCGCTGCAATTTTAGGGCAAGGAAGGAGACCAGCAGCCTCCCTCAAAACAGAGCAGGATTTATTTAACAAGAACGAACTTAAAAAAAAAAAAAACAACACAAACTGGATCAGTAGGATCAAGGGAAAGGAAATAAAATGAAGAAAGGGAAATTATACAACCTGAATAAGACCACCACCCAGGAATCAGCTGAGAATACAGAGCAGCATCCTGTCGCCTTCCAGCTTCCCGCTAGAATGGTGAATCTCCTTCTTCCTAGCAGACCCCAGATAGCCCCCAGCCAATTGGCTGACTGCTCTGACAGTCACATGACTGCCCTCACTAGGCTTCCAATCATTATAATTTTGCCAGGCTGATGTAGGCGTCAGTGAGTGGTGATGACGTGAGGTGCCAGTTCCATGGCGATGGCTACAACCACTGGGTGGAGCACCATGCTGTTTGCAGAGCCCCAGAGGCCAGTGCACGAGCTGAGGTCATTTTAAAAAAAATTCTAGCCAAAAGATGGGGTCATAAAAACCTCAACTAACAATCAATTCTTTACATCTCCAAGGATAATGCAAAGAGAAGCCATCTATTGTTCCTTCCTTTTCCAGCCTAGTGTGGGACCTGGTCTGAGGGAGTTCTCACCTTGGCAGAATATTATTATTTTAAAGTGAAATCTAATTGATATATTTTTAAAATTTCACCCACATTTCTCTGGGTATTTTTCTCCCCTCTCTTCTGATAGAACCACTACTTATAACAGAGAAGAGACAGAGAGACAGAGACAGAGACACACACACAGAAAGAGAGAGAGGGAGAGAGAGAGAGAGAAAGAGAGAGAGAGAGAGAGAGAGAGAGAGAGAGAGAGAGAGAGAGAGAGAGAGAGAGAGAGAGAGAGAGCAGTTCAGCACACTAACAAGCTGAACAAAAAGCAGCTATTTTTTTTTCAGTGTTGCCCACTGAGCTTGGAGGGGTAATACTCAGACTAAAGAAGTTTCAGCTTCAGCATACTCCTTTTAGCTGTGACCATTAATAATATGAAACACATAGTTTCTGGTTGATTTAATCCTTTTATTAATAGGCCAGAAGGTTATTAATAAAAGAATGGTTATTGGGTATCTCTCTCAGACCAAAGAACCCTAATGGTTGTGGGGTCACATTTTATATACCCTCTAACTATAGCAGGTCCATCACATAGCAATCAAATCTAATTGGTTGGCATGATTGGAGGTGTGTTATATTAAAATGAAGTCTGGGGATAAGTGACTTAGGCCACTCAAATCTTGGTAAAAAGAAGACAAAGAATGCAAACCCCACCAAAGCTGATGGGAGCACAATGGTTTCCACCGAAGTATGGTATAATGCAGCCTAAATCTCATCAGTAAAGCCCTTCAGCCATCTAAAGAAATAGATGACCCAAGATTCTTTCACCTAGATGAATCCTACTTTCAAGGAGAACTGGAGGTGAGTGCGGGGGTGGGGGTGGGGAGAGGGAGGGCAGAGAAAGAACTAAAAAAGAAGGGGAGAACATTGGATCCCCCAAGATATTAATTATTAATAATCATTTCTCATACAGCATAAGGTGACATAATTCAGGAGCTGTCATAGGATGACAACACTCAGATCCCAGCATGGGTAGCTTCTCTGGCAGCAGTTGTTACCATGTAGGGTTAGTAGTATTCAGCCCAAGCACAGTAGCTTTGCTGTTCTGGCTTTAGCATGAAACAGCTCTGGAAGCAGCACTCCTTCCAGTATAGGGAACCAGTGCTCAGCCCCAACATTACAGCAGCACTAACTAGCAGAAATGGTAGACTTTAAACAATGTTCAGTCCAACAGAGAGGTCAGGAGTAAGGACCCAGAGTGGTGCTTTGCCTTCAGGACCAAGGGGGTGTAGGGAGACCCTGGGATAGGGGAAGGATCAATGCTCAGCCCAAGTATTGGGGGGGGGACATCAATCAGTTTAGTATAGGGGGATATTGTGCAGCTCTAGTATAGAAGGACAGAACTAAAGCCCCACTGACAGCAGTAGTACAAAAGCAAAATCAGACCCCAGCATGGGGGTGGGGGGTGGGGATCATCCAGGCCTGCCATGAGTGGTAACACATACAATAGCCATCCAGGCCTGGCACTAGGAAAGGAGTTGGGGCAACACCTAGGATAGTGATTGGCCATTGGAACTGGGAGATGACACATGTTTTTCCAGTGTGGGCAGTATTGAGGCTGCTGGTGGTGGGAAATTCAGGTGCAACAAACAGGTAAAGGCAGTAGTACAACCTCCAGTTAGAGTAGGCAACAAACAAGACAACAACAATCAAACAGAAGGTAAACAAGTTCCTAAGGGAGGTTGTATAATTCAAAGACCCATTTTTCTCTTGAGAAAGAAGTGGAAGGACACTAGGTGGCACAGTGGATAAAGCATTGGCCCTGGATTCAGGAGGACCTGGGTTCAAATCCAGCCTCAGACACTTGATACTTACTAGCTGTGTGACCCAGGGCAAGTCACTTAACACTCATTAAAAGAGAGAGAGAGAGAGAGAGAGAGAGAGAGAGAGAGAGAGAGAGAGAGAGAGAGAGAGAGAGAGAGAGAGAGAGAGAGAAAGTATAATGAAGAAAGAAATAAGGAACAAAAACAATCACTGCTTCATATCTCAACCAAGTAAACATTTCTTACTTCTAAGTTCTTTATCTGTTCCTTGTGATTTCTGCATAACTTAGTTTTGTGACCCTTTTCTTCGTGTTCTGGAATTCACCTCTCCTCATGCTGCACTGATTGTAGCTCCCCATTTGTCCTTACTGACTATGTGTTCACTTCAGATGCCATTTTTTGTGCTGTTACTCAAATCTAGCAACATCAGCACCAGGGATAATTGAGAGACTGAGAACAATCTAGGAGGATTTTTATCTCCAATATCCATCTTTCCTTGGGAGCCCTAAAGGATGTTACATATACAATAGTCACATTAATGAAAATGACAAGACCACTAAAATGCAATTGGGAATTACTGAAAAAACAAAAGAAAACAAACACTAGCTGTCACAGAGTATCTACCAAAAAAAGATCTACTTTCTCACAGAAAAGAAAGATGTGTGAGGGTGTTTAATGGTTAATTTTTATTTTTCTTTGTTATAAAAATAACTATTTTGTTATAAGGGAGGGGTCCATCTGGATGGGGTAAGGAAAAATCCATTTTGTTTTGTTTTGTTTTTCCCAGGAATGACTGTGAGATGAATACAAAATGTATCAGTAAAATGTATTTTCCCCAAATAATCACTATAAATATATTCTATTTTTTCCACTATGAATCAGTCAATATAACTAGCATAAAATTTTCAAGTACCACTGTCTTTCTCCTTTACCTCCCCCTTTTGAAGATAACTATAACTATAACTATAACTATAACTATAACTATATATAAGACCTTCATTCATGTGGTCCTTCCCCTGCCACTATGATCTTTCAAATATCATTATCATCTAGACAAACTCATTTACTAGTTTATTCATTACCCCAGTATGGACTTCAACAGAAGTAAGCAAGTCAAGAAGGGCAGGAAAAGCAGGCAGGTAGCCTCATGCTATGACCTTACTTATGTTGGTTATGGATCTCCTATTGGCTACCTTCATATTCTCCTTTCCAGTCCAAAGGTCATTCTACCAGGTAGATAAACTAGACAGAAACTGAAATTTGAGAAATTCTGCCTTTTCTCTTTTTTCAGTTACTGTAATTCCATTCACCATGGGCAGCAGCCATATCTCTTCTTCAATATTTCTTTTTTTCTAAAACAAGACTAATGTGGTTTTTTAAAATTTTGTTTTGTTTTGGTTTTTACTTATTGTCTTTATTTTTTCTTTCCAGCTGGAGCTCCCTGAGTATTATTAATGCTATTGCTATTTGTACAATACTGTACCACAGTTTGCTCATTGTTTGTTCTTTCTGTGAATATTATTTTAAAATCTAAGTTAGTTGATGAGTTTCCTGCACATCTGTGTCATTTTCTCCAGGTAACTCCCTATTTTTCTCCTTCCTGGAGTTACATTTTTTTGTGCTCCTCAGAATTTAATTCTGGAAATTTTCCCACCCTTTCTGGGTTGACTTTCCCTGTAGAATGTTAGTTTACTGAATCTTGCTGTATCATTCTTTTGAACAGATTCCCCTCATTTTATGGATGAGGAATTTTAGGCCTAGAGAGGTTAATTCACTTGTCCAAGGTCACATAATCAATAAGTAGTAATCAGAACATGAATCCTATGCTTCTGATTAAAAATCCTCTATTCTTTTTTAATGAGCCCTTTATTTTCCTATTTCTCCCACACAACTTTCCCCTCTTATTTTCTTCTAGTCTGTGTGATCATCAAGTATCATGTCCATAGTTTTTCAAAATTTACAAGGTCTTTATTCACAACAACCTTTTGAGAGAGATAATTAAGTGGATATATCTCCATTTTGCACATTAGGAAACAGACTTGAAGTAATCACCAGTTTCCAACTAGTTTTTCAAATTCAAGTTCTCAGCTCTACCCATGATGACTCTAAAAATTACCTTATTTATCCTCTATTTTAATGCATCTACTTTTACTAATGAACAAAAGTGGATCATGAAGCAAAATTGATTTATTTATATATTTATGTCCCCAATGACCAGAACAAATGTTTGCATTTGTTACCCACATACTGAACAACAACAAAAACAAATCTTAAATAAAGCAAATAGATAGTTGTTATCCAAGCAGAAGGCTACCTTTGGGATCATTAAGATGTTTTCTACTTCCTGGTTCCCTCATTATTCCCAAGGGAATAATTCAGATGTTATAATCCTGCTCCTCATCTCAGGATGGCTGAATCACATTTCCTGTACTTGTACTCTCCCCATTTTCCCACCTCTGGCCCAACATTTTCCATCTCTTCAGGTTTGGGTGAGTGTCTGTGGATCACTGTGGGGACAGAACCGGATTCATTTCAGAAATATAGCAAGTATAGGGAGTTCTAAAGACCAGGCTATGGGGAAGACTTGTCTCTCCTTTCTTTTTGCTCTAGATTTCAGAGGAAACTTGGAGAGGAGAAAATATGCAGGTTCTCTTCTGTACCATTTTCTAGGATCCATACCATCTTACAGGATCATATACTAGGATATGGAAGGGACCTTAGAAGGCATCAAATCCAACTCCTTCATTTTACAGGAATCTGGGTTTAGAGACATTAAGTGACTTTCCCAAGGACATTGTTGTTCAGTTGTATCAGATTCTTCATGATCTCATTTGGAGTTTTCAGATGAGGAAACTGAGGCAAATAGGGTTAAACAACTTGAGTGACTTGCTCAGGGTCACACAGTTAGTAAGTGTCTGAGGCTGGAGTTGAACTTGGGAAGATGAGTCTTCCTGACTCCAGATTCAGCACTCTTTTCTAGCTGCTCTTCCCAGGATCACATAAACACTAAGTATCTAAGGCAGGATTTGAACCCAAGTCTTTCTGAGACCATTTGCTCTAACCATGACAATCTGGTACCTTTGGTACTAAACATTTCTGTGAGGAGAATATAGGAAGGTAACAACCGACTGTGGATTTAGGAGCTGCTGAATATTAATTATATAATTTAATGTGCCTGTCTCCTACAAACAGAATCAATAAACAGATCAGAAAAATTATAACATCTTATAATATTTCCTACAATTTGTTTCCATACCTGCCTTCCTACAAAAATAATAAACACATCAGAGAACATGAATAAAAAAATGTAATACCTATTTAATTTTGTCCCAAGAAAAAAGAACCATAATCACATGGAGATCCTTCCCAAAAGAGCTCAGAGACCCCTTCATTGTAAGGGTTTTTATTAAGATTTCTTTGCTCACAGGTTATAGAATAACTTCATTAGCATGATACAAATCAAACCAAAGCAAATATTACAAATGTAAATCAATACAAATCAGTTTAACAGCTCAGTTTAAAAAAGATCTATGGTTAGATTATGGGGAGACAGGAAGGATATTATC
This sequence comes from Dromiciops gliroides, assembly GCF_019393635.1. NCBI lineage: Eukaryota > Metazoa > Chordata > Mammalia > Microbiotheria > Microbiotheriidae > Dromiciops > Dromiciops gliroides. Next base: position 583,292,678 of record NC_057863.1, read on the forward strand.
AAGGACAAAGGGGTCTAGATAGTTGATCAGGAGAACAATAAGATCTTTTCACTTTCTTGGGAAAGAAGATAGAGAATGAGCATTTCAGAGGGGTATTTAAATTTGTTTATTCTCTTGGGGAAAGTAAATAGGGATTGTCAGGTTTCCGTTTGCAGTCTTTGAGCAAAGGCCATTTTGGGGCAGCTAGGTGGCGCAGTGGATAGAGCACCGGCCCTGGAGTCAGGAGTACCTGAGTTCAAATCCAGCCTCAGACACTTAACACTTACTAGCTGTGTGACCCTGGGCAAGTCACTTAACCCCAATTGCCTCACTAAAAAAAAAAAAAAAAAAAAGGCCATTTTACTCCTATTAATCCAGTCTCATAAAATCCATTTGGATAATAAGGCAGCTCCATCAAATCCAGGTTATCTATATATTCATTAACAGAGCTGATCCATAATTCTGAGGTACAAAGACCAGAAGACTAAAGTCCATTATTTAAATGCATCTGGTCAATTCTCTCCCTGTCTCCATTTTCTCCCTCATTTTGAGATGTCAGCACCTCTACTCAAAACATTCACTTTTTTTCTGAGTGGTATAGGCAAAGTGTTTGATAGCCTAAGAGGGAACTCCCCCTGGAAAGAAATGGAAGAGTTGAGACAACCAGAAAATAGTTACAACAAATACGGTTTCCAAAGAGGATTCTGCTACAGGAATGAAAAACAAATCAAAAAACTGTGAAAAGTAAATGCTACATCAATATAAAAAGTAGAATTTTGGATTGAATGCACCTGTGATTACCCAATAATGTTTACTTTGGGTGTAAATGCTAGGGGAACTTCTATAGAAAGACCTTTTTTTGTTGGGAGGAAAGGGGCAATGAGGGTTAAGTGATTTGCCCAGGGTCACACAGCTAGTAAGTATCAAGTGTCTGAGGCCAGATGCGAACTCAGGTCCTCCTGACTCCAGGGCCAATGTTCTATCCACTGAGCTACCAATTATTTTTGAAGAAAGGTCTGCTACATGGAGGACATATGTTCTATTTGTTCACAGAAGGGATGAGAATAATGGACATAAATTTAAGACAGATTTAAGTTTGATGTAAAAAATAATATTAATTAGAGATATCTAAAAATGGAATGGGTACCTTCAAGAAGAAAATTCCTAATCATTGGTCATTTTCAAACATAGCTCAAATAATATGCTGAGGTATAGGTTGAAATAGATGATCTGTAGCATCTCTTCCAACACTTGTAGGATTGTGAGAATCCTTAGTGCATGTGAAAATCTGACAGTGTGATGCCTTTGAAAAGAAAATTCTTCATTTGGGCTTTCACCCTGATTAACAAGACAAAAATCAGGACAAAGAGAATTAAGAGGATTTAATTATGAGTACATCAAGGAAACAACACATCTAGGGTTTATCACTGAAGATCAATAAGGGGTACAAGGTGAGAACAGCTTTTATAGGTAATTTAAAATAATCCAGATGGGTCCACCATAGCAAAAGAGGTGGGACCATTGAATCTCAGTTACTTCCCAAGGTAGCAAAAACATGATAATTTTCAGTTAGGGAATACATGGATTTGTCTGGAAAAGGGATGAAGTGTGGAAAGGAAGCATGGAGAATGAGGATACTGAGATCTTGTTGGGTGATTGGGTAGTGTTACTGCTAACTGGGTCTGGAAATATTCCTCTTTCAAAGAATTATTCGCCCACACAATCCAATAAAAATTTAAGCAAAAGGTGTTTTTTTAAAATTATTTGGCACACAGAGGTATGGCCAGTAGAAGTCTAAACTTCAACTCCCAGGGAGGAACAGATTTATGTCATGTTCATCAATCAGTCAGAACAAAGAGGTATGGCTGGGAGAAGAAATCTAAACTTCAATTCTCTGAACAAAGGAGAGGGTGATTGTTTAATAGAAGAGAAAAGGGTGTTTGGGGAAGATACTTAGGACTGAAAAGTTACAACAGTTTGGAAAATGATAATGCTAGATATTTGGGGAGTGGGATACATAACTAGTAAATATGCCACATTCCTAACTTGAGATTATTGTCATTACCTGGTCCTAATCACATAGCAAACATGACTGGCTCCCAACTAAGCTAATGCTATAAATTTCAAAGTGCCCAGCTTTCTGGGTGTCCCTGACATGTCTGCTGAATTATCTGTTTGACTAACTACTACCTGGTTAATTAACTACTTTGCCTTTCCAAGGAAAGAGTAATCTCCAACTAACCCCAGTAAAATGATGCCATAGTCAGTGTCCTCCTCATGGCCAGAGTATCTCTAACTGGGCCCAGGCCTACTAGGCTGATACTACAGTAGGTTTCTTCAGGTAGTTTTATACCCATTATTAACTGTTTCCACAATCCTTTGGGAGAAGCAGGGAAGAAATTATTATTGTTGTTTTGTGGATATGCAAATAAGTTCAGGGACATTTTTTTTTTATTTTCTCAGTGTTGCAGTAGACAAAGCTCAAACTAGAACCTAGATCACCTGATTCCATGGCAAATACTTTGTATATTTTCAGTTCAAGCTGTCTTTTTTCTCAATTACATGCAAAAACAACTTTAACATAATTTTTTTCTCTGTTTAGAATTTTATTTTCCAAATTATATGTAAAAACACATTTTGACAGCAATTTTTTAAAACTTTGTGTTCCAACTTCTCTTCCTCCCTCCCTTCCCACCCCTATTCTCAAGAACTTAAGCAATTCCATTTAAGTTATGCATGAGTAATCATGGAAAACTTCTCCACATTAGCTAGGTTGTGAGAGAAAAGAGATAAAAACAAAACTTCAGATTAAGGAACTGTCAAAAAAATTATGCTTCAAACTGTTTTCAGATACCATCAAGTCTTTCTCTGTAGATGGATTACAATTTTCATAAATCCAGAGTTATATTGGATCATTGCATTGCTGAAAATAACCATGTGCTTCCCAGCAGATCATCTTACACTATTGTTCTTATTTTGTATACAGTACATTTCACTCTGTTTCAGTTCATGTAGGTCTTTCCAGGTTTTTCAGATAGCATCCTGCTCATCATAACTTTTATATAGTACCTTAAACTTGACAAAGAATGTTCTTCACAACAGTCCAGCAAGGTAGGTACCATATGTTTTTCCATTATAATCAATCATCATAACTACTTCCCTGTATCCTATTCCCTTCCAATGATATTTACTCTATTTTCTATCTTCTTTTACCCTATTCCTCCTCAAAAGTGTTTTGCTTCTGACCGGCCCCTCCCCCACTCTGCCCTCCCTTCTTTTACCTTTCCCTCCTTATCCTCTTCCCCTCCTATTTTCCTGTAGGATTAGATAAATTACTCCTGCCAATTGAGTGTGTATAGCATTCTTTCTTTTTTTTAATTGAGTTCTAAGTTCTCTCCCTTTCTCTGTCTTTCTTCCTTCTTTCCGCACTAAGAAGACCAGGAATTTGATATAGGTTATACATTTGCAGTCATGCAAAACATTTCCTATATTAGTCATCTTGTAAGAGAAAAGACAAAAAAAAAAAAACAAGACACAAAGAAAGTTTTAAAAAGTATACTTCAAACTGCATTGACTCCATCAGTTCTTTCTTTAGAGGTGGGTAGTATTTTTTCATCATAAGTTCTTCAGCATTGTCTTAGGTCTTTGTAATTGCTGAAAATACCTTAGCCACTCACAGATGATCATTGTACAATATTGCTCTGACTTTGTACCTTCGCATCCTGGTTCTACTCCAACAGCATTCATCACTCCCAGATGAATGCAACAGTTCCTATAAGCCTTACCAAGTTTTTCTGAAAGCATCCTGCTCATCATTTCTTATAAGACAATAGTATTCCATCATAATCACATACCACAACTGGTTACACCATTCCCAATTGATGGGAATCCCCTCAGTTTTCAATTTTTTGCCACCTCCACCAGCACACATACACACACACACACACACACACAAAATGCTATAAAATATTTTTGAACACATAGGCCATTTTCCTTTTTTTTTTGTTCTTTTTGGGGTATAGACAAAGTAGTGGTATTGTGAGGTCAAAGGGTATGCAGTTCTTTTATCCTTTTGGCCATGACTCCAAATTGTTCCCCAAAATGGTTGGGTCAGTTCACAACTCCAGCAACTGTGTAGTAGTGTCCCAATTTTTCTATATCCCCTCCATCATTTGTCATTTTCCTTTTCTGTCATATTAGCCAATCTGATAGGTGTGCGGTGCTAATTCAGAGTTGTTTTAATACATATATTTATCCAATCTATTATGATTTAGAGCAATTTTTGATATGACTACAGATAGTTTTGATTTCTTATTCAGAAATCTGCCTTTTCATATCCTTTGAACAATTATGGAATGAAAAATGATTTATTTTTTATAAATTTGACTTACTTCTCTCTATATAAGAGAAATAATGACTTTATCAAGAAAATTTGCTATTAATTCCCCCCCCCCAGTTTCTTGCTTTACTTCTAGTCTTCGCCACATTAGTTTTTCTTATGTAAAACCTTTATAGTTACAATAATAATCAAAATTAAATTAACCATTTTACATCCTATAATTATCTCTATGTCTTATGTGGTCATAAATTCTCTTATCCATAGATATGACAGGAAGGTTTTCCATGTTCCCCTAATTATTATTTTACATCACCCTTTATATTTAAATCATATACACATTTGATCTTATCTTGGTATCCACTCAAGATGTAGGTCTCTACCTAATTTTTTGCCAAACTGCTTTCCAGTTTTCCTAGAAATTTTTGTCAAATAGTGAGTTCTTGCCCCCAAAGCTTAAATCTTTGCGTTTATAGTTATCCCTTCCACATTATGAGAGTACAGTGCTCCTATAATCTGGAAAATCTGAGTAAAAATTTTTTGTCCTTCCTTTCATATGAGGGAAGAAGTCTGAATTATTATGCATTTTGAAGATAAAATATGTTAATATTATACAATACTATGAATATATTTTATGGATTTCTGAGATTCTAAACTTTCTGTGTCATCTGTGGCTTCTTCCAAATTCTCCCCAAATTCCCCTTTAATTGTCTTATGTTGACCCGCACTATATTGAAACTGCTATGAGTAAAGTCACAATGTGGAAAGGTTAACTGTATTAGATTAATAGGGTCATTTCCTACTGTGTATTGTGTATCTAATCTATTATCTCTGATTATACAATTCTACTGCTCTACACCTCTCTGTCTCTCTCTGTCTCTCTCTTTGTCAGGGAATGAGTGTTAAGTAACTTGTTCAGGGTCACATAGCTAGTAAGTGTCTAGTGTCTGAGGCTAAATTTGAACTCAGGTTCTCCTGAATCCAGGGCTGGCATTTTATCCACTGTACCACCTAGCTGCCTTTCTACCACCCTCTTTCTAAGCTAGTACTCTATTTCTAAGCTGTCTTAATTATTACCACTTTGTAATATATACTGATATCTGGTACAGCTAGATCACCTTACTTTTTTTTTTCCATTGATTCCCTTGATATTCTTGACCTTTTACTCTTCCAGTTGCATTTTATTATTTGTTCCACTTCTATAAAAGATTTTTGGTAGCTTGATTGATATGGCACTGAATAAATAAATTAATTTAGGTAGAACTGTTTTGTTTTATATTGGCTCAGCCTATGCATGGGCTATATTTTTCCAGCTATTTAGTTATGGCTTTATTTGTTAGAAAAGTGTTTTTGTAATTGTGTTCATATAGCTCCCAAGTTTACTTAGCAGTGAGCTTCTCAAGTATTTTATATTGTCTGCAATCATTTTAAATGGAATTTTTCTTTCTATTTTTTCCAGACTTTGTTGGTAATATATTTAAATGCTAATGATTTATGTGAGGTTATTTTATATGCTCTGATTTTGCTGAAGATGTTAATAATTTCATTTTTTAGCTGATTCTCTAGGATTCTCTAAGAATACCATCATATTGTCTACAAAGAATGATAATTTTGTTTTATCATTGTCTTTTATAATTCCTTCAACTTATTTTCTTCATCTCATTGCCATGGATAGCTATGGATAATAGTGGTGATAATGGGCATCCTTGCTTTGCCTCTCATCTTATTGGTATAACAGATGAAAGATGAAATGGTTGAGGAAAGAAAGATTCAATCTTCTGAGCATTTTGACTTATTAAACAATGTATTTTAGTTGTTCCACAAACTAGGAACAGACCTCTTCTACTTAGGCTTGGATCTTGAATATAAAGGAGAGGGAAATTTGTGTATTAAAAACAGTCAAATAAGGCCAATGAATTAAAAGAAAACAATACAACATTATGTAATATGACTTTTAATTGAATGAAAAATTAAGACCTTTCCAACTTGGGGAAGGAAAAGTGAACAGATGTAATTCTCCCAATTCAGAAAAAGAGGTATCCCATTCCCCCTGGTATCTGTAAATAACAAAAGAAAATGGAAACCATAAGTGATTGGTCAGTGTATTGCTAGTATGCAGAGAAGACATAACTTATTTGAGATGTACAATTGTGAGAAAACTCCTTGCATGAATCTTTGGATCTGAGTTTCTGGTCAGCATAACCTAGATTCTTAGTTGAGGGTCTCTAAGAAGCAGGTAGAGGTGGTTGAGCTTTCAAGCCAAATAATGCAATAACATTTGCTCTCAATTCCCACAGTTTCATAAAGGGTTTTGTTTTTTTTTCCATAGGACAGAAGTTGGATTAGATCTATAATTGAGTCAAAAGGGAGTTGAACTAACTCAAGAATTGAGTCACAAAATGGAATCAGTGTGGTTCACTCAAGTCACACATTTAACCATTTGTTGTCCTTGTCCCCTCAGTTCCCTCACTGTGAAAACTTCTATCTTATCCCCATTACAAGTAATGCTTGCCGATGGTTTTCAATAGACATTATTAATCATTTTAAGGAAAGTTTCATTTATTCCTAAGTTTTCTAGTAAATGAGTCAACGAGCATCCATTAAAAGCCTGTTATATGCCATATATGTATGTCTGTATATGTGTCTGTATATCTATATGTATGTATGTATGTGTATCTATGTATATGTATATGTATCTATTTATATATAGCAGTTATATGTAGTTATATATAATTATATGCTAACTGCTGGAGAGACAAAGATAAAAAAGTCACAGTTTCTGTTCTCAAGGTACTTTAATTGTGGTGGGGGAGACAATATATACATTAAAAAGTATATGCAGGGGGGCAGCTAGGTGGTGCAGTGGATAAAGCACTGGCCCTGGATTCAGAAGGACCTCAGTTCAAATCCTGTCTAAGACACTTGACACTTACTAGCTATGTGACCCTGGTCAAGTCACTTAACCCTCATTGCCTCACCAAAAAAAAAAAAAAAGTATATGCAGGGGTTAGCTAAGTGGTGCAGTGGATAGAGCACCAGCCCTGGATTCAGAAGGACCTGAGTTCAAATCTGGCCTCAGGCACTTGACATTTACTAGCTGTGTGACCCTGGGCAAGTCACTTAACCCCAATTACCTCACTACCCCCCCCCCCCAAAAAAAGTATATGCAAAATACATTCAAATCCTGTACAAGTTAACTTTAAAAGAAGGTACTGGTTGGGGGAAAGTGAACTAAGTAAGCCCCTTTGCTTAATATAGTGTTTGACTTGAGTTTTAAAGGAAATTAGGAAATTCAAAAAAAGAGGGATGAGGACAAAGAGCATCCTAGGCAAATTTGGGAGAGAGCCAAATGCAGAGATCCAGAGAGGAAAAAAAAATCAAAATCATTATTATTTCCCCAAATTCATGATGAATTTTAGGATAAGGTATTGGCCTTCATGGCTTCATTTTTGAAATATTTAAATTACTAGAATGATGCTTTTATTTTGAAATGTTGATGTTTATTTAAGCAATCATTCACAATTAATGCAAATCTTTTCATTGAAGGGAGGCATTTATGACTTCTAAAGAGTCTGGCTTATGTGCAACTTTCCTGGTTTCTGTTAATCCTAGCAAGACATATGAGGTTGAAAACCCGATAAAGCAGCTTTCATGAAACTGGCTCTCTACAAATCATAAGGATATTTAATAGATTTGCCTGACTTGTCACCCAGCCAAGCCTGAACACCTGGGTACCATCTAAATATGTTGGTGGCACCTAGATATCTTGGTGGCACAATAGATAAGAGTTCTAGACCTGGAATCAGAAAGCCTTCAATTTAATTGAAACCCAGTTTTTTTTTGACACTAGGAAAGTCACTTAACCTCAGTTTGTCTCTGTTTCCTCATTTGTAAAATGGGGATCATTAATAGTACTTACCTCCCTGTATTGCTGTGAGAACAAGATAATATTTGTAAAATATTTTGCAAACTCTAAGTCACTATAAACATGTTACTGTTGCTATTTCTTTCAAACTTAGATAAATAACTTTGGGATATGGGTGATCTCAGGCTATTTTAATAGAATAAATTTTATACTACCAAGTGTAGAGAATTATATAACAATTTTAACCACTGTATGACTCTCAGAGGAATATCAAATTACAAGAGAAATTAAAAAGCATGAGAATTTATGAATATCAAAGCATTAATGTTTTTAGAGGATAGAGAGATGGTTCTGGAAATAGACATTTGAAAAGAATGAAGGCATTTGTAATTAAATTTCCATTGAATAACATGAATACATAGAAAAATGAAAAAGTGTATAATAATTATTGCAGATTACATGAGAAAGTTAATTTCTGAATATTTCATGATATCTATATTCTTTGTGGTTAATATATATAGATACAAAGACAGACAGACGATAGATAGATAGATAGATAGATAGATAGATAGATAGATAGATAGATAGATAGATAAATAGAGACAGACAGACACACACACACACAGATTTGGGGGCTAAAACATTCTGCAAAATCAAAAACTTCCAGAGATCTTTAGGGTCAATCATGTTTAGAGGCACTTGGCAGGACTAAATATCCTACACTAATTTATACCAATTGCCAACTAGCAAGGTATCTGTTGCTCTATAAGTAATTCCTGATATATTCTCCCTCTCTAGGATAGTGAGGTAGCTTTTGAGAAAGTGTCCACCTCTGGTTCATCATGCAATATCCTAATAGGACCTTCTTCAGCCCTTCCATCTTCACCCTAATTGGAATCCCAGGCCTGGAGTCAGTACAACATTGGATTGGGATCCCATTCTTCATTTCCTTTATCCTGGCAGTGATTGGCAATAGCCTCCTTATCATCATAATCCATGCTGAACGCAGCCTCCATGAGCCTATGTATATTTTCTTAGCTATACTGGCAGCTACTGACCTGGGGCTCACCATATGCATCACACCTAAAATGCTAGCCATTTTTTGGCTGCAGATGTAAGAGATCCACTTTAACACCTGCTTAGTCCAGATGTACTTTACCCATACTTTCCAGTGTATGGAGTCAGGCATCCTCCTGGCTATGGCATTTGACCGTTATGTAGCCATCTGCAACCCTTTGAGGCACTCAGTTATCCTTACCAAGAAAGTACTCATTAATATCATCCTGGTGGTCACCATCCGAGCTGCCATTATCATCATCATGTGCCCACTTCTCATCAAGTTGAGGCTGAAGCTATTCAAGACCACATTTATCTCCCACTCCTACTGTGAGCACATGGCCATGGTCAGACTGGCAGCTGTAGATACAAAAGCAAATAAAGTATATGGTCTTTTTGTAGCTTTCTCTGTCCTGGGCTTTGATGTAATTTTCATATTTATGTCATATAGCTTCATCTTCCGGGCTGTCTTTAGGTTGCCCCAGAAGGAAGCCCGGCTCAAAGCGGTAAATACCTGCACAGCCCATATTTTTGTTTTTCTTCAGTTCTATATTCTGACCTTTTTCACATCATTTATACATAGGTTTGGTTTTAATGTTGCCCCCTATGTCCACATTCTGCTTTCCAATCTATACTTGCTTGTGCCACCTTTGTTTAACCCCATTGTCTATGGGGTCAAAACCAAACAGATACGTGAAGGGATGATTAAACTATTCCATCCCAAGAGGCCAGCATAAGTCACTTATTCTCTGCTCAGAAACTTGCTTCTAGCTCCAAAGGCAGATTTTCTTGACTTCTTTTCAATTTTTGCTTTCACAGGATTTTAGTTCCAATTGTTTTTTCTCCTACCCTCCCTTTCTACCCTCCTGCCCAAGAGAGAAAGCAGTGTGATATAGGTTATATACATACAATCATGTTAAACATATTTCTATATTAGTCATCTTGTGAAAGAAGAATCAGAGTCTGAGGAAAAAACCTCAGACAAGAAGGAAAAAAAAACAGCCCAAAGGAGAAACAGTATGGTTCAATCTGCATTCACAATTCACAGTTCTTTTTTTCTGGATGTTGAGAACATTTTCTATCATAAGTTCTTTGAAACTGTTTTGGATCATTGCACTGCTGAGAAGAGCCAAGTCTATCCCCATTGTTCATCACACAATGTTGCTGTTACTGTGTACAATATTCTCCTGGTTCTGCTCCTCTCAGTCAGCATCAGGTTATGTAAGTTCTTCCAGGTTTCTCTTAACTTCGCCTGTTCATCATTTCTTCAGCACAATAGTATTCCACTACATCCATATACCGCAACTTGTTTAGCCATTCCCCTATTGATGGGCCTTCTCTTGATTTCCAATTCTTTGCCACCACAAAGAGAGAAGCTGTGGAAAAATTGGAACACTAATGCATTGTTGGTTGAGCTGTGAACTGATCCAACCATTCTGGAGAGCTTCTATAAATATTTTTGTACAAGTTGGTCCTTTTCCTTTTTCTATGGTCTCTTTGGGATACAGACCTAGCAGGCGTACCACTGGGTCAAAAAGTATGAACAGTCCCATATTCCTTTGGGCATAGTTCCAAATTGTTCTCTAGAATGGTTGGATCAGTTCACAGGTCCACCAACAATGCATTAGTGTTCTAATTTTTTCACAGCTTCTCCAACATTTATTAATTTCCTTTTTTGTCATTTTAGCCAATCTGATAGGTGTGAGGTGATACCTCAGAGTTGTTTTAATTTGAATTTTCTAATCAATAGTGATAGAGAGACTTTTTTCATATGGTAATAGATAGCTTTGACTTCTTCATCAGAAAACTTCCTGTTCATATCCTTTGATGATTTCTCAATTGGGGAATGACTTAGATTCTCATCTTTTCATGGATAAATTCTATTAAATGTAATTTTTGCTTTTCTAGGTTTATAAGGAAATGGCCTGGATAACTGATATTCCTAAAGGTATGTTGAACTAATTTTACTTTTGGATGCAACTTTTTTACTATATTGGGGGAAGAGATGACACGGACTGAGAGGGGGAATAAAAATGAGTAGTTCCCCAGAGGAAAATAACATTCCCTGATTGTGGGAGGGATCAAAGGAAGGAAGAGACAATATTTATCAACATTAACTCCTCAGACTAGCAATGGTACTGTGTTGAGTTAATTTTATCATTCAGTTCAAACTACTAGCTTGAACTAGAGATCCTCCCCCTAAGACTTTCCTAACTACACACACACACACACAATATACATATATAGTGTGTGTATGTATATGTATGTATATATAGACATATAAATGCATATATGTAATTTTACTCTTGAAGTATTTACTATTCTATCCCATAAAAATAAACAATTGGGGCAGCTAGATGGCGCAGTAGTTAAAGCACCGGCCCTGGATTCAGGAGTACCTGAGTTCAAATCCGGCCTCAGACACTTGACACTTACTAGCTGTGTGACTCTGGGCAAGTCACTTAACCCCCATTGCCTAAAATAAATAAATAAATAAATAAAAATAAAAATAAACAATTGATGGTCTCACAGTCATTATTATACTATGAAACTTATTATTATCTCTTCAACTTGTTTGTAAGCTCTTTGAGGTTGTTATTCATATATTAAAAATACTACATCCACTGGAGTACTGAGTACATTATAAGGTTTCAAACAATACTTTTAGTATTGTGGTAAAATATGAAAGTTTTTAACAGTCGGTTAGGATAACTGAAAGACGCCAGTTTTTCAAGGACCACCCTTTTGGGGAGGAGATGAACAGTCCGCCTGCTGCGCATGTCAGACTGCCTGCCGGGTACAGTCCGCCTGCTGCGCATGTCAGACTGCCTGCCAGGTACAGTGCGCCTGCTGCGCATGTCAGACTGCCTGCCGGGGTTTTTTTTTGACTTCCGGGGTGGAGAAAAGGAGAGAGGCCTTTTTTGCCTGCTTGGCGGGACTCCTGACGGCGCGGCACGGACTCTCTCTCTCCAAAGGTGGCCTTGTCGGTTGGTGGCCTTGTCGGTTGGTGGCCTTGTCGGTTTGGTGAGTTGTTATAAGGAATATAGACTAAGCTTAGACTTAAGACGATTTGTATTGTGTTTCTACTTTCCTATCCTTCTAACCAACATCACCTTGTGACTATCATAACTATAAATAAAAAGGTCTATCTAGAAAACCAAAACCTGCTTCCATTTACTAGTTTGGGAGATAAATTAAGGGAAAGGTTAAGTAGGGGAGATTTATGATCTAATATCCAATTTTAAATCTCACAGTTTTGGCGACCCCGAAGGGACCTTAAGGACCCTCCCACCCTCCCTAGTTTGGCCATAAGCCGGCCAATTCGGTGGATTTTCCAAATTACCCCCCCCCCACGGACTTTCCCTTTGTCTAATCTCCCTTAAAGACTTTAAGCCTCTAAGAGTCTTGCTTTAAACAGAAAAGCCAGCCCAGTTTAAAGGGCAAGATGCTCGAATATTCTACTATCCCTTTGATTTTTCTCATCGGAATGTATTGGGACAGCATAACATCCCGACTTAGAGGAATAGTTTACTCAATGGTCCTTCATAACATTATTGGTTTTTTCCTCATTCAGGCAGCAAAAAGTTTTTTGTATAATAGTATACGTGAGAATCTTTGGGAAAATACGTTTAATATAAGTAGAAATTTTATGCCTGCAATTGAAATACCTTTTAATACCACATCCATAGTTCATACGACTAAGGATTTTATTTTTTTTTGGTTTTTTTTTGTTTTTGTTATTATCATTGTTTTTGTTATTATCATTGTTATGATATGGGGGAAATTCTCACATATGGAGAGAGACCTCGAAATGAAATTCTCACATATGGAGAGAGACCTCAAAATGGCTGTTTCTACTAGAGATGATCCAAGTTCAGAATCAGATCAGCAGAAACTACTCCCTCTGCAGGAAGCTATAGAACATAGTAAGAAGGGAGTGCCAATTCAAGTCAGAAAATATAGCCCCTTTAGACCAAGTGACTTGAGCGCATGGAAATCAATCATCCCTAGTTTTGAGAAAAATCCTAACACTGTAATTTCACAGTTAAGGACTATATTTAATGCATATCAACCCAGTTGGGCTGATGTTACTTGCCTTTTGGAAACTTTACTGTCCCCAACTGAGATTACAGATGTTATCTCAGCAGGAAATGCCCTTGTTGCGAAAGGTAAGGCCGATGTGGAATGGCCTCTAAAGGATCCAGAGTGGAATTATAATGATGATAGGGATTTCCAAAGATTAAAAGATGCTAGAGAAACACTTCTGAAGGGAATGGAATCTTGCTCTAGAAAACCAGAAAACTGGCAGAAATTTTTAAGCCTACCTCAGGAGGCTAATGAAAGACCAAACAGATTTTATGATAGACTTTGTGAGGCCGCTAGACAGTACACCAGATTGGATCCAGTAGATTTAAGAGATTCCTGTATCATTCTCAACACATTTGTTTATAATTCACTGCCAGAAATACGCAGATACTTTCTGAAACAATGTCCAGACTGGAGAAATCTCTCAGTAGATAGAATTAAGGAACTTGCAAATTATGTCTTTGACTCACGTGAGGAAGATCCAGATCACCCTAAACAGAGCATTCTGGCACCAGCGATTACTAGTCAGCCATGTGGATACCGGAGCAAGGACACTAAGGTGTGTTGTTACTGTCGTAAGGAGGGGCATGAATTGAGAGAATGTAGGACTTGGAGAAGAAATTCTAATTCTAATTACAGGCGAAATCAAAATAGAAATAGATCTTTTTGGAGGAATACAGAAAGGCAGTACCAGAATAATGGTAACCAAGACCCCCCTCAGAAGAGGACACAGGAATGATGGTGTCTTGGGGAGGAATGGAACATAGATAATGAAAGCCATATATTCCCAGATCCGGATTTTTTGAATGCACTTGTGCCAGTCCATTCACCTCCCCAGAGTAATGAACCACATGTCACCTTAAAAGTGGGGGAGACTTATTATGATTGTCTGCTAGACACAGGAGCCTCTAAATCAGTATTAGTAAGCAAACCAGATGCTGGGTGTAGACCTGTAGGATATTTGAATGTAGTGGGAGTCTCAGGAAAGAGCCAGAGAGTGGCAAAATTGAATCCTCGCATGGTATCTATGGGGCCCTTAACAGTAGAACATTCATTTTTACTCATGCCTGATGCCCCTGTAAATTTATTAGGTCGTGATCTCCTTTGCAAGCTTAGAGCAACCATATCTTGTGCTCCAGATGGGGCTGTCTCCTTACAATTGCCAGAGGATACTGTTCATTTATTACCAATTTTACTTACAGAAGCTCAAGGAACAGCAGGGGAGGTATCCAAAATCCCCTCTGACATTCCTGAGTCTTTATGGGCCTCATCCCCTAATGAGGTGGGGCTCCTTAAGTCTGCCATGCCTGTTACCTTTAAAGTTAAGGGGGGACCACCCCCCTCCATTCCACAGTATCCATTGTCTAGGGAAGCAATAGAAGGGATCACCCCTATAATTGAGGCTTTGAAAAGCCAGGGTATTATTATTCCATGTCATCACTCTCCATGCAATACTCCCATTTTGCCAGTTAAAAAACCCAAGCCTGGGCCAGATGGTAAACCTGTTTATCGCTTTGTGCAAGATCTTAGAGCGATTAATAATTATGTTATTCCTAGACATTCTATAGTCGCAAATCCGGCTATGATAATTTCCTCAATTCCCTATGAATCTACATGTTTCACAGTGGTAGACCTTTGCTCTGCCTTTTTCTCCATACCAGTACATGAGGACTTCCAATATTTATTTGCTTTTACCTGGAAAAATAGACAGTGGACCTGGACTAGACTCCCACAGGGATTTGTAGACAGTCCCACATTATTTTCCCAAATTTTACAGCAGGATCTGGCCTCTATTACCTTTAAAGCCTCCACACTAGTACAATATGTTGATGACTTACTTTTGGCCTCTCCTAATGCTGAAATTTGTCAGGAAGATAGCCGTCACTTACTGCTGGAGCTGCACAAGAGAGGACACAAGGTTTCTAAGACAAAGGTACAATGGTGTTTGCCCCAGGTAGAATATTTAGGATTTATTTTGGCTGCTGGAACTCGCTCTGTCTCTTCTAAGCGAGTCCAGGCCATTCAACAACTCTCTGCCCCCACTACTAAGAGGCAGTTGAGAGCCATTCTGGGAGCAGCTGGGTACTGTAGACAATGGATACCCTCTTTTGGTGAAATTACTAAACCCCTCATAGCTCTTACAAAAAGTTCTGTTCCAGACATTTTACAGTTGGATCCCCAGCATCTCTCAGCCATAAAAGAATTAAAACGGGCCTTGTTATCAGCACCTGCCCTAGGACTGCCAGATTATAGTAAGCCTTTCACTCTCTTTGTGCATGAACAAAGGGGGGTGGCTTCTGGAGTCCTGACTCAGTCACTGGGGCCTAACCAGCGTCCTATAGCCTACTATTCAATTCAGCTGGACCCTGTAGCGGCTGGAGTGCCACCTTGCCTTAGAGCAGTGGCGGCCACAGCGCTTTTGGTAGAAAAAGCCTCTGATTTGGTCCTAGGTAACCCTCTAACTGTGCAATGCCCTCACGAAGTGGAGGCTCTCTTACTACGTCACAGGACACAAGCCTTTTCAGATCAAAGGCTGGCTAAGTATGAAATAACCCTGTTAGGTAATGAGAATATCACTTTAAAACGCTGCACAGTTCTTAATCCAGCAACACTACTCCCTAATTTACCATTCTCGGGGGAACCGTTGCATGACTGTGCTTCTTTAGTTGATATGGCTGAAAAACCCCGTGATGATCTTTTTGATACACCTTTAGAAAATCCTGATCTTGTCCTCTATACAGATGGTTCCTCATTTATGAGAGAGGGAACCCGTTTTACTGGAGCTGCTGTAGTTTCTGATTATGACACCCTCTGGGCAGCTTCTCTGCCTTCCCATTTTAGTGCACAGGCTGCTGAACTTGTGGCTCTTACACAGGCCTGTAATATAGCTAAAGATAAGAGTGCCACCATTTTTACTGACTCGAAATATGGCTTTGGCATATGCCACTTTATTGGTATGATTTGGCGTCAACGAGGCTTTCTAACATCCTCGGGCAAGGCTATTGCCAATGGGGACCTTATCAAGGACCTCTTAGATGCCCTAAAACTGCCTTCTTCCCTAGCCGTTGTACATTGCCCTGCCCACACAGGGAATAGTGACCCTGTTTCAAAGGGAAATGCACGAGCCGATTCTGCAGCCAAGCTTGCTGCATTAGAAGCTCCTGAACATGTATTTAACCTTTCACCTTCTGAGGATATTCCTTCCAACCTAACCTATGACGATTCTGAAGTAGAAAAGTGGAAAAAGAAATTTAAGGCGAAACAGATCAATGGCATCTGGGTGTCTCCGGAAGGTAAGCCATTTCTTCCCCGGAAATTCTACCACCAGGTATGCCTCTCTGTTCACAGAAAAGGCCATTTTGGTACACAAGGCATTGTAGACTCTATTAAGAGAACCTGGATAGCACCAGGTGTGACTAATACAGCATCTCGAATCTGCTCGGGCTGCTCCACATGTCAGTCTTATAATCAGTATGCTTTTAAGGCCAAAGCTTATGGAGGGCGTCCTCTAGCATATACACCTTTTGAGCACTTACAAATTGATTATATTACTATGCCAAAAGCAGGACATTATAAATTTTGCCTTGTTATAGTTGATCAGCTCACTCGGTGGGTGGAGGCCTTTCCCAGCCCCCGAGCCACAGCTGCCTTTGTTGCCAAAATTCTTCTTAAAGAGATAGTACCTCGTTTTGGCCCACCAGCCCGCATCGATTCTGACAAAGGCACACATTTCACTGATTCGATTTTATCCCAAATCTACTCTTTCTTGGGAGTGACTCCAAAATTCCACACGCCCTACCATCCACAAAGTTCAGGCCAAGTCGAACGTATGAATAAAGAGCTTAAGAGTATGATTGGCAAATTATGTACTGAAACCCATTTGAAATGGCCTGATGTTCTACCATTGGCATTATTCTATCTACGAAGTAGACCAAGAGGAGAACTTCATATATCTCCTTATGAAATGCTTTTTGGTCACCCTCCTATCCAAGCTAAAACTTTTTCCCCAGTTTATACATCACTGGTGGGAGGTGATACTTCTGTTGCTTCCTATATACAGGAATTACAGACCAGGCTACGTGAACTCCATGAGGCAGGAGCTGTGGTCCAGGCAGGACCATTAGACTTTTCATTGCATAACTTCAACCCAGGAGATAAAATATATGTAAAGAATTTTCAGAGAACCAGTGGAACTCAACCTGCCTGGGAAGGACCTTTTCAGGTATTATTGACAACTCCTACCGCCATTAAAATTGGTGAAAAAGACTCATGGATTCATTGCTCTCATATAAAGCCTGCACCATTCATAGGTGAAGAGATTTCAGATAGACCTGAGGTAGACGCTAAAGAGGTAAAAACCCTAACGATAGCAACTGTTAAAGAGCAAAGAAAGTTCAGAGGAAACAGGAAGTTCCCATTTAAGAATCCCACTGATCAGTTAAATGCTTTGGGACTCAGTCTTCGTAAAGTATCAGGAGACGGAAATTGCCTTTTTAGGGCTTTAGCAGACCAGCTAGAAGGTCACTGTAGAAATCATCTCAGACACAGACAAGAAGCTGCTTCTTATATGATTAACCATAGACAAGAGTTTGAGTCTTTTATAGTAAATGACTCCCCTTTTGAAGAATATGTTGATGAATTAAAGAAATTTGGAAAGTGGGGAGGAAATGATACAATTGTAGCATTTGCTAAGCAGCATCAGCTGAATGTTGTGGTTCATCAATTAAATCAGCCTTTATTGAAAATCAGTGGCACAGACAAAACTGATGCTACAGAACTCCACATTTTCTACCATAAAGAACATTATGACAGCATTAGAAAGATCAATGACAATTCAGAAACCCCTGCCACTTTGGCATGCAGAGAATTGGGGAACCAGTTAAAACAATGTGGCATACCCCAAACTCTAGCAGCTTAAATACCTTATAATTTAACAAGCATTTCCTTCTACAGGCAAAAGCACTGAAGTACATGGCCTAGTTTTCTGGCCTACCTCAACTATTTTTTTTTTTTATTAATTTTTGGGTTTTTTTGTTTTTGTTTTGACTTTTGAAAGGCACTGAAAAGACCTGGAATTGACTGCACCTTTAAGTTCTTTAAGAGCACAAAAGGGTGCTTAGCGAATCTTTTGCTTTTTATTTTTTATTTTTGGTTTTGCTTTGGTTTTTTTTTTACTTTTGTTTCTTTTGCTTTTCTTTAAAACTAAATTTTGTAAACTAAGTGATTATTCAAAGACATTTTAAGTATATGCTGTGGGTGAGGCTATCGGGCCTCAGAAGCTACCAGAATTCTTCTTTTTTTTTATTTACTCTTTCTTTTTGAGAGAACCATGAGTTCTAATGAGTTTTGTTTTATTTATTTATTTTTCTCCTTTCTCTTGTATGTTGTTCTGTTTAACTAAAAAGTACCAGAAATTGCTTGATACCTCACTGAAAACATTGAATATTGAATCTTGCTAATTGAAGTCTTATTTCTTTTTGATGAATTAATCACCACTTTAAGTATCTGCTACTGTTATACCAGAGAATTCATGTATAAGATGATGTGGTCTACTTGCTAAAAGAAGATTATGTAATAATGTCTAAAAGAAGATTATGTAACAATGTCTAATATAATCAGCTATTTACATTCGTTTATTATTTATATGTCATTATACTCTGGGTATGGTTTGGAATTATTGTATATATCACTAATATATTCTCAGTTATGCAGCATAGCACACATTTTTACCATCATATTGTCTTTGGTGAAATTAATGAGATTTCAGAAATATGGAAACTTATCATTTCAGAGACTAACTTGCTGTGAACTCTGACGCAGGCCCTGGAGAGAATATATGTGCAACAAAAGGAGAGACAGGTATACGTAAGTCCATGGTTTGCTTATGATGGTGACTATGTAGAGCACAATTACTAGGCACAGTCCAGTATTCATCCTCTCTCCCTCCTAATTTAACCTAATTTAACTGAACTTATTTATCTTTTTATCTCACTCAGTTGAATTCACCTGTGGCCTAGCACAATCACTGGCTGTCTCAGAACCATGAGATATGGTATGATAACCTTTCCATAACATTTTCAGGTGTCATGAACACATACTAAATTTGGCTTTGATCCAGACACATGGTGGTAAAAAGTGTTACACATTGCATAACTACCTCAACCCTCTATTACAAGTCTAACCATATAAAGGAGGGAATGTAATGGAATTTATTAATTTGATCATTGACAATGCTATGCTAAGGTTTTAAAAATACAGCAATTCAAACAGTTAAAGAAGATAATCCAGCTTTCCAGACCAGAGTCCAGAA
Source organism: Dromiciops gliroides (assembly GCF_019393635.1). Classification (NCBI taxonomy): domain Eukaryota; kingdom Metazoa; phylum Chordata; class Mammalia; order Microbiotheria; family Microbiotheriidae; genus Dromiciops; species Dromiciops gliroides. The sequence continues at coordinate 583,312,310 of NC_057863.1, forward strand.
TCCAGTTTTCCAGACCAGAATCCAGTTTCCTCCTGATGACATCTTACCACTTCAAGAAGACAAGAGAACTCAGAGACTTTATATGAACTGTTTTGCTTTATTAGCTTTTACTATCTCCTTTCTGTTATATACTATCTGTAACATGTACTCTCTGCAGAGGCTCTCCCTTTGCAAGACTAATGTCAAAGCGTCGGTTCATGAGGAAAAAAAAAAATCGCCCCTCTGGACAAAACTTTCCTCTCTTCCTTTTCTGTATTGTTGTTCGCATATTATTAGTCAGCAAAGGTTATTATATTCTTTTTACTGTTCCATCAAGGAAACATTCCGTTTCTTGAGGAAGCAAAGGGGGGAAATGTGGTAAAATATGAAAGTTTTTAACAGTCGGTTAGGATAACTGAAAGACGCCAGTTTTTCAAGGACCACCCTTTTGGGGAGGAGATGAACAGTCCGCCTGCTGCGCATGTCAGACTGCCTGCCGGGTACAGTCCGCCTGCTGCGCATGTCAGACTGCCTGCCAGGTACAGTGCGCCTGCTGCGCATGTCAGACTGCCTGCCGGGGTTTTTTTTTGACTTCCGGGGTGGAGAAAAGGAGAGAGGCCTTTTTTGCCTGCTTGGCGGGACTCCTGACGGCGCGGCACGGACTCTCTCTCTCCAAAGGTGGCCTTGTCGGTTGGTGGCCTTGTCGGTTGGTGGCCTTGTCGGTTTGGTGAGTTGTTATAAGGAATATAGACTAAGCTTAGACTTAAGACGATTTGTATTGTGTTTCTACTTTCCTATCCTTCTAACCAACATCACCTTGTGACTATCATAACTATAAATAAAAAGGTCTATCTAGAAAACCAAAACCTGCTTCCATTTACTAGTTTGGGAGATAAATTAAGGGAAAGGTTAAGTAGGGGAGATTTATGATCTAATATCCAATTTTAAATCTCACAGTATGAAATTCCACTTTGGTAATATACTGATTTTCTACATCTGCTTTAGGCTCATTCTTTCTGAACTTGCCCTTTGCCATCTTCTTTAATTCCTCAATTTCCATGAATTTACAAATGATTCTATAATTAATCATTTCAATAAGAAATTTTGTCCTTTACAATCCCTTGCTATCTTATCACTCTGTTATCCCAACCTACTAATCTATAATTCTAGTACACTCCCACCATAAAGCTGTTCTGGTATTACTCCTGGGCTGCTAAGCACTGCAGAATGAAGCAATACAATTATGCAGAAACAGTTCACCCTAAATTATATGGCCTCATGGGGGTTCTCAGTACTGTTCCACAACCTTTTTATTTATCCTTGGTTGATTCTCCATCACATTGTACTCAAAAGTTTTCCCTAACTTTTTCGCTCCTTGATCTGCTCTCTTTTGTTCCTCTGAATTCCTTGGTCCATTGATCATAATCATTCTCATTCCTTTTCATTCCCATCTCCCTCCTTTCTTTCTCTTTCCCTCTTCCTTGCATATAAATGTGTCTATTTCCCCATACTAAAACAATAAAAAAACTAATAATTTGTGCTGATTATCACTCCCTCAAACTATCACCCTCTTTCCCCACCTTTGACACTAAAGTGAAAAGGAAAGTCTATATTTGTACCTTCAAGTTACTCATCATTCATTTATTCCTCAAATCCACGCGATATTGCTTCTGTTTCAACTAGTCTCTTGAGAGTACTTTCTCAAATGTCACTCTTAAGCTTCACATACCCTAATTCAATGGTTCTTTCTTGGCTCTCATTCTTCTGGACCTCTCTGAAAGAAATTTACACTATTGAATGAATACTGCCTCCTTCTTAATATTTTTGTCTCACTAGTCTCCCATGATACTCTTTTATCCTTGTTCTCTTCCTATAAATGTATTGGTTCTTCTATGTTTCCTTAACTGATTCTTTTATTTTATCTGTTACTCTAATTGTTTTCACATGTTAATGCCCCATCTTTGCCCTTCTGTCCCTGTATCTTCCATAGTTTACACAATATGATTTACTAGAAAGGATCCTGATCCATGAGTCACAAGACATGGGTTCAAATTCCACCACAAATGCTTATTTCTTTCTTGTGTTAGCCTGGGTATCACTTAAATGATCTGTACCACTGTTCCCTTATTTCTAAAATAAGGTCATTTGTGTGATGGCCCTCAATTTGTCTTCTATATTCTAATCTATAAGTATATGATCACATCTATTATTATAGCTTCAATTATCACCCCATTCAAACTACTCCCAACATCTTTTTTCTACCTCTTCCCTAAAGTCCAATGCTACATTTCTTATTGCCTGTTGGATATATACACTAGAATACTTGGCTAAAAGTGAAAACATTACATATTCTAATTTGAACAAATCATTCCCTTCCTAAGTCACTTGCTGCTTTTTAGAGGCCCATAGTAAAGGAAGATTTGAGTTCAAATCTAGTTTCAGATGCCTTCTAGGTTTATGACCCTAGACAAATCACTTAAGCACTTTTTTATCCCAATTTTCTAATTAATAAAATAGATATAATAATGACCCCTACATCCCATAGTTGTTCTGAGAATAAAATGAGATATTTATGAAGCATTTTATAAACTTTAAATAATTATATAAATGCATCATTATTCTTTTGGCTTCCTTGTAATTGCTGATGACACTAACATCCTGTCGGTTTCTCATGCTCAAAACTTCAGCATTATCAGTTCCTCATCTACCACAATCTAATGGTTTCAAAGTTTTATTGATTCTTGCTCTACAAAATTTCTTTATTGATTCTGTTTTTCATTCCTTACTGAAACAAAAAAGATTTACAGGCCTATAAATTCCATGATTCTGACACCCTTCACTGTATTAAAAGGCCAGTTTTAAAGGAAAAAAAAAATCCAGGCAAAGTTGGAAATCATCCATTTCTTTATATTGGCAGGGATCCCTAAGTTTGTAGTCTAAAGCCACAGCTAATCTGGAATCCTTGCTACAACATCAATGATAACTGAGCATATACCCTCTGCTGGAAAACTAGCAATGACAATAAAGTCACTGTATTCTAATGTAATCCATTCAAGTACTAGATAGCTCTCACTGTTACAGTTTTTGTTTTTTTTGTTTGTTTGTTTGTTTGTTTTTTTTGTATTTAACTTGCTTTGTCCTCCTAATTTACTTCAGTTCTTACCTCTAAGATCAGGCAAACAAATTAAATAATTTTTCTACATGATGGTCATTCAATAGTTATCATTTCCCTCATCTGACTTGGGTTGTCCCATCTACATATCACAAATTCCTTTCAGCTACTATGTGGATACATCATAAGTAGTTGGAAAAATGCTGAGTCAAATTGAATTATTGTTGGATTAAATCCAATTCAAATTGATGTATGTTATATTTAGTTTGCATTTTGTGTATATACACAAAAAATTGCTGTCTCTTTTAATAGAATGTAAACTACATGAGGGAAAGAATTGTTTCCTATTGTCTTTATATGTCCAGCACCTAGCACAGTGCCTACCACATACTAATAAATACTTATTGATTGATTGAATAGTTTTTTGGATTTTTTTCAACCAGTATCTTCTCATATTCACTTTGTATATATGTCATTCATTATTCCCCTATAACACAAAGATATTCTGGAAGCCAGAGGACTTGTTTTTTCCTTCATTACATACATCTAGTATATCATAGGTAGCCCTATTAACAGTGCCTACATTCTGTAGTGACAAATTAATATAAAGACAAATTTTCTTTAAGATAAATTTATTTCATCACTCCTGTTTTAGCCTCCCTACTCTAGCCCTTATGACAGCAGTATCATCTATTGATAGTATCACTGCAGAATCTAGAACCTAGATTTCCTGAGTAAAATTCCAATATTCTTTGCCAGTTTCCTGACATTTGACATTTCTTAGTGATTACTGAGTGTATATATGTTGCTTTTTTTTGATAAAGTTTAGTTCCCTATATACTATTCCAATATAAATCTTTGAATTAAAGTATGGTGGTTGTTCTTCCTTCCATGGCCCTCTGAATTAAGCGCTTAGAAGAAATCAGTTGGAAAGAAGATCTCAGAGTAAAATAGTCACATACTAAGAGTGTATTCTGCAAGTTGACAGAGTTCCTGTACGAAAAGCTTGGCAAGAACAGAACTGGGTTTATGCCTGCTTATATCAACTGTGTGTTTCAAGTAAATACTTTGGAAAAGGGAGTGTTCTACTGATCCAGAATTATGGATAGCAATTTGGAACTATGCCCAAAGGGCTATAGGGCTGTGAATACCCTTTGAACCAGTAATACCACTACTAGGTCTGCATTCCAAAGAGATCATAAAAAATGCAAAGGACCCACATGTGCAAAAAATATTTATAGATGATGTCTTGGTGGTGCAAAGAACTGGAGATTGAGAAGATGCCCATCAACTGGGAAATGGTTGAACAAGTTTTGGTATATCGATGTAATGGGATATTATTGTGATATAAGAAATGATGAGCAGGCAGAGACTTTAGTGGACTGATGCTGAGTGAAGTGAGCAGAATGAGGAAAACATTGTACACAATAACAGCAACATTATGCAATGATCAGCTATGATAGACAGTTCTTTTCAGCAAAACAATGAACATGGGGCAGCTAGGTGGCACAGTGGATAGAGCCCTGGCCCTGAATTCAGGAGGACCTGAGTTCAAATCCGGCCTCAGACACTTAACCCTTACTAGCTGTGTGACCCCGGGCAAGTCACTTAACCCCAATTACCTCACAAAAACAAAAACAAAAACAAAAACCAATGATCCAAGGCAAGTCCAAAGAAATCATGATGAAAAATGCTCTCCACAGCCAGAAAAAAAGAACTGTGGAATATGAATACAGATTGAACCATTCTATTTCTCCTTTTTTGTTGTTTTTTGAGGTTTTCCCCTTTGTTCTGATTCTTCTTTCAAAATATGACTAATGCAGAAATATGTTTAATGTGATTGTAAATATATAACCTATATCAGACTGCTTTCCATCTTGGGGGAGGGGAGAGAGGGAAAGGAGGGAAGGAAAAAAATTTGGAACTCAAAATCTTATAAAAACAAATATTTAAAACTAACTTTAAATGTAACTAGAAAGAAAAAATGATACTAAAATTGAAAAAAAGAAAATTACACAACAATCTCTCTCCTGATTTTATGTAGTTCCTTAATTAATTTCTCTGAAATGAACTCTGAGGTTTTTTACAGGCCTATAAATTCCATGATTCTGACACCCTTCACTGTATTAAAAGGCCAGGGTCAAAATCCTTAGAATCATAGTTTGTCAATAGTTCAAAGCCTTTTTAAGGATAACAACTTATGGATTCTTATTTTTATCCATTGAGTCTTGATACTTTATATGATGGAGTTCATAAGAGGTGGGAAGAGGATGTAGATATTGTCCATAAGTACATATACCATGAGAGAGATGTGCTTCCCAAGTCAGTGCATGATTGTTAGAACAATGATGGGGATGTAAAAGACCAGCACAGCACAAAAGTGGGACACACAAGTCTTATAGGATTTGAGCCAAATTTCTCAGTATGCAATGGCCAAAACTGTCCATGAGATCATTACTTAGAAGATCAGAATGAGCACAGAGTTGATCTAAATAATGCAGATCACTAGTGCCAGCACATACAAAGTGTTAAAATGGATATCAGAGCAGCCTAGTCAGAGCATGTCCTGGTTCATACAGAAGGAGTGAGAGAAAATGGGGATGGCAGTAATGAAAGAACAACAAGTAGTTAATGGAAGAAGTGATAAATAGGAAACTCTTTCCCAATATGACCACCCAAATTTTGATGATCATAAAATCGGTCAAAATGATTGTATACCTCAGTGGGTTGGAGATTTTAATGAAGTAATCAAAAGACATGTTGAGGAGTACAGAATACTGATAGACCATGAATGAAGAAGGTATGGGTGACACAGACATCTAGGCATATCTCTTGGCTAAGCCCCCAGAGTATCTCTAAAATTGTGTGTATGGTAGATGCACAGATCAGCGAGGACCAGCATGGCTAGGAAGTAGAACATGAGTTCATACAGGTGTTCTTCTGTTTGGATCACATGGAGAACCATCCAATTCCCCAGAAGCACCATGGTCTACACTGAGTAGAACAGAATGGCAATTCAGGCATAGGATTGTTCTAGGACAAGGAATCCCTTGAGGAGGAAGGTAGAGGAAGTGAAATTGGAATTTGAGTAAATGGACATAAGTGATTAGAGGGTCTGAGATTATGTCTATAGGGGAAACTCTCAAATAACATTTTAGGGAAATTAAACAGAAAGTCTATGTGAATGTTACTGACCCATTTTATGAATTCTGCTATTTCATAGGATAGGATTTACTTAGAAGCAGAGACTATATTACTTGCTTTATGGGTCTTCAAAATCTGCAATATTGAGACTTTCTTGACTACAAGAAAATCAGCATCCTAATTCGCAATTAGAATAATCTCCCATAGTACAGATTTATGATTATCCAAAACATTACAACAATAACCAAACTTCCATAGGAAGGATTAACAGTGAGATGTGAGCAAGCTGAAGATAGCTCAGCAAATGCAACATTCAGGAACATGGAGGATCCTAAATTAAATGAATTGGAAGGGTCCAATTTGATGTCATTCTTGGATTTGGGGTGATCCAGTCTTCAAAGGAGTCATTTGTCAGCTGTTTATATTTTAGTATAAACTGTCTATCTAAGCACAACTTTCTTGTCTATTTTCAACATATTTTTTTTTTACCAAGAAGCAATTGTTATTAAGGAAAAACCAAGGATGGTTCACCCTAGTGCTAATGATGAGAATCAACCCTGTATGCTACTTAACTTTCTCTGTCTTGGCAGAGGTGGAGATATATGAAGGAATAACTGCAACCCGTTTCACTGTGACCATCCATAATTTTCACTAGATTGCATTTCTTCTGAGAGTACCTGGTCTAATAGTACCTGGAGATCCATGTGGTCATTCCCTGAAGCACAAGAAGCTTTTAACTTCTGATAGAGTATACCTCTCCTTTCTATGGAAAGAGCTGCATACTTATTATTTGCCCCTAGATGTTAAGTGAACTTTTTTTAATGGGGCAATGAGTGTTAAGTGATTTGCCCAGGGCCACACAGCTAGTAAGTGTCAAGTGTGTGAGGCTGCTTTTGAACTCAGGTCCTCCTGAATCCAGGGCCAGTGCTTTATCCACTGCACCATCTGGCTGCACCCTCAGTGAACATTTTTTAATCCTTTTCTTACTCCTTAGTTCCACTTTGACTTGCTTTTCACATTTCTGACAAAGGTCATCTTCAGATCATTTTCCTCCCCCTCCCCTGCTTTTAAATGCTTCTATTATTCAGAGGCTTCAGAGGTCTCTTTCTCTGGCATGGCCAGGGGCTGGATCTGTGTCAATGTATCAGGGTCTGGGCTCCACTCCCACCCTGGTACAGTAGACCTTTCCTGCCGACCTTCTAAGTCATCTTTGGCTGGAAAACTATCTCACCACATCGCTTTGTGGGTTTTGCTGCTCCAGGAATTGTCTTATGGCATTATTTGGATGTTTTTGGTATAATCATGTGGGGAGCTCTGAAAGGTTACTGCCTTTCTTCCAGCATCTTGGATCCACCCCACTCAACTGACTTTTGCCAAATGTTCAATACAAACAAAAGCTGACCATAACTATTTTTTGAAAGAGGGGTAAAGGAGGGGTTAAATGTATCCTTTCTTTTTTTCTCTTTCAATTTCTTCTTCTCAAACACTATTCTCTTGGGCAGAAGGGGATATAGAACAATGCTATAAGGAGAGCAGAGTCCTAAGCCTATTTGAATCTGAAGCAAAAAAAGCCAGCAAAGAAGAATAAATGCACGCATAGGATGCAGAGTTAGTTGATACTTTCTTAATTGACAGACAGATACAATAGCCTTTTCTCAGTCTTTATCATCCTTGACTTCTTCAACATTAGACACTGTTAACCACTCCCTCTTTCTTGACATTCTTTCCTCAGTTTTCCTCACATTGTTATCCTGTTTCTCCTCCTACTTGTATGATCAAAACCTTTCTGTCTCCTTTATTGAAACGTTTCATTTTTCTACTCCTTGGTATCCACAGTGCTGTGTTCTTTTTCTAAGCTTCCTCTTTTTCTAAGCTCTTTTCTTTTTTTCTTTTTTTTTCTAAGGTCTTTTCTTTAGTGAATTCATCTCTTATAATGCCGTTTGCATTACTATAGAGTTGATTCCCAAATCTGTATTTTCATTCCTATAATCATTGTTCATTTCATAAATATATACACACAGGCAAATTTATATACACAGAGACATATATGTATGCATGCATATACACATGTTTTAAGTTATACATTGTTTATCCTATGTACTCCATTTCTGAACAATAACATTATTTGATTTTATATTGAAGTCTCAATAAAAATCAAGTTCTAAAATGCCATTTTCTTAACCAGGTATTTAATTCACAAATCTTCCCTTCTTGTTATAGGTATGTATATGTTTATGAATGTTTATGTGTATGTGATTATGTGTATATGTATACACATGTGTGGTTCACAATATGGTACATGCATATGGTGCATGTATATTGCATGCATATTGTATGCCTATGACATGTCTATGTGCATGCACGTGTATAGGTATGTGTGTGTGCATTTATGCATGCAGATGTGTTTATATGTGTATAGGTGTGTACATACAAATTCATGTATATGCATGTGCATGCAGATGTCTATGAGTGTATATGTCTGTATACATATAGATATGTATGGGCATAAATGTATGCATGCACATGCAGATGTATATTAGTACATGTATGTACATTTGCACACAATCTACATAATGCATATATACATATATAAATATATGTATACATATGCATGTATACATACACACATGCATTTACATATCTCTAGAATATTGAGGATCTCATCAAAAGTGATGGAAACATAATTTTACTTCTTCAAAAATTTAACATATACATGTGTATATATATGGATGGATGTATATGCCAGATATCATAGGAAATAGTAGATAATCCTAGTTCAAGAACATCAATGGAAAGGAATATTGATTCCCATGAGAAAATGTGCCAGTACTAATACCAAGATATACATATACATACATGCATATATTTGGTTCTTCTTTCCCATTCTTGGGTTCTTTGATGCTTGTATACTGGGATTAGAAGCAAACCCAAGAAAACAAACAAATATCACCATACCCCTCTAATCTCAATAGAAAAATCACAAATCAATGTCAAATGTTTATGAATAGGACTCTAGTTCATCAAGAAAAGGCAATTAATGGAAATTGAATGGGTGCCTATCCATTGGGGAATGGCTGAACAAGTTGTGGTATATAAATGTAATGGAATATTATTGTGCTATAAGAAATGATGAGCAGGTAGATTTCAGAAAAATCTGGATAGACTTAAGTGGACTGGTGCTGAATGAAGCGAGCAGAACCAGGAGAACACTGTACACAGTGACAAGAACATTGTGTGATGTTCAACTGGGATAGATTTAGCTCTTTTCAGCAATACAATCATCCAAAACAATTCCAAAGGATTCATGATGGAAAATGCTCTCCACATCCAGAAAGAAGAACTGTGAAATCTGAATTCAGATTGAACCATACTTTCTCCTTGTTTTTTTCTTTTTTGAGGTTTTTCCCTTTTGTTGTGATTCCTCTTTCACAACATGATTAATGTGGAAATATGTTTAATGTAATTGTGTATATATATATATGTGTGTGTGTGTGCATGGGTGTATATATATATATATATATATATATATATATATATATATATATATCTCAGATTACTTGCTGTCTTGGGAAGGAGGAGGGAAAGGAGGGAGAAAAATTTGGAATTCAAAATCATATAATATGAATGTTGAAAACTATCTTTACATGTAACTGGACAAAATAAAATACTACTAAAATAAAAAAGAAACAGCAATTAAAGAAAAGGATATTCAGTATCTTCTGTGTGAGAAGGGAGGGGCATAATCAATATAATTACAGAAGACTTCCATCCAACATTCTTAAAATAAAAATGAATAGTGATTAAAGAGATGCTTACTTATGTGAAATAACTTCTTATAATTCTGTTTTTGTTTAATTGTTACTCCTTGATGATGATAAGTTCATAAGGTAATGTGGGTGAGAACAGCTGTTAGAAGTTTTGAGAAGAAGGATATTGGAGTGAGCTGGAATTGCATTGGCTTGTTTGGATATTTTATTTTGTTATTGTTATTGTTTATTTTTCCTCTGGTAAATGTTCTCCCAAGAGCAAGTTTTGGAGCTAATGTTCCCTCAGGTAGTTGGAGCACAGCTGCCCCTCTGTTTCATCCATTCCCCATAGCCATAAATTAATTGCTTACACTCTGGTACTCTAAGTTGTGGCTCTTTCAACCCAAAGAACAGAATTTGGAGTTGGAGAGAGAGGTTCAGCAGCTAAGCTCCCTTGATCAGAGGGGGCACAAACTCCATATGGTAAGTTTTGTCTGTCTTTGAGAAAGGCAGAATTAGATTAAAACTGAGGAGCATTGAAGGGAGAAGAGGATGGAGAGTATAGGGACAATAGAAAGATGGAGGGTTTCTTTTGATGTTGGAAGTGAGTCTGTTGCTGGAGATTGCGCAAGTCTGAGGAAGTGACTAGTCAGAAAGCAAGCTAGATAAAGTGGTCTTTGTCCAACTCACTCCTAATTTTGTTTCCAATTCTTCTGGGTTCTATCTAATATTGGTTCTAAGTTCCATCTAACAATCATGGTTCTATCTAATCTAGGCTATATCTAATAAACATGCAAGGAATCCTTTTCCCCCCCTCACCTTTCTTTCTCTAAACACTCACGCTTGTAAAACACTACATGCACATGCACACACTACTGTAGTAAGAAAAGAAATCTTCTTTCTTAGGTATCTACATTTAAATGTGGTATAATCTTTAAAAAATTGTTTATTTTTTTGAACAAATATGAAGCTTGTTTCTGCTTTAGGATAAGCTTGGTGATTCGTTTAATAAGTATCTCCTGAGAACCTATTGTGAATCTAATACTGCTAGGTTATTCTAGTGGTAAAAGGAGAAGACATGGAGAATACCTTTGATATTCTGTATGAAGAAACAGAGTTAGGAAGGGTGTGTGTGTGTGTGTGTGTGTGTGTGTGTGTGTGTGTGTGTGTGCATGCATGTGCAAAACCATTCTTTTATAGACATGACTAGAATGGGGCAGCCAGGGCATTGGAAAGTAAGTGACCTTTTTTAACCACATTAACTCCTATCTTCCACCATACCATGTCTCTTCCCCATCAAAAAGGCTCTTAATCAGAGCTTGAGTTGCCAGAGTTTCCCCTCATGTAAGGGGAAGAGCATATCCCAGAATCTATTGCCCTCCAGTGCAGTAGGGGTCCCAGGATTTCTCTTTTAAGCTTCATAATCTGTCTCCATATCCATAAATTATTTGAGAGGACATTTTATATTTATCATGATGTTAGGCCTGGGTAACAAAATTGTTAATTATGGTTTTGTGTTTATTTGTAATAGCCATCATGCCTCAAATATCTTAGTATATTTTATACCTTTAAAGGAACATACTATTTAACATCATTCATTTTCTCTATGCAAAAGGCTTATGTATGTATAAAGGGATGTGATGTTCTACTGATTATCTCTCAGGAGACAGTAATAGAATTGATGGCCTGAAGTTGTAATGGGGCAGATTTAAACTGTCATATTGAGGTCTAAAATTCTAGCTAAACTGTCTAAAATATCTAATGAGTGGTCGCCAATAAATTATAAGATTTAGCAGGAGTTAGACTTTTAAGCATTTATTAAGGAGAATAAGAATTTGGTAAAGAGAGAGAAAGGCCTAGATTCCTATCTATTAAAGGGAGAGCACATTTCTAGCTCCGCTCTCCACCAGAGTCCAAAGGAAAAAGCCAGAGACCGAGCGCCAGTCTCTTCCTTCTTCCTCCCACTACCCAATGTCACTTCCTGATGCCAAAGAAAAGACTCCTGGTCTTGCCCTCAAAGACCTTGGCTTCATGGGTGGAACTCTTCTACAGTAAGTCTCCAGCAGGTGGTGTCATTCCAATCGTTACAATATCAAGAAAATTGTTCTAACAGTTAGAGCCAACTTAAAGTAGAACGAGTTGCCTCAGAAGAATTTTCCTTTACTGAATGGTCTCCAAGCAGAACTTGTACCATAATGTTTTTTTTTTTAAATGCTGTAGAAGGGTTTCTTATATAGCTACAGGTAGGACTAGGTGATATTTAAGTCTTCTATAATAACCACAAGATTCTGTGACTGGTCTTTTTGATTCCTGTAAGCCTTGGAATAACATCCCTTGGCTTGTGTTTGTGGATACTTTTTACCTCTTGACCTCTCTACCTTTGTGTTGTTTCAAAGATTTTACCCACAGATAGTCTCCTTCCTATTTCACCATTCTAAATCTAAACAAACACCCCCAATGACTGAGCACTGTTAACTTTTCTGTCCTTGAACAAGTTATAGACAATTCTTTGAATCTAGTCATTTTACTTGAAAAATACTGGAGTTTAATATTCTCTATTGTGGAGTTAGACACATGACCTCCTTCTAAATCATTCATTATGTTGTTCCTTCCTGATAGGACCATGGCCTGGCAGTTTATATGACTCAGCTCCCAAAGAGTCACTATGCATTAAATTTGAACAGTAGCCCATTCCAGCCACCCTTCTTCCTCCTGACAGGCATCCCAGGATTGGAGGCAGCACACATCTGGATCTCTATCCCTCTGTGTATCATGTACATGATTGCCCTACTTGGGAACTCAACTATTCTATTCATCATTAAGACCACTCCCAGCCTTCATGAACCTCAATACATCTTCTTGTCCATGCTGGCAGCTACAGATGTTGGCCTGTCTATATCCACGTTGCCAACAGTGCTCAACATCTTTCTTCTAAACCACCGGGAGATAGAGTTTCACTGCTGCCTAACACAGATGTTTTTCATCCATACCTTTTCTTCCATGGAGTCTGCTATCCTCTTGGCCATGGCCTTTGATCGCTTTGTGGCCATCCGAAATCCATTACACTATACCATGATCCTTACTCATACTCGAATTGTTGTGATGGGACTAGTGGCTGTGGTGAGGGGCATGGCACTGATGGTACCCTTGCCTATCTTGCTAAAACGGCTACCCTTCTGCAAAAACATCATCCTTTCCCATGGTTATTGCTACCATCCTGATGTCATGAAGCTAGCCTGTGGACCTGTCAGGGTCAATATAATATATGGGCTGGCCCTTGTTCTTTGTTCTTTTGGTGTTGACTCTGTGTGCATTGTTGTCTCCTATGTCCTCATCCTGAACACGGTTGTAAGCATTGCTTCAAGGGAAGGCCGCATTAAGGCTCTCAACACTTGTATCTCCCACATAGTCACAGTCTTTATCTTCTATGTGCCACTTATTATTCTGGCCCTAATTCACAGATTTGGTACATTCACTTCACCTCTCTTTCATGTCACTATGGCCAATCTTTTCCTCTTCCTAACCCCAGTCCTGAATCCACTCGTCTATAGCTTTAAAACCAAACAGATACGCTTTGCCATACAGAAAGCATTTATGACAAGAGTCACTTGCCCCCAGAAGTCCAGTGTTGGCTTTGGAACATAAGCAATGTACCTGGTTATCAGTCCACTGATGATGTATACTTTCTCTCTGTGGTGTATACTTCCTATATTTGAGTTCCTGAGTTTAAGTTTCATGAGTTTGCTTATTTCTTCCTACATATTTGATCTATTTAGAATATGCTGCTATTAGCTGGATGTCTAAAGGTTGCTTGTGTCTGAAGGTAGTTCTTACCTCTTAGCCCTTTGTTATGGTCTGAAAAACCAGTATTCCCATGAGTAAGATCCACTTTGAAACATGGATTATAGAATGTCTTTCCATTTAATAATACTTCTTTAAAATTCAATTAAAATATTTAAAGCAGTTAATAATTTATTAAAGACTGATACATTTTGACACATGTTCATTTTAGAGCAAGATATAAATATATGCCAAATAGATCAAGATATAATTATTTTAAATTATTTTTTTCTATCATTGCTTAATGTAATCTTGGTTTTCTTCATATACAAATTGATTATACTTGGAATGCACAAAAGAATCAGAAGACACTCAACTATTAATCAAAGTTAAGCAAACATGACATACATACATACACACAAAAAAAGAAGTTGATTTTTTACCAAACATGAAATGAATTACTACCAATAGAAAAATTATTCCTGAATCAGCTGCCCATGGATGTGAATAGAATACCAGCTTATTAAAAGGAAAATAAGAATGGATAAGAAAACAAAAAAAAAGGTACAGCTTGTTATTAAAAATCATTCTAATGTATTCAAACAAATTATTGATGGATAAAAATGAAATATGTTATAAAAGTTAAAGGACATAGATACTGACTATAATAATTTCACATAGAAGTTTAAGTTTGCCAGTATAAATTAAATTGATGTAACAAGAATCTTTAAAATGACCATGGTCATGGTAAATGTAAAAAAAAAATGTTTTCTTGCCAAGTAAGTAGATTTGGCATCCAAGGACAACATGTTAAAAGAAAAATTCATTTGTAAATTTTATAAAGAAGCATTTTGGAAGATGGCAAGCATTATTGTCTCAAAGAACACAGAGAAGCAGTGGCTGGTTAAAATGTTTATTTTTAAATTTCTATTGATATATTTTTCTTTTAAAGTTACCTTTATTTCCTAGTATATTCCTTTACCAGCAAAATATCCAGGGGGCAGCTAGGTGGAACAGTAGATAAAGCACCGGCCCTGGATTCAGGAGGACCTGAGTTCAAATCCGGCCTCAGACACTTGACACTTACTGGCTGTGTGACCCTGGGCAAATCACTTAACCCTCATTTCCCTGCCCGCCCCCCCCCAAAAAAAAAACATCCAAAAGAACACCTTTAAAGAAAGTTCAAGAAAGCTCACCAACACGTCAGTCATACATGAATTTATATCCCATCATATTTATGCAAACAATTTGTCAGCCATTCCCAATCTATGGGAAACTCCTTTTTTCCCCTTAATTTTTTTTGTTAGTAATATTATAGGGCTTGTTTACAAATTCATTTTTGACTATTTTAGGGCAACTTTGCATTGATGTCCCTCTGTGTCAAAATCCACTGGCAGAAAGGCATCATTACAGGCATGGAGATATTAGCATGTATCTGTGAAAGGAAAAGTCATGATAACTGCTATTTTTAGTTTTGGCTTTGGATCCTTGCCATTTTGCAAAGTAAATCCATAGAACAAGCATTTGATTCATTGATTAAATTTCCTTGGAGTGGAACAGACTATGTTTAATTTACTGTTTATGTTGTTACAATAAAAAAAGTATGCAAACGGAACCCATGTCTCTTTATAATTTGTCACAACACAGGCTTTTGCCCAGGATATTGAATCACTATTTGGTGAATGTTCTCAGGAAAAGAGATCAATGAATAAG